>NC_046155.1:171935479-172667979 GCF_011064425.1 Rattus rattus | reverse complement strand
CCGCTGGAGTCCAGGGGTGCCCACACGCACATAAAGTAAAAATCAATACATGGTGGCTCTTAACCACTAAGCCATCTCTCCATCCCTAGGCTACACTTCTCACCATTCCTGCCTTTGTGATGAGCTCTTTCACTTGATACTTACACAGCAGGCAAGGCTGTGTAATCAAGCAATCCCCTTCCGTGACCGAGGTCCTCTTCCATGAACCTTGTGGCCTTCTGAAATTAGCTCTTGTATTTGGAAGAGCTGCAGCAAGCAGCCAGCTCTAGCTCTCCAAGGCCCTCGAGCATTGCTGGTTGTTCCAGCAGTTGCTGAGTGAGACATTATCTCAACCTTTCATCCCACATTCAGAAGGTAGAGGCAGAGGCATCTATGAGAGCCAGGCTAGTCTCACTCAGTATTCATAGCCTGGCCTGCAACTAAAAACAATCCTCCTGCCTCAGCATCTGGAGTACTAGGATTACAGATATAAGAAACCATGCTGGGGGGCTGGGGATTTAGCTCAGTGGTAGAGCACTTGCCTAGCAAGCACAAGGCCCTGGGTTCGCTCCCCAGCTCCAAAAAAAAGAAAAGAAAAGAAAAGAAAAGAAAAGAAAAGAAAAGAAAAGAAACCATGCTGGGGCTGCATACAGGTTTTGTTTTTTTTTTTTTTCTTTTTTTTTTTTTTTTTTTCTTTTTCAGAGCTGGGATCGAACCCAGGGCCTTGCGCACCGGCTGAGCTAAATCCCCAACCCCTGTTTTTTGTTTTTTTTTTATCTGCACTGTTGGTGATGGAATCCAGGGCTGGGAGCAGGAAACTCCTATCACTGACTTAATCTACATTCCATTCTTATTTCTTCTCTATGAGCACCACTCTCAAACCACCTTCAACCCTGAGTATTGTATAAAATAATAATAATAATAATAATAATAATAATAATAATAATAATAATAATACCCTTTGGGTGTATGGGTGTTTTGCCTTCATGTATGTCTGTGCATCACATGCACACCCAGTGCCTGGATTCCCTGGGACTGGAGTTACAGACAGTTGTGAGCCACCATGTGGTTGCTGGGATTTGAACTTTGAGACCTCTGGAAGAGTGCTCTTAAATACTGAGCCATCTCTCCATCCCTCTTCCTTTCTTTTTTCTGTGACAAGATCTCATGTTGTCCCTCCTGACTCCAGGTTGCCATGTACTGGAGGATAACCGTGAACTCCTCATTGTGCTGCCTCGACTTCTGTGTTTCTGAATTTTTGCCTTTTGCCCCAGGACTGGCTTTCATTACTTGTTAATGAGGCAGTCACTTAAGATGAATATCTGGTCCCTGGAAACAAACCCTTCATCATTGTAACTAACAGTAAAAAATTAATTAAGAAAAACCAAAAAACAAAACAAAAGATCCTAAGGGATGAATATCTGGTCCCTGGAAACAAACCCTTCATCATTGTAACTAACAGTAAAAAATTAATTAAGAAAAACCAAAAAACAAAACAAAAGATCCTAAGGGAGGGCATCCTGTTATTCCCAGGAGAAAGTTGATTACTGAAAACTACTCATTAATTTTTCTCGGCAATTTCACAGAGGTCCTCTAGGGGGCGACATCATCCCTTGAGAAGAGAATGGATCTGTCCATTTAGATTTTATTCCGTCACCTTTTTGCTAAAAAGCTGGCTTGGATTATAAAATAAGAGGGAAAGAGAAATTGGTTTGCATGCAGCAAGGACAACTTTGTGGAATGCCTTTCCTCCCCTGATTGCTTCCTTTCTTTTCTTTTTTTTCAAGAGTTATTCAGTGTAGCACTGGCTGTCCTGAAACTTGCTTTGTTGACCAGGCTGGCCATTATCTCAGAGATGAAGCTGCCTCTGCCTCCCCAGTGCTGAATTAAAGGTGTTCACCTGCACTGCTAGGTTCTCATGGGTTCCTTTCCCTTCCAGATGGCTGGTACCAGGCATTTCTTCCTCACTCGAAGGGACTGAGAATATCTTTTCTGTAGAATCCTTTCCTTTACATAATAAAACCCTCCTTAGAGCCGGAAAGCAAAAACCCTGGTTGGCCTGGGAACAGAGTTTGATTGGTTAGAAACTTTGCTTGGTATACAGGAAATTCTGGGTTTGCTCCCCTAGATGGGACGATGCCCGTCCATAATCCCAGCACCCCAGAAATGAATGCAGGAGGCTCAGAAGTTCAAGGTTCTCCTCCACTATATAGGAAGTTGAAGGCTAGCCTGGTCTATATAAGGCTGTCAAAAATCCAGATAGGAAGCACAAGGCCCTGGGTTCGGTCCCCAGCTCCGAAAAAAAAAAAAAAAAAAAAAAAAAAAAAAAAAAAATCCAGATAGGAAGAGCACTGGGGATAGTGATAGGCACCTCCAGTCTTATTTCGGTTAGAGGATCAGAGAGGATAGCCTAGGAGTTCCAGGCTATTACAGTAACATGATAAAATCTAATTTGGGAAGAGAAGAGGGAAGACAGAGACAAAGCAAGGCAAAAAGAGATCCAAGGAGGAGGTCTACTGGCATTTTTGGCTTTGTTTTGTTTTATTTTCTCCAACAATAAATGGTGAAAGTCAGGTAGCGTGACACATCTGTACTGCCAGCAAGTAGAAATTGGAGATGGGGGCGGGGATGAGGAGCTCAGGGTTATTCTCAGCTCTGTAGAAAATTTAAGGCCAGTCCGGGCTAAATGATACTGTCTTTCCCCCACCTCCCCCACCTCACCCCAAGAAAATAGGGTTTCTCTGTAGACATGGCTGTCTTGGAACTCACTCCGTAGACCAGGCTGGACTTGAACTCAGAGACCACCTGCTTGTGCCTTGTGAGTTCTGGGACTAAAGTACTGCGCCCCCATAACTTGGCACTTGTCTTTAAAAAGTTTAAAAAGTTAAACTGCTGAGGATGCGACTCAGAAGTATCTCCCAGCATGTGTAATGTCCTAGGAAAAAGTTTTGCTAGGGAGGGTGTGATGGATCTCTACAAAGCCCTGGCTGTCCTGGAACTGTAAATTAGTCTGTTCTTAAACTCCTAGAGATCTGCCTGCCTTTGCTCCTGAGTACTGGGTTAAAGCTGTGTGCAACCATGCTCAGCTGGGATGTTTCAAACAGTGCTTCCACAGAAAAGTTTGCTTGTTCCAGACAAGGTCTTGCTATTTAGCCCTGGGCTAAAACACATTGTGTAGTAAGAATGACCTTGCTGGGATAAAGATCTATCGATTTAGCTCAGCTAGACCAACGATCTCTTCCTTCTACCATGTGGGGCCCAAGCTGACCCTGGCTGACCTAAAACTCAGGTCATCAGATTTGGCAGCAAGTTCTGTATTCATCTTACTGGCTGCCTCCTTCTCCTCCTCCTCTTTTTAGTTAAGACAGGATTTCTATCTGTAGCAGCTCTGGCTGTCCTGGAACTTTCTCTATAGAGCAGGCTGGCCTCAACCTCAAAAGCACATCGAGCCACCAGCCTCTGCCTGTGGCATGCTAGGATTAAAGGCATGTGCCACCACACCTGGCACCCTTCTTTCTTGACAGAGCTGTGTAGTCCAGTCTAGATTAGGAAATGAGGCTGGGGGGAGCTGGAGAGATGACTCAGCAGTTAAGAGCACTGACTGCTCTTCCAGAGGTCCTGAGTTCAATTCCCAGCAACCACACGGTGGCTCACAACCATCTGTAAAGAGATCCGATGCCCTCTGAAGACAGCTACAGTGTACTTATATATAATAAATGAATAAATCTTAAAAAAAAAAAAAAGGAAATGAGGCTGGGGATGAGTCTCAGAATTTGTGTAGCAAATACAGAATTTGGGTTGCCCCCAAAGAGACTAGATTAAGGTTTGCATCACTGGCTCACTATTTCTCAAAGAGTTTTGTGTCAAGACCCCCATGTTAGCATCCAGTTGTCCTGCCCCAGGTACCAATTGATGGTTTAAGTCATCACCTGCTGCCAGGTTCTGCAGGTATGTGTTCCCCCTCCCGTGTGTGTGTGTGTGTGTGTGTGTGTGTGTGTGTGTGTGTGTGTGTGTCTCTGCTATCTCTTCCCATTTCTGTCCCTGGTGCCCCCTTTCTGTTCTTTGTTCTTTTTTTTTTTTTTCTTTTTCTTTTTTTCGGAGCTGGGGACCGAACCCAGGGCCTTGCGCTTGCTAGGCAAGGGCTCTACCACTGAGCTAAATCCCCAACCCCTGTTCTTTGTTCTTATGGCTCTGCTTCAGTCTGTCAGCCTTTACCCCTTCTCTTGGCCCTCACTCCTGTCCCTTCCCCAATAAATCTGTTACGAGGTGTAATTTCTTAGGGACATAAATTGCATGGGCCCGCTGCATTATATTTCATAACACCCCTATCCCTATATCTCAGGTGAAAAAAAAAATTTCCCTTGTCACAAGGCTCTGACTCTCTTCTCCTTCCTTGTCCCTGCCTGCACCATGATTCTTGCATGAGGTTAGAGAATGTGGTATCTTTCGGGAGTAGGTTCTTCCACTGTGTGGGTCAGGATGATCTTGAGTTTCTCATTCTTCTGCCTCCACACTGAGTGCTGCTGTTACACTCTGTGGCCACCGCAACCGATTCTATAAGGTGCTGCGGATGAAGGGTTTCCTGTATGCTTAGAGGCTAGCACTACCAATTTCAACGTTTCTGCATATCCCGGCTCCAAACACATGATCTTAAGCCAACTAAACAACCAGGCTTCGGGTTCAGGCTCCATCTATAAACTAGGAACATCAACTTGGGCAGGGGGTGGACGTCAAAATTTTTGTTAATGGTTTAAGAACCCTGTCAAGATTTCCACTTCGCCTTCACAGCCTGGCCCCGCCCTTCTCGCCTCCAAGGATGACGCCACTGGCTGAGTTATGTAGTGACGTCATCTCCGGGCCGCCTCTGCTCCAGCCCCTCTTCGGAAACGTCCGACTCCTGGGACCGGTCTCCGGCTTTCGGTTAAATTTTTTTCCCTCCCATTATTCTCCCACCTAAAACTTTTGGCTCTTCCCGCCTTCCTTCAAACTAGCAATTTTCGGCTCTTCTCGCTTGCTTTGGGGCGAGTTCCTGAAAGTCATTTACCCTTGAGTTATTTAATCGCCTTTCCAGCCCCACCCGTTCAGCTCATTCGCTAATTCCTATTCGCTCGGCTCAATTTATTTCGGCTACTTCCGCCTCCTACTGGGATCCCTTCACTGACTTCGGCTCTTTCCGGATTATCGCAAGTCCCCCGGGTTCTCCAATCCCGAAGCGCTTCGGCTATTTCCGGCTCTCCGTGCCTTCTCTAGCCCCACCCCCACGACCACCCTTGGTTCTTTAGGTGGGTCTTTGATCCGCTTCACGTTGCTTCAGTGACCTAGATCCTCCTTCGGCTCTTTCCGGCTCATTTTAGTCTCGAGTTATTCTCAGCTGTGTTCGGTTCTTTCCGTCTTCTCTTCTCCGCCTCGCCCTTCCGCTTCGGTTCTTTCCGCCTGCCTTCGGGCGGGCTGTCTCTGCCCTTCTCCACGTGACGCTTCTTCGGCCTCCCAGTTACCCCCTCCCTCCACGCCCTTCCTCCAGCTTCAGCCTCTGTGCTCGTCCCGGCTGTGCCGCCATTTTGTGTCAATTCCTGACCGCGGCGGGGGCCGGGCAGCTGGGGCATCTAGGGCGGGCAGACAGTCGGCCCATCTCCATAGCCCGTTCCCTCTTCTCCCTGATTTTTTTTAACCATTCCCTTGCTCGCTCTCCTCTTTCCCCCTTTCCCTTCGCTTGCTCCGTTGCGCGCGGCCCGCGCTAATTACACCCAACCACCCACCAGTGTTCGTGTCCCCCGGGTCTCAGGCCTTGGGGGCCCGCGCGTGTGTGTGTGTGTATGGCGGAAGGGGACCTCTCGTCCCGATGAGGGTCCTGTGCCCGTGAGCGAGTGACCGCAGGGCCAGGCTGCAGAGAAAGCAGGCGGCGGGCGGCCTCTCCGGGGCCTAGGCCTCGCGGCCTACGTGGAAGTCGGCTCAGAGGTGATTCCGAAACCGAAAAAAATACTATATATCTATATATATGCCCAATTTCCATCAGGAGCCCTGGAGAGCTGAAGTGTGCCCCTCCCGCCACGCCCAAGCAGTCCTTTTTCGTGCATTAACATCCCCTCCCCCTCAAAGGAACGATGGAGGCCGTGCCCGGGACCCCCCCGCCGCCGCCATCAGAGTCGCCACCGCCGCCATCGCCACCGCCGCCATCAACGCCTTCGCCTCCTCCGTGTTCCCCCGACGGCCGCGCGGCCACCCCGCACCTCCTCCACCACCGCCTCCCGCTCCCTGACGACAGGTCAGGCCCCCCGGCCTGGGCCGGGCAGCGTCCCCCGGGGGGGGGGAGGAGGAGGAGGAAGGGGACGGCCGCCATGTTGGGCCGGGCCGCGGAGGAGGAGGAGGAGGAGGAGGAGGAAGGGCGGGGTCGGTGGGTGTCTCTAGCTCGCTCGCTCTTTCTCGCTTCGCTTTCTCTCCCGGCCTCATGCGTTGCCCCCCCTCGCGGCGTTCGCCCGCTCTCCCTCGCTCTCGCTCTGTCTTTTTTTGGGCGCCATGCTGAGGGGAAGGTGAGGAGGCGCCCCCCGGACCCCCCGCGCCCGCCGGTCTGTCTGTCCGTCCGCCCGCCCGGGGCACGGGCCGCCAAGGGGGTGGGCTTGCTGAGGCCCATCAGCCTCCTCGGCCGCCCCTGCTCCGGGAGCTGGCCGTCAGAGGCCTGTCGCCTGGCTTCGGGAAAGGCTTTTGGGGGAGGGGCCCCCGGATTCTCTTGTTTTAGGGGGTTCTCCAGCTTACAGCTCCTCTCTTAGGGGTTCGGATTTGGGGCTCTTCCCAATCCCCTACAGTATCCTTTCTTCTGGGGGAGGCATACCCTGTCCATTTTGGATAGCTACCCGAGTCTAACGGAGGCAGAAAGTGGGGGTTTGGATCAGCCTTCGCTCTATCGTTCTAAGGAAGGTTCCTTAGGATGGGGGCCCTTGTGCACTTTTAATTTTTTGGCGGGAGGTATTTTCTAGCAACTCTCTAGAAGGCAGGCAGGTAAGGGGTGCATCTCCAGCTCTTTTGATGAAAGCCCCTGACCTTCTTTGGAAAACCTATCGTTTTTTTCGGGTCCCAATCTTTTTGTAGGTAGGTGACAGTGGTGGAGGGTCCTTAGTCCTTGAGTCTTTTTTTTTTTTTTTTTTTGCGGGCCTGTGGCTGTGTGTGTGTGTGTTGCTTTTGCTGCATTGGATGGTAGAGGAAGTTAGCCATCGCTTTCTCTCGGGCATCGCCCCTCTGGGGCAAAGCAGGGTGCAATCGCTCCTTCGGGAGCAAAGGAGATCTCCCCTTGTACTTTGGCAGGACGTAAACTGTGGCGCCTCTTGTCCTTTATTAAGTGCGAAATGGATTCCCCACGCCCTTCTCTGGCGGATGATAATGGGACCAGCCCCGCGCGTTTGGGGCCATTTTTGCCTTGCTGGAGCCGAAAGATACGGGGTTCATGGTTTGCTGACTCCTGGGGACTAAACTGAGTAGGTTTGAAAATAGAAAGGGGTTTCAGGGATCAGAAAAGCTAGTCTTGGAGGGAGTGTGTGTGTGTGTGTGTGTGTGTGTGTGTGTGTGTGTGGAGGGGGTAGGATGGAGAATACGCTAGACAGATGGCTCGCAGCCGCCTAGGGAACCACAGAGGACCCCTTCAGACTTGGGTCTCAGCCCTTTCTCCCCACTTCCACCTTCTGTTTTCCCTTTCTCCTTCACAGACCCTCCTTTGCCTTTTAAAAGAAATGCCACCCACATTCAAAGACACAGGTGCAGCAGTTTGGTGAGCTTTTTTTACAATTTTTTTTTCTGTTTTGTTCTAATTAAATGTATCGTCCTGGGAATCGCAGCCCTTCGCAGCCAGACTACAGTTCAAGGAAATAAACAGATTAGCGGAGGTCTGTTCGCTAAGCCCACGTTGGGCTTCCAGGCCCTCTCGGGGGCAGGTGCTTTACTCAAAGGTGCTTACGAGCTTTATCCGACCTCTAAGGAGTTCTCTTATGTCAGAAGTGTATGTCTTACAATGGGTTGGGATGGTAAGTAGCCTCTTTTATTGAGTAATTCAATTATCTCCCTCTTTTAGTCCCTTTCCTGCCTGCTTACTCCTCGCCTTTAGACCAAAGTGATGCTTGAGAGTGGATTTATTATGTTCAAATCAGGATTCTAATCTATTGAGCCCTTTAGACTTGCACATCCTTTCAGTGTTTAATTTATAAAATTTTGATGTACACAGTTTAAAAAAAAAAGTGTTACTGTAACATGACAAAAATCCATGAAAAGGCCCAGTATGTTTTCAGACCCTTGGTGACCCTCTATTTTCATCCATTGCTTTGTCTCCAGCCTTCATGTGAAAGTGGCTACTGCAAGTCCCTCTGGAGGGGATAAGCTTACAGAATTTGGTTTATACTTGTATTCAAGTTAAAGTCACACTCTCCCCCCCTCCCAAAAAAGACTGTTGCAAGCAGGCCCATTTTTCATATTTTTTACTCAAGTGTTACTTATGGTAATAGACATTTAAATTGAGCAAGTCATTTGTAAAGTACTGTCTAAGCACAAAATGTATCTGTAAACTGTGTCAAACCCTGATCTCTCCTGTCTCCACTGCTCTTTGTTCAAAAGCACATGCCTGACCGTGAGAAGTTGATGTAAAACGTGTTACACGCCCAGTCATGTTGGAGAGAACATGTCCCCACTCAGTCCCCCTCATCCTACACATACAAGTTAAACAACAACAAAATCAGCAGCAATGACTTGCAGGACCTAACACTGTCCTTCTGATGTGTTTTACAAGCATAAGTTTTTCTGTTAAAGACAAAAACACGCTGAAGTTCCATTGTCCCTAAAATACTTTGTTGGCAAGGGAAGTCTTCCTCACACAAGCCTAGTCCTGTCCCCTTTGCATTGTCAGGAGGAGTGATGTCCGTCTGCACTTGAGGACCCTGTAAGCTGCAGTTTGTTAGGCTGTTTGTTTTACTCCCATAGATGTATTCAGTTTTAACTGCCATGCAGTGGTGGTCTGATGTAAAATCAGCTCTTTGAGGAAGATTTCCAGAATGTACAGCATTCCCCCACAAAACGTCTAAAGCACGAACGAAACACACTCTCCAGTGCGCTGGGTCAGCTGGAAACAACATTTGAAGGTTCCCATCTTGTGTAAAATTCTTCCAGGAGCTCAGAGCAGAAACTGTCAGCTGATAACCCTTCCATTCCAAGTGTTTAGGATTACTACGTTGTAAAAGAATATTTAAACTTTAAAAATAAAATATTAGGAAATGAGATTCCTTTTGGGAATCAATTTAGCAGTCATTTTGCTGAATGTGAGAATATTTCCTACAAACATTGTATTTAAAATGCTCTCAGGCATATCCCTGCAAGGGCTTTTTTTGTTTTTAGCTTTTTTTTTTGTTTTGTTTTGTTTTGTTTTTTGGTTTTTGGTTTTTTGTTTTTTGTTGTTGGCAAAGGAGTCCTAATATTAAGCCAACTGAGTTTAAGTATTCTGTATTTTTGAAATGTCACAGTAGTACCTTTTTTTTCTCCCTAAACTGATGTACCAGTATTAGTTAATAATGAAATTAATGGATGTTGCAAAAGCAAAGAAAAGGGTGTCACTGGGAATCCCTGATTTTAACAGTAAAGCTTATATACTTTGTAACCTTGGAAGTTTGTTTTCTCTGGATGAAAGATTTTATTTGAAAGTCAAAATCTCCCAAAAGGAGCAGAATGGATTCTGACCATGACACTGTAGATGCTCCAAGGTAGAGTCCCCAGCACCCAGTTCTCCAGTTTACTCCACCAAAGAGGAAAAAGATCATTCAGGATAGGGGCTTTCTAAGTCCTAGTCTGTCTTCTAAGGGCTCTACTTCATGTACTCTAAGGGTTTGATTTTTGACAAGACAGACATTTCTGGAAGTGAAGGTAGCCAGCTGTTCTAGGAACTCATCCTTGTGGCTTTGCCTTACCCAAGAAGACCCATCTTAAAGGGACTTGTTCGGGAAGGCAGGCTGTCCTGGCTGTTCTGCCTGGTGACTGTGGCTCTTGAGTTTGTTTCCCTATAGCTGAGCCCTAGGACAGGCTCCTAGGCCCTGGCACTGGCTGCCCATTGCTCTTGCCCATGGCTGTCTCAGAGCCAGGTCAGATTCTTCACTTTGTTTTGTGGAAGAGGTGCGGAGGTTGGGGGACTGTTGAGTCCCTGGAAACCTCTTTCATGGGAGTAAGGATTAGGGATCCATTTCTAGTGAATACCTCTGTTGAACGTCACTGATTAGACTGCTTCTAGGTCTCTGGATAGCTTTAAGTCAAACCAAATTCAGGGAACCTACTTGTGGTCACTGGATGGACTCTTCTAGTAGTGCCAGAGTGGCTGATTTGGCCCTGCAATAGGATCTGAAGTGATAGGGCTTGAGTTGAGCCAGGCCCACGGCTATGTCTCACCACTGCTGGGGTGCACAGCAGGCCAACAGGAAGGTTGCAGCTTCCTGGCAGTTGTTACTTGCTGACTGCTTTGAAGGCCAGGGAGGAGCGGCTCGCTCATTGGCAGAGGTAATGGAGGATGGTCTGGAGTCGGTTACATAATTAAGGCCTTGTAAATGGCAAGCTGCCTGTTTGGATAAGTTAAGGCAAACTTTCCAGCTCTGGCTTTCCAAGTTTTGAGTCCTCATCTGCTACAAAGCTCTGTTGAGTCTGTGTATGCTGTAGATACACTGTTAGACACAGTGCAGCAGTTCATAGCTGGGTTAGTGCTATGCGTGAGGTGCAGGCATGTTGCCCATTGAGGTAATTCTTAATTTGGTGTGATAGAAATGAAGACTTGGCCTCTCAGTGGGTGCTAGTTCAGCTACATCATCAGAGAGATACTTTTTCATTAGGATGGAGGCTGTCTGCTAGAAATAAGGAGCTTGTTTCTCCTGGCCAGATTGCTCCTCCCAGTAGAGAATCCTATGCTTTTTTCCCTGCTTTGGTTGTGTTGATTGGTGACTCAGCTCCTTGTTTGTCAGGCAAGTGGTGACATCTCTGAACACTGCAGATGTCAACAGGATGTGAAGAAAGAGTGTGGGTATTTGAAAACAGCTACTGCTATTTGGGGCTGATGCCATCCAGCACCAGTGCCCACTCAGGGTCACCACCGTCCGGTGGGCACTACAGGCCACCCATACAGTGGCTGCCACTCTGTCCTTACTGGGAGAAATTCTAAATAGAACACTGGCAGTCCTGTGTGTAAACAGAAGCAGGATGTGTCTGTCTGAGGGAAGTTCGCTCATCTTGGACCTCTCAGGTTCTGGGCAGCTTTCTTAATCAAAAGAGGCCTGCTGGGGACTACAATGGAAGTCATCTTTTGGCACTTCCTGTTTCACAGTGCTTGATATAGATGCTGAAGTGGTCCTGCTGTCCTGAGCCAGTGGGAGATGATGTATTGGTATGTGTTTGCTTTTGCAGTTAGAATGGAGTGAGTCAGCATTCCAGCTGAGGTTGGCCCCTGAGAACCAGGAAGCTGGGGACCCAGAGCCAACCTCACTCTACCCCTCCCTTTTGCTGTGCTTCAGCCAGCCCTTCCTGGCCTGAATCTCTTGAGGGCCAGGCCTGCTAGATTCCAGGATCTGCCGCCTCTTGTACTGTGGCTGAGTTCTGAAGGCCTGCGTCTATTGAGCAGCTAGGCTTGTCCTGCCCTTTGTTGGGAACAGAAATGCTTCATATGTCTCTTTTGGTTTGAATACTAGGGGAGAGGAGGAACCATAGGCCCAGTTCCTGCTAGATAGCTGCTCCAGAGCTGAGTTCCCAGCCCTTGCTTGTTTCTGTGTTTTGTTTGTGAAGCAAGGCCTCACAGTTTAATCCATGTTGGCCTCCAACTCTTTTTTTTTTTTTTTTTTTTTTTTTTTTTTTTTGGATTTGGGGACCGAACCCAGGGCCTTGTGCTTGGGCCTCCAACTCTTAAGCGGTGCTCTTCCTTAGTCTTAGAGTGCAGATTTGCCGCCATGCCTGAGTAGCCCCTGTATTTGTTGCTTTGTTGGTTGGTTGCTGCACAGTAGCCCTGACTGGCATAGAACACTGGGCAGCTCACCAAGCTGAAGCCAATGTACGGCAATCCTGCCTCTGCCTTCTAAGTGCTGCAATGACAGATGTGTGTCCCAGTGTCCTTTGCCTTTTTAAGGCTAGATCTGAGTTTGTAGCACAGCTGTTACCTTTATAAGTAGAAAAGCCAAAGGATAACCATGAGGCTCTGCTGCAGGCTTCACACATGGCTCCTTAACCTGAGCATTTGCTGAGAAATCAACAAAAAGATCCAGTCACAAAAATTGCAGGGGGCTGTATGTGACAGATGCTATTTGTCCCCATTGTTCTGTCCTGAGCCTGCTCCAGTACTTTGGTACTCCCTCCCCACCCCTACCCCTGTGCTCTGTTAGATTTTTTTTTTTTTTTTTGAGCTGGGGACCAACCTTAGGGCCTTGCGCTTGCTAGGCAAGCGCTCTACCACTGAGCTAAATCCCCAACCCCAGATTATTTTTATTTAAAGTGTGTGTGTTGGCATGTATACAGTAGTGCAGGGGCTCCCAGAGGCCAGAAGCAGTAGAACCCCTGGAACTGTAGTTATACCTGGGGGCTGGAAACTATGTCTTCTAAAAGAGCATCCAGTGCTCTTAAATACCGAGCCATCCATCCCTTCAGTTTCTTTTCTTATATGAGTCAGGCTCTCATTCTATCATCCAGGTTGGCCTTAATCTTGAAGAAGTCCTTCTGCTTCTGCCTCTCAAGTACAGTGTGATGTAGTAATTTTTTTTTTTTGTTGTTGTTATTTGACCCAGGTTCTCAACTTGCTATAAAGATTAGGTTGACGGGGTTGGTGGTTTAGCTCAGTGGTAGAGCGCTTGCTTAGCAAGCGCAAGGCCCTGGGTTCGGTCCCCAACTCTGAAAAAAAGAAAAAAGAAAAAAAAAAAAAGATTAGGTTGACCTCAAACTCAAATCTGCCTCCTGAGGTTGTGATTAAAGACAACTACTACAGTACCTCTCAGGTACCGTACTTTTCATACTGATATGCTCACTATGGGCTATGACCATGTATTGATATGTCTGCATATTAGACAAACATCAAAAGAGGGTAGAAAATGTAACAAGTTATACTTCCTTTATATTTACACAGAATGTAAAGGAGGTATAGATGAAAGGCAGAAAGTTTGAGCCTGGCATGATGACTAACCCTAGATTCCTACCTTCCCAGAAGCTAAGGCAGACTCATGGGCAGCCCGGGGCGACTCTGCTAGATCCTGTAGAGATAGAAATAGAAAATAGTACTGACTGGGTATGTGTGCATCAGTGGTGTTTTGCTTGCCTGGCATGTAGCAAGCCCTAGGTTTCATTCCCATCCCCAGTACTGCAAACAAGTATGAAAAGGAGATTTGAAAGCTGTTTGTCTAGCCTAGGACTCTGCAGATATTGTCTTTGTCCCAAGTCAGTTTTTGTAGGCCATATTTATCTACATAGCCATGCCCACTTGCTTTATCCTTACTAACAGTAGAACTGAAAAACAGAGACAAGGACTATGTGGCCTGCAAAAAAAATGACAGCATATACTCTGGGCCTGTGACCAGGCTTGCTGGCCTTTGTTCACAGTGACCATAGGCAGTATGCTTAAGCAGGAGTGCCTGGGGAGTGTAGGTATCCCATAGAAAGTTGGTCCTGCAGAGGTGGGCAACACTGCCGCCACTTTGTCTTCAGAGGTTTGGTCATCCTTGTAATCTACTCCTGAGCATGTAGAGACCCAGGCCTAAGCTTTTCAGCTGGAAAGTGGATGGATGGGTGTTTCCTTTTTTGAGGTGCTGGGGATTGAACCGGAGTGTACTAGACCAGTGCTTTACCACAGAGCTACATACTCAGCCCTCGTGGATGGGATTTTCATTCATGAGAACTGATTCAAAGTCACAGGGCAGTGGTAGCACATGCCTTTAATCCTAGCACTGGGAAGGCAAAGGCAGGCAAATCCTTTGAGTTTGAGGCCAGCCTGATCTACAGAGTGAGTTCTAGGACAGCCAGGGTTGCATAGAAACCCTGTGTCACCCCCACCCCCAAACAAAACAAAACAAGACAACAAAACCAGCCCTTTACTGGTTAAAGGAGCTTGCTGCTTGTCCAGAGGATCTGAGTTATGTTCCCAGCACCCACATCTATCTGGGGTTTACAACCACCTGTGTCTAGGGAATCTGCTGCCTCCTGGCCTCCAGTGACCTCACACAGACATGGGCAGATGTGCACAGGTACATGTACATAAACATAAAAATCTTCTTACAAAAGCAGGGAATATAGTTAGTTGAGTGCTGGAATGCTTGTCCCGCATGTTTTATTATAGGCTAGGTGGCACGATTGATTTCCCTAAAAAAGTAGAAGGCAGGGTCTTTGTTCAAATTAGGTAGACATTTCTGAGTAATAGAAATAAGATGGCCTTGCCTTTGAGCCGTCCAAAGTTGCTCAGCGGGTACCCTGTGGCTTAGTATAGGGTGCGGTAGTTGCTGAGGGTTATCTCCTGGAACAGCAAGGGAGTCAGACAATAGCTACCCCCACCGAGGAAATGGCAACTTTGTGTCTGGGAGGTTCCTCTAGGCTGGCTTTCTTAGATGTTTTTTCAAAATTGACTTGTGCTTGAATGAAGGGCAGTGTCGGGGCTGCGGCTTGTGAAATACATTTCCTTGGGGGACTTTGGAACTTTCTTTTTTTTTTTTTGGTTCTTTTTTTTTTTTTTTCCCCAGAGCTGGGGACCAACCCAGGGCCTTGCGCTTCCTAGGCAAGCGCTCTACCACTGAGCTAAATCCCCAACCCCTGAACTTTCTTCTTTGGGGTTTGCATCACTTCCACCCCAAGACAGTGTCTCATTCTAGTCAAACTGTCCTGATCTGATGGAGGAGCGGTTTCCCCTTCCATCTTTACCTGATAAACCATCCCAGCTCAAATAGTTTCAAATACATGCTGCTTATTTTGTTTGCTCAATAAATTATTCCTATACAGATGATTTCAAGTTCTCTTAAGGCTAGAGATTCAGAGCTGGGTGTTGGGGTCAGAGTCCTGGTTTCCATTTTCAGTTCTGCTTGCTGTGACCCTATAGGCAGATTCCTTCCCATTTCTTAGCCTCAGTTTGCTTGTCTGTAAAATGGGGGTGGCAATGAAGCCTATGGTAATAAGAGGAGACAAGGATGAGTTCAGCATGAAGCTATAGATAGTATATTAGTAGTGAGTAATGCAGACTGCCTTCTGACTCTATAGGACCCTAAGGTACAGAAAGGAATACAGCAAGATGCTTCCCAACCCTAGCCTGCCATTTTTGCTTTTTCCCTTTTTTTCCAGTTTGTGTGAGCAGTCTTTTTTTTTTTTTTTTTTTTTTTTTTTTTTTGTGAGAGTCTTGCTATGTATAGTCTAGGCTGGCTTCAAAATTATTGTCCTGCCTCTCAAGTACTGTGATTATAGGCATAAGCTCTTACAATTGACTTGAAGCTCTTAAGAATTAGATATTTAAATATTTGTATTTTATGCTTGAGTGTATGTGCACCACATGAGTGGCTGCTGCTCATGGAGGCCAGAAGAGGCTGGTGGCTCCTCTGCGATATTTATGTTCCACATGGGAGCTGGAATCCCATGGCCTCGGGAAGAACAATGAACACTGATGACCCTGATTGCCAGCACAGAGTTGGACTTTACCAAAAGACATTTTTAATATAGATTTTACATGAGAAATAAGAGAAAGAGGACACTTGAGAAAAGGCACACCAGAGAATGTGGCTGTGGGCTCCTGTAAGGGTTTTATTTGTTTGAGACCATTTGCATGTTGTCCTAACTGTCCTATATCTTGCTGTGTAGACCAAGCTGACCTTGAATTCAGAGATCTATCTGTCTTTGCCTCATGAGTGCTGGGATTAAAGGCATGTGCCACCCTGCCTGGCTAGGATTTTTTAAAATATATATATACTGGAAACTTTTATTATTCTTAGCAAATTTAGCAATTAGTTATTAAATGCCTGATATACCCAGCCCTGGTTCCGATTGCTTGGACGTCCTATGTGTGGCCTGCTCTAGGGGGTTCAGATCCATGCACTAGCATCAGCTGGTCTCTTTCTTTCAGTGATTGGTTTGTGCTAGTAGTTCAGCTGGTTGTCACAAGGCAGGCATGTTACCATGGAGATGGCATCATGACATCACAAAACAGGTTATGACTGTACCTGCAAATGCTAAGGGGAGGGCAGCACAGAGCCCACTTGCTCTTGGTTTCTTGTTGATGAACTGGGTACTAAGGACACTGACAAACATGTGTGAGATGCAGAGGCTTACTTCAGGGCTCTCCTAGCCCTGCAAAGCCCTCAGTGCAGTCCCCATTGGCTGCTGTACCACTTCCTAGATCAAGGGAAGGTCGTGGGATGGGAAAGAGGCTTCTTTAGGTGTGAGCCCAGGCCAGCCTTCTAAAGGAGAGGCTCCTTGCCTTGGTTCCTAGTGACTGACCTTGACTCCTGCACTTCAGCCGGTTGTACGAATTGGAAGAGGCAGAGCCTCATAATTTTTTGTGATTTTTTTTTTCTTTATCCCCAGTTAATGGGTCATTCAGAGCCTACCCAGGGATTTGTTGAGAGTCTGGTCAGTTAATGATCATAACCCCGACCTTCACATTAACCTAGCAGCCTAATGAGCTTCAGGTAATAGCCACTGTTCCATAAGTCTCCATTTGTGTTTGTGGTGTGGTTCTCCCCCAACCCCCTGTAAACCAGGGCCCCAAGCTCCTGGCTTTTGATCTGGCCCAACACTCACTCTGCAGAGCTGCCGAGAGCACAGCTTCTTCTCCTGTGGGGTCCTTGTCTTGTCTTCCAAGCTTCATTGCTCTCACTGTCCGCCCTGTCATCTCTGCCTGTCCTCTTGGTCAGCCATTCTGAGACTCTGGGGTCCCATGTAGATTAATTGAAGTGGAGACAGTTTTGTCAGCAGGATTGCTTGGGAGAGGATGGCCACAATGAAATAGACACTTGCAGTTGGGTAGTCAACAGTGTCTCCCAAGAAGAACCAGCTGTTGCTTCAACTCACACGTCTTCTTAGGACACATGTCAAGTCTTTCAGGCGTCTCCGTGTTGTGTTTATTGGTATTACTGTACTATCTCATTCTATGGGTTCTGGTTTTTGAGATGTTTTCAGACTGCCCAGGTCAGCCTCAAAGTTGCTCTGAGGCTAAGGATGACTTTGAGTTCCTGATCTTCCTGCTTCTGCCTCCCAAGTGCTAGGATTGTAGGCACACAGTGCCTTTCAGTGCACCAACGCCTTCTTGGACAAGTATAGCTTTTACTGTATGGCTGCTCCTTATGCGGGGCTTTTGTATATCATTTAACCTTCCCACCCTGGAGATCCGTATCAGGCTATCCCATTGTCCAGATGAGAGCCCATTCTGGGAAGGAGGCAGCGCTGATTGTGTTACACTTGGTCTGTAGGCTGAAGTATGTTGCTCAGTCACTGAGCCTGCTTGAGAACACCAGATCTGGGTATTTTTGCCAAGCCTATGTTGTATGAGCCCTGTAAGCTAAGGGCTGGGGTGGAGGGGTGCTCAGAAGGTGTGACTTAGATTGGCCATCCATGTGTATTCTTTGACCAAAGAGGAGCTGCATTTGGGCCCCAAAATGGAAATTTGAATGCTTGGGAAGCTTTGTTTAGGAGGTTGGAAGCAGTCTTATTCCCATTTCTGTCTTCTGACCAGTCTCCCAGGATGGCTGGTTCTTGTCTCTAGGGTTCTGACCTTGGCTCTGGCTGCAAACAGGCAGGTGAACTGCTAGTGGAGGTCTCTGCCCAGCCGTAGTGTTTTCCTCCTGGGCACCTGTCTCAGGAGGGTTTGGCAGGCCTAGATTGAAATGATTAGTGCAGTGGGGTTCCCTCTCCCCGCTCTTCTTTGGGGATTATGTCACAGTCTATTAAGCGTGCTCCCTCGGTGTTTAATCCCTCTCTGACATGGATTTTTCTGGCAGCCTGTTAAAGTGACTTTTCATAAATCTCCCAGCTGTGTTCTGTCCACGGCCCTTGGGATTATCTGCCCTTTCCCAATGGGCTTCCTTCCTTCCTAGTGAATAGTCTGAAGGATGTAGTTGGACCTGATACTCACACAGGCCTCTTAGCTGGGAAGGCATCTGCAGCATGAACATGACAGATCACATAGGGCTGTAGGGGCTGAGGGCAGGGGTCAGCTGGATGTCTCTGCAGATGTAGTGACCAATCTAGTATCACCTTCCAGTACCTCTTCTAAGTCACAAGCAGCTTTTTTAATTTATTTTCTATTTTCGCATTTTGAGACTGGGTCTTGCTCTGTAGCCAAGACTGACCCTAAACTAGAGATCCTTTTACCTCAGCCTACAGAGTGGGGTTACAGATGTGGATGCCTGCCTGGTTAGATTTCCAAAAACTTTATTTATTTTATGAATTTATTTATTTTTTTGCATCTCCATTCCAGGGAAACAAAGTTTGAAGCATGTGCCAGCTAATTTTATACAAGTGTGTGTATGTAGCTCTCACTGAGCCCAGATATATGCCTAGGCTTGTTAGCCACACTGGTGAGGCGAGAATCACTATTGGGCTGAAGTCTTTGTAGGGTAGGGAGACCTGGAAGAAAAACTCTATGATTCTTGGTGACAGTTAAGGTTCATGAATTCCTTGGAAAATCTTGTTACACGTTGCCAGGGTGTTAGAAGTGGGGTCCTGTCATCATCCTCAGCCTGAGCTAATTTCTCTGCCTGTGTGGTCCTGTGCCTAGGTGAGGGACTATCCAATTAACAGTGTTAATTGCTGGTTTTTTTGTTGTTGTTGTTTTGTTGTGTTTTTTTTGTTTGTTTTTTTAATGAGGAAACGGCAGGAAAGGAGACAGTGAGGTACCCCTTTGCCAAGTACCATTGCAGCCTTGGCCCTTAGCTTTCCTCCACATGGGATTCCAGTCTGCCGGGCACTAGTCAGCTTCTAGGCTCTGCCTTCTCCCTCTATCCCACAGCATGGCTCAGCCCGGACCAAGGCAATTCCCATCCCTCCCTTCACTGAGGGTACCTGATATGGCAGGTACCAACCACATCACTGAGTAGACCAGTTTTCCTAGTCAGGTGCTCCCATTGCTGCTGGCTCCGAGCCGCACCTACAGGGCCTCCCTTAACAGGAATGCCGCTCTGTACCCTGCCCTTCCAAAGTAGGCTGTGTTCTCGTGCAGGTGGAGTCCTTTCCCCACTGTGCTTGCCTTTGGCATAGTGTAATGAGCCTTACATCCTGCAGTGTGAGTGCTGTTCTTGACCTCCACTTTGTCTGTCTTTGGGGGCCAAACCTCTTGGGTGTTGAGCCTGGGGCCTTTGAAATTGGGCTCTCAATTAATTAGAGAAGCGCCTCTTGAAGCTGTGAAGGGCTGGAGAAAGAGAGGCTGTTGTTTCCATTGGAGCCCTTAGGACCCTCAGGGCCTCTAAGTGGTTGTTTCCTCCTTCCTTGAAGCCTCTTTGGAGAGCTGTTGTGGTCTGATTTTTGGTTAGCCTTTTGGGTCTTAGGCCTATTGATTTGTTTGATTTTCTTTTTTGTTTTTGTTGTTGTTTTGGTTAGGTCATTTGGTTTTTCAAGATAGGGTTTCTCTGTGTAACAAGTCCAGGCGGTCCTAGCCTGCCTTTGCCTCCTGAGTGCTAGGATCTAAAGGTGTGTGCACCACTGCCTGGCTTCTATTGCAGTTTTGAAAACTTATTTTTTTGGTGTGGTATAGGATGGACCCTAGACTCTTGCATGCTAGTCAAGTAGCCCAGGCTGGCCTTCAACCCGCCTCCTCAGCTTATTCTTGTTACTGTCATCATACTCTTTTTGTTCCTTATTAGTTGAGGTGCAAGGAGCCTTTATGGCCGCTACATGCCTTTCTGTTGTTGTCACATATGTTTGTGTGTTGTTTGTTGTTTGTCTTGTGAGACAAGCTCTCTGTAGCTCTTGTTGTCCTAGAACTCACCGTGCAGACCAGGGTGGCTTTGTCTCTGCCCTCCTGGGTGCTGGGATTGAAGGTGTGTACCACCAGGCAGGCCTGGAGATTTTAAAAATCTTTTTCTTCCTCAGGCAGGGTCTCACTTTCTTTGCTGGCCTGATATCATGTAACCTGGCCTTAAACTCAAGAGATAACCTTCCTCTGTCTCCCATTATTCCTAGCTAAGTTTAAAAGATTTTTCTACTCTACCAACATCTGTACTTAGCAACATCTGTGTCTGTGGTTCGGCTTGAACACTGTGGACTCCTTTTCCATCTGCTGCTTTCTTGACCCTGCACTGACTTCACCCACAGATAACCTGCCCCCACCCTCAGCCTGTGCTGAGCTATTTAGACCTGTCGGATGACTCATAGCTTGTGAGGCTAGGAGAGTGCTTTTACTTTTCAAAGTACTGAGTATTGAGTGACATGGAGTTGAAAAAGTCAGGAACGCTCCCTGAGAAGGGCGTGAGGCTGGAGAGGGGACAGGGCCAGCTAAGGGAGGGCTGCTCACGGGTGGGGTCTGGCTCTACCATCTTGGGCCCTAATTGGGGTTCTCTGCAAATGAACTTCCTTGTTCCAGTAGGTTTTGAGTAATGCTGTAAAGAAGAGAGATGTGGGAGCTGGGCAGCTGGGCCCCTCAGAGCCTGTGGTAACCCAGGGGACATATTCCTCAGCTCTGTGGCCACAGGAGCTACTGCTTTTCTGCTGGGAACACTTAGGCGATGGAATGGTGGGGAAACTTGAAGTAGGTTTGTCTGTGTGAGCATAGCACCTTTCTTTTTATTCCTTATTTCATTAGTGTTACTTTTTGGTTTTCTGTTTTGTTTTCTTTTTGAGACAGGGTCTCACTGTGTAGTACTGGGTAGCCTGGAACTCCTATGTAAGAACAGGCTGGCCTCGAACTCAGAGAACCTGCCACTGTCTCTGCCTCTGTAGAGGCAGAGGGGATGAAAGGCTTGTAGTACCAGGCCTGACTTAGCCTGGCTTTTTATTTATTCATTTTTCAAGGCTAGGGCTGGGACCCAGGGCCTCTTATGTGCTAAGCAAGCACCCTACCCCTCAGCTGTACCCCTTGCCTTCTGGTGGTAACCTCTCACCTCTTTTGACCTAGTTAAACTCACAGACACAGTCCTTTCACAGAAGGATGGGAGTTGGCCTGCATCCTCCTGGGGCCTATTCCAGCCACTAGAGCTGTTACCCATGTCCTTTGGGCTCTCTGCTGCTGTTTGCCTCACCAGTCTAGAGCCTTCCTTCAAAAGGCTCCACTGCAGTCCCCCAGCTCACAGTGGTTTGGGTGTTGGTTTGCAGGGAAGATGGTGAGTTGGAAGAAGGTGAACTGGAAGATGATGGGGCTGAGGACATCCAGGATACCCCTGGAGGACAAGAGAGGAGTCGGAAAGAAAAGGGGGAGAAGCACCACAGCGACTCCGATGAGGAAAAGTCTCATAGGAGGCTGAAAAGGAAGCGGAAGAAGGAACGGGAGAAGGAGAAGAGGAGATCAAAGAAAAGGCGGAAATCTAAGCACAAAGTAGGTCCCAGAGGGTTCCCCACACCTACTGCTTGCTCAGACCTGTCTGTCTGTCTGCCCAGTGGGCACTCTTTGTAACAACCGTTCCTAGCATCCACGGCCTGGGGACAGTTTATAAAGATCTGGAACTTATGCTCTGTTGCCATTGAGTGCCCCCAGGGGAGGAGTTTTCAGGCCGAGCGCAGTCCTTCCAGACACATTCCAGCATTGTTTGTCCTGGGGCTGGCTGTGCCAAGGTGGCCTGCCAGCACCAGACTCACTCGTAGTGTGGCCTCTGTCATTGTCATTGCAGCGCCATGCTTCCTCCAGCGATGACTTCTCAGACTTCTCAGATGACTCAGATTTCAGCCCCAGTGAGAAGGGTCACCGCAAGTACCGGGACTATAGCCCCCATACGTGCCAGTGAGTAATACTGCATCTTGTGTCTTCTGCATGGGCGGGTGGGTGGGACCCCAGAGACAGTAGGTATTATTTTCATCCCTATTTATGGATGAGGAAACAAGTGAGTTGGAATGTATGGGTTTGAGCCAGGGCAGTGGCTTTCTTCACAAGGGCTGCTCCTGAGCCTGCCCAGTGTCAAGTCTCCCCCATAGCTTGGCAGGACACAGTATGTCTAACTTGTCCAGGTCACAGCTGACTGCTTTCAACTGTTCATAAGTTACCTTTTGTGGGAAACTGGCAAGAGAATGAAATGGCCAGTAGAGTAAATTATCTCCAGGGCTGTACAGTTAGACCTTAAATACCCTATTACAACTCTGAACTTAACCATAAACTTATCATGTGTGCATATGCTTTCATTCTCAGAAAAACATATAAGAAAAAACAAGGCTGGGGATGTAGCTTAGTAGTCTAAAGCTTGCTTCTGTGCTCATGGCCTTGGGCAGCACCACTGCCACCAATACTAATAATAAACCATAGAAGAGTACAAACAGGAAGTGCTGGCACAAACTAGTAATCCCAGTACAAGGAAAGGTGAGGCAGAAAGAGTAAGAGTTGAAGTCAGAAGCTGGAGAAATAGCTCAGTGGTTAAGGGCAAAGGACCTAGGAACTACATAGTGGCTAAAGGGAATTCTGGTCTCTGTGAGCACTGTATGTTCATGGTGCACAGATTCACATGCATCAGAATACTAATACATATAAAAATAAATAATAAACAAGAGTTGGAGCCTAGTCTGAGCAGCACAGCAAAACCCTGTCTTTTAAAACCGTGGACTAGGGCTGGTTGTGGTGGTGGTGCACACCCTTAAGCTCAGCACTTGAGAGGCAGAGGCAGGTGGATCTCTGAGTTTGAGGCCAGCCTGGTCTACAAAGTGAATTCCAAGATAGCCAGGACTCCTATACAGAGAAATCCTGTCTGGAAAAACAAGGAAACAAGACAAGGGGGTGGGTGTGGGTGGGGGGTTTGACTTGGCAGGGTGTGATGGCACCTATTTTATTATTAGAATCTTTTCGTTTTGTTGTTTTACTGTGCCTCCTTTGTATATGTCTGTCTGTCTGCACCATATGCATCCTCTGGAACTAGAGTTACAGACAGTTGTGAGCCTCTAAACAGGTGCTGGGAACTGAATCCGAATTCCCTGGAGGAGCAGCCATTGCTCTTAGCTGCTGAGGCATCTCTTCAGCCCTGTGGTGGTGCTTTTTAAAGCCTTTTCCTGTGACAGCATCATGCACCGCAGTAGATAATGGCGATTCTATCTAGGAAAGTAATGAAGACTGATTACTGAGGAAGGGTGTCTTCCTGGTACTAGGGAGGGGTCAGATAAGACCAGAAGCTTGAGTGTCGATATCTATTTTGCATTTTCCTGTAGTGAGTGTGGGTTTTCTTTTGTAGTTGAGCCCAGCCCATCACTGAAATGTTACACAAGTACGCTACAGTGTCACAGCTCACGAGGGGATATGGACAGTCTCCATCTGTACTCTCCACTCCCATTAGTTTCCTTTAGCTTCTTGAGCTTTGTTTGCAGTGGTTTTACTGCCCTGAAACCCCCTCAGCCCTGTCACCAAAGCCATCCAGTGGTATATTTTATAGCATATGGGGCCTGGGTACGTTTTTGTTATAAACATGCAGAAAATTGGGTTTGTTGTTTTGTTTTGTTTTTTTGTTTTTTTGTTTTTTTTTTTTTTTGGTTCTTTTTTTTCGGAGCTGGGGACCGAACCCAGGGCCTTGCTGCTTCCTAGGTAAGCGCTCTACCACTGGGCTAAATCCCCAGCCCCTTGGTTTGGTTTTTGTTTCCAATTTTGAGACCAAATCTTTACTTTTACCCAGGAGGGCAACTGTGAATTGGGTTCAAGCAGTTTTTCTACCTCAACCTCCCATGTGGTTGGGACTATAGACAAGGGTCCTTACACCGTGCCTTTAGCAATGTGTTTAAAGCCAGCATGACCGTGCAGATCTAATCCCGACTCTCGGAGATGGAGACAGATCAAGAGTCCCAGGCCTACACAGAAAAACCCCATCTTGAACCACCACTACCACCCCACTTCCCCTCCAAAAAGAAAAAAAGAAAAAAAGAAAGAAAGAAAAGAAAGAGAAAGAGTTCCAGGCTAGGTTACATAAGACCCTGTCTCAAAACCATGATATAGTAAAGTGTTTCCATTCCCACAGCTTCCATTGGTAAGGTGTTCCTCGATATCTGAATGTGCCACACTTAGTCTTATCTGTTCACCTTGAAAGGCGTCTTGGGAGGTGTCTTTGGAAATAGCAATCTGCTATGGCTACCAATCAGGCTATTCATTGAAATCAGAGGCCCTAGGGAAAGCTTGAACAAGGAAACCCTTCCTCTTGACTCCAGGCTTCTCCCCTGCTCTGCTCACTCTGCATCCTTGTCCTTGGTTCTCCAGGGACAAAGCAGTCCAGTTTCTCCTTTCCTTCTAAACCTTGGCCCATTAGGGTAAACATGTCTACAGAGAGGCCAAGAACCAGTGGTAAACCAGGGACAGTAGAGGCTTGAGACAAATCCACAAGTTCTGAGAACTGGGGTGACCTAAGTAGCCTGATCCAGGCTGTGGGCACTGGCTCACCCTCTCTACTCTCGCCTGAACAGTCCCACCAGCAATATTCCTCATCACACAACACACCCCTGCCCAAGAAGTCCTACTCCAAGATTGATAGCAAGGGCTACAGCATGTACGAGGACTATGAGAATGAGCAGTACGGGGAGTATGAGGGGGACGAAGAAGAGGACATGGGGAAGGAAGACTACGACGACTTCACCAAAGAGCTGAACCAGTACCGGCGTGCCAAGGAGGGCAGCAGCCGGGGCAGAGGTAAGCCCTTCCCATCCCCTCCCTTCTCAGTACTTCTCCAGGGCCAGTTCAGCTGGTGCGGTTGGAGATTAAGGAGTCAAGGAGACTATAGCAGCCAGCTTGTACTGAGCCTTATCCAAAAGAACCAGGCAGTCACTCAAAGATAGCTGAAGTGTACAAAAATTGTACACTCAGCACTTGGGATAACAGACACAGAGCAGGGACAGCAAGTGTCCCTCATCTGGGCCAGGCTGAGGAGAGCTGGAGGCCCCAGCTCTGCTATCTCCAGTCCTGGACTTTTCATCACCTGACCAGATGTTTATCTCTGAACTTTGGACCCCAGAAAGCTGATAAACTTGTTGCCTGAGGTATAAGGGAAGATGAGGAAGGGCAATCTCCTTCAGGGTTTCTTAAAGTAAAAACAAAAGCAACCCAGCCAGCTAATAGAGGCTTCTAAAGATCTTCCAGTTTGGGTTCTTAGATTTGTGATACAGTTCACTGCTGAGAGTACTGTTTCCATGTTTGCTCTTGGACACCTGTGCAGCAGGCTCCACTGTGGAGGCCCTGCGGGGGCCTGCCTGTAGCGTTGGAGCCAGTACTCCTTTACTCACACTTGAGTCACACCAGAGTCTGTAACAGACACCAAGACTGCTGTTCTCTCCCTAATTCTCCCTAAGTCTTCAAAATCTGGTATGGATCTTCCAGTTGGTACATCACGGGTCCTAGGATTTTTAGCCACCAAGGGCTGGTACCTGCTGTCTTGGAAAGTGCAGCCATGAATAGTCAGGTAGTGAGAGACCAGCTAGTAAGGACAGGAGTAGCTGTGTGTCCAGAGTGCCAGGTCGCCCTTTGAGGGAACCAGAGGCACTATAGTCTGCACGGGACAGTTTGGATGGCTTCCTAAAGGAGGAGGACTCGAGGAAGACATAGGAAATGGGACCCCCCTCTTCCTTGTTGTAGTCTCTAGCCATGTGAGGCTCAGGGTCCCAATCACCCCACAGGTAGCCGAGGCCGAGGCAGGGGCTACAGGGGCCGCGGAAGCCGAGGAGGATCTCGAGGCCGAGGCATGGGCAGGGGCAGCAGAGGCCGAGGCCGAGGCTCCATGGGAGAGCACCCAGAGGACGAAGAGGACTTGTATGATGAGGAGATAGAGGTAAGGTTTTCCGTAGCTCTTGGGACCAGCAGTGTGACTGGTAGGTTCCCTGAGCTGCAAGTCCTTCAGGTGGGCAGGAAGAGACTAAGACAGGAGGATGTGGGGTACCCAAGGGACAGAAGGCTTTGAGTGACAGGCCCAATTTTAAAAGGTTCCTCTTGGAAAGAAAAGAAAACCTTGACTTGGTGTCTGAAGCAGGGGAAGGCAGATTGCAAAGCCCTTGTGCCGAGTAAGGCAGGGCTTCTCTGAGTGTCTTCTAGAATGAGTTCTGCCTCTTACGGCAGGCACAGGAGGGATGGATAGAGTACACACCATTCTGTCCCTGTCCCTGTCTTTATATTCATCGAGTGACTTATTTATTTTCTTTCTTTCTTTTTTTTTTTTCTTTTTTCTTTTTTTTTGGAGCTGGGAACCGAACTCAGGGCCTTGTGCTTGCTAGGCAAGCGCTCTACCACTGTGCTAAATCCCCAACCCCCTTGTGACTTATTTCTTGAAGTTGTACAGCTGTCCCTTGTGCCCGGAGGCCCTGTGATTGGCTTTGCCTGATGGGGTTAGAGTCTGAAGTAAGAAGGCTACAAGGGTAGGGTTTGCGACCCACCACCACACATGCTGCCATTCAGTGTTAACTCAGGGCTGTCTCTAGGATGACATTTCTGCCTTGTTTTCTTTTGAATCCAGTATGGCGAAAGCGAGGAGCCCATGGGAGATGATGATTATGATGAATATTCCAAGGAGCTAAACCAGTACCGAAGGTCCAAGGACAGCCGAGGTCGAGGTGGGCAAGGACTCCTTGAGGACATGCTGGCTGGGCTGCAGCAACTGCTTGCCTTAGCATGAGAAGTTAAATCCCTTTTCTGCTGCTCCACAGGGTTAAGTCGAGGCCGAGGCCGGGGTTCCAGAGGAGGCCGAGGAAAAGGGATGGGCCGGGGCCGAGGTCGAGGCAGCAGAGGGGGCATGAGCAAGGGCGGGATGAATGACGAGGACGACTTCTACGATGACGACATGGGCGTGAGTACACTTGAAATTCTTGTGTTTTGTTTCTTAATTTTATTTTTCTGTGTATGGGTGTTCTGCCTATGCCTGTGTCTGTGGACAAGTATGTGCCTGGTACCCACAGAGGCTGGACAAAGGCATTGGATCCTCTGGGACTGGGGTTGCAAACGGTTGTGAATGGCCATGTGAAGGATTGAAATTTACCTTGATCCTTTGGAAAAGCAGCCAGTTCCTTCTCATTCATTCTCTCTCTCTCTCTCTCTCTCCCTCCCTCCCTCCCTCCCTCCCTCCTTCCTTTCTTTTCCTTCCTTCCTTTCATCCATCCCCTCCCTCCCTCCCTCCCTCCCTCCTTTCTTTCTTTCTTTCTTTCTTTCTTTCTTTTCTTTTCTTTTCTTTTCTTTTCTTTTCTTTTCTTTCTTCTTTTAGTCTTTTTCAAGACAAGGTTTCTCTGTGTGGCCCTGGCTGTTCTGGAACTCACTCTATAGACCAGGATCCTTAGACACCCCGAGCTGCCTGCCTCTGCCTCCTTCTCAGTGCTGGAACTAAAACTGTGTATCACAACCATCCTGGCTTGTTGTTTTCTAATGAGCTGCTCTGTGAAGTCTGATCCTGTCCCATGTCCCAGTCAACTCCTGACCCATGGGCTGGTCAGTGTTCACCAGTTTCCCAGGGTGGTGCCCTGTTAGTACAGCCCTCTGCTTAAAACACTACTTTAGGGGTTGGGGATTTAGCTCAGTGGTAGGGGGCTTGCCTAGGAAGCGCAAGGCCCTGGGTTCGGTCCCCAGCTCTGAAAAAAAGAACCAAAAAAAAAAAAAAAAACACTACTTTAGCAGTACCTGCAACCATCTTGTTGAGTTTCTGAAGTGGGAAGGTTCTAGATGGTGCACTCTGATGTTCAGGAGAGTTTCCAGAAAAGGCTTGGCTACCCCCTCTAGGAGGGGTGCGACCCTGCACACCTCAGGTGCCAGAGTTTTTCCCATCTGAGTACTGCATTGCATGTGGTGTGACAGGAACTGTCATGTCTGTCCTGTTCTCTCTACATTTAATGTACTCCTATCCTCTCTTCTTGTACATTGCTCACAGGATGGTGGCGGCGGAAGCTACCGGCGGAGTGATCATGACAAGCCCCACCAACAATCTGACAAGAAAGGCAAAGTCATCTGCAAGTACTTCGTGGAGGGACGATGCACTTGGGTAAGAGCACCACCTGAGGACATGTGACCCACGTGGATGGGCTGCCCCAGTGCACACTGTTGGGGGTGGGAAGGACTGTGTGATAGCCTGCCCTTCTTGGCACCTCTTGGAGCCGGGAGACCTCTGGGCAGCCCAGGAGACTCAGCTTTCTTCCTAGGGAAAGATGTGTAGAGAGTCTGAGGTTTAGGGGCACTTTCTCCTTTCCTGTAGAAATTTGTGTCTAGTCTCTGTAGTCTCAAATGAATCCTCAGGGCTTATTCTGTTCCCATTATGCTGTTGAACTTCAGGGTTGGGAAGAATCAGCCTTGGACATCAGAGTTGTGCAAGAGATGAGTGTGACCATTTAGTTAGGACATAGCTGGCTTGTGACGGTGATGCAAAGGCAGCAAGCAGGCAGGTGGCATATATGCCTGAGAAGTACTGCTCCCTCAGAAGTCAGGACGTAGGGTTTTTGTCTTTTTCTTTTGAGACAGGGTTTTTCTGTGTAGTCTTGGCTGTTCTGAAACTCAGAGACCCTCCTGCCTCTGCCCCCTGAGCGCTGGGATTAAAGGTGTGCAGCAGCCACCACCAGGCCTATCCTCAGTCTTAACTCTATAGTTTCAACACTTACTTGTTATTCAGATCAGGAATCTTAGTGGGGCTTGAGTGAGTTCAAGGCTACTGCAGTGATCAGTGTTTTCCTGGGGACCTAGACTCCTTTCTGCTACCTTCCTTTTTTTTTTTTTTTTTTTTTTTAAAGATTTATTCATTTATTTTATGCATGAGTACACTGTCATTGTCCTCAGACACACCAGAAGAGGGCATCAGATCCCATTACAGATGGTTGTGAGCCACCATGTGGTTGCTGAGAATTGAACTCAGGACCTCTGGAAGAACAGTCAGTGCTCTTAACTGCTGAGCCATCTCTTCAGCCCTCTGCCACCTTTCTTAAACCTGTGGCATTTGTCATCATGGACTGTACTTGTATAATCACTGCTGTGTTTTTCACCTTTGTATCCATGGTCTAAGAAGATGCCAGAAAGTGGTGGCACAGTCCTCTTAATCCCAGCTCTTGGGATTCTGAGGCAGGAAGGTCACTAGCTTTGAGGCCAGCCTGATCTACATATCAAATTCCAGACATAATGAGATCTTGTCTCCCCTCTCTCCCCAGCCCCTGCCCCCCACCCCCGCTCCAAATCAAAATCTGTTTTAATTTAGGACATATCTTGCCTAGAAGTTTTTACCTATGTTTCATGGGCTAAACAAGGGAAGCTGAAAAATGGGGTATTTTTAACCAGGCGATCTTCCTCAAACAAAACCACGGTTCAGCTAGGAAGGACAGAATGTAGAACTAGCTTATGTGATGAGTTTTTATTGCCAGACAATAAATAGTATGGGGCAGAGTAGATGTGAAAGGAGGGACAGAGATGAATTAGGAAGAATCAGCAATGGCCAGTGTGAAAAGTTGGACCAGAACTTGCTTCCTAAACCTTTAGACTGTCTTCTCTTTTTCCAGGGAGACCACTGCAATTTTAGCCACGACATTGAGCTACCGAAGAAGCGAGAGTTGTGCAAATTTTACATTACGGGGTTCTGTGCGCGTGCTGAGAACTGCCCCTATATGCACGATATCCTTTGCCATCACATCTGTCGCATCTGTCCTGCATTGCTGCTCCCGGGACCTCCCTGGTCGGTCACCTCTCCTGCTGCCCCTTTCACTCTCTGTCTGAGCTGTTCACATCTTCACCTGAGGAAGCCCACACCCTTCACTCCCTTTCTCTGTAGAGTTTGGGGACCCTTTCCAAGGACAGCTGTCTGGGCCAGAACTTGCTCTGGAGTTGACGTAGTGTTGAGAACAGCCGCTGACAGCCACTGCACAATTCTTGAGTGTCATCTCACCTCCAAAATGAAGGGGGTGGTTTGTTCTTTAGGGTGGGTTCTGAGAAGAAGTGTTTGCCTTAATGAGTCATGAACGTGACTTTCCATGTAAGTTATACCACACCACTGGAAACTGCATCAATGGTGACGACTGCATGTTCTCCCATGACCCGCTGACTGAAGAGACACGAGAGCTCCTAGATAAGGTAATGTCTGGGGTGGCATGGTATAGCACTCACGGGAGCCGACACCACTCTTGGCACAGACAACCTTTGCAGGCTCAGAGTCTGTTGCAAGTTCTACCTGTCTGTACATTACTCACCTCTCCTTCAGACAGAAGAGGTGGAGGGGTGAGGGGTTCTGCTGCATCCTAACCACAGACCTGAGGCAGCTGCACTGGGTACACTAGGGGGCAGTGGGATGAAAGGACTGTCACCTTGTGGTGTGGTGGTGTGTTGTATAGAGAGACTGAGATGCCCAGAGATTGGAAATGCCAGTGTCTCTGTAGTCACAGGGACTTGCGCAGAGAAGGGAGTGGGACCAGGATCTCACAAACCAGGTGCCATTTGACACTCATCCTGGTGTCTGTTTTTCTTTTCCAGATTGGTACAGTTAGTGGGGGTGCTTTCTTTTGTCATTCCTTTTGGGAGCCTATCAGCCTAAGCGAACTAGATGATCAGCATCCAGTCTCTTCAGAGTGTAGTCAGTTCTCTGGAAGGACCAGCAGTGTCTGATTAAAGGACGCCCCCTGCTGGAGGTTCAGTGTTCACACTCAAAAGCAGGAGCCCAGTCCTGCCCCTGGATCAGTCTAGTTTTTCTTGTAGCTTTGTTTTATTTTTTGAAGTTTGGTTGGGGTTTTGTTTTGTTTTGTTTGTTTAGTTTTGTTTTAAGACATGGTCTCTATGTAGCCCTGGCTGTCCTAGAGCTCCCCATGTAGATCAGGATGAGTGCTGAGATTAAAGGTGTGTGCCACCATATCTCCGGTTATTTTAAGTTTGCAGTAGCCCCACCCCCTTTCTTTTTGTTTTGTTTTGACAATTTTGCTTTGTGGCCCATGCTGACCTCTTCATACCTACTCTTCTCAGTGCTCAACTTATGGGGTTTCTCTGTCCTAGAACTGCTCTGTAGACCAGGCTGGTCTCTGCCTCCTAAATGCTGGGATCAAAGATGTATGCCACCATGCTAGGGTGACGATTTCTTTTTTTCCTTCTTTCTTTCTTTCCTTCTTTCTTTCTTTCTTTTAATTTTTTCTTTTTTTCAGAGCTGGGGACTGAACCCAGGGCCTTGCGCTTGCTAGGCAAATGCTCTACCACTGAGCTAAATCCCCAACCCCTCCTTTTCTTTTTTTAAGGAAAAAATGTTTTGAAATTATTTTATTGGGGTTGGGGATTTAGCTCAGTGGTAGAACACTTGCCTAGCAATCGCAAGGCCCTGAGTTCGGTCCCCAGCTCCAAAAAAAAAAAAAAAAAAAAAATTATTTTATTTTAGAAACAGAAAGGAGAAAAAGAGAGAAAACCACGAAGTATTCAGGCATTTTTACTTCCTGAATTTCTCACACCCTCATTTGCTCACTAGTTCCCACGATGAGAAAGTTCCCAGCCACCCACAATTATGTCATTAATAGGGACATGCATCACACATGGCTCACAAAGAAGCTTTCCAGGATCAAAGATCCTGTTGCTGTTACCTTGGCAACAGTCTCCTGGAAGCCTGTCTGTCGGCTTTAGTGCATCTTCTACCAGCACAGTTACGTTCTTCACAAACTGCTGACTCGGCTAATTGGCATGGCCTGATCCATGATTGTTACCTGGATGGCTATTTGAGAAGGTACAGGTGCTTCGGTACCGAGTTTATGCAAAAAGAAGTGCAAAAAGAAAACATTTTATACGTCTGTCAAGATAGCTCTCACCCCAGGGAAAGGTGCCTGGTCTCTCCCTTGCATGGCAGAGCTTCAGCTTCTCTGAGGTGGACTGGCTGTTTTTGTTTGAAACAGTCTTGTGTAGTCCAGGTTGGCCTTGAAATCACTACATATCTACAGTCATTATTAAACCCATGATCCTCCTGACTTCAGCTCCCAAGTTCTGAGATTACAAGCATGCACACCACCAAGTTCTGCCCAGCAGATCAGTGGGTATTGACCAACATGTAGATTTATCTCTGCTCTGTACAATCTAGACATACCACACACACACACACACACACACACACACACACTTACTTTATCCCAATACTTGGAATCCCTCTCTTTTAATATAAATGTGTCTCCCCCTCCCCCAATTCCTTTAGCAACTGCCTATATGATTTGTATCCCTATAGTTTGCTTTTGCAGGGTATCACAGGGATGGGGAGCAGGTGGGAGAGCCTATACCTCTCATTCACAAGGCCCTGAGTTTGATCCCCATCATCACTGGAGAAAACAAGTGTGTTCTAGGTAGAACTGTAGAATAAAGTAGGCTAGAGGTGTGTGTCTGCCTTGTGCATGCCATAGGGCACTTTTTTTTTTTTTTTTTTTTTTTTTTTTTTCTTTTTTTTCGAGCTGGGGACCAACCCAGGGCCTTGCACTTCCTAGGCAAGCGCTCTACCACTGAGCTAATCCCCAACCCCCCATAGGGCACTTTTGATCTGCTTACAGCAACTGTAGTTCAATGCAGTTGCCTGCCAGGTTGAACTCCTCAGCTGATAAAGTTAGCTTTGTTGATCCAGTCATTGGTTAAAATACATTTGTATATTTCTTGTTTGGGCAAAAGCTTAAAGTTTGTGGCAGCTACCTTATTTGTGCATGCAAGTCTGAGTCACTTTTTTTTTTTCTTTAGACAAGTTTTCTCATCACATGGTGGCTCACAACCATCTGTAATGGTATCTGTTGCCCTCTTCTGGTGTGTCTGAAGACAAGTTTTCTCTGTGGCCCTGGCTGTTCTAGAATTCAGTCTGTAGACTAGACTGACCTCATGTCCATAGATACTATCCTGCCTGTCCCTCCAGAGTGCTGGGATCAAAGGTGTGCGCTGCCATAGCTGGTGATGAGCATCATCTTTACACAGGGATAGACCTTTGGATTCTGGCATTAGCTGTAATGAAAGGTTTGGTGACACAGCTCAGTCCTAGCAGTGGGACTGTTCAACAAGAGCCTAGTAGCAGTGGTCCTTGCTAGTAGAAAGGCCATGTATGGAAAGGCTGCAAGGGAGTATAATGACAGATATTTGTCTGTTCCCTCCATTTGTGCTGAAAGTGCTGGTGCGTAGTTTATGTTCTATCCTCTGGTCATTTTCTCGTGTGTTTGCCTTGTTCATGTCACTGGGCTCAGATTAGAAGACCAGGTTCCTCCTTAAGCTGTAGGGTCTGGGTTGTAAAGGCTTCACACATAGGGAAGACAGAAGCCCAGCTGTAGAGCTTTCCATGTTAGAAGACATCCCTAAGGGTGCTGAGGTGGGTGCCAGCAAGACTGCTTTCATCCGGTTTGTTACCCGGCAGTACCTGCTAGTGTTGAACCCCAGGCTTGTCTTCTTTGGTAGCTGTCTCAGATTATTAAGGAAATTGACTAGGTTTTCACACTTGATCATTGGTAGAGAGAAGTGCACTGTGATTTGAAACCTTGCTGGAAAAATCTGTCTCAGGTCATTAGAGGCCTAGGAGGGAGGCTGCCTTCAAACTTGATTTTCCTGCTTCCTCATCCCTAATGCTAAGATTGCAATTGTGTAGCACTATGCCCAGTTTGATGAAGCAGATGAATTTAGGTCCTAGACCCTGTGCTCTAAAGGCCCCCAGCAGGTGTGTGTTTTAAGTTTTTCCTCAGAAAATTGAGTCTGACTTAGTAGAGTCTTCTGATGTGACTTCCTCTGCTTCCCACAGATGTTGGCTGATGATGCAGAAGCAGGTGCTGAGGATGAGAAGGAGGTGGAAGAGCTGAAGAAGCAGGGCATCAACCCCTTGCCTAAGCCACCTCCTGGTGTGGGGCTCCTGCCTACTCCTCCACGGCCCCCTGGACCCCCAGCCCCCACCTCTCCTAACGGCAGGCCCATGCAAGGTGGCCCTCCTCCTCCACCACCACCCCCTCCCCCACCTCCTGGGCCTCCTCAAATGGCCATGCCAGCACATGAACCGCTGTCCCCACAGCAGCTACAGCAGGACATGTACAACAAGAAGATCCCCTCTTTGTTTGAGATTGTGGTGCGACCCACAGGGCAGCTAGCTGAGAAACTGGGTGTGAGGTGAGTATATTGCTTGCCCTTAGAAGCACAGGAGCATGGCCTGGCAGGGCTCTGTCCTTCTGAAGCTGTCATTCCCCATTTGGGCTCCTGGCCCCAGGCTCTAAGTGAGCACTGCTGGCTGGGTGCTGCTGCCTTTCCTTAGCAGCTTCATCACAAGAACCATTTCCTCTTCTAGGTTCCCTGGACCTGGTGGACCCTCAGGGCCAATGGGTCCTGGCCCCAACATGGGACCCCCAGGGCCAATGGGGGGGCCCATGCATCCTGACATGCACCCAGACATGCACCCTGATATGCACCCCGACATGCACCCCGATATGCACCCCGACATGCACCCTGACATGCACCCTGACATGCATCCCGACATGCCAATGGGTCCTGGCATGAACCCTGGCCCTCCCATGGGTCCTGGTGGCCCCCCAATGATGCCCTATGGTCCTGGAGACTCCCCACACTCTGGAATGATGGCTCCTATCCCGCCAGCCCAGAACTTCTATGAGAACTTCTACCCGCAGCAAGAGGGCATGGAAATGGAGCCGGGTCTTGTTGGGGATGCAGGTATGTAGGCAACAGCTAGACTGCAGAGCTGGGCTCACCAGGGTGGGATGGAGGTCAGAAGTGACTTTTCTTCCTTGGCCAGTCTTACAGCAGCATTCCAGTTCCATTCCCAGTCTACAGGTGTTTTAAATATTAGGGGGCCCTTGGCCTTATGGGGGCTGGAGGACTCTTGTGTTTGCTGTCAGTGTAGGAAACAGTACTCATAGGGCCTAGCATCAATCGTGAGCAAAGCAAAAATACCTTAGGAAGCTGTGCTTGTGTGCCTGGCAGCCATCAGGAGGAAGGCAGGGACCCTCTTCCAGGTAGTGCTGGGCTCAATAACTCTGCCTGTCTGAAACCATTGACTGGACAGGTTCTTGCCTGTGTCCTGTGATGTTAGCAACCTCGGTGTCCAGCATAGTCAAGGATAGATGCTGTGGGAGATTCAAGGAGGAGGAGGGACCTGCCCCAGGCCAAAGCTCAGAGTCGTGGTCTCTGTCCTTGGTATAGTTGCATTTTAGTAGAGCAAACCAGAGAGAAGTCGGATGGCTCATTTTAGCTTTAGCCATTGTTAGAAAATAGCATAGGACTGTACAGAGCCACAGCCCTAGCAGGGGCAGTCATCTGAAGCTTCTCTGAGAATGTGGCCAGGTGCCATAGCTGACCAGCTTGTCTGAGGACAGCAGAGATAGAGATGGCTATGCATCTATAAAGGAGCGAGAGGGCGACATCTTAACATATGCAGGTGTGTGTGTCACTGTGGTATCGCCCGCTCTACCGAGCAGTAGAGGGCAGTAGGACATGCACTTGTGGTTCCCAGCGCTTGGGAGGATACAGTGAGACTGCCAATCAGCCAGAACAGTGGTGGGAGTTTCCGGGTTCCCGTGCAGTTGCTGATAGCAGGTGCATCCAGGTGGAGACCAGGAGGTAGCCAAGGATACAGAGATGGGTCACGGGGTTTGGGACTGGCACGTTGGAGCCAATGTGACCTGTATGTATGTGCTGTGTAGGGCTGGAAGGAGCAGCTAGGAGGATGGGCGCCAAGTATAGGCAGGCCTTCACCGACATTCAGGCTGTTCTGTTGGATGTGAGGATCACTGCTGCCTCAAAGCACAAGGAGCCTGGGAGGTGCGGGGGTGCGGGGATAAAGCATCCACAATGCATGGTAAAGAGTGGGTTTGAAGAGATGCTAGAAAAGGCAGACCACCAAATGGAGGGAGATGCTGTTGCCTAGCCTGAGTTAGTTGCTTGCTGATGATAGGTGTCTCTACAGCGAAAGTGAGCTCTAGTGTGAGTTCCAGGAACTACTCTTTACAGCACAGAGCTGCTGTGGTTTCTGTACATTTACTTAGCCTTCTGGCGATTGATGTTCTATGGAGGTGAAGCCTCAGCCTGTGTCCCAGCCCCCGAGGAGCTGTAGCATAGAAGAGGTCCCATTAGGCTCTAACCAAAACTCAGGCCACCTTCACTCACTGGGAGGTCTTAGAGTTTTGCAGTTTGTGGTGTATATGGGGTGGTGGGGTGGTGGTGCACATAGCAGTATGCAAGTGTGTGTAGACCGAGTTGACATGTTTGTCAATTATCACTGTACATCTAAGGCAGAACTCATTTGAACCGAAGTGATTGCCATTTCAGCTAGTACAGCTCTCTAGGCACCGGGACACCCTCCTACTCACCAAGTACTGACTGCTGGGCCATTGCCAGGCTTGCCTTGCTTCAGGTTGTAGTGGCGATCCAGTTGTGTGACAGTAGGCTACTGAGCCATCTTCCTGGGCCCCAGTTTCTCTATTTAAATACCAGACTACCTCCTTTGGTGGCATGAACCACATCTCTGATGCTCGGTATCTTGTCCTAGCTGGATAAAAGTCATGTCACATGTGCAAGGGACAGTTGACTCTTGACAGACCTGGGCATGCTAGCTCAGCACCCTACGATCCAGGGACTCAGTGAGACAGTGGTGTTGTATCCGCTATACGTAGTGGACCTGGTTGTTGAGGGAGGAGAGACTTGCTCTGGCCGTGCAAGGGAAGCTGCCTCATGCAGTCAGTGACTCCAGGGACGCTGAGAGGACAGAGTGGGTTGGGGGGATGCCATGAGCTGGACTGAGATTTTAGTGCGTTTCGTTCTCTTCTGGGAGATGCAGTGAGTTTCTTACAGGCATATCCAACCTTCAGGGTAGGCACTGCATGCAGCTGAGAGAAGCTAGGAATGCAGCACAACACAGAATCTTAAACTTAATTAAGCATTATGACTGCTGGGCATCATGGCTCACGCCTTCAATCCCAGCACTCGGTAGGCAGAGGTAGGTGGATCCTTGTGAGTTCAAAGCCAACCTGGTCTGTTTAGAGAGTTCCAGGCCATCCAGGGCTGCGTAGTGAGCTCTTTCCTCAAAAACAAACAAAATTAGGACCTTTGTTTCTGTGTGTGTGAGATTATTTCTTTGATTACATGCTTTCTCGAGCATGAACTTGGTAGAGGACAGTATCACATTACAGTGTCAAACACTTAGACATACCTGCAAGAAGCCATGAGACCACTCATGGCAGATGATAAACCAAGCCTGCTTCCTGTGAGGACAGCAGCAGCTACCCAGCCTGAGAGGGGTATGGCCTGTCCACAGACATCCTGCCTGAGGTGTATGCACACAGTGTGCTGACATCCATAGCCTGAGGTGTATGCACACAGTGTGCTGACATCCATAAGCATCTATCATGCCCTCCCTGAGCCTCATCCTTTCCCTGCCAGCTGGCCCACTATGGGCTCCTGCTGGACTCTCAAGGCACCCATGCCTGGGGAGGAGGAAGGGACGGGTGGCCATCCTCATCCTCACACTTGCCACCAGTCTTGGCTTTTCCAACGGAGGCCTTCCCGACACAAACCCTCTTCCCTGCCACAGAGGACTACGGGCACTACGAAGAGTTGCCGGGGCAGCCTGGGGAGCCCCTCTTCCCTGAGCACCCTCTGGAGCCTGACAGCTTTCCCGAGGGAGGGCCCCCAGGCCGGCCGAAGGCAGGCGCCGGTGTACCCGACTTCTTGCCCTCGGCTCAGAGGGCCCTGTACCTGAGGATCCAGCAGAAGCAGCAGGAGGAGGAGAGAGCGAGGAGGCTGGCTGAGAGCAGCAAGCAGGACCGGGAGAATGAGGAAGGCATGTGTCCCCCTGCAGGGGCCCAGCCGGCTCTGTGCAGGGACGAGGGGGGGCACCTAGGCTGGGTGCTGTGTCTGAAAGTAGCTTGGCAGGGAGGCCCTGTCCTTGGCTGCCGCCTCACTCTGAGGAAGTGGAGGCCAGGGCTGCTGCTCTGCATCTTGGGTTTGGAAGACTCCTGACTGTGAAGAAGGGGGGGGGGGGGCGGGTTCCTAGCTCAGACTGCATTTCCTAAAGAAGCTGGAGAGACATTCTCACTGTCCGAGCCCTAGGTTATAAACTTGGGAAGCCAAGACCAAAGAGGACTGACCAACCAGCATAGAGATGCAGATCGTGAGTGCTGTAGTCACAGGGTCAAGTGGTCACCCGGTGGCATCCACCTCAGGGCTGAATACTGGACCAGGGCTCTCTGGAATTTGGGAGCAAGCTAGTGGGAATAGCAGGAGGAAGGACAAAGTCGGCGGCCCCACCCTGGTGGCTCAGGTTTCCCTCCTGGGCTCTGTTTGCTGTTGTACTTGCCCTTCCCTGACCCCTGAATCGCTTTGAGGGACCTGGGGATGCGTGTGTGAGCTGTCAGCATGGCTGTTAACCGGACTTCCAGCAAGAGGTGCCTAGTGCTGGTCTAGCCATATTTGTCTGGACCAAATCTGCTTGGAGGGTGGGAAGAAGCAGCGGGCTGTGGGCACTGAGGCCCAGCCCTACCCTGACTTAATGGCACCATACCTCTATTTCATGTGTCTAGTAAGCAAGTTGATGACAGGACTTCCTTGGGTGATTGCGAGATATTCAGGTCAGACTGCCTACCAGGAATGGTCTGAGAGAGAAGCCACGATGATATCACTGCTCAGAGCCAGGCCATGCCACCCCCAGCTCCTAGCTGGAAGCACAGAACCACACATCAGGGACACCTAGGGGTACAAGAGGACTATGGGATGCAGCCATTCATGCCTCTCCATTTGCTCTGCTCTCTCTCAGGTGACACTGGAAACTGGTACTCAAGTGACGAGGATGAAGGGGGAAGCAGTGTCACATCTATCCTCAAGACATTGAGGCAACAGACGTCAAGCCGACCCCAGGCTTCAGTTGGGGAACCAAGCAGCAGTGGGCTGGGGGATCCCCGGCTCCAGAAGGGACACACCACAGGAGGCCGGCTGGCTGACCCCCGCCTCAGTCGGGACCCAAGACTCAGCCGCCATGCAGAGACTTCAGGAGGGTCTGGCCCTGGGGACTCAGGGCCCTCTGACCCTCGGTTGGCTCGTGCTCTGCCCACCTCCAAGACTGAAGGCAGCCTTCATTCCAGCCCTGCATGCCCCAGCAGTTCAAAAGGACAGCCCCCTGCAGAAGAGGAGGAAGGGGAGAGGGCCTTGCGTGAGAAGGCAGTAACCATTCCCCTGGACCCCCTGCCTGGACACCCACTACGGGACCCTCGCTCTCAGCTGCAACAGTTCAGCCACATCAAGAAGGATGTGACCCTGAGCAAGCCGAGCTTTGCTCGCACAGTCCTCTGGAACCCTGAAGACCTGATCCCCTTGCCCATCCCCAAGCAGGACGTACCCCCAGTGCCTGCTGCCCTGCAGTCCCTACCCGCCCTAGATCCTAGGCTACACCGTTCCACACCCCCTGGACCTCCCAATACCCGGCAGCAGCGTCCAGGGTCCACAGATCCCAGCACCTCTGGCTCTAACCTACCTGACTTTGAACTCCTCTCTCGAATCCTCAAGACTGTCAATGTCAACACCCCTGGCCAGAGTGAAAAGCCCAGTGATCCCAGGGTGCGGAAGACCCCTACTGACCCCAGATTACAGAAGCCAGCAGATCCTGGGGCAGCCTCCCGTGCAGCCAAGCCCTGTCCTACTGAAGCATCGCCTCCTGCTGCCAGCCCAAGTGGGGACTCCCCACCAGCCACGGCTCCCTATGACCCCCGAGTACTGGCAGCTGGTGGCTTGGGCCAGGGCAGCAGCAGTGGGCAGAGCAGTGTGCTAAGTGGCATCAGCTTGTATGACCCAAGGACTCCCAATGCAGGTGGCAAAACTGCAGAGCCAACTTCCGACACAAGTGCTCAGCCCAAGGGTCCTGAGGGCAATGGAAAGAGCTCAGCCTCCAAGGCAAAGGAGCCCCCGTTTGTCCGAAAGTCTGCCCTGGAGCAGCCAGAGACAGGGAAGGCCAGCACAGATGGTGCCACCGCCACGGACAGATACAATAGCTACAACCGGCCCCGGCCCAAGGCCACAGCAGCCCCCACTGCTGCCTCATCCACCCCGCCCCCTGAGGGGGCCACAACCCAACCTGGGGTACACAACCTACCAGTGCCCACTCTCTTTGGAACTGTAAAGCCAACCCCCAAAACAGGCACAGGGAGCCCGTTTGCTGGCAACAGCCCTGCCCGTGAGGGTGAGCAGGATGCGGGTTCCCTGAAGGACGTTTTTAAAGGCTTTGACCCCACAGCCTCCCCCTTCTGCCAGTAGTGTTAGTGGGGGCCAGTGCTCCTCCCACTCCACCACCCTCCCAGGGTGACATTTAGGGCAGCCACCAGAGTTATGGGCGGGAGGTGGGGCAGGCGGGCAGGGTGTTCTTTCTTCACATTTTTCTTCCTCCCCCCCTTTTTTTCTCCTTTTTTAAATAGTACTTCTTTGAGTCATAAATTGTATCTAATCATCTTGGGGTCTGGTCAGTGCTGCAAGCTCCTGGGCTCCCTCTGCCCAGTGAGCAACTTATACCCTGCATTGGACAGTGGCAAGTACCCAGCCTGGGGCTCCCCTGGAGCTGAGGGAAGCATGACTGGGAAAGCACTGAAGGCCACTCACCCTGTGCTGCTGGAAGCTTGTCAGAACCACATCACATGGTGTGGAGCTGGTACAGGGGTTTCTAGAGCCCCGGGGTCAACTGTCCTCTCTAGCATGCAGTCTGTGTCCGCTTGCTTCAGGACAAAGCAATAGTGAAGTGAGAGAAAGGCCAACAGGAGAGAAAGGGCCTGGCAAAGCCCGGCCCAAACCTGCTCGGCCTATGCACCCCGCATTCTCCGTCCAGGGTTAGTCCTGAAAGTGGCAGACACCCTGCAACCCTGCAGGGGACCCTTGATAAGACAGACCTGTAGGCGCAGGCCTGGCAAGGCTGGGACAGCCCCCTGAAGCATTCTCCCTCAGTATTACCTACCCTGTGCCACTGGCCTGACTCTCGAGACAGCTCAAGGATCCGTGGTGTGGCCACCTGCCAGGCCCCCAAGGAGAGGCCGAGTGGCCCTGGCAAAGTGTGTCTGCTGGCTGCTTCCACACCCCTTAGCCATGTTATCTGTAGAGTACCAGATAGTGTTTGCTTTTCCCTCCCGAGCTGACAAGCTGGATGTCAGTGATCTGTTGTGGTGTTGGATTATTGAGTCCTTCCCAAAATGCTGAGGAAACAGCAGGTATCCAGCCGGTGTGTTGGCCTTTTCTAGGAAAGGGATCAAGCCCCTTCAGGCGGGGAGGCCCAAAGTATCTGCCATAAACCACATAGTGAAGGCATTTCCACAGCCTCCCCCACTACACAGCTTAGGGCTGGCCTTGTCCAAAGAATGAGGGAGGCAGAGACTCCTGTGACCATGTCCCTAAAATTGGATCAGGAAGCTGGGTAAGACCTGCAGACCTTTCTGCCTCAGTCACATGCCAGGCCCTACAGGTCTGCTTTCTTGCAGCCTGCCTCTTTTATATTGGGTCTATTGACCCAACTGCTTCCTTCTTGCTAATAAGGAGACCTGACACACACAGCCAGTGGATTCCCCTCCACCTCAGGGGAGGGGACAGGCTCCCATGTCCCATCCCACACCACCCTCATACCCTCCACACCCCAAAGAAATCCCTTCAGAACAGTTTGGAGCCTGTAGCCAGGGTGGGAGGGGCTTGTGCCCCACAGCCTCACAACCCTTGGGGTCAGTGCACCAAGATCAGGTTGGTTGGTTTGTCTTGTGTTTTTTATTTTTGTTTTATTTTCTTAAACAATCATCAATGAGATTTGTCTTTGGGCCCCAGCCCTGGCCTCATGGCCAAGACTGGGGCCATGGTGAGCATAGGATAGGAAGAGTACAGTGTGGCAGTGTTTGGATCCCCTCCACCCCTTTGGAAATTCCCTTTTTGAAGGCCAGGCTTGGTAGTGCGCCTGTCATCCCGGCACTCAGGAGGAGGGGCAGGAGGATCACAGGTTCAAAGCCAGCCTGGTCTATATTAGAAAAAAGCTGTCCTTTTGCTAAAGAAAAAATTAAATGAATTTTTAAGGCTGAAATCTGTGGGTGAGGTGGAGTCTGGAGCCTTCCTCCGGAACAGTTAACTGAAGGCCCTCATGGGACAAAGACATCCGCTTGAATCCCCACTTGCCGTCAGGCCACACTCGTAAAGAAAGATTGTTCTCTAACCAGGATTGTAACAAACGTGTAAATAGTATTTCTGAGTTGAAAGTCGATGGTGCAAATATGTATATAACGTACTGTATTTTTACAATGATCGTCGCATGGCTCTCCCGCCCCTTTTGTACTCAGTATCTGTCTTCCAGAAACCTCACCTGCCTTCTCATGTGGTCTCTTAATCCAGTAATTGTATTACTGCCATTAAAGGATGCAGTTATTTTAAACAGTCGTCAAGTCTAGTCTCGTTTCTGCCCTGCCAGGGAACAGACAAGGAGGGTGGGGAGTTGGCTGGGCCCAGGGCTTCAAGCATTCTGGGAAGCACTAGGCCTGGGACACCTGAGCCTCAGATCCTCGAGAAACAGTAATAGAGCAGATGCACAAGCATTATCCTAGCACTTAGGAGGCTGAGGCAGGAGGATGCTCAGTTTGAGGCTTGGGCTAGACCTGAGGTGAAAGGAGGAAAACCTGGGGTTGGGGATTTAGCTCAGTGGTAGAGCACTTGCCTAGCAAGCACAAGGCCCTGGGTTCGGTCCCCAGCTCTGAAAAAAAGAAAGGAGGAAAACCTTTTTTCAGTCATAACACACTTGAGATAACTAGAACCATGATGTATGAAATGTTTGTGGGCTGCTGGTGGCCATATTTCCCCATCCACTGTGCTCTCATCCCTCTGAGATAGTCTCCAGGCAAGCCTTGAACTCCTGAGACTTCTGCCTCCAGGTCCTGTGGGCTAGGATTCTAGGTACACACTAACAAGCCCCACTTTACCTCTCTGTGCACGTGTGTGTGTGTGTGTGTGTGTGTGTGCGCGCAGAAACGCGTAGATAAGCACACACATACCCTTACAGACATTCCCCTACTGAAGATGGTGTAACGACTTGTGACACTGGAGTGTGCTGCTTCAGTGAACTTTGAGTTTGGATCTTTGTCCAGCCTAGCAAGCCTAGGATATTTGTCTGTTTTTTGAGGCAGAATTTCACTGACCTTCATATAGCCAAGGATGATCTTGAACTCATGAATTTCCTGTCTCCTATCTTCCAAGTGCTAAGATCACAGGCATGTGGCACCCTGCCAGGCGTGTCTAGGGCTCTGTGCACAGAGGGCAAATATACCAACTGATTACATCCCCAGCCCAGCACTACCCGGTCGCATTTGCACTGCTGGGATCAGGGAAGAGAGTTGGAGCTGGAAGACAGTCACAGACCTTCAGTCTCAACACGGATTAGGAGAGGTGTGTCTATGTGTCCAATGCTTATTCCCCAACATGGTAAATAAGGTAAGATACGCTAACTGTTCAGGCTGTAGAGATGGTTTGGGTTTTTGTTTGGCCTCTTTTTTTTTTTTTTTTTTTCTTTTTTTTTTTTTTTTTTTTTTTTTTTTCGAGCTGGGGACCAACCCAGGGCCTTGTGGTTGCTAGGCAAGCGCTCTACCACTGAGCTAAATCCCCAACCCTCTTGGCCTCTTTTTCTTGTTCCTTTTTGTTTGTATATACTTTTACCCTAGATGTGACTCACAAAGCCCACCTATCACACAGCTTTTTAAAAATAGTTTTTATTTCATTTTATTTTACTTTATATGCATTGGTGTAATGGTGTTAGATTCCTTAGAACTGGAGTTATTGACAGTTTTGAGTTGCCATATGGGTACTAGAAATTGAACCTGGGTCTTTGGAATAGCAGTGCTCTTCATTACTGAGTCGTCTCTCTAGCTCCCCTCCCTTATTTGTTTGCTTGTTTGCTTTTGCTTTCCGAGACGAGACAGGGTTTCTGTGCAGCCATGGCTGTGGGGAACTCACCTATGCCCTGTTGACACATGGTAACATCCTCGGCCTCCATGTTTTCAGCCAACTGTCTAAAAGGCAAAAAGATTTAGCTCAGGGACAGCAAGAAAGTAAGGGAGCTTATGACATCCTGCAGTACTCAAAAGCAAAAGAATGCCTCTTGTTTTCGTTTTTGTCAGACAGGATCTTGTAGCTCAGGCTAGCCTCAGCCTCTCAAGTACTAGGCTCACAGGCATGTAACTTCATTCCTACTCTGTCTCTGTCACTGTTGTTCTTCTCTGAGTAAGTAGACTGTAGATGCTGTCTGTAAACTTCCTGGTCCATTCCATCTCTCCCCTACTTTTTGCTGCTCTTTATTTATTTATTTAGGTGACTTTTTTTTTTTTTTTTTTTTGAGCTGGGGACCGAACCCAGGGCCTTGCGCTTGCTAGGCAAGCACTCTACCACTGAGCTAAATCCCCAACCCTATTTAGGTGATTTTTGAGTTAGAATCTCTCCATGTGGTTGTGGATATCCTGGCTCATATGTAGACCAGGCTGGCCTTGAACCCAAAGATCTGCCTCCCTCTGCCTCCTGAGTGCTAGGATTAAAATTATGTGCTACCACTGCCTGGTTTCTCTTTTCTCTCTCTCTGTTTTTAAGATTTGTTTATTTATTATATATAAGTACACTGTAGCTGTCTTCAGACACACCAGAAGAGGGCATCCAATTCCATTTCAGAAGGTTGTGAGCAACCATGTGGTTGCTGGGAATTGAACTCAGTGCCTCTGGAAGAGCAGTCAGTGCTCTTAACCACTGAGCCATCTCTACAGCCCTTTTCTTTTTTTTTTTGTTCTCCCCCCCCCCGTCTCTCTGTAGCCCTGGCTGTCCTGGAACTCACTCTGTAGACCAGGCTGGTCTCAAACTCTCAAACTCAGAGATCCACCTGCCTCTGCCTCCTGTGTGCTGGGATTAGTTATGTGGTGCTATGCCCTGCTTGCTTTGCTCTTTATGTTTTGGGACAGGATCATTAAGACTGACCTCTTAACTTGCTGTACAACTGTAAATGACTGTGAGTTTCTGAACTCTCTACCTTCTGTTTCTCCAGTTCTAAGATGACTGGTGTACCCGGCCCCCCCAGGTCCCCTTATGTGGTTCTGGGAATAGAGCCCAAGAGCCAGCTTATTCTTTGTGGTGTGTGTGTGTGTGGTGTGTGTGTGTGTGTGTGTGTGTGTGTGTGTGTGTGTGTGTGTGTGTGTCCTGTATCTGCCACCTATACACTGGGTTTGTGGGGAAAGTGTCATGTCTGCCCAGCAGTTATGTGGGTGCTGGGTGTCCAAACTCTGCTCCTTATTCTTGCACAGCAAACACTTTTACCACCAAGCTATCTCCCTAGCCCCTGGCATTATTTTATTTTTACTTTTCAGAAAGAAGTTTACATGTGAAGCTTAAGAGGGAGACAGGAGAATGGAGCTCCTATGGAGTAGAAAGGTGGAATTCTTATCTTCAGTTAATTTAAGTTTAAATTGAAATGATGGTGTCTTAGTTAGGGTTTCCATTGCTGTGAAGAGGCACCGTGACCAAGGCAACTCTTTTTTTTTTTTTTTTTAAATAAAAGGTTTACAAGTCATTTAATGGCAACTGATAATTACAGAATTCCCCTACATGTTCTTTAGGTAAGGAGGCAGATTAGCATAATTGTTAAAGTGGCGGCTGTCACTCTTTTTTTTTTCCCTTTTCTTTTTTTCGGAGCTGGGGACCGAACCCAGGGCCTTGCGCTTGCTAGGCAAGTGCTCTACCACTGAGCTAAATCCCCAACCCCGGCGGCTGTCACTCTTAAAACCAATTAAAAATACCTTAAAATCGGGTTGGGGATTTAGCTCAGTGGTAGAGCGCTTGCCTAGCAAGCGCAAGGCCCTGGGTTTGGTCCCCAGCTCCGGAAAAAAAAAAAAAAAAAAATACCTTAAAATCTCAGCCATCCTATGACCATACAGCTCATACATTTAATAAATCAGACCTGGCTTGTCACCAGCATTGAGAAAACCAGACCCAGGTAAAGAACCAGGTCTGGGGACACATGCATGGTCGTACTATAGTGAATGTTTAGCCTGTCCTGATTATCACAAAATCAGAACAGCGAGAATATTCGCATAAGGCAACTCTTTTAAGGAGAACATTTAATTGGGGCTGGCTTCCAGGTTCAGAGGTTCAGTCCATTAACATCATGGTGGGAAGCATGGTCGTGTCCAGGCAGGCATGGTGCAGGCATGGTGCTGGAGGAGCTGAGAGTTCTACATCTTGTTCTGAAGGGAACTAGGAGAAGACAGCTCAGAGGAGGGTCTCCAAGCCGACCCCTACAGTGACACACTTCCTCTGACAAGGCTAAGTCTAATAGTGCCACTCCCTGGGCCAAGCATATTCAATCCACCACAGCTGGCTATAGTAGTGCACAGCTACAATTCCTGTACTTGGGAGGCAGAGGCAGGAGGATGGCTGCAAGTTAGTGCATAGCGAGTTTACCTATGCAGCTTTGGTCCCTGGCAGGTCGCAGCTGCATGCTCGCCCAGGAGCAATCTGGTGTTGAGAATGAAAGACACACACACACACACACACACACACACACACACACACACACACACACACACACACACTCCAGTTAGTTTTTGACATGCTGTTTCTAGCGGTGCTTCCAAGGGTTTGCCAGCATGGTACATTTTCTTGAACTATGTACTATACTCCTAAACCTCCCCTGTTAGCAAATGCTCCCCTCTAGTACTCCTGAGACTCCCAAACCTTTCCCTGTAACCCCAGGCCCAATCAAGAAAGTGGCCAGTGGCCGCTTACGTGGATTCTTACATTGCTGGTTGGTTTTCTCTTCTGCAGCTCTTATGTTCCATCCTTCTCTCCCAAGTCATGGTGATTCTTTCTTCCTTTCTCCAAGTTCCTGACTTATGCAAATCTAAAAGTCCCACCTCAGTCTAGCTGCCCAGCCATTGTCCATTGGCTCTTTATTGATCAATGAAAAACCAACTGGGGACTCAGACCCTCAGCATTTGGACACACAGATTCCCAACTTATTCGAAGCATTGAAACCAATCCCCAACATGCAAGTTCAAGGCCAGCCTGACATACATAGTGAATGAATGAAGGGATAAAACAACTATGTGGTTCTACTGGCTAGGGAGGCAGTCGAGCATAGGGAATAGTTTAGCAACCTGGAACTCCACTTGGCTTGGACTATGCACACAGCCCTCTTCAAACAATACACTGGGCATCTAAGAATGTCACCTGTATTCTCCATGAAGTCTCTTCTAGCTATGCACCTCCCAACTGTTGGCAACCTGGGATCACCACCAGCATGGTACATTTGCATGTAAACAATGGAAGTAAGCTATTCCCTTTAGCAAACCCTTGGAAGCACCATGTTTCTATTCAAAAACAATTTAAGAAGTATGGAAAATGGATGAACTGATCTGTGCTGAACTACTTTGATGCATTGCCACTGTGTCCCCTGAGTGATCCTTTAGGAAGACTCCTTCCACTAATTAAAATATTACCTGAGGAGAGAGGGTGTGTCCCAGGGCCCAGCACTCTGGAGACAGAGGCCAGATGATCTCTGAGTTGAAGGCCAACCTGGTCTACACAGTAAGTTCCAGAATAGCCAGGGCTACACAGAGAAACCCTGCTTTGAACATACAGAAAACAAACAGACAAAAAACAAAACAAAACAAAACAAAACATCCACTGCTCTTGCAACCCAGATGAATTCCTAGCAACAACACTCTACTTCCAGGTCGCAGGAATCTGACTCTCTCATCTAGCCTCTGTGGGGACTGCACTATCATGCACAAAAACCATACCTACATGCATTTTAAAAGATTATTTATTTTGCGTGTTATAAGTGTTTTCACTTCATGTATGTCTGTGCACTAGGTGCATACAATGTCTGTGGAGGCCAGAAGAGAGCACTGAATCCCCTGGAACTAGAATTACAGGTGGTTCTGTGTCTCATGTGGGTGCTAAAAACCAAACCCAGGCCCCTCTTGTGGAGAGCCTTTTAGGGCCCACTTGCTTCAAGATGCTCTGCAGGAATTTGACATTAGGCCAGGACAAAAGAAGTAAGCTTAAGTGGGACTCTGACTTTGGGCCGTGACTCAGGAAATGGGCCCAGATTAAGAACATTTACATTTGAGTTAATGTAAACTCAGAGCAAGTTCATCAGAGACAGAGGTGGGTGGCAGTCCTTTTGTCTTGGTCACCTTGACCAGCCCCTAGTAGAAAGGTTTTGTTTATTGTCTTCCTTGTTCCTTGACCCAGAACTGATCTTATTATTCTGCATGTAATTAAAGTGGTATAAAAGCAGACTGGAAAACAATAAACCCTCTTCAGCCTTAGAACTGGCTGGAATCATGTTAAATATTGTCTGTTGGTTGAGGATTTAGCTCAGTGGTAGAGCGCTTGCCTCAGCAAGTGCAAGGCCCTGGTTAGGTCCTCAGCTCCAGAAAAAGAGAAAAAAAAAAAAAGAAAGAAAAAAAAAAAAGTAAATGTTGTCTGTCTTTTTTCTTTTTTTTTTTTTCTTTTTTTTTTCGAGCTGAGGACCGAACTCAGGGCTTTGCGCTTCCTAGGCAAGCGCTCTACCACTGAGCTAAATCCCCAACCCCGTCTTTTTTCTTTTTAACACTCACCCCTGCCCTAGAGAACCTGATGACTGACTGAGCTGCCTTGCTCAAAGGGTGCCCAAAGTGGGGCTCCAGTAAGCGGGATACAGTGAAGGACACCAGTGGAATTGAAAGCACACGCGAATGAAAATAAAGGAAGATTTGGGCCAGTGGTGAATAAACCTTGTAAAAAGGGACAAGGTAATGGTAAAGTGTTTTTGTGTATCTGTTCTTTAGAGTTATGTTAAAATCTAGAGAAGCAAAGATAATTCTTTTTTTTAATTATTTTAATATTTATTTATTTTAATTTATTTTAAATATTTTAATATTTATTCTTTTTTTTCTTTATTAACTTGAGTATTTCTATTTACATTTTGATTGTTATTCCCTTTCCCGGTTTCCGGGCCAACATCTCCCTAACCCCTCCCCCTCCCCTTCTATATGGGTGTTCCCCTCCCCATCCTCCCCCCATTACCGCCCTCCCCCCAACAATCGAGTTCACTGGGGGTTCAGTCTTAGCAGGACCAAGGGCTTCCCCTTCCACTGGTGCTCTTACTAGGCTATTCATTGCTACCTATGCAATTGGAGCCCAGGGTCAGTCCATGTATAGTCGCAAAGATAATTCTTTTTTTTTTTTTTTTTTCTTTTTTTTTTTTTTTTTTTTTTGAGCTGGGGACTGAACCCAGGGCCTTGCGCCATAGGCAAGCGCTCTACCACTGAGCTAAATCCCCAACCCAAAAAAGATAATTCTTATAGATGCTTTTAGTCTTTGGACCCTGACTAGAGACAGTTTACACCCTAGACGTGAGAGAGCATGGGTTTGAGAAAAACGGTCCTCCCCAACTCTCCAGGGATGCTTTAGTCAAAGAGAAGGAAAATGAGCTTAAGCTTTTTTGGAGCTCTCTTAGGGAAAGAAGGAGGTCAGGAGACGTCCTGCCTCCTCCTGTCTCCTATTGGAGAAATGTTTATTTCTGGTTCTGGGTCCCTTAGGTAGGATATCTGGGTCCCTTTGGTGAGACATCATCTAGTTCTCTCCCCTCTCTGTCTATTGTCTGTCCTTGGTGCACCAATCTGTCCATGTCTGTCAGTTTATGTCTGTGTCTTTTGTTTCTCATTGCTTTAATGTTCTGTGTTTCATGTTCAAAAAAAAAAAAAAGATTAAAATTTTATCTAGGTTCACCCCTTGATTTAGTTTTAACTCATTTCAAAAAAGAAAAAAAAAAAAGCAGTCTCTATTGGCCTTTGAGGCCCTGCCCCCGTAGCCGGGAGTCTAGCACAGCTGGAGAAGCCCTGTCAGGAGCTGGTTGTCTGCACAGCTGCTCTTACAGGGGCCAGCAGCTTCTCAGCTTCTATGGTAGGGAGCTGATGGTTGTTTCTCCTAGAAAAGTCTCTGTGGTTGTGTTTATTGGCTTCAACAGGTGACAAGGTGCTCTTCTCTTGACATTACAACTAGAAATAGTAAGAAAATTGTGTTTGGTCTAAATATATAAGATGTGTGTAGCCACTTTGTTTTTGTTTCTGACTTGAAAGGTAGAAGTTTTACGGTTGACCCCCCTCTAGACAAAAGTTTAGAGCAGAAGAATTACACCAGTCGGTTCAGCAACTCTCTCCCAAGAACTAGCTGACCATAAAGTTAGATTAAAATCTTAAAGAACAATCTTGAGAAACAGCAAACTTCTCCCAGGAACTGGCTGACCATAAAGTTAAACAATCTTGAGAAACAGGAAGCTTCTCCTTGTGATTTTTCACTGGTATTCTCGACATTTTCCAATGACGCCATCCCTACCCTTTGGGTTGTGGTTTCTTCCTTTAAATACCCCTTCTCCCAGCTACTTGGGGTCGAACTCCTCTGCCCCTGCGTGGGATACGAGTCTCAACCCCAGTGCACTGGTTCCTATCAATAAACCTTGTGTGCTTACAGCAAGGATGGTCTCTCGTGATTTCTTGGGGGGGGTGTCGCGTCATCCCGAGACTTGAGTGAGGGTCTCCCCACTCCTCGGGTCTTTCAAGCTGAGAACTCCCCATGAGAGGAGGTGTGTGTGTGGGGACATGCTTTACACACCTCGCTCATACTGGGTGGGGGTGAGGGGGTCCCTAGGATTGTTGGCCTCTGCAGCACTACTATTTCCCAGCCAGCTGTTCGTACAGCTTGGGCACATAATCATCCCACTCTGCCTGGTAACACGTGCCCGCCACCGGGGCTCCCAGGTAGCCTTCTTTTTTTTTTTTTTTTTTTTCTTTTTTTTTTTTTGAGCTGGGGACCGAACCCAGGGCCTTGGCGCTTGCTAGGCAAGCGCTCTACCACTGAGCTAAATCCCAACCCCCCAGGTAGCCTTCTTATGGAAGGCCTCCACCTTGAACTTGCCACGATTGTCCTCAGACCTGTTGCTGGGGATGGGCTCTTTGCAACTCAGCGGCTGTTCCTGCTCGAAAGCAAAACAGCCAGACCAGGCAGTGGAGACCTGTGCTGCTGGGAGGCCCAGAGCCCATGTAATCTGAGAGGACAGTGCCACTGCTAATGCTGCCCTTCATGTTGACCACCAGGAAGTGATGCTACTCCCTGAATTTGGGGTCCTTCCTGCTGGGAGCATCCTGGTCTGTGAGGGCCAGGGTGTAAACTTTCCCTGGATCAAGGCCATCCCATGAAATGCTGCTGGGCCTTTTTCTAACCTAGGTGGGCGTCAGCACTTTGCCAAGCTCGTCCACCATCACCTGGTCACCCCAGCATAGTTGACCTGCAGGGCATGCTGGGGTGTCTCGTTCAACTCCTACAGGTACAGCAGCCAGGCCCATTGGCTGATGTTGGTGTCCATAGCAACCCAGTCAGTGTTCTTAACTACCTAACCCTCTCTTCAGCCCCAGGGCCCTAAGTTTTTATTGTATACAAAGAAAAAAAGGAAGGGGAAAGAAGGGAAGGGGAGGGGAGGGGAGGAGAGAAAGAGAAAGAGAAAGAGAAAGAGAAAGAGAAAGAGAAAGAGAAAGAGAAAGAGAAAGAGAAAGAGAAAGAGAAAGAGAGAAAGGCAGGCAGGCAGGAAAGAAGGAAGGAAGGAAGGAAGGAAGGAAGGAAGGAAGGAAGGAAGGAAGGAAGGAAGGAAAATTTTGAGTCTTCTCTGAAGGCCACAAAATTCACACATCTGTAAACATTCCTTTTTGGCACAACCTCCCTGGGATACCAAGAAGCAGCTGCAATGTTTGTTAAGTCTTGTGTTTAGTGGTTTGAATGAGATACACACATATATAACAATATACACACAGAGTAGGCCTGGGTATTTGAACGCTTGGCCCCCACAGAATTCTCATTGGTGGTTGTGTTTGGGAAAGTTTCCTTGCTGAAGGAAGAACATCGCTGGGAGCGGGGCTTCCAGAGTGTACGGTCTCACCCTGTTTCCAGTTCGTGTTCCCTCTGCTTCCTGCTTGAGGCTGAGATGGGAATCTCTTAGCTTCCTGTACCTGCAGCTGTGCCTTCCTGCTATGATGGAATCTGTGAGCCAAAATAAACATTTTCCTCTATAAATCGCTTTGGTTATGACACTTTATCATAGCAACAGAAAAGTTGGTAAGGTCCTGTGTGCTCTGTGGGGCAGTCACGGGGCTCCTGCAGAATCTAGCCTTGCAGTGGCAGTGGAGTGACAATGGTCTTGTATGTGTGACATGCTCCTCTTTGTTCTCCTATGCTCTCTGAGCTGCTTCTCACAGGAGAACCAGTCCAGGGCCACATTAAAAAGTCCAAAGAGAGCCAAGCAGTGCTGGTGACGCCTTTAATCCCAGCACTCAGGAGGCACAGGCAGGCAGAACTCTGAGTTCTATGAGAGCCAGGGTTACACACACACAGAGGGAAACACACGCACACACACACACACACACACACACACACACACACACACACATCTGTTTTCTTTTTCTTCTTTTTTAATCTCATTTAACCCAGGCTGGCCTTGCTTATTTGTTTTGTAATGTCCCCAACCCCCGAATCCCCCGGACTTGCTTATTTTATGTAGCGCAGGATCTCTCTGAATTCTTGATTTGCCCTTCCCCCACCTGCCAAGTGTGCCACCAATGCTAGGTTTATGCAATGCTCAGTTCAAACACAGGGTTTGTACAACCCATGCCATGTTGCCATGTACATGCTTCATGCCCTCACAGGCCAGAAAAGGGCTTCTTAGCCTGTGGGTCTGGAATGGTCATTGGTTGCAAGCTGCCATGTGGGTACTGGGAACAGGTCCTAAGTAAAAGCAATACGCAGTCATAACTGTTTAGCCATCCATCTCCAACCACTGCTACCTTATTGTGAACAGGTTTTATTATGTAGCCCAGCCTGCATGCATACACACACGCACACACATGTACATGCACACACATGCACATGCACACACACATGCACACACACACAACACACACATGCACACACATGCACACATACACAATACACACATGCATATACACATGCACACGCACACACACATAATACACATATGTACATGCACATACACACACGTGCACACACACATGCACATACACATATATTGTTACTTGAAAAGCAAACAGGAACTCAGTGGTGGTGCACGCTTTTAATCCCAACCCTCCAGAGGCAGAGGCAGTTGACTCTCTGAGTTTGAGGCCAACCTGGTCTAAGAGTGAGTTCTAGGACAGCCAGGGCCGCAGAGAATCCCTATCTTCAGGGGTGTGCATGTCTGTAAAGAAAAACAAACAGCTTGTCACCACCCTGCCTGCCACAGGTCATCCTGCATTGCTCTATAGTGAACTAGAGCATTGACAAAGTTTTAAATGTCCCTAGATAATTCTCCTTCAAACCTCATGGCCAATTACCAGCCAGCCACAGGCATATATCTTTTTTTAATTTAAAGATTGATTTATTTATTATATATGAGTACACTGTAGCTGTCTTCAGACACACCAGAAGAGGGCATCAGATCTCATTACAGATGGTTGTGAGCCACCATGTAGTTGCTGGGATTTAAGGACCTCTGGAAGAGCAGTCTTAACCACTGAGCCATCTCTCCGGCCCCAGGTATATCTCTTTAAGGGAGTTTTGTTTTCTCTGCCTTACCCTTGCCAGCATTCAGATGATGATTCTTCTTCCCTCCTTATAGGCACGAACCAGAGCATTTCCCTAGCCAAGGAATGGGAAAAATGTTCTCTGGTATTTTCAGCTCTCAGAGTATCTGGTGTCCATTTGTCCTCCCCTCAAGGCTGGCCTCTTTCTAGCTCCCAGCCCTTCCTCACTTGAATTAAGGACCTCGAGCCAAGCTGGAGTTGTAGCTCAGTTGGTAGGACACTCGCTTAGCAGGCCCTGGGCTCCATCCCCACATGGAGTAAGACAGTCATGGAGCTGCAAGCCTATAATCCCAGCACTCAGAAGGTAAAGGCAGGACAATCGGGCATCCAGAGTTGTTCTCTGAGCTGACATAGCAAGTTCAAGGCAAAGCTGGACTATGTGACGCCCTGTCTCAAAAAGAAGAAAAATTCAAGTAACAGATGAAGGAGCAAGATATCGTGAGTGTCCTGAGCTGGACATGATGATCCGTGGCTATGATCCCAGCACTCCTGAGACTCATGCAGGAGGATCAAGTTCAAGGCCAGCCTGGACTACACAGTGTCTCATTAACCCATGGGCGTACTACACTTTCATAGCATCCATCAGGCTTTCAGTGGCAGCCTGAATACTGGGGATAAATACACAGTGCTCCCATCATGCTCTGCAAGACCTCTGGAACCCGGCTTATTCTCTCCTTCACGTCATTCTGCTGTGGTTCTCCTAGCCGCCTCTAACTCCAGCCACAGGAGCTTTGCCTCAGGTCCTTCCTATTACGCCTCCGCCCTTCCCCCCCTCACCCCCACCCACCAAGCTCCTATCCTGGGCTGAGGTGCCTGTTTAACATGTCACAGTGGAGCTGGCGTGCAGGTTCTGGGGTATCCCTCCGTTCCCACCGGTCACAGGGCCCTCCTGGCCGCCATGCCCGGCGGAGCTACCGGGAACTTTCTAGCTGAGGGGCCCGGGATGCTTGTTCCTGTATAATCTAACCACTTGGGTTACCTGTTCCTTCTGTACCTTGATGCTGCACCTGGATCCCTTCGATCCCCTTTCCCCCCCACCCCCACATGCCCAGCGCAGTCAGGGTTGTGTCTGCTCTGGACCCTCCCGGATGTGTCTGCTGCTGGATGTGCTCTATGGTAATGTAATCAACGCTCTCTTCTGCCATACCTAATAAACCCATATAAAAACACACAGTCCAGTTATTAAAGGACGTAAGCCTAGATCGGGCAGATCTAATTCTGTACTAACGTATTCCCCAGCTGTAAGACCCTTTGCTGTTTCCACTCTTTTTTTTTTTTTTTTTTTTTTTTTGAGCTGGGGGCTGAACCCCGGGCCTTGTGCTTGCTAGGCAAGTGCTCTGAGCTAAATCCCCAACCCCAAGACCCTTTGCTACTTGTGGTTTCTCCTGGCCACATTGTTCTGCTCCATCATGGTTACTTCCTCCCCCTCTTCCTCCTTCCTCTCCTCCCTCTCCCCATCCTCCCGGTCCTCCCCCTCTTCTCCTTCCCTTCTAGTCCTCTTCTGCCTCTCTACCTGCCCCCACCCTCAGAACTTCCAGTTCCACTTTCCCCTCCACTGCCAATCACTCGCTCTAGCCCTTATTGACCAGTTAAAATGGGGAGAAGGTTCTCAGGAGATCCTGAGCATGTGATTGGCTGCTCCTCTTGGGCAGCCTCTCTTGAAAAAAACAAAATTAACATCAAAATACAAATAGCTTGAAGAAAACCCACAGCAATGTTCTTTCCTCTTTTTATTTTCTTTCTTTCTTTCTTTCTTTTTTTTTCATTTACTCTCTTTTCTCCTCCTACCATGGATAATTCTCAGATAGCTGTCCTCAAATTTATCAACTGGAAATCACTCTTAGCCCATATTACTCCGCACGGTTCCTGAGTCAGCATCCAGGGTGGCCAAGCCTGGTGGCTGTGGTGCCTCGGTCCTGAAGTTCAGGGGTGGGTCGCAGTTATTCAGACACTTGGCGCGGCCTGGGCTGGTCTTGTCCTCTCCAGTGTGTGAGAGGTGGGAGTTGGCTCAGGGCTGGGACTTCAGTTCCTCTCCTCACCACAGGCTGGGTCATGTGTCCCACAGCATGGTGGCTAACCTCCCTTACAGAATATCCAGAATATTCCAGAATATAACACTATCAGCTTGAGTCATTTAGAGGACGAAATTTAAAGGTGCCGCTTTTTTTCTAACCCGGCTCGCTCCCAAATAATGGAGATGAGACCTATTGATTGACTCAACAAGCTTTAAGCACAGTAACTGAGCAGATATTCCTGACCCTCTATGCTATCTAGCTGCTTCCCAGTCAAATACCACCCCCACCCCGCCTGAGTTATTTGAATTTAGTCTCTCTCAGGCTCCCTCTGCGGTACCTGTCATGGAGTACTCCCTTGGCGACTTCTCTTGGTGACCATCTTCTTCCTCTACCTGCCTCATGTTGCTTCTTCTCCTGTAAACTCACCTGCCTCATAGCCAACTCCCCTGCCCCCTCTCCCTCAAGGCCCGGACTGGAATGGGAAGTCTAGTGTGGAGAGCTTTTGGTGCCTTGTTTTTTCCTTGATCACTTTGTTTATGCCTTAGGACTGGCATATTCTTCGCATGTACCTAGAATGATATAAAAGCAGACTCAAAAAAAAAAAAAAAAAAAAAAGTTAAACCCGCCTCAGCATGTGGTGAGGTCATACTATAATGTTGACTGTCTCTCTTGTTTTCTTTAATCCTCAGTCCGTCCCTTGAGACCTGGTTGACTGACTGAACTGGTCAGTCCAGCCTTTCTATCTCCCCTGCCCTGACATTGGCTGTTCAGCCTTTTATTAACCAATCAGAGAAGCCTGGGGAGCATTTTCACACCACATTGGCAGGGGAGATTCTTCAATGCGTGTGGCAATGCACATGTCCAGACTATATCTAGATGGGGAGGGGGTGCACAGGACCCTTCTCCAACAGTCACTTCTACCACTCTTATTTCCACACTGGGTCGTATAGCCCTGGCTGGTTTGAATCATCCTCTGTAGTCAAGGATATCCTCCTGCCTTTACCCCCTGAGAACTGGAATTACTAACCAGGCCAGGTCTTCTGGTTTGGCTGTGGCTGCTAACCGGATAGCCACAGAAGGAGGAGATAAGGGTGTGTGTGTGTGTGCTAAAGATCAAAAGTGCCCCCTTCCCAAGCCAAGGGTAACCCTAAAAGTAAAAGGGAAACCTATCAGCTTTTTTGTTGATAATTATAAAGCTCAACATTCTGTCTTGCTAAAACCTGAAGATAAAGTCTCTTCATCCGTTTATAAGTGACTGTCCGGCGGCAACAGAAACAAACAAACAAACAAACAAAAATCATCAAGCTTCTTAGAGGCCCTGAAAAACTCACACTATTGTGCCTTTGTGCCTTCTCTAGTGACCTCCCTTTGTCAGAAGCCCCGCCCCCCGCCCCCCGCCCCACCCCCGCCCCCGCTCTTATTTACACATCAGTGCAGCGACCGGCAACATCCTCCTGGTTAAAGAAGATGCCAGAAGACACATTACCAGCCTCTCTTCTTGATTGCCCCCAGGATAACTGTTTAGGGGCCCTGCTGCCTGACCCTGACCTGGATCTATGAGCCTCCGCGTGACATTTTGGCCCACATCCACAGGACCAAAATACTCCCTTGATGGATGCAGAGGTAACATGGTTCACCAATGGCCACAGCCTCATTCAGGATAGACAGAGGTAGCTGGGGCAGTGGTGGTCTCAAACACCAAGATCCTATGTGAGGAGCCACTCCTGAGCTGAGAAAAGACAAGAGACACAGATACCTAGTGTGCCTTGCTGATGTCTGTGGGACTATTTTAAAGAGAGAGGCCTTCTGACAGCAGAAGGAAGTGAAAGAATAAAAAATGCAGCTGAGAAGTCAGTTTAGAAATGCTAAAATGCTATCTCACCCTAAGAAGCCCTAAATACCTCAAATTCCAGACCCTGCTCTCTGCCAGTAAGTAGGTAAAAGGTCACATTTCTTGAGCCAGCTCTCTGTATGGAACTAGGTGAAAGGGCGTAAGATAGCCCCCTCAGGCTCTTGATGCAATGAAATGATTGGTTTGCGATGTGCGGGCTTTGTTGTAAACCGTATAAAAGCTGTCCCGATTCTGCAACGTGGCGTAGGACTGTGGACCCCAGCGCGCTTGGAATAAAAGTCCTCTTGCTGATTGCATCGAATCTGGTGTCGGTGGTCTTTGGGGACGAGCGGATCTTTGGTGGTGGTCCTTCCGGTCCAACAGAAGGACTAAAGTCCATCCCAGAGGGCAACAAGACAGCCCATGGGGTGGCCCTAAAAATTGGGCGCCTCACATTCTTGATTGCCCAGGAGATCCCATACTCTGACCAGACAGAAGATGTGATCTGGGCCAAACACCTGTCCATGTCTAGGTGTCATAAGAGATGATGGAGGACAGCTGACTACAAACTAATTGTGCCTGAGGAAATAGGTAAAAGCATACCGAAAAAGATCCATTATTCTTCACACATAGGATCCCAGAGAACGCAGGACTCAGTCCACCAGTCCTACATCATAATTAAAGATGCCAATTTGAAAACAGGGTCTTTGCCAGGTCTCGAGTCTGATGCTTCTGCCCTCTCATCTGCCTCTCTGCCGTCTCTTTTCCATTAAACACTCTCTCTGCCACTATTACTAAGTTTGATTCCCAGTACCGGGGGTTAGATCGGTAATAATGTTTTGGAAAGAGTGTAAGGGGAGGAATGAATTTTCAGAAATGGCATCTTATTAACATCTGCATAGAAGAAAAACGGAAGAGGAATACGACAAAATAGTTGTGTGTCCTCTTTAGTGAGGTAACTGGCAGTTGTTTCCGTGAGTTTACTAGAGTTTTGCAACTAGTTTAAGCAACTAATACAAATTTGGAGAGCAGTTATTTTTTGAAACTACAAGTCCCAGCAGACATTGCTCCATACCCTCCTGCAGGTCGAACAGCTTGCCGTGCATTGATCTCTGGGATTTGTAGTCTGATGACAAAAATAAGGTGGGTCACACACTACCGGCACATATAACTGAGGTGGAGACACAGCCAGATACACCAATAGGTATTGCGTTCCGGGATTGAGTTGCGGGCAGATCACCAATGGCCGCGTCGTTTCTCATGAGTGATGTGACTTCCAGCCTACAGTAGGTCCGTGGGGCGGAGCGCGCGTCGCGGCCCCATTGCAAGCCATGGGAGGCGGCTGGTGGTGGGCTCGGGTCGCGCGCCTTGCCCGCCTGCGCTTCCGGGGGTCTCTGCAGCCGCTTCAGCGGCCCCGCAGCGGGGGTGCACGCGGGTCCTTCGCCCCCGGCCACGGTCCACGCGCAGGAGCCTCGCCGCCCCCGGTGTCCGAGCTGGATCGAGCGGACGCTTGGCTCCTCCGCAAGGCACATGAGACAGGTCAGTGGCAGGGGCCGGGGTCGTTTGCGATACAAGTAGAAGGGTTCCTCCTGTGTGCACGTGGGAGTGGGCGGCGAGAGTAAGGCAAGCATCTGCTGGGAACAGGGCCTGTGCTCAGCGGGGGCAGTTTGCTCATGTGAGCGCAGGGAAACGGTGTTGGGGGGTGGGTAGGAGATTTTGCAGCCTGGCCGCATAGGGCACCATCTTTTGGGTCCTGGCTAATGGGGTTCAGCAGGGATTAGGGGGCGGGGGTGTTACGGTTAGGAGAAGTAGCTGGCAGCACCACACTTCCTAGGTGAGAGACCGTTCCAGAGGCAGCTGGGAGGGAACAAGTTTGCCTGCGACAGGGGTATCGGTTAGGATTGCAGACAGAGGGGACCACTTGGAATAAAACAAGAGTGTGGCTACCCGCAGAAGAAGGGGAAGTTCCGGATTGGACCAGCGCTTAACCAATGGTAGAGAAGGTGGCTGCTGATTGGAGGGAGAGGTGATCTGGGCTGCAGGGGGAGGAATCTCAAACAAGGCATTGGGTTGAGAGCCTGAAGCCTGGCTGGTATAGGATGGGGCTAATCGTGGGAACAACCATTTGGCAACACTCGGACTTGAACGGTGAGGAGATGGTGGACGCATGGATGAGACCATGCCAGGTAGGAGCGGTTACCACGGAGGGGAATGGAGAGGCTAGAGGCAGGCCTCTGTGGAGAAGTTTGTCCCAGAGGTCTGAGGGAGAGAGAGGAAGACCACAGGATGCACAAGTGAGCCAACTTGGGAAAACTCTATCCTCAGACTGAACGTCTTCAATTCCTGCTCTAGATTTTGAGTGTCTGGGACAGAAGGGAAAAGAAAAAGGACTTGCATGGGACTTCCCATAAGGGATGCACATCTAGAATACTTTTGTGGCTGTATAGGGTGAGAGGGGATCTAGGAAGCAGGGCTTGGCTGATACAGAGCTCCACCCTCCAACTCCCTGCAGCTTTTCTCTCCTGGTTCCGAAATGGACTTCTGGCATCAGGCATTGGGGTCATCTCCTTCATGCAGAGTGACATGGGCCGGGAAGCTGCCTATGGTGAGTACAGACCATCCCCTATGGGAAATGGGGACCCCCTCCCCCTTTTCCTCCAGTTCTGAGTCCTCCTACCCTAACAGTTGTAAAAGGAGAGCACTCCCTTTTCTCTTGCCTCACTGATGTAAGTCCCTCTTACACCTCCTCCATCGGCATTGTGAGGAGTCCTCCAGACAGTGTCCAAGTGGCCTTGACTTATGTGTACACCTTTGTCTACACACCCAGACCAGACCCTTTGGATATTAGATTTCACCTCCAAGTCCCAGATACTTGCCTTTACAAAAACTCATGTACTTGAGCCCTTGTCTGCCTTATTTATTTATTGTTCTAATGGGGAGGAAACTAGCCTACTAAAGTGCTGTATCACTGAGCTACAAGTCCCCAGCCTTTTGCTGGTGAATATTTTAGCAATGTTCTCTACCCCCAGCCCCTCACTGGGGGATTCTAGGCAGGGCTCTACCACTGAGCCACGCCCCCAGTCCCTCATTGAAAGATCCAACCTTTTTGGTTTTTTAAGATTTATTTTTATTTTATGTGTATAAGTGTATATGGAGACCATGTGCTTTCCTGGTACCTATGAAGCCAGAAGAAAGCACCAGAGCCCATCAGACTGGAGGTACAGATGGTCATGAGCCACCATGTGGGTTCTGGGAACTGAACTCAGACCATCTGCAAGAGCAAAGAGTGCTCCTAACCTGGGAGCCACACCCCCACCCGACGCCCCATTCCTGCCGTGTTAATTTGAGACAGTCTAAGTTGCCCGAGTAAGCCTTACATTAGCTGGCACTCCTCCAACCTCTCACTGGCTGATGTTAGAAGCCTTGCTCGGCCCTGTGCTCGTACTGACTCATCTTCCCCACCCATCACCCTGGTAGCCCCTTGGGATACCCTGGACCCTGTAACTATTGACTACTGCTCCTTCTTCCACAGGCTTCTTCCTGCTGGGTGGCCTATGCGTGGTGTGGGGCGGAGCCTCGTATGCAGTGGGTCTGGCAGCACTACGGGGACCCATGCAACTGACGCTTGCTGGTGCTGCCGCTGGTGTAGGGGCAGTGTTGGCTGCCAGTCTGCTCTGGGCTTGCGCAGTAGGTCTCTACATGGGCCAGTTGGAACTGGACGTGGAATTGGTGCCTGAGGATGATGGGGCAGCCAGTACGGAAGGCCCAGATGAAGCGGGCCGGCCACCCCCCCCCCCGAGTAAACAGCAGGGCTGTGGGGACTGGCTGGGCCTGACGACTGGGACATTAAAACCTGACCCTTCAGCAGTTCAAGACTCTTGAGTGATAGCTCCTGTTATCTGGGGAGGTGGGGCGGGGAGAAGAGGGATGAAGCAAGATGGTTCAGTGGGTAAAGGCACTTGCTCCCAAGCCTGAGTTTGATACTCAGGGTCCACGTTTCCATACCATACCACACATGGCCACACATACGAGTAAATAATAATTTTAAAGGAACAAGAAATAGCAATCACGAGAGGCCGAATCCTTGAGGATGGAGCCCCTCAGGAAGTGGTGTTTAATTCTCAAGAATGACTCCAGCACTTGATCTATGCCTCAGGTTTGGCCCTCCGGTGTTACACTGTTTTCAGTCTCCCTTTCGCTGCACCCTAGTACCTGTGGGCCCCGGGTAGGGCAGGCCCAGCGTAGGGTAAAAGGCCTCTGGAAGCGAGGGGCCTGGACCCAGCCTGTGCAGATGTGGATACATCAGGCTTAACTCTGCAGGGCCATAACGGATGGTGCCTGGGGTACACAGGCCTCGCACAACGGGTGGCAGGAAGCCTGCATGAAGGAGGGCAGGCGAGGGGTCTCCAGGAGTTGTCAAACCCCACGGCAGTACTGGATCATGCTTCAGGGCCCCTGCCCTAATGACAGAAGTGAATTCCGGCCGAGGCGGAGCCGGTGGATCCGAGACCTCTTCCTCTCCACTGTCTTCTGAGCCTCTAACTTCCTTCGGGCTGGCCTCCACTTTGATGCGTTTGCCTCGGGCCTGAGGGTCCTTGTCCTTGTCCTGTTCCACAGGCACAGTCTGTTTCCGCTCAACTGGAGGCTCTTCCTCTGAAGAAGATACTTTATATGTATTCTTTGCAGAGCTCTACTGCTAAGCCACGCCCACAGCCCCTTACAGCCTGTACCCACGGAAAGGGAGAGGTCAAGATAAATGCACTATCACTGAGCCACGCCCCCAGCCCCTCATTGGGGGATTCTAGGCAGGGGCTCTACCACTGAGCCACGCCCCCAGCCCCTCATTGGGGGATTCTAGGCAGGGGCTCTACCACTGAGCCATGCTCCCAGCCCCTTAGTGATGGATTCTCCTCAGGCCAACTGTTGAGCCAGATTCTAAGCCTTCTTTTGGCTTTCCGTGTGTGAGTGAAGGTATGGCGGTGAAACATCAACACTGGCGCACTTCCTTATCACTATCATCATCATCATCATCATTACTGCGTGGGAAGGTATGAGCCAGGTCAGAAGACAGCTGTGCCGAGTCGGGTTTCTATTTCTACCTTCATGTGGGTTCTGAGGATCAAACTCAGGTCATCAGGTTTGGGTCGTTACCCACTGAGCCATCCCGGCAGCCGCATTTGTGACTGCTCTGTATGTGTGAGTGTGGGTGCACGGGCCCCATGATACACACATGGAGGGCACAGGGCAAGGCATTTTTTTTTTTTTTTTTTGGTTTTTTTTTTTGCTGGGGACCGAACCCAGGGCCTTGGGCTTCCTAGGCAAGCGCTCTACCACTGAGCTAAATCCCCAACCCCGGGCAAGGCATTTCTATTTGATGAGCATTTCGCTGGATTATTGTTCTTTGAGACAGAGACTTACTGAACCTAGAGCCCATATGTTTCTGACTAGGCTGATTGGTCAGCAAACTTCTGGGATCTACATGTGTCCGCCCCCCCTCAACACTGCGTTCACTCAGATCTTCTAAGGGTGATGGAGATCCAAACACAGGTCTTTTGTTTGCTTGGGTTTTGGTTTTGTTTTCGACACAGGGTTTCTCTTGTGTGCCTGAAACTCACTCTGGAGACCAGGGTAGCCTGGAGCTCACAGAGATCCACCTGCCTCTGCCTCCCAGGTCCTGGGATGAAAGGTGGCTGTGTACCACCACCCAGGTCACACTCAGGGGTTTATGTATGCACAGCAAGCACAGCAAGCCCTGTGTACACTGGGTCACCTCCCCAGACCCTTTTACTCTTTTTTTTTTTTTTTTTTTTGGTTCTTTTTTTCGGGGCTGGGGGCTGAACCCAGGGCCTTGCGGTTCCTTGGAAAGCCCCCTCCCACGAAGCTAAATCCCCAACCCCACCCTTTTACTCTTTGAGACATAGTCTGGCTAAGTTGTCAAGGCTAAGCTGTCTCAGCCTCCCAGTAACTGGCACTGTAGTCCTTCACTACCACACCAGCCTTGGAGGAGGCTTCCAAAGGCATGAGTGTGTCCCCAGCCCTTGCCCTTGAAGTGTAGGCATAGCGCAGTAGGCCTGCAGTTCCCAAGCCCCAGTGGTTTATCTCCCTTCGGGCACACAGTAGGCACCTCCCACAGCACCGCTAAGACCCATCCAGCCCCGACACACCAGTAAAGCCTAGACCGAGAAGTCCCCAGCTAGACCTCTACAGATAATGGAACTCTCCAGCACGTCCTCCCTTCAGCCATAGAACTTTGATGATACTGGACACATCTCCTCTGTGTTGTCCTGAGAGACAGCCACTGGCCACAGGTTTCTGGTTACAATCTGAAATATGGCGGGTAACTTGAGGATGAAGATGTTTGACGCTCCTCCTCAGCCCCCCAGACAGGGTCTCACAATGTAGTTCTGGCTGGCCTGGAACTCGCTCTGTAGACAAGGCTGGCCTTGAACCGGAGGTCTGCCTGCTACCGCCTCCCAACTGCTTTGATTAAAGGTGTGTACCCTCATGCCCTGCTTGACTGTGTTGTTTTTTGAGGTATGGTCTCACTGTGTAGCCCCCCCCCCCAGTCTAAAACTCATTGTGTAGACCAGGCTGGCTTCAAACTTACAGAGACCCGCCTGCTTCTGAGCTGTGGGAATGAAGGCTTGTCCTGAGACAGCCACTCCCCACCCCAGCGGTTTTTCATATTTAGAGAACTGTTATTCAGATTGTTTAAATTTGTTTCGTGTGTTTGAGTACTTTGCCTGTACGTGTGTCTGTCTCCTACAGACACACCTCTGGGAGCCAGGAGAGAGAGCATTAGATCCACTGGGACTGGAGTCACAGATGGCTGTGCCTCACCATGGGGGTGCTTGGAATTGAAACCCAGCCCTCTGCAGGAGCAGTCAGTGCTCTTTATTTTATTTATGTGTATGTGTGTTTTGTCTATGTATGTCTATGTACCACATAAATGCCTGATGCCTATTGAAGACAGAAGAGAGCATTGGGTCCCTGAGAACTGGAGATATGGGTGGCTCTGAGCCCTGAGAGTGCTGGGAACGAAGCCTGAGTTCTCTGCAAGAACAAGTGCCCTCAGCCAGGGACATTTTGTTTTTCTTGAGACAGAGTCTGTGTAGCCCTGACTGTCCTGGAACTCACTCTGTAGACCAGGCTGGCCTTGAAGTCACAGAGATCCTCTTGCCTCTGCCTCCCGAGTGAGACAGGGTCTCTCAATCAACACTGAGCTTGCAAATTCAGCCTCAGGGGCAAGCACTGGGATCACAGACGTGTGTTTCACACCTGGCTTTTCTTTATAAGGGCTACACCCATGTCCTCAAGCTTTCCTGGCAAACACTTTACCCTTCCAGTCATCTCCCAGCCCGAAGGACATTTAACATCAGCTGTTAATGTAAACAGTCACATGGGTTGGCTTCTGCAATGGGTAGTCCCAGCGGCCCTTCCGTCTTCCCTGGGTGTAGAATGGGAAGGGGTTAGCTTACTTGTGGGCTCTGGGCCCGGGCTGGATGACTCCTCCTGAGACACGATGGCTGGAAGCTGGAAGGCATCCAGGGGTGTTTGACCACCTTCAGCATGGCTGGGGACAAGATGATGGAGCTGAAAACCAGGGGTCTTGGGACAACAGTAAGTATAGACATTTTCCAGTATGGAACTTGTGGACACTATCCTGTGGCACTAAAATTTTCTATCAGACCTATAAACTCCTAGTTGGACACGGACACACACACACACACACACACACACACACACACACACACACACCCCTTGAATTAAACCCAAGAGCCTCCTATGCTCTAGACCTCTACCACAGAGCCACACCCCCAGCACTGGGGGATTCTAGGCAGGGGCTCTACCACTGAACACGGCCCCAGGCGCTCACTGGGGGATGCTAGGCACGGGCTCTGCCCCTGACCACGGCCCCAGCCCCTCACTGGGGGATTCTAGGCAGGGGCTCTACCACTGACCACGCCCCCAGCCCCTCACTGGGGGATTCTAGGCAGGGGCTCTACCACTGAGCCACGCCCCCAGCTCCTCACTGGGCGATTCTAGGCAGGGGCTCTACCACTGAGCCACGCCCCCAGCTCCTCACTGGGGGATTCTAGGCAGGGGCTCTACCACTGAGCCACATCTCCAGCACTGGGGGATTCTAGGCAGGGGCTCTACCACGGAACATTCCTTATTGAGACAGAGTCTCCCCAGGTTTCCCAAAGTGGCCTTGAACTTCCCATTCTTCTGCCCCAGTCTTTCTACTGGCTGGGTCCAGAGGACCAAGCACAGTTCCAAAATAAATTCCCATCTGAGTTCTCCTTGCTGTGGCAAACCTGGGCCACTGTCAGCCGTCTCGTGTTACATGGGGATCCTCTCTACCCATGTCATCGTTACCTGCGTCTCTTTGATCTAAATCACCTGCTCCCATCTCGGGTCCAAATCAAATCAGCGCAACAAAGGGGTAAATGGCACCTCCCTCTCTCCCTGCATCTCTTAAACCATGCCCCAGCCTCCTCTTGTTCTCCAGTCCCTATTTTTTCCCAGTCTGCACTCAGCGGAAAGAAGGGTTTTTCCAAAAGTACCGATTTGCCTGTGACCCCCTCCAGACATAAGACCTTCAATAGTTTTCCAGTGATCACGAGATAAAATGTCCTGCTGCCATTTACAGCCTCCCCTGCCCCCCCCCCCCACTGTGCTCCAGCCCCAAATGCTCTGTTCCTCCCTGGGCAGCTCAGGCTGTAGACCTGAGGCTTATCCGTTCTGTGCTCTCAGCTCACAACGCGTGTATGTTGCACCACTCTCGTTCTCCATGTATAGAGTCCGCTGTGGCTCCCCAGTGCTCTAGAGTCAAACTCACACTTTCCACCGGAGGCACACCACACCCTGCCTACATCACAGATATGTCTCCTCCCAACAGGAATTCCTCTCCGTATCCACCAAGAGAGGCCATTCCATACCTAAGCCTCCTAGGTTCTTTTCCCTTCATGTCTACAGAGCCCTCCCTTAAAAGCCCTGGCTGGGATGGGGAGCGGCTGCCGCGATGGGCCACCTCTCACCTGAGCACGTGACTGACCCACAGCACGTGATGCTCCCCAGCACTCTTCCCGTTCCCGGCCACAGTGGCTACAGACTGCAGCCACACGAAGCCCCCCGCACGCTGCAGCCAACGGTAGTAACCAGTCACCACCTGCCCTTTGTCCAGCACTGGTCCATCCCAGGGGAGCAGAGAGCCCAGAGGGGTGGGGAGGGTCAAGGCAGGTGGGCAGGAGACAGGCAGAGGCAGCGAGAGTGGGGAGAATGGAGAAAGACAGAGAAAGGCACAGAGGTAATCAGAGACCCAGAGGTACCCCAGCATTGGTCAGAGACCCCTCATACCCCACTTGCTGCCCCCTCCCCCGAGCCATGGCTCAGCCTCTTTGTTGCTTTGTGTTCGGAACAGCCCCCAGGAGCTGCAGTGCAAGCAGAGATTCTGGTTAGCCCTGAAGAAAGACTTCCAGGGAACAGGGAAGCAGGGTCATTCGTGTCTTTGTGGTGGTAGGTGGGCGGGGAGAGGGTACAGAAGTGTGCCTCACGGTCCAGATGGCTTTGGCGGATCCTGGTCACATCCTGTCCGTGGACAAACTGGTAGCAGCTGCGTCCCACCAGTTCTGAGGGCCCCATGTCCATATGGTCGCTCACTCTGGAGGACACAGCAAAGAAAGGGAAAGGGAGTTGGAGACATTGGGTGACTGGAGACAGCAGCGCTGGCTTCGGCGTTCCCCAGGGTCCACACCCTTTTGCAGTCCCATCCTCTGAGCCTCAGTTTCCTTCTGTGAAATGGGCATAGTAATAATATAGGTGAAGGAAAGGACGAGTTACGGGAGGCGAGAAATGGACAAGCCTGGCCAGGGAGCCGGGGCCACGCCCCCTTCTCCCAGGCACCTTTGCCATCTCCCTTGCTCTCTCTCCTCCCATAATTCCCCACGGCCCCAGACTAAAGGTCCAGGATTGAGTGATCTGCACATATCCCCAGGTTTTCAGTGGACCCACCTTCCCTCCCGCCCCTACCCCGGTACCTGCTTTCACAAGCAAGAATGGTGAGGCCCAGGCTGAGGCGAAACACAATCATGTGTCCATGCAGAGGCAGCTCAGCCAGCGGGGCTGGGGGCAGCGTGTGTCCAAGGGCTACAAGACCCAGCGCTCGGGCCCTCAGGCGTCCTGTCACATGAATGACCTGTGGAAGGTGGGGTTGTCTGGGGAGGTGGCAGGTGGGACTCCTCTGAGGCAGGAGGACTACAGCCAAGTCAAAGTTTCACTCAGTTCCACCTGATACCCATAGATCCCTTGGCCCAAGAAAAGCTTTGAGTGTCTCCCAGTTTCTGTTCTCAATATCCTGTATCCTGGGATATAGCTGGCACACAGGAGGGAGAAAGACAGCTCATACCCACCTTGTACCCCGAGGCTTTGACATTCAGACCCCTCTTGGTGAGGGTAGACTTCATTCGGACAAAGAAGGACCGCTCCTGGACCCGGAAGGCAGGGGATGCCTCGGTGGGGCTGGCTTCTGAGGCAGAACAAGAGGGAACCATTATAGAGTTTTCCAGAATCCTGTCATCTCAGAACCAGCCTCAGTGTGACCACTCCAGACAAGTCAGATGCATCTAATGGCCTCACAGGTGCACTGATAAAACAATCTCTCCTCATGGGACAGCCAGGTCCAAGGTCAGATGAGCCCCTCTTTCCTGCTCGGAAGCCATTTCTCAGTTCTGCTCCCCAGGCATCAGTTGGCCCCAGGCTGGAGCAGCCACCTGTGACCCACAGAGGACAGGCCAGGGGGCTGGGCAGTGGTGGCACAGGTCTTTACCTCAGAACTCAGGAGGCAGAGGCAGGAGGATCTCTGAGTTCAAAGCCAGCCTGATCTACAGAGTGAGTTCTAGGACAACCAGAGCGGTTATACAGAGAAACCCTGTCTCAAACACATAAACAACAACAACAACAAAACCCCAAACAAAACAAAAGAAAAAAACAAAAAAAAAAAATCAACAAAAAGAACTGGCTCCTGAAAGTTAAACACACAGCACATACAAACAATTAAAAAGATGAAATAAATGGGTGACTTGGGACAAGTAATCTGATCACTCTGTGGGGTTAGGGCCCAAAGAAACATTTAAATGTGCGCACATGCACACACACAAAGCGCTCAGACTTTTTCCCACTTCCATGTAGCAGCTCAAATTTTGGTGTGTCTTGGCCATTCTGGGGAGCCAGGCAAGTTCAGACACCCTAGTGTCACTGCCTTAAGTTGTCATGACCCGTTTCTTTTTTTGTTTTGTTTTTACAAAATCTCGTTTTGTAGAGTGTAGTATGTTGAACACAAACACCAGGATCTACCCTCAGGCTTCATTCGCTGGCAAGTTGGGGATTCCTGGAAATTACCAATCTCGGGGGTGTCCACCAGCGAGGAGGAAGACGACGAGGAGGAAGTGGAGGACACAGAAGGCGGCGTAGGGGGGCCAGTGGTTGCGGCCCTCAATCCAAGTTGCTCTAGGACCTCCGAGTGGTCCCCAGGATGGATGTAGTCGAAGACGCTGCTGCCCGTCAGCTCCACCTGCCGGTGATGGAGGGGAATGCAGGAGCGCGTGAGCGCAATAGCTGAGGCTGGACTTAGCCTGCTCGCCAACCCTCAAGCGCACTTCACACCAGGCTTGTTTTTTTCTTAGAAGTTTCCTGCTTTTTTAAATTATGGAGGGAGGAGTTTTTGTTTGTTTGGGTTGTTTGTTTTGAGACAGGGTCTTACTTTCATAGTTCTTGTTTTTTTTTTTAAATTCATTTATTATATATAGACCAAATTCATTCATTCAAATTCATTAATCTGCCTGCCTGTACCTCCTGAAATTCTGGATTAATGGCATTTGCTGCAATACTTGGTCCCTTTTGTTTTTTTATAGATAGAGGTTTTGCTAGGTAGCCCAGGCTGGCCTCAGACTTGTGGTGGTCCTTCTGCCTCAGCCTCCCAAGTGCTGGAAATTACATCAAGTCCGACAGTTTCCAATTTGGTAATGAGTTCGAGTCTTGGAGATTGGCCTCTCGGATCTCACATGGATCCCATGCCAGGCCTCCTCAGTACAGCCTCTAGCTTTCTGCACGGATCATGCTCCGAGTCCACAGTGAGCCTCTGACCTTCAGGCACCATTTAAAACTCTCCTGAAAGCTGCAAATCCAACGATGGCAATTCTTACTCAGAAATCCACCATGCCGTCTTCCACTGTCCCTCTGCTTGGGTTGGGTGACCTGTCTTCCTTTAACCTTCATCCTTCATCCTCTCTGAAGTCCTCACCACCATCCCCCTCCCTGCTCCGCCCACACAACCATCTCATCCACCTTACTTTGTCACCTACACATCTTAGTTTTTGAGACAACTTTATATAGCTTAGGCTACCCTGGAACTTCTGATCCTCCTGCCTCCACCTCTCAGATGCTGGAATTTAATGTATAGGTTTATACCTCACCGCCATGCCCGGTTTATGTAAGGAGTCCAGGGCTTTGTGGATACTAGGTGAGCATTCTATCAACCAAGGTGCAATCCTGCCCCAGCCACAATGGTTTGAATCCCAGGACCTCCGGAATGCTACACAAGCAGCACACCGCTGAATCACACCCTCACTGAGCTCAGCCCCTCGCTGGGGGAGATTCTAGACAAGCACACATAGCTGTAGAACTACATCTCTAGACCAAATTTTCATTTTGAGACCAGGTCTTGCTAAGTTTCACTGGCTGGCTTTGAACTTGTGGTCCTGCTTGAGTCCTCCCAGCATGTGTCAGACTGCGTGGGGTTCCAAGGAAGGTTGTCTGTTCTTTATGTTGGGTTTAGTGATGCCAGAAGAGAGCAAGGGCATGCATAGGCCAGGCAGTAAAGATGGCGGCCTACTGTCGGAGGTTCTTACCTGTGAGAGACCCAGGTAGATGGACACTGTCTCTGAGATGTAGAGGAATTTTCCTTCCTGGTTCAAGGCGAACACGAAGCCATCCAAGGACTAGAGACAAATGGAGCAGGTGTAGGAAGGGAACTGACTCAGGAAAAGTAGTGCTATTCCTAGATGCTACCACCAGGTGGCAGCACAAAGCAGCAGGCTAGGAAGGAAGGGCTCACCTGCAGGATGTGTCCACCCAGGTGTTGCTCGAAGACTTCAGAGACCAGAGCCACAGCGCCTCGGCGACCTGGGGCTGGGGACAGAAGGAGGAGGACAATCAGGGCCTCGTGGTCCGGTTCACTGCTCTGGGCAGCCCTTAGGGACCCAGTCACTCTTAAACTCCCAACCAGCCACTATAGAGAACCAGTTCACCGGAACGCTGTTCCCTATGGGACTGAGTGACAGACATTGAAAAGAGGGATTTGTTCACGCCCTTATTCTTTTACATACCCAAACAGAAAGCTCTCGAGTACTGCTGTTCGCAGGTCCTATACAGTACAGGCAGTCCTGGTGACGAGAACAGCGCGGACTGTCCTCACTGGGCCCTGAAGCCCAGGTTCAATGACTAACCCAAGGCTGGTGGTGAAGGCCTGTAACTCCAACTACCTGGCAGGCTAAGGAGGAGAATCAAGAACTAAAGGCCTGCCTGGGGTACATAACAGACGAGTTCCTATCTCAAACGTTGAAAAGAGGGCTGTCAATATAGATCACGATAAAGCCCCTGCCTAGAATCCCCCAGGGAGGGGCTGGGGGCGTGGCTCAGTGGTAGAGCCCCTGCCTAGAGTCCCCCAGTGAGGGGCTGGGGGCATGGCTCAGTGGTAGATCCCCTGCCTAGAATCCCCCAGGGAGGGGCTGGGGGCGTGGCTCAGTGGTAGAGCCCCTGCCTAGAATCCCCCAGTGAGGTCTGGGGGTGTGGCTCAGTGGTAGAGCCCCTGCCTAGAATATCCCAGTGAGGAACTCCGGTAGAGTACTTGTCTAGCATTCACAGGCTCTGGATTCAATCCTCTGCACTGAAGAACAATAACAAAAGACAGGGGGAAAAAAAAAACCCGAAATTATGAGAGTGAGAAGTTGGATTCTCTTGCACTGTAAGGTGGAATGTACACAAAGAGAGCAGCTGAAGAAAACGGGTTTGTGATTCTTCAACAAATAAAATGAGCTATGATGGGAGCCTCTGGCAACCACTTCACAACCTAAGAAACTGAAGCCAGGTATAGTGAGGAGTGCTGTATGGCGAGAACAGCATTACACGAAGCCAAGAAAAATCCCCCAATGCCCATCCTCCAAGAATGGATAAAAACGCAGTAGATCCCCTGGGAGGACTCTAACCTAACTGTGAAGGAGACTGAAGCCTTGATCTGTGATGGAAAATTATGAAAGCAGACAGGCACACAAGGCCAGTGATCCCACGTCTATGAAATGTCTAAAACCGGCAAATCGATGGGAACAGAAAGCAGGTCTGTGCTTGCCAGCGCTGGGGAGGTGGCTGCTTCGTGGCTGTGGGACTATGCAGTAAATAGTGTTGATTTGGATACTTTAAAATAGCCTTGTGCTGCAGAGATGGCTCAGTGGTTAAGAGCACCGACTGCTCTTCCAGAGGTCCTGAGTTCAATCCCCAGCAACCACATGGTGGCTCACAACCATCTGTAATGGGATTGATGCCCTCTTCTGGTGTGTCTGAAGACAGCTGCAGTGTACTCATAAAATAAATGAATAAATCTTTAAATAAAACCAACCAAACAAAACCAGCCTTGTTTACACAGCAAGTTCCAGGCCAGTCAGGGCACAGGTGAGACCCTGTCTAAAAGCCAGCATGGGGGGAGGTGTGGAGAACTGGCTGAGTGGTTAAGAGCACACACCAGCCGCTCTTGCAGAAGGACCCAGGTTGAATTCTTTGGCAGCTCACCTAGTCTCAGGGATTTGATGCCCTCTGCTGGCCTTTGTCGGTACTACACATCTGTGCTACACAGACATACACGCTATAAATGACATGTTTTTTTTTTTGTTTTTTGTTTTTTTTTGGTTCTTTTTTTTTCAGCTGGGGACTGAACCTACCCTGAGCAAGCTCTGCCCACTATAAATGACATGTTTTTTAAAGATTTATTTATTTATTTTGTATATGAGTACACTGTAGCTGTCTTCAGACACACCAGAAGAGGGCATCAGATCCCATTACAGATGGTTGTGAGCCACCATGTGGTTGCTGGGATTTGAACTCAGGACCTCTGGAAGAACAGTTAGTGCTCTAACCACTGAGCCATCTCTCCAGCCCCCTATAAATGACTTTAAAAGTAAGTTGTTGAAATGGTTTAGTGGGTAAATACATGTACCATCAAACCTGAAGATCTGAGTTTGATCCCCAGAATCAAACGATGCGATGAGACAAACTGTCCTCTGACCTCCACATGTATGCTGTGTCCTGCCCACACACACACACATGAACACATAAACAATATAAGTTTTTAAAAAGCTAGCTGATTGGGGTTGGGGATTTAGCTCAGTGGTAGAGCGCTTGCCTAGGAAGCGCAAGGCCCTGGGTTCGGTCCCCAGCTCTGGAAAAAAGAACCAAAAAAAAAAAAAAAAAAGAAAAAAAGCTAGCTGATTTTACTTTGCATAAATTTCAGATGAAAATTTTAGTTTCTTTGAAATAGTCTCAATAAATAGCCCAGATTTGACTCAAATTTACCATTCTCCTGCCTCAGTTTCCTGAGAACTACACTTACAGGGATGCATCCCAAGACCTGAGTACAGGGTTTCAGCTTTCTTTTTTCAGTACTGTGGATTGAACCCAGAATCTTGCACATATTAGGCAGTTACTTTCCCACTGAGCCACGCCCCCAGCCCCTCACTGGGGGATTCTAGACAAGGGCTCTCCCACTGAGCCACGCCCCCAGCTCCTCACTGGGGGATTCTAGACAAGGGCTCTCCCACTGAGCCACGCCCCCAGCTCCTCACTACGGAATCCTAGGCTGGGGTGCTGGCACTGAGTTTGTCTCCTGCTGATATTTTGTATAGTATAGTATACCATAACAGAGACATATATAAAACAGAGTAACTTTCGCAGAGATAAAGACACATACAAAGGAGAAACTTAGAATTTCAGAGAGACATACATTCTGAGACAGATGTCCCCCACCCCCAGTCAGGACTCCTGGATGCCATCCACACCACCCATTGCTGTAGTAGACGATACCCTACCCCCGCACCCCAAAAGAGATCTGAGCACTCTGTCAGTGACCTTCCCTCTGTTAGGCTGAGGGCCTGGGGTCACCTCTTCCTCTTGTGTCCTCTTTAAATGGGTTTGCTGCAGGGGCCTGAATCCCTAGACTACCAAGCATCTTGGGAGCGTGAGGAAGGAAAGCAGGGAGTGAAGTGGGAGTGGTGCTGTTCCTGGGCAGGCCCTGCCACCCCTGTTCCTCAGGACTCCCCCAAGTTGGCCAGGCTGTCAGAGTCTATCCCAGGCCTCCCTAGATCCACCCCCCCATCTGACTGTTGTTTCTCCTGCTTCCTCCCCATCTGAACCTCCAGGAACAATAAGTGTGGGGGGGTGATGGGGACCCCTCCCCTGAAACCCAGCTCCAAGCAGCCCCGTGACAGGCAGGAACAATGCTGCCTGCTAATTGTGGCAATTTTCCCCTGTCATTTTTGCTAATTCCTTCATTTTCCCTCTCCGGGGATCAGCCCGGGTCAGACTGAGCCGCTGCAATTAACAGCATTAATGGGCGTGCTGGGGTGGGGGTGTTCAGGGGGAGAGCTTGGGGACCTGCTGCCCCGCCCCGCAGATGACCCACCCCTGCCTCAAGGATCCCCAAGGTGTGCTCAGGATTGCCGACTGATGTCTTGGTACCCCCATTTTCTACCTCCACAAACCTACCCGCTCCCTATTCTTCCCACCCACAGCCCCCGTCCACGTCCCAACTCAACAGGTGTGTTCCACCTTCACAGCTGCCCCCTCCCTGGAAATCCGAAGACCCTGAAAACCACCTATTCAGTTAATCTCTTATTCAGCTAATAAACATTTGTCAGGCAACACTGGAGTGGGGGTGGTGGGAGACTGAGGTGGGTGGGGAGAAAGGAAGTGGGGAGACCCATGCGTGGAGAGCGGGTAGGCTTAGAGAAGGGAGGACAGGTAAGATCCCTACCAAGTTTCAGGGGGTTCTCTCCCTTCCCATCCTATGAGTCTCCTGTCTTGTGTCCTTAGTGAGTGGAAGGGGAGTCGTCCTAGCACTCAGTCGTCTGTCAGCATGGGGTTCGAGTGATGCCCAGGGGACCTCAACCTGTTGTGAGAATTACCTCTCTCTCTCAAGACAGTTTTTTTTTTTTTTTTTACTGTGTAGCCCAGGCTGTCCTGAAACTCACACTGTAGACCAGGCTGGCCTCGAGCTCACAGAGATCCCCTTGCCTCTGCCTTGCCCCAAGTGCTGGGAGGTGTGCATCCCCACTGCCCTGCTGGGCGCTCACCATGCACCCCCACTGCCCTGCTGGCGCTCACCATGCATCCCCACTGCCCTGCTGGCGCTCACCATGCAGCCCCACTGCCCTGCTGGCGCTCACCATGCATCCCCACTGCCCTGCTGGCGCTCACCATGCAGCCAAAGATGATCTCGCACTCCAGATCCCCTCTCTTCTCTTCTTGCACACTGGGGCTGCAGGTCTGCACGGCGCCTGGTTTGTCTAGTGCTGGGGGCGAAACCCAGGGCTTCCTACATGCTAGGCAAATGCTCTACCAACCGAATCCCAACCCCGACCCCATGCTGAGGGCAGCTGGGTTTTGTACACCAAAGGCCTCCAGGGCCACAACAAAGAAGAATACAGTGGTGACTAATACATCACCAGGAGAAATGCTAATGTGCCAGTTTAGAACATCCTAAGAGTTTCTGGGGTTCCCTCTTCCTCCTCCTCCTTGCTTCCCCACTTCCTTTCTCAGTTTATCCCCCCATTCTCCCTCACTGTCTCCTTCTGCTTCTAGCCTGCCCTTTGCTCCAGTCCTCTGCCTGGCCCTTCTGCCCCCTGACTTCTTCACTCCTTCAAGTCTCAGTTCAAAGGTCACTTCCTCCTGAGGTAGTGTCCTACCTGGAGACTAAGACATCACCTCACCCGACCACAGTTTGTTGAGCATTTCCTGCATTCCCCAACATTGTTTTAGCTCAGTGAACAACTGGGGGAGAGGGCTGGGGAGATGACCCAGCTGGGAGAGCATTTGCTACGAAAGTGTGGAGAACTAACTCGAGTCCCCAGAACCCATGTGAAACATAGCAGTGAGCACTGTAACTCATTATTCCTACTGGGAGATGAGAGACGGCGATGGAAGACTCCCTAGGAGCCTGTGGGCCAGCTGGCCTGCCCTGTGCTGCACTGACCAATAAACAGACTTAGCTCAAGAAAAGGAGGAAGGCTAGGGTTGACACCTGGTCACACACACACACACACACACACACACACACACACACACACACACACACACACACCCACACACACACGCACACACACTCCACAATTCTTGCACACATACATGCTCGCATGCACATGCACACACTTATAAAGAATAATAAAAGGACTGGATGGATGTTTCAGCAGTTAAGAACACAGACCTTGCGGGGTTGGGGTTTAGCTCAGTGGTGGGCTTGCCTAGGAAGCGCAAGGCCCTGGGGTCGGTCCCCAGCTCCGAAAAAAAGAAAAAAGAAAAAAAAAAAAAAAAAAAAAGGCTGGAGAGATGGCTCAGGGGTTAAGAGCACTGACTGCTCTTCCAGAGGTCCTGAGTTCAATTCCCAGCAACCACATGGTTGGCTCAGAACCATTTGTAATGAGATCTGACGCCCTCTTCTGGTGTCTGAAGACAGTGATAGTGTACTCATATACATAAATAAATCTTAAAAAAAAAAAAAAAGAACACAGACTAGAGGAATAGCTTGGTCCCAGAACCCAGCTTGGGTGGCTTACAACCACAGGTAACAGCTGCAGGGGATTCAACACCCTCTGGCTTCCAGCAGCTGCACACACATGGTGCACATATACACATACAGGCACAAACACATACACACACAGTTTTTGAAAACTTTAAAACACAGAAAAAAGAAGCCAGTGGTGACATATGCCTTTAATCCCAGCACTTGGGAGGCAGAGGCAGGAGGATCTCTGTGAGTTCGAGGCTAGTGTGGTATACAAAGCGAGTCCAGACAGCCAGGGTTGCTTACACCGAGAAACCCTGCCTCAAAAAGTAAAATAAAACAAATAATGCCCCCCCACACACACACACACTCTGAAGCTCCTGGATAACCGTCATGTTTTATAGATTGAGGCTTAGAGGCGGGACCGGAATCCAAGGTGGGAGCCTGCTGTGTAGTCAGGGAAACAGGCCTTCTGGGTAAGCAATCCTAACCCAACCGGGCTGACAAGGACACACCATCCTTCCTGCCATAGCTATCGGAGGGGCCCTAGGCCTGGTTACTGTCTTGTATCAATCAAGGCCTCAGTTCTCTTCCCAGAGAGAGAGAGAAAGAAGAAGGGAGGGGGGAAGAGAGAGAGAGAGAGAGAGAGAGAGAGAGAGAGAGAGAGAGAGAGAGAGAGAGAGATCACTCCTTATCACACAGTGTAAATCAAATATGCTCCGCCCCTCTCGCCCTGTCTGTCCGCATGGGTCAACAGACTCGGGAAGAGTTACCACTGTCCAGTAATAAAAATCACAAATTAACTAAGTCTGTTTCCTTAGGGTCCTCATCTTCCCTGCTGGTGGGGATGAGAGCCAGAGAGGTGGCTCAGAGGGTAAGAGGACTGGCTGTTCTTCCAAAGGACTCACCCACATGGTGGCTCACAAACGTTTTTCGAATGCAGTCCCCAGGTATCCAATGCCTTCTGGCAGCCTCCCTGGGCACCAGGCACGAAAGTGGTGCACAGACATGCATACAAAAAACATCCTTGTATAAAATAATAGTGAGCTTAAATACAAGGGGATGAATGGGAATTCTAAAAGAAAAGATAAAAACAAAACCAAAAGCAAAACTTGCCTAGCCAAAGCAGTTAAAAAATTGGCCCTGGGGTTCGGCTCAGTGGTAGGCCCTAACATGCAACTCGAAAAAAAAAAAAAAAGTGAGCCAAGGCAGACAGATGTGGTGGAGTTTAAATTGAATCCCAGGAGCAGAGGAAGGCAGATTTCTGTGAGTAGAGAGTTCTAGGCCATCTAGGGCGGCACAGAGAGACCTTGTCTAAAAATAAATAAATAAAAAATAGATAAAAAACCTTAAATCCAAGGTCACTGAAATGGGTCAGTAGGTAAAACTTGCATACACACGCGCACACACACACACACACACACACACCCCACACCCCAAAAAACTTTTAGGGGAGTCGAAGAGCTGGCTCAGCAGTTAAGAGCACTCACTGGCTGCTCTTCCAGAGGACCCGGGTTTGATTCCCAGAATCCACATGGCAGCTCACAAGTGTGTGTAGCTCCAATTTCAGGGGGATCCCGTGTCCCCTTCTGGCCTCCGTGGACACCTGTGGACAGGTGCATTCAGGCAAAACACCCAAACACGTAAAATAAAAGCCTCTTAGAAGATGAACCAGGTAGCCGCCATCTTTCCCCTTTGGCCCTCGGTTTCCCAGGGCCTCCCGTCCAGTCTTCAGAGAGCTCCTTTGTGTGTAGATTAGCAGGGGCCTAAGTTTTTGGATCTGGTTGTCTGGAGACTCGATGCTGAGCCACCCACGCGCGCTCCTGACCAGGTGGGCATTGTGGAAGTAGCCGAGAGACAGCCCGGGAGCTATGACCAGCGTGAGACTCTATCTCTTGAAGCTTCCGGATGCCCCTCCAAGTGTTGGGGGGCTGGACACCGCCAGGGCTCTCTCAGCCCCCCTTTCCCTCCCTGGGGCTCCAGGACAATAGACAAGATGTTTATCCCCCGCCGGCACACATGTTGTTCGCTGTAATGACAGTAATCAGCCTCGCTAATGCGGCATTCTCTCAGCGCCAGTCAATTCGCCTAATTACCGCCTGGGAAGCCGGATTATTTAAATTTAAATGGTGATTTATTGCGGGGCTTAATCAATGCTATTTTCTCTCCCCCCACCTCCTCTCTGGATACCAGGGCAGGAAGGGAATAGGAGCCCTCTCCAACCCCACTCTAAGGACCCCACTCTTCCGGAGTGTGTGTGTGTGTGTGTGTGTGTGTGTGTGTGTGTGTGTGTGTGTGTGTGTGTGTATGGTTTCTTCACCTGTGACCATATATAACACTTTCGCTGTCCTGTAATGCCAATTAAGCAGGGATAAATAAACTAGAATGGTGAAAGTCTAATATTCTAGGCATCAGCAATCTAAGGTGGGAAGAAAAACGAGATATTCATGTATATGTTGACATCTTACATATTCTACATTTTTACAAATTATAGATTACAAATTTTCCCTTTCTGTGTTACACCTGCGTCTACAAGGGACTCTTCACTTCATTTTTTTTTTCTCCTTCTATTAATCTTTTTTGAGCCCAGGCTGCTCTAGAATTCACTATGTAGCTAAGAAAGAGCTTGTTACAATTACAGGCCTGTGCTTCTGTGCCCCCTTGTTGGAATGTGTTTGTTTGTTTGTTTGTTTGTTTGTTTCTGAGAATGGGTCTCTTCCTGTAGCCCTGGCTGATCTCGAACTCCATATATAGGCTGGACCTAAACCCACGGAGATCTGCCTGCCTTTGTCTCTCAAGTGCTGGAATGAAAATGCCACCGTGCCTGGCCCCTTTTTCTTTTTGTTTTGAGACAGAATCTCATTGTGTGGCAGAGGCTGGCTTCATATTCATGGTGATTCTCCTGCCTCAGCCTTAGGAGCACCAGACTGAGGCAGAGGAGGACTCTGGTCTACTGTGTTCCTGCTAGGTCCTGGGCACTCACAATGGTATCACACATGGAGTTGACTCTCCACAGACAGCAGGCTGACACAGGCCGCATAGCGAAGGCTGCCTGGCCCTTTGCAGGGAGCTCCAGTTCATCAGTTTCTGGTCAGACTGATGGGTGGGAGGACGGTGATGGTCACTCCTGTTTCTTCTTTCTCTCTCTCTCTCTCTCTCTCTCTCTCTCTCTCTCTCTCTCTCTCTCTCTCTCTCTCTTTCTTTTTCTCTGAGACAGGGTTTCTTCTCTCTGTAGCCCTGCCTGTCCTGGAATTCAGTCTGTAGACCGCTGGCCTGGAACTCACTGAGATCTACCTGCCTCTGCCTCTGCCTCCTGAGTGCTGGGATTAAAGACAGTGCAGCACAGGAAGAGGGGAGGCACCTCCCTGGGGCCGCAGAGCTGGGGTGGTGGTGGTGGTGTCGGGATGGACACACAGCTAACGTCACCAAGGAGAACCTTCCTGATGACCTGTCATCCTCCCGGGGCCATCTTGTTACCTCCTCACCCCGAATAGGAAATTCAGGTCCCCCCCCCGCCCCCCGTTTTCTGCATTCCCTGGAGCTCCACAGGCCCATTCAGGAGCCAATCCTTACTAGTTGAGTGGAGGCCTTGGGGGGTTGTTGGGGGTGTTGGGGGGGGTGCACTACATAGTTGGAAATCTCTTTTGTGGCAATACTGGTTCATCTCGTCTAATAAATATAATAGCCTTTGCTGTGTGTGGTAGCACACCTGTCCTCCCAGCATTGAAGATCCATAGGCAGGAGGATCCCAAATTCAGGGCTAGCCTCTACTACATATCAAATTCCAGGTCAGGCGAGTCTACAGGAGGCACTGTCTAAAATTCAAGAGCCAAGACAGGGTGGTGGTGCTCACCTTAAACCCAGCACCCACAGGTGCCAGAGGTAGGTGTGCTGGAGGCCAGCCAGGTGCACATATCAAGTCCCAGGCTAGCCTACAGAGTAAGGCTGTCTCATCAAACGACAACAATAATAACCACCACCTTTTCTAGTGATACAGATTGCCGCCAGGTTCTGACTTAGGTCAAAAGTTTATAAAACCCTCAACTTTTTGTCCCCTCGAGAGCGTAAGTTACCAGTTAAGAAACCACAAAAAGTCTGGTGGACTCCCCAGGAGTCCGGCTTTCTCAATCCTGTCCCCAAGGCTGGGAGTGGGGCAGCAGAAGAGGATTGGCAACATGAGCATGCGCACTCACCGAGGCCAGCCGGAGGCCCGACGGCCCGCAACCCCCAGGGAGGTGCTCCCAGAGCCGCAAACCGACGCAGGCGGAGGTATGTGACGCTAAGACGCACTATGGACGCCTTGTCCAGCTGGCTGGAGATGGCACCGGGCAGAGGGAGCAACTTGGCCAGCTCGAAGAACTCGAGATTTTCCTTTCCGCGCCGCCAGCGCGCCGCGTTGCGGGACTTCTCTTTGCGCTGCGCCTGCAGGCTGGGCGGGCGGCGTGGAGGAGGTGTCAGTAAAAGGGTCCTGGAAGCGTGGTCCCAGCACTTCAGGACGTGGGGTAGACCTGAGTGCGAATTCTACATCTCTGCTGGCTTTTGAGGACAGGGACAGAACCTTTATTTATTTAATAACAACGATAGTAATGATAATAATAATAATAGTTATTACTACAGTATTTGCGGTACTAGGGTATGAACCCAGAGCCTATCACTGAACTACATTCCTCAGGCTTGCTTTTGTTTTCTGCTTTTTGTTTTTTAGAGACAGGGGCCTCACAATGCACACCAGGCTGGCCTTAAACTTAGAGAGAGATTAGCTTGCTTCTGCCTCGGGAACACTGAGATAAAAGGCGTGCATAACCACGCCCGGCTCTTGTTTTTGCCTTGAGATACAGTCTATTTTGCCCAGGCTGGCCTTGAACTGGCGAGCCTCCTGCTTCTGGAGACAGAACCTTCTCCTTGTCGGGGGTGAATTCGGAGCTGGGGAACTAAAAAACAGAACTCAGCAATAAGTGAGGGTGACGAAGTCTAGACACAGGGTCAGGGCACCGACCCGAGGATGAATGTCATCTGAACGGCTGTGAACCCCCCCTCCCAACCCCCGCAGGCCTTCGGTGGGAGAGGCCATTTAGGGGCAGATTTGCTCACCAGGGTCCGGGAGGGGCCTTGACCATCAGCCCGGGCAGGAAATCCCAGGGGACGCCGGCTCCACGGCCTCCCCCGCACTTGACTTCACCTCGGCCACCGCTTCTGGGATAGGGGGTCGCCATCTCGACGGGGACTCGAGAATTCAGGCGCGAAGGAGTCGCAGGTGGGGCTCAGTTCCCTGGGGGAAGAATGTCTTGGGAAAGTGAGGTGCGTGCGTGTCCCCAAGGGTCAAACCAGGAGCTGGTTTGGATGCCTTCCTCAGTTTCCCCTTCCTGGGAAGCCGCGGTTCCCACCCTGGCGCTCCGGGTGAGGACGTGCCCCGCCGCCGCCTCCCCCGCGCGGCCCGCCAGCGCGCCCGCCTCACGCCCGCGCCGGGCCGGCTCCCGCATACCAATGGGCGCACGCGGCGCGCATACGGATCGGACCGGCCCGCGCGCTGCGTGCCAAGCATGCCCAAGCTGCGCTCGGGGCGGGCGCCTCGCCGGGGCCCAGACACTCCAGGCTCCGTCCCCCCCAAAGCTCCCAACATCCGAAGGATCTGTCCCCCAAAGCCATCCCCAGAGTCACACTCCCCAGGTCTGCAGCTGCTCCCACTTCCTAGCCTGGGCTAAGGAGGCAGGGAGGACAGATGGACCCCACCCCAAGTCCTGCCCAGGAAGCACTCAAGCCCCTCGGGGTGGCGCCACCTGACCCGGTTACTAAATATTCCCAATCTACAACTTCCTCCCTAAAGACCAAGGCGTAAGACCATGGTCCAGGACACCGCTGGTCACCGTGACTCCAGGATGGACGCGATACTCGGGGCCCAGGTACTGGAATTCAGATCCTCTAGAACCAGGGACGTGTCCATCTGGTTCTTTCCTCTTCACAATTAGGCGTCCGGAGCGATCATGTCCCCAGCATCCAGGTGGCCTCCAAGCCTTACCAAATCGCACTGACGTCTAGCTCCCTGAGCCTCTGTGACCAGGACCCCAACAACCATGCACCACTCTCTGGATCCCGGCGGTATAGTTGTCCGGATGCTGTGGCCTCCAGGTCGGCCTCCAGGTCACCAAGAGTCTCAGCCCCACATCCCAGCAGGACCCAGAAGTCTCCATTCCCTCCCGCCAAACCTTCAGGCGTCCCGCACCCGCAGGGATCCCGACAGGGTTACCTGGCCTCTGGGCGCGCTCAGGGCGCGGCGTGGGGCCGGCCGGGTGGCGTGGAGGGACCGCTCCATAGACCCCGGGGCGCGCGGGCTGGGGAGCCCGGCTCTCGGCGCCCACGGCGGCCTCGCAGACTTAGAGACCACGGACAGCGGCAGCGAGGGGCGGTGCCTGCTTCGCTCCGCCCACAGCGGCCCCTGCCTGCTGGATAGATCCTAGGCGGGTGTTGGCCTGGTGTGTCTGAGTACCCTCACCCTCTGACCACATCAAGAGGCTCCAGCGTCAGCCTCTCTCCACCCTGGAGTCCCACCACGATCGCCAAATTCAGTTACACACCCCCCGCCCCAGGGCAGCCCCTTGGGACTCTTGGGGCAATCCGCATCACGGTTTAGTAGGAGGGGACACTCAGAGATGTAAATCCGGGCCTTTCACGATCTCCCTTCCTAAGTGAGAGTTCCAGGACGCCAGACTCCATTAGGATCAGGCCGTGGCCTGGGAATGACAGTCCTGGGCCCCTTGGTCTCATCTCTGTGCCTCCCCATTGGAACTAGAACCCCAACCTTTGGGCACCCACTTTCATAAATGAGAATGGAGAGACAGGGGGATGTGGTGGCACTCACTTGTTAATCCCAGCATATGGGACGCTGAGGCAAGAGGATTGCACAAGTTGGAGTCAAGCCTGGGTTATAAAATGAGTCCAGTCTGGGATCCAGGGTGAGATCCTGTCTCAAAAAATAGAATAAAGAGTGACTGGGCTGGGAGAATGGCTCAGTGCATAAAGCTTGCCGTGGAGGAGCGAGGCCAGCCTGAATACAAATCCCCAGAAACCACAGAAAGTCAAGGCAGCGCTGTGTGCCTGTCATACCAGCATTCCTATGGTGCGCGCGCAGCGCGTGATCCCGGGAAAGCCGGCAGGCCAGCTGGTTACATGGCAAGAGACTGCCTCAAACAAGGCAAGAAGACAAGAGATTGCCTCTGACCTCCACGTGAACTGCAGCCATGGCATGCGTGTGAGCAGACGCGTGTACTCGGATTTTAAAAGGGGACTGACAAGATGGCTCAGGGGTAAATTGCTTGCCGCCAGGTCAGATGACCCGTTTGATTCCCAGAACACACCCCTAAGGAAAGAACCAACTCCCCGAGTTGTCCCCTGACCTCTAAACGAGTGTCATAACATCTGTGCACTCACAAAATGTAAAAAGAAGCCAGCCAGTGGTGGGGCAGGACTTTAATCCCAGCATTTAGGAGGCAAAGGCTGTTAGCTGGGAGTTCAAGGTCAGGCTGCTCTACAGAGTGGATTTTAGGACAGCTAGACCTACACAGAGAAGGTCTGTCTGGAAAACCAGACCAGAGAACAACAACAAGCCCCAGAACAAACAAACGAAAGACAAAGGAAGGGCTGAAAGTCTGGGGGTTCAGCAAGGTGGAAGCACCCCGGGAATAACAGGTCACCCAGGGAAGTAGGCCCTAAGCAGAGAGGGCTGACATGAACTGATACAGGCTTCCTGCCCGAGCTCAGAAGCATCCCGCCAGCGCCAAGTCTTACTGTCACAGCTGAATTTAGCCTCTACTTTATTGTTTTGAGACAGGGTCTCACTTCATCCAGGCTGGCCTTGAGCTCTTGGTCCTCCTGATTCCCTCTCCCAAACACTGAGATCACAGGTGCGCACTGCCATGTGCTGTTGCTAAAAACAAACACACACACAGAAATGCTTTAATCCCAACAGGGGATACAGCCTGGAGCGATGGCTCAGAGGCTAAGAGCACTGACTGCTCTTCCAGAGGTCCTGAGTTCAATCCCCGGCAACAGCACGGTGGCTCACAGCCATCTGTAAGGGGATCTGATGCCCTCTCCTGGCCTGCAGGTGTACATGCAGATAGAGCGCTCATAAACATAAAGTAAATAAGAAAGCTTTTTTTTTTAAAAGTCTCCAACGGTGGAGACAGTCCTGAAAATATGAGCCTACATAGTTAGTTCAATTGTTTGTGTGTGTGTGTGTGTGTGTGTGTGTGTGTGTGTGTGTGTGTGTGTGTGTGAAGATGCTAGAAGAGTCCAGAGGAGGGTGTTGGATCCCTTGGAGCTAAAGTTGCAGGGCATAGTGAACCTCACAACATGGGTTCTGGAAACTCAAACTGAAACACTAAGCCCCTCACCATCTAACAAATATCTTTTTATTACATTTATCTATCTGTCTGTCTATCTATCTATCTATCTATCTATCTATCTATCTATCTATCTATCTGTGCTGTGGCAGCCTGTGAAGGACAGAGGACAAGTCCTGGGAGTTGGTCTCTCCTGCGCCTGCCCGGGTCCTGGGGATTGAACTCAGGTTGCCAGGCTTGGTAGCAAGCACTTTTACTACACTGTCCTCCTCCTGCTCGGCTTTAACTGTCACACATTAACCAAGCCCCAGCTTCCTTACTCCGGGTAGCCCTGGCTGGCTTAGAGCTCTCTATGCAAACTAGGCTGCCCTGGAACTCACAGCCGTCTGCCAGTCTCTGCCTCCAGAGTGCCGGGGTTAAGGGTGTGCACCACCACGCCTGGCTTAATTTTATTTTGTGTGTAACAGTGTTTTGCCTGCATGTATGCCTGTGTGCCCGGTGCATGCTGAATCTGGAAGAGGGCATCGGACCCTCCTAGAGCTGGAGGTACAGCTTGTTCTAAGCCACGGGGTGTTTGAAATCGAACCTGAATCCTCTGGAAGAACAGCCGCCATTGCTCTTAACCATTGACTCATTTCTCCAGCCCCACAGAGACAGCTCAGTGGTTAAGAGTGCTTGGCTGTCACATTCGATGACCTGAGCTGCATCCCTGGACCCCACGATGCAGTGAAGAGAACTGACTCCTGACTCTCCTGTCCTCCATTGGTGCACAGTAACACAAGCACACCCCCCACCCCAGTACTACCCCAAACTGTCGAGGGGCAGGGGTGGCACACAGCTTTAATCCCAGCACTTGAGAGGCACAGACAGGTGGATCTCTGAGTTTTTTTTTTTTCCTGCACTAGAAAGGACCAAGAAGGGGGTTGGGGGATTTAGGCTCAGTGGTCTACCCTGACTAAAGCCCAAAGGCCCTGGTTTAAGTCCCCAGCTCACTAAAAAAGAAAAGAAAAAAAAAAAAAAGGAAGGAAAAGAGAAAGAAAGAGAGAGAAAGAAAGAGAAAGGAGAGAGAGACTGTTTATAATTACATAGAAGAAGGCTCTGTGCCTCTAGAATGACGGCAGGGGTGGCTGGGTTGTGGGTGGGGTTGCGGCTGAGGAGTTCGGGGTGCGCCTGCTGTGGAGCCACTCGAACCCACACTTAGCATTGCCACCAAGCAGCACAGCCTTAAGTGGATCTTCATGGGGCAAGGGTAGCAGGGTAAGAGCACTGACAGCTGCATTCGGGTCCATCTGCCTAAGGGACGGGAGGGCTGCTTTGATCATTTCCACAGACCCAGCTCAGAACATTTCATAGGCTTTTGATAGATTCTCCATGGTGAGCTAGGCACGGTGGTGCCCGCCTTTAGTCCCAGCACTCAGGAGGCAGAGGCAGGTGGATCTGTGAGCTCTAGGCCAGCCTGGTCTACAGAGTGAGTGTCAGGACAGCCAGGGCTACACACAGTCCTTTTTGTCTCAAAAAACCAAAAGGAAAAACAAATCAAAAAAACCAAAAAGTTCATCTCACAGATGTGCAACGTGCTCAGCTTGGGGTACGTGAATGCCGACCAGCAGACTTCCAAGTTAGAGAAGACATTGACTGTCTGCTGATTCGTTAGCCAACATTTCAAGGACTCTGAATAGGTGACCTTCATCTGTGTGTGCAGCGCTGAATTCTTGTCCTTGTATGAGATGGAGTGGCTGACCCAGGAGCTGGCTAAGTTCGAGATCAGCACCCACAGCACCATGAACACCCAGCCTGTCTTCCCTGACCACCCTGAAAAACCCCGCAAGATGTGTGAGGCTTGCCACAAGATCCAGGCCAAAACTCTGGGCCAGATGAAGACCTGTATGAACACTGGGAAGCTGCCAGTCCACTGTTGCCCCCGAGGAGTCTGGGGAGCCATCGATGTTAACCCCTTCTCTCCCGTCCTCCCTCTGGAGCCCTGACAGCCCCCCCCAGCACCCAGGAGCACCACCATCCTGTCTGCTGCCATTTAATATCCTCCTCTTTCTCCATGGGGCGGAGTTTGCATAAAGTCCCCATACTATAGGGAGAGCTGCTTAGGAGGTGGGAATTGGGGGGGGGCGGCTATGGGGAGGCTGCAACGCCCTCCCTGTCTCCCTGCCTCAAACTCCTCAATAAAATAATCTTAAACAGAAAAAAAAAAAAAAAAACCTCCTCATTTTGTTTTTTCTTAAGGCCTTTACCACGTTACTGTGTTAATAAGCATCTGCACAGAGGATGGTTCCTGTGTCCTTCCCTCCTAGACCTTCTTCCTCCTTGCTCTCTTCTCCTCTTCTCCCTTCCTCAAACCCAACTCATATAAAACAAACAGTTGAATGAATGAATGGGAAAGGAAGGACTATGGTCCTGCTCCCGGCCCCTCAGGGACCTGGGTGTGCAAGACAGGCCTTTGCCTCCCTCAGGCCTTCCTACACTTTCCCTCAGCTCTGAACCTTCCAGAACTTGCCCCGCTTGAATTCCTGTCCTAACTTTCTTGGATGATCAACAGTGGTTTGGAAACATAAGCCAAACAAACCCTTTCCTTTCCTCCCCAAGTTAGTTTGGTCATGGTGTGAGAGGCCAAACCTACTCCATCTTGGGACCAGTCTCTATCTTAAAAGAAAAAAAAACAAAAACAAAAACAAAAACAAAAACAAAAACCACGACAACTTGACCTGCAGCTGAAACCAAGCGGCACCCAAGTATCAGGAAGGACCCCCCCACGGCTTGTCCTTGGTCCATGCCCTGGGGGTTACTTCCTAGCAACAGTTAATCAAGACTAGTCTGACCGTTTCACGTGTGCTTTCAGACCATGTGTTCACTGGCTTGCTTCAGAGCACCCACCTGCCGGCTTACAGTAATCATTCTATTAGATGCTAGCCAAGCTGGACATCCCCCCCCACCCCTTGCTCCAGTTTTCCTATAAAACCTTGTCCCAATGAGGGCAGAGGGCTGCTTCACCAACCTGTCCTGTGTGTTGGTGGTGAGTGGGCCCAAACCCGAGTTTGTAATAAAGAGACCCAAATGTGATTACATCAGAGTCAGCTCTTCAGTGGTCTTTTGGGGTTCATGAACGCTTCCAGATACAACAGGTGTCTCTTCACAGGTATCGTGACGAAGACAAGTTGGTACTATGAAGCGGCATATTGTTGGGACAGACCTGACCATGTTTGGAGAGGGCTGTGGAAGGACTTTTCGACTTGTGTAAGAAAAGCCATTGGGTGTTCAGTGAGCTGTTCTGTAGGTGTGTGAAAGATGAGTGTAAGAATAACCTGGGGCTGGAGAGATGGCTCAGTGTTAAGAGCACCGACTGCTCTTCCAGAGGTCCTGAGTTCAATTCCCAGCAACCACATGGTGGCTCACAATCATCTGTAATGGGATCTGATGCCCTCTTCTGGTGTGTCTGAAGACAGCTACAGTGTACTCATATAAATAAAGTAAATAAATCTTTAAAAAAAAGTAACTTTTATTCCTCTGATGTAATTGCCCTCTCTGAGGTTTACTGCCCCTGTCTGCTAACCTAGGCCTCATCCTGGAATCTTCCAGCCTCCCTTCAATCTTATCAAGGCCTAGAATGTTTTCAGCTTCTGAAACTTTTTTTTTGGAGCTGAGGACCAAACCCAGGGCCTTGCACTTGCTAGGCAAGCGCTCTACCACTGAGCTAAATCCCCAACCCCCAGCCTCTGAAACTTACTGTCGAATAAGCTCACCCTTTCTAGCTCTTTCTGAACTCTGGCTGGCTGATTCAGTTCAGCTGCTCTGGCTCAAGCTCCTCTTTAAGCTGACTGATTCAGACCGGCTTCTCTCAGCTTCTCCTGAATTGTTCTTCTTTGGCAATATGTTCTAACCTTCTGGCTCCGTCTCACTCTCTGGTTTGCTCTGTCTTCCTGTGTCTAGCTTGTTCTCTCTCTGCGACCCATCTCTCTGTAACTGTCCTCGTAAAACTGCCCTCTCTCCTCTCTGCTCTGCCCCCCTTCTTCTGAGAGTTGGGTGTATCCTATTCTGTCAAATCTTTCTCTGATTCATCACTTTGTCTGCCGCTCCATTAGACACCACTTTCAAATATGGGTGCTTTCTTCTACAGATTAACTTTACCTTCACTGTTTGGGATTAAAGGTGTGTGCTAAAGGTGTGTCTGTAGTCCATCCAGAGAGATAAAAGATTTGTGCTGAGGCTGAGCCGCACCACAACTAGAAATAGGTTTTTCCAGTAAACAACACAATCTTGGGGTCACAGTGTGACCCAATATCCTGCAACAGATGAGATGCTGAGGGCAATGCAGAAGATGAAGGTCTGGCTAGTGGAGCTTCAAAGGGAAGTTTAAAGACTCCATGGAACCGTTTGTTATTTTGAATTAAGATTCTGGACCAGCAAGGACTGGGAACCGGGAGGATGTCCCAGGGAGTCTATGGGGATGACTCTTCTTGGGACTCCTAGCAGGGGGATGTGAGGCCTGAAATGGCCACCTCCTGTAGACCTATAGACAGGACTTTCTGAGGGAGGAAGGGAGGGAGGGAGAGAGAGAGAGAGAGAGAGAGAGAGAGAGAGAGAGAGAGAGAGAGAGAGGTTTATTTCAGTTTATAGTATGTAATACTTCATGAACTGTGGAGAGACTCTCCTATAACCATCACCTGTCAATGAAAAAAGCTGATGTCCTATGAGCTGAGGCAGGAAATAGGAGGTGGGACACTGGCAGGAAGAGAGGATTCTGGGAAAAAATGAAAGAATTAAAGGAGACACGGATTGATGAGAGGGGAGATACAAGTGTGATGCTGGAGGAGACGCTGAGAAGACACTGAGGAAGAAGCAGGTAGGGACTGGAGGAGAGGGAACTAAGTGGCAGACACAGGGCAGTTTGAATGGGTTAAGGAAGTTACAGGCTCCTCAGGGGATGCGCCAAAGCTGACGGCTTGGGCTTTATTAATAAATCACTAGTCTCAGAGTCACCATTCCGGGAGTAGTGGCCAGGCGAGAGGGAATACGGATTTATTTTATTTTACAATGAAGGAAAGTCAGGGCAGGAGCCTGAAGGTAGGAACTGAAGCAGAGGCCGTGGAGGAGCACCGTTCACTGGCTTAACTTTGCGGCCCCTCCTACTCTCTTATGCAGCCCAGTGTCCAATGGTGGCACTGCCCGTAGTGGGCTGGGCTCTCCCTCCCACATCGATCATGAAGAAAATGCTCACACTGACTTCTCTGCAGGCCGGTCTGAAGGAGGCATTCTCTCAATTGAGAGTCCTCTTTTTGGATCATCCTAGCTTGTGTCTAGTTGACAAACAAACAACAGCAGCAGCAGCAGCAACAACAACTAGCCAGGACATCTAGGCTGACCTCAGACTTAACTACATAGCTGAGGTTACCCCCTTGACCTGAGAACCAAACCCAGGGCTTGGTGTGCTCTACAACAGAGCCACACAGCCACCCCCTCTTCCGTCTACGATCAACTGCAAGCACAGCTTCCTAATAGCTCGACTGTGGGGCTTCATAAGGGCTCCAGTTCTAACCGCCATCAGGATTGCTGCTCCTGTGCTTTGTACTGGCTGAGCCGGCTCACTGGGCTACCCGGGGAGTTTAGCCCAGGCTACAGCCAGAGATCAAAAGAAGGCACAGCCCCCAAGGATTCACCATCTTCCCATGAACAGAACATCAACAAGATTTGAAGATGGAAGGCAATACTTCTCACTGAGAAGTGTTTTTTTTTTTTTTTTTTTGTATGTTTTTTTGTTTTTTTTCCCAACCCCGGGGATGTTTTTTAAACCCATTTTTTTTTGGGAACTTTTTTTTTTTTTTTTTTGTTTTTGTTTTTGTTTTTCCGGAGCTGGGGACCGAACCCAGGGCCTTGCGCTTGCTAGGCAAGCGCTCTACCACTGAGCTAAATCCCCAACCCCCACTGAGAAGTTTTAGGACTTGAAAATACGTTTTCCCACTGCTGTAGCTCAGTGGGAGCAAGCTTGACCAGCATGGATGAAGTCCTGGGTTCAATTCCCTCCCTTGGGAAAAAAAAAAGAAAAGTTCATTCTCCCCATATTTATGTCTTATCTCACCTTGTAAATGAGATATACCACAAAAAATAAAAAATTAAAACAAAACTATTTTGGTGTTGCTGGGAATGGAGTTCAGGGACTCTGATAGCTCATTCACTGGGGGATTCTAGGCAGCGGTTCTACCACTGAGGTATGCCACTTGGTGGATACTAGTCCCACTAAGCCACCTCTCTCTCTCTCTCTCTCTCTCTCTCTCTCTCTCTCTCTCTCTCTCTCTCTCTCTCTCTCCTCTCTCTCTTTCTCTCTCTCTTTCAAGACCTGGTTTCACTATACAGCCCTGTCTGGACTAGAACTCTCTATGTAGACCAGGCTAGCCTGGACACAGAAATCTGCCTGGCTTTGTCTACCAAGTAGTACGATGAAGGACCACTCTCTCTACCTGGATCTTGGTAGCTCTGTCTGGCCTGGGCTTTATAGCCACCTCGCTAGGTTTCCAGCCTCTGATTCATTTGTCTATTTTTAAAATATTTTCCTCAGCTTTTAATTTCAAAGGGCGACATTCGTTACTTTGCCGATCAAAAACTTTTGGAGTCTCATAAAAATACACAGAAACTGGCCAGAAAGTGTGGAGAGCTGAGCTGTGCTGATTTTAGCTGCCCCGGCATATCTCACACGCTGGGAATTTATTTGTTCCCAAAGCCACGTGTGTCCTCAGATACACACTCTACCCTACCGTGCGTGCGTTGCAAGCTTGTAAGACGCATGCTCCATTTCGGGGGTCTGTGTCCCCATCTGTGACCTGGAAGTTGAGAGTTCGCCCCACTGCTAGCGGCTTGTTGTTTCAGAACTGGATCCAAAGGAAGCTTTGAGGAATCAGAGGGAGGGGCAAAAGGCAAGGCTGGCAAAATGGAAGGTTGAAAGGAAGCGTGTGTGTGTGTGTGTGTGTGTGTGTGTGTGTGTGTGTGTGTGTGTGTGTGTGTGTGGTGTGTGGTGTGAGTCCTTTTCCACCGCGGCCCATCTTTTCCCACTTCAGACTGGCTCATGTGCAACTAAGGCCAGGGCGTGGAGAGCTGGGACCTAAGTCCGGTTTTGTTTGGGCCTCCTGTTTGGCTGAACTCTGCAGCAAGGTTTCTGTGTGGATAAGTCCCACCAGGTAAAGAACAGGATGGGAGATGGCCTGAAAGGCCATGGGACCCCTCATCCCTCCCCGAAGCCTTCTCTCTTTCAGAGTCTGGGTCTCCCTTTGTAGCCCTGACTGGCCAGGAACTCGGTATGTTCCAAGCTCCTCTTATACTCACAGATATCCTTCCTGCTGAGATAAAGGGCGGGCGCCATATCTGTTAGACTCATGTGATATTTCTAAGTTATCATAGGTGGGATTGGCTGGCAACTGGAGCTGGGTGTGGCAGAAACAGGAGAATGGGGGGAACTGGTGAAAACTAGCAAGGCTTGAAAACTTGCTTGAGAGAAAAGGCTGTTTGGTAACGGAGCCGAAGTTCTGTTTGCGATCGCTAGGGGGCACCCGATGGCCAGTGGACTGCTAAGGGGCTTGCTTGTGCCTTGCGTGGTTGGTTACCAGGCAAGCTAGCCCCTGAGCTTCGTGGCGATTCCCTGTCTCGGCCTTGCTTCTCACAGTAGGATTGCTGGGATTTGAGATGTGTGGCCATTGCACTTGGCTTTGTATATGGGCTCTGAGGATCAGGTCTTCAGGTTTGTGTGTATGGCAAACCCTGCTGAGATTACAGATGTTCTCTACTTGTGTTCAGTGCTGGGGCTCAAACCCAGGGCTTGTGCACCAGACAAGCATCTAAGCATCTCTAGCATCTAAGCGACACTCCAGTCCCTACCCTTACTGATATTTGTTGTTTTCAGACAATCTCACCATGTAACCTTGGCTGGCCTTGAACTCATAGAAAGCACCCTGCCTCTGCCTCCCGGATGATGGGATTGCAGTTTTAGGTCACCCCAGTCAAAATTATTGATGTTTGTTTGCTTGTTTATTTTTAAGACAGGGTTTCTTTGTGTAGCCTTGGCTGTCCTGGATCTAGCTCTGTAAACTAGGCTGGCCTTGAATTCAGAGATCTGTCTGCCTCTGCCTCCGGAGTGCTGGGAATTAAATGTGTGTCACCACAGCCCAACAAATTTATTAATTTTTATAGATCTACTAGTTTATTGATTTTAATGTATCTGGGTTGTTTTGCCCGAATATGTATGTTTGTAAATCATTTGCATTTCTGGTGTCCTCAGTGGCCAGAAGAGGGTGCCAAATCACCTAGAATAGGAGTTACAAATTTTGTGAGCTGCCATGTGGGTGCTAAGACTCCAACCTGGGTCCTCTAGAGGAGCAGGCAGTTCTCTGAACTGCTGAACCACTGCTCCAGATCTAAGGATTATTTTTATGTTATTAAAGTTTGTCACATTGCAATGCCTTTGAAAGCCAGAAAAGGGCATGAGATCCCCTGTAGCTGAAGTGTAGTCACAACATGGGTGCTGGGAACCTAACTCAGGGCCTCTGGAAAAACAGCAAGTACTTTTTTTTTTTTACTTCTAAATCATCTTTCCAGCCTTTATTTTATTGTGTGCAGAGGTCAGACGGTGTCCATTCTCACCTACTATGTAGGCCCTATGGATTGAGTTCACGTTATCAGGCTAGTCCTCTTTGTTGCAATTTTTTAAAATTATTTTATTTTTATATATTTTTGTCTGCATTTAAGTCTTGGGGCTTGGTGCTCACGGAGGCCAGAAGAGGACATAAGATCCCCTGGAACTGGAATTACAGACGGTTTGAGGCCTCATGTGGGCGTGGGGAATTGAACCCGGGACTTTCACAAGAACAGTTAGTGCCCTTCACACCAGCCCCATGTTGCTTTTTTCGCCCTGGAGACAAGGTCTTGTGTAACTTAAGCTGGCCTTAAATGTAAGCTCCTCAGTGTCAAGATTACAGATTCCTGGCACCCTGCACCTGGCCTGAATTGTTTCTTAGTTCATCAAGCTCCATGTGGCCTGTCCCCTGACCTCCTGTAACAGAGTGGCAGAATAAATGAATGGACTTGGTAGGAGTGGTGGACGAACTGACCAATTGCGACAGAATGACGGTAGTTATGCCCCCCCTTCTCAGTTGCCACGAGAGACACTTTGATTCTGAGGCCCAGTTTTCAGAACAAGTCTCTTCCAATCCCACCCCCAACCCCGCCCTGCCTTCTCCAGCCCCAGGGTGCTTTCTTCAGAAAGTCCCCAACCTCAACTTTAGTATTCCTTCATGCAGAACGGCAGGGCGATGTTCTGCTGACCCCTGGTGGCCATGTGGAACAAGGCAGTGCATTCTCTCTGCAGGTGTTGGATTGATGCAATCCGGCATGTCTAGCACTGGTTCACACAGGTGCATGCAACATTCAAATGACTGTTGTCTGGACTTCTAAGCTGTGCAACACCCCCCTCTTCCCATGTTTACATTCCCGCAGTGTGCTAACCCAACTGACTTTCAGCTCAACACCCAGAGTGGAATTCACTCAAATCTTTTCTGGCTTGGACTGACCTCCCCGCCCCCCTGATGTTTTTAGTGATTTTTGAGATGAGGTCTCAAAGTGTCCGTCCCTTAAACTCATAATCCTCCTGCCTCAGCTTTTTTTTTTTTTTTTTTTTTTTTTTTTTTGGAGCTGGGGACCCGAACCCGGCTTTGTGATTGCTAGGCAGCGCTCTACCACTGAGCTAAATCCCCAACCCCTGCCTCAGCTTTCTTTTCTTTTCTTTTTTTTTTTTTTTCGGAGCTGGGGACCGAACCCAGGGCCTTGCGCTTGCTAGGCAAGCGTTCTACCACTGAGCTAAATCCCCAACCCCCTGCCTCAGCTTTCTTTTCTTTTCTTTTTTTTTTTTTTGAGCTGGGGACCAAACCTCCTTGCTTTTCTACCACTGAGCTAAATCCCCAACCCCGCTGCCTCAGCTTTTAAAGATATTATGTGCTCATTTTATGGCATTGGTGTTTTGCCTGCATGTATGTTTCTGTGTGATGGTGTCAGATCTTGGACGTTAACAGTTTTGAGCTGCCGTATGTATGGTTGCTGGGATTTGAACTCAGGACCTCTGGAAGAACAGTCAGTGCTCTTAACTGCCGAGCCATCCATCTCTCCGCCCTGGTTTTGATTGTGGGGACTATAGGCATGAGCTTCCACACTTGGCTATTTTGCCACTTCTTGCCCTGGCTGAGGATTGAACCCATAGCTCTGCCTTGTGTACGCTAGGCAAACTCTACCACTGATCCACACCCACCTCCTTTTACTTTTTGTGAGATAAGTCTTGTTAAGCCTTTAATTCCTCTGTAGCCCAAGCAGGTCTGAAAAGGGCAATTCTCCTGCCTTAGCCTGAGTAACTACTAGGATAAGCCTGTAACACCAGGTTTGGCTGCTTTTTATGGACTTAATATTGGGTGTGTGTACATGCAACTACAGGGGCTGATAGAGGACAGTAGAGCTATGATCAGTAGTTAGCTTGTGTAGGTGCTGGTAACTGAACTCAGATCCTCTGCAAGAGCAGTCAATGCGAGGTTGGGGATTTAGCTCAGTGGTAGAGCAGGGTTTGGTCCCCAGCTCCGGGGAAAAAAAAAAAAAAAAAAAAAAAAAAAAGAGCAATCAATGTTCTTAACTGAGTCATCTCTCTAGCCTGTGATTTTGTGTGTGCTCTTCTGGTCACTTCCTCAGGGAGGCCTTAATGCTTAATGAGCGACCACTGGTCACAGTAGACACACACACAACTATAGCTGTAAATGACATGAAGGCATCTCTGATGAGTCCACTGAGAAGAGGGTTCTGGGCAGGCGGAGCTGTGGCTGTGCTCCCTGGGCCCTGGCACAGAGCACATGCTCTGGGATTCTGAATTAAATGAGTGGAGACAATTAATACCAAGTCAAGTACATTTAGAGACGCTCCCAGTCAGGGGTGATGGGAGTAGCCTATCTGCAATCCTATTACTCAGGAAGTTGGAGGCAAGAGAATCAGTTCAAGGGTAGCCTCAGACTAAACAATAAAAATGAAAGGACAACTGTGAAGGTCCCAGGGATGAAGTCCTCAGTAGTTGGTGCTAAGTGCTTTTACCCAACGTGCCACCATTCCAGCCTAGAATCAAGTGATGACATTCTGGCTGGGCATAGGAGAGCCACAGATGTGCCCACCGTAATTCTAGACTTAGGTGAATGGCAGCTTACACCTGTAATCTCAGCACTCAGGAGGCTGATTCAGGATTGCACTGAATACAGGAAGTCTGAGCTACATATTAATATCTTGGGGCTGGAGATCACTTAGTGTTTATAGAGGCCCAGAATCCTCTTCCCAGCTCACAACTAGTAACTCCAATTCCAGGAGTTCCTATGCCCTCTTCTGGCATCTACAGGCACTGCACTTACCCACAAAACCACATTCATAGAACACTTTTCATACTGTTTCCAAAAAAAACCAAACAAACCCCCAAAAACCCCCCAAAAAACCGGGGTTGGGGATTTGGCTCAGTGGTAGAGTGCTTGCCTAGCAAGCGCAAGGCCCTGGGTTCGGTCCCCAACTCCGGGGGAAAAAAAAAACCCAAAAAAACTGAAAATAGGGGATGGAGAGATGACTCAGAGGTTGAGAGAGCTTGCTGCTTTTGCAGAGGGCCCAAGTTTGGTTCATTGGGTGGCTCACAACTGCCTGTAACTCACATGTAGGTAGCCCAGCAGTGGTAGTGCATACCTTTAATCCCAACACTCAGGAGGCAGAGGCAGGTGATCTCTAAGTTCAACTCTACGGAGTGAGTTCCAGGACAGCCAGGGTTATATGGAGAAACCTTCTGAAACAAAACAAACTTGAGGAGGAGGAGGAAGAAGGTGGGCTTGTTTTAAGTTTGAGGCTGCCTGGAGTTTTTTTCCCATCCATTTAGTGGTGCTGTGGAAGACACCTTCCCTGTCGTAGGGAAGGGTCAAGGGAGGTCAGGTAGAAGGTGCACGTGGGTTCTATCAGAGTCCCAGCAAGCGTGAGCACTACAATGGAGGTAGAGGAACCCACAGGGTGGTAGGAGCCTTGCCACCATCTGGGACCCAGACAATGGGAGGAGTGATCCTACTTCACCAAGGTGTTCTCTGATGGGCCTCCATGATGGCCCATGTGCCCCTACATACATCCATTCAAACTTCCTCTCACAGAGATGTCTAAAACCAACTGCCTCAGTACACTCGGTCCTAGGACTTCAGGTGCGCACCACGCCTAATTCCTTCAACATTTCCAGAGATGGTAGGAATGTTTTTGGTGGTGGCTGCTTCGGGAGGCTGGCCTTCTCACTGAGGACTTTCCCAAAGCTTGGGCCATCTGTGGCTCTCAGACTTCTGTCCTGTGGAACACCGCCGTGGGGGAAGAGGGAGTAGGATCACCCCCACTTGGCCCCAGGCTGCTTTGGAGACTGCAGCCCTTCATTTCTCTCAGGCCTGTTTTTATTTATGTTTTTTACAAGATTGATTTATTAACTATGGTACATATCACATAAGGCCTTTTCTTTTCTTTCTTTTTTTTTTTTTTACACCATTCCCATTGAGACAAGTACAATACTTTGTAGCAAATACATGATCTTAAAAACCAAAACCAAACAAAAACACCTCATTCAGAGATGCTTGGCTGCCGTGATGGCTGCATGCACTAAACAGGCTGGAGCCTCAGAAACCCATGATGTGTTTTTAAAAAAAGCCTGGAAACGAAGCAGACATTGCTAACAGCAGCTAGAGAGGCCCTGGTTTTGAGCCACGATACAGGAAATCATTACACTCGCTGTACAGACAGGTTTCCACTTTTGCTGCAAAACAGAAGTTTGGGCACATGGCCAGACTACTAACACACTTCAATACCATTAATGTTTGTTTGTTCTCAGAAAACTCAAAATACTTGTTAATCCAACACATATAAAGATCATTTAACATGTGAAAATACAAATACCAGAAAAATAAGCCGACAACAGCACTATTCCAAATTTTCAAACAAGTTTTATTCCCATACAATCCCAAGACTTTCCTTTGCTTAAAATGTACACAGGGAACATGATTCTTTAATGTGAACAATAACTTATGTCCTGGCTCCACTACTTGGGTGGCTTCATGGCTGGGCAATAGGGCTAGAGCCGTAGCCTCTCTAGTGTCCCTGGACTGACCTACTTCATCCCCATCCCCTCCCCATGCACACTGGTAGTGGGTGTGGAATGGAGAACCTCCCTCTTCCACCTGCCATCTGTAGATGACTTTGGGGGATGAGGATCGTCGTTGGCCCAATGGTAAGTCAGGGTCTGGGAGCAGAGCATAAGGTACCCTGTAGGGTCCTCACTTAGGTGATGCAGGTCTTCAGGATTCCTCCCGCTAGACCAGGGGTGGAGGTACAGACCACAGGACGGCTCACCCCACCCCTCTGGCCTACAAGTTGCTCTTATGTCACCCTATGTAGTGGTAGATACAGTGTGAAGGTTCTAAGAAGTCTGTTACTGCTGCTGCCTGCGTTGGCTGGAGAAAATGGAGAGCGTGGGGGAAGACAGAGCACCAGACCTTTCCATATCCCTTAAAAGGTTGAGGTGAGAAGGATGGGACAGTGCAGAAGGAACGCATACTACCCAGTGTGAAACGCGAAACTCAGCCCTGGGTCCCGTGGTAATGTTGGGTGGTGCCAGGCTGTGGTCACCTCCAGGGCTACTTTCTGGGTAGGGCAGCAGCTGACCTGCCATCTACTCAAGCCCTGAGTGCTCTGTCTTCTGTAGTTCCCCAGTTGCCTTGTCATGAGTGGGAAGGTCACTTAGAGTGCCTGAAGCAGAAGTGAGGTCCAAGCAGGGCTCTACTAGCCATGTGCCTACCTCTGTCTGCCACCCACTGCCCTGTCGACATAATAGGCAGCAGCCTTATAGATGGGTGCCTGGTTCATAACTCTGTTCACAGCAGGATGGCTCCAATTCCATCTCTGCAAAGACCCAACACAGAAGCTACTGAATGGAAGCCATTTCAATAGCTGAGGCTTGGGGCATGAAGTCAGGGCAGAGGACTGACTGCAACCTTAGTGGGCACTACACACATTATGCTCCTATTGACTCCAGGCCACAGCACCCAACACAGACCCCCAGGAAGGGAGACACTTACGTATAACACATTTGTACCTTGCGTTTGGTTTTGTCTTGGAGATTACTTTGCAGGGGGCAGCCTTAGTGTTTGCAAGCACCTTATGTTGCCAAGTACTAGAGATAGGGAGACAGCCAGCTTCTCTAGGGCAGGACCCTGGGCCAGAGGCCAGGCATCCTCCTCTTGTCCTACAGAGGTAAAGGCAGGGTGGCAGGCCACCTGAGGCCCTTGGGAACACTCCCACATGCTATTTCTAAAGTGCAATGGTGCGACCCATGCCCCTCCTATGCTCAGGGTACCTTAGTGTCAGATTTCATGGCCCAGTGCTTAGATTAAAGTGGGGGCAAAGGCAAGAGCCCGTAAGGGCTGCCATATCAGGAGGAGAGTATGGGGAGGCTGCTGGGGAAAGTGTCAGGGCTGGTCAGTGTGACAAGCCAGGCATGGGTACCTGTGCCTAAGAACAGGATCCCTCATTCCATAACCAGTTGATCATTTCTGGAAGGTGCCATACCTGCTCATATCCCAGACACCCTTTTCTGGTTCATTCACAGCATGGGATGAAATGACCCCACTTCAAACCAAACACGCCAACCTGGGTGCTGTGTGCACACGTCTGCTGTGTTTCTATAGTAGTGTATGTATGTATGTAGTGTGTTGGTTGGCAGCAGGGGCAAGGGCCGTGCTAATAATCTTTCCAAGGGCTCTGTCTTCTCTGGGGGTAGGGGTTGGGGTCTGTGTTTGTAGTCACTGCCCAGGTGTCCTTACTTTGCTGTCACACATAGACAAAGGGGATTGTTACCCAGTGGCCACCTGGCAGGTGGGAGTGGAAACTTGAGGTCTGTTTTCTTTCCGTGATTTCGGTCTTTCTGTCTCTGTGGAGGAGTTCCATCTTTCTTCCAGTGTTCCTTTGCGGCAGGGAATGGATCAGAAGCCTGGGAAGGGGTTGGAGGAAAGCCACACACTGGGTCTAGGCACAAAGCTCTCCTCTTGCTGTGCTGTTGGGCCATGCCAGTGCCCCAGTGTGTCCCATGGGGTAGCAGAGCCATAGCCCACATGTCCCCAAGACCCCGTTGCAGGTGTGTGTGTGGATGATGAGAGAGGACAAACTGGGAAACGTCCTCTGTAGAGGGGCCAGCCCTGCTGGGGTTACCTCTGCCCCTGGCAGAGGCTGGGGTGATGTCCTGACGGTGGGGCCTGACGCTGGTGCAGGCAAACGGGTTGGGCCAAGGGGTCCAAGGAGCAGTAAGGGTGATGGGGCCGCCATCTGGTCAGTTCAGTTCTCAGATTGGCCCAGACCAAGGCGGGGCCTCAGAGCTTGCCACAGCCATAGCCAGGGCAGGTAAACGAACAGCAGGGCTCAACTGCCCAGCAGTGGTGGACACTGGCTGGTGCTGCCACTGAAGTCTTAAAAAGGCGCTTGGCTGTGACCTCCACCCCAGGAGACCTGATTTTGTTCAAGGCCAAATGCCACCCTGTCAAGAAGACGACTGATTTTCCTGCTTCCTGGGCTGTGGTGGCTCACAGCGTGTGTTCGGCTTGGAGCTGAGAGGAGAGCAATGGCTGCATTGGGGACTGAGGGGTTGGAGGAGGTGACTGGGGAGGTGATGGCTGACTGGTAGCAGGTGTAGAGGTGAGGAAGGGGACAGTGGGTGCCATGGCTGAAGGGGAGCCAGGCGCAGCCCCCGGTGGCTCACTGATCGGCCGGTTGTAGAAGAAGAAGGGGCACTGCTGGATGAAGAGCTCGATGATGGTCTGGTAGGAGCGAGTGGCTGTGAGTGCGTCCATGCTGCTGAAGTCAGGCCGCATCAACGTGGGCCAGAAGCAGATGGACAGGTTCTCACTGGTCATAAGATTCACCTTGTTGTTGTGGCTGACTCTGCGGATGACAGCAAAGCCAGGTGAAATCTGCACAGGGCCTCAGGGGGTCCTCCCTACCGCCCAGCTTCAGCCCGAACCTGCCACCAGCTTCAAGGAGCTGCAGGGCCCAGACCGTCAACCAAATTGGTGATGATGCTGGGATGGGCAGGAAGTTAGTGCATGGCTGCAAAAACCACCCCTCTGCCAACAGGCCCACCATGAGTGGCTAAACCTGAGTATTGGTTAAGTGCTTTGCTCACAGGACAGGCTGCTCTGTCCCAAGGCACCCCTCCTGATGTGTGATCTGCCTCACAGCAGCTGAGACATGGACGAGGAGCAGCTGTGAGAAGCTCTTGGCATTCTTCATTCCGTGAAGTTTCGGAAGGCACTAGCTAGCACCTGCCAGAGAAACTACTCCGCCACCCCTCACAGGCTAGAAGCCAGAGCCAGAATGGAAAGCAAGGTGCCAAGGGCCTAGCTATGCCGCTTGCTGCTGTACGAGGGTGGGTCCTGCTGGCCTTGTCCTCAGGTAACTAACCTGACATGCCGCTCAGGAAGGAAGAGAAACAGACAGCGTCTACTGAACCTACCTGTTCAGGTGGGAGATGACATATTTGAAGACTTCATGGTTCTCCTTAGGGAACTTCTTCAGCACTTCCTTCAGAGCATGCAGCTTCTGCTCCCTGTCGTTGATCTCTGAAAGAGAAAACGAAAGGCTTTCAGGGCTGAGTTGGTGGGTATTCTGAGGACAGCAGGAGGGTACAGAGCAGCTGGTAGGACAGGTGGCTGGTGGCCAGCCCAGGTGTGCTCTGGAAATCCCCTGGGAGGGCAGCCTCATCCTACTCTCATGCCCAGAGCCTGCACCCATGGCCGCACACCTGGACTGGGGTCCAGACGACGTCTATGTCCCAGGCCCCTGCTGAAGGGCAGTACTGTGTGCCTGGGCTTCCTGCCTCCCCCCAACCCCCAAGACGAACCATCACAGACTCTACCATAAAGAACACCATTCTTTGCTCATTGGTTGCCCCTGGAGACAGGCACCCCAATGTATTAAGACTGCTTGCTTCCTGGCCAGACGGAGGGTGCTGCCACCCACCCACACTGACAGACCATGGAAGGAGGGAGGGGGTCTGCCACAAGACCAGGGCTCTGTCCTTCCCTGCACATGGTTCTGTCGGAGGGGCTGATACAGTGGGTGATTCTTATGCAGCTCAAAGGGACCACATGCCCCTGCTCTTACTGTCGCCAACTGTGCCCACTGAGAGTTCTAACGTGCTGTGACAGGAAGCATGTCATCCATGCCATGCCAGGTCAGCCATCTCCACAATGTGCCCTGTTTTGAGTATGGGAAAGAAGGAATCAGAATGGCCATGGAGCAGGGATTTGAACTAACCACCTGCAGAACTGAGCTGAGTTTGGTTCGTTCTGGCCAGGAGGCAAAAAAAAAAAAAAAAAAAAAAAAAGTTCAGACTCCAAATAGAGCAGCACCAGTCAGCTCTGACTCCTCTGCACAGGGAAAGGCGTTTCTGTGGCCACTGCTGTGTGGGCCTGCAGCATGCTAGTGAAATGGTCCATGGGTCTGACAACCTAAGCTTGATCCTTGGGACACATAGGGTACAAAATACTGCCTCCTGTAAGCTGTCCACTAACTTCCACATGTGTGCACACCCCCACCCTCCCACAAAACAAAAACCAAACTGCAGTGGCTTTTGTCTGTCTCCTGAGCTTGTTCTTTGGCTCTTTTCTCCTGTTAGCTTGCTGGTTTTGTCCTATTCTAGCTTGTTTTTATTTTATCTTGTTATTTTTTTAGATGCCTGTTTGTTTTCTATATAGTGAGACCCTGTCAAAAAACAAAACAAATCTATTTTTAATAATTAAAAAATAAAAAAAGGTAAGACCACAGCTTCCTAGTTGGGAATCTACAGTAGAGGACATGCTAGAAGGCCACAACCGGGTGAGCCTGAAGGAGCGTTGTTATGTAAGGGCTGCAGTTCAGAGCCCAAACCCGAGTCAGGTGGTCTGGGTTAACCATCCTGTCTGCAGCACCCTGAAGCTGTGAACCTGGGCAAGTGACACCCAAGGGTCGCTCAGCCTCCTGTCTGTGAGAGTCTACAGGTTGCACCTCTAGAACTGGAGCGTCAAGGTGAGCTCACAGTTGGGCACATGCTGAGGGCCTGGAGCTGTTCTGACTGGCAGGGAACCTGAACAATGGGAGTTGTCTGCCTGTCAGAAGATGATTGAAGCCACAGGAATTGAGGTGTGAACTAGTCCAGCTTCAGTTTCTAACCAGAGTCACTTCAATGGTTCAGTCTTCATGGCTGACCTGTAGCCCAGTAGTCTGTTCTTGTGTTTCAGTAAGAATTCTGTTTAGCAGAAGGAAGCCCCAGGAAGGAGGATGCTGATCGATTATACAAGCACACACAAGAGCCGTGAGCAGGGCTCACTTTCACTCACTAGAACAAGTGAGCTCCTTTTAGATGCAAGCATGCACAGGTCCCTGTAGGTCCCCAACGACTGGAACGTGGCCATGCCTCTTTTCAGCAGGCACCGTGTGGCAGTATGTCACCGACAGCAGCTTCACTCAGCATCAGACCTGCACTTCCCACCTGAGGAACAGCAGTGATGGGTGCCTCTTCTCTGAGGTGGTGCTGCTGTTCTGATACCGGTTCATGCTCTCCGTGGGAAAGCTCACACTCCTCCTGGCGGTCTCTTGGGTCAGAAGCCCAAGAAAGACCTATGTGGTTCCTGTCCTGTACTCCCTCCCTCTCTCTCCCAACCTATTTGATTCCCTGCCAGGTCCCTGTGCTCATGAGCACTGAGGAGCACCAAGTGAATGGAGGAAGGACCACCAGGAGAGAGACAGGATCTTCCTTGCAGTCTGGTCCTAGGTCTATAACGCTAAGGCAAGGCTGGTTTCTCTATTTAAGGCGCTGGGGATGGAACCTAGAACCCTCACATACTAGGCACACAGTGTACCAGTAATCCAGGTCCTACTCTACCCCATCATTGCCTTTTTTTACTTTGCCCATGATCTCCTCAGTCATGGGCTATTGAATATATTTACAGTATCTGATACGAAATTTCTCTTGGGGAGAAGGCTCAGACCTAACCATATCCAATCAGGAAGAAGTTGGTTTGAACTGTACCTGTCATGCCACCACTGTAACAATGGACACACCTTTGCCAGGTACTGTAATATGCAGGGTTGAGCTCTGGGTAAGACTATTAATGTCTTTTCTCTCACAGCAGCCCACATGGCACCTTCTGGCAATATGTAGGTTAGCCAATAGTGAGTTTTCTGCTCAGTTGAGATAGAAATCTGTATCCTACATACAAAAGTGAGTGACGTCTTCAGCAACAGGATCTTCTCACTGAGCTATGGTGGGCAACCAAGTGTCATGGTAATATCCTATGCTCTGGGTATCTCTCTGACCAACACAGGAGAGAGGCATTCCATTCCCAACACTGAGATTTCACTTGTATCCTCTGTCCTCTAGGAGACAGAAGGGTCTTACATCTTCAGTGTTACAGTACCCTGAGAGACAGTTTCCGGCGGCTCTTGCTATCCAATCCTTAGCAGGCATCCAGGCAGAAAGTGGGGCTGGACTTCAGCACTGCCCTCTGCTCCAGACCCCCTGCCATGCCTTAGAGCCTGTGAAAGGAATGGAGTCAGGTTGTGGGCAGGTCTTCAGGGGCTGGAAGAACCAAGGTGCAGTCTATATACACATGCTGCAGCTGGCAACATCCTTAAGAAGCCCCAAGGAAGAGAAAGTCATGACTACCAGGGACCTTATGAACATCCTCAGAGTATACAGGACTCTAAAAGGTATAAAGAGACAGCTGTAGTATATACACCTGAAAATCCAGCACTAGACACACCAGGACGGGAAGATCAACCCAGAGTTTGAGGGTAGCTTGTACTATAGAGTGAGAGCTTGTCTCAAAAAAAAAAATCAAAAACAAAAAAAATCCAACCAATGAAAAGACCCAAACTAAAAAACAAACAAACAACAAAAAAGGTTTAAGAACTGGCCCTGGCCAAAACACCTTGTGGCAAGGACCCTGGATCCCACTGTCGCCACCCTGACTGTTTACTGTCAGCTGAGTTCCAGGCTGTGAACCATGCATATTTATAGTAACAGAACAGGAGAGAGCTGGGCAGAGGCTTGAGAAATATAGGCAGGCCCAGGTGTAACCTGGTCTTCCAAGTGGCAAACAAGATTATGGCTAAGGCTGGGCAGGGAGTACCCTTTGTTTGGCTCAAAATAGAAAATTCAGACTCTTCTGGAGGCATGGTCATGCAGCAAGTGGGGCAGTGTCTCTTGTCCACCAGACTGCAGTTGGAACCATATATTGTCTGTCACAGCCATGACTCTCTGTCCATACAAGCCGTAACACATGTACTTGTAGTGAGGGACACAGGGTCCCTGAACAACTATCTGGACAGATAAGAGAACGCAGCACCCTGAGGTAGTATGGGAACAGAAGCCCATAAAGGAGTGAGGGCCCTCCATCTATGCCACAGTCTGGCTGTCAGTCATATAATATCTAGCATAAGCTGTCTCATTTGCCTAGTGAGAAGGGGCGATGATAAGCATGCATTGAGAATAATTTCTCTTGGACGATCAAGCACCAAGAGACTACAGGTTTAGTGTCCCTAACTGGACCTACCTCTAGGACTTGTCAGCACATAAGCCGTAAGGCAGCTTGTTGGGACCAGACAGATTGGAGGGACTCTAGACAAGGAAGGGATTGGTTGTGTTGTGGTAGAGAACCAGAAAGAAAAAGGCCATCAGGTTGGAAGCATGTCCTGGTCGGGATGAGGTGTCAGGGAAGAGAGGGTAACAGAAGGCTCCCACCTGCTGCCTATGACTCTAGCCCTGCTAGAGCTTCCATAGCTCAGGACCCCTCCTCCTCACCTCTCCTTGCCTTTCCCCTCACCACGGAGCTTTGTGCACTTGCAGCTCAGCTTGCTTGAGTCTACAGAGAGCATCGGCTTCCACCCAGGAAAAGCAGGAATTCAAGTTCCAGCTTGCTAAGTCCCCAGCCGTGTGACCTCCAGCCAAGTTGTGTCACTCTCAGAGCCTTGGGCTCCTCTGTACCATGGAGAAACCATCCTCTACCTCACTGGTGATGAAGAACATGCATCAGTAATCCAGCAGCGCCTGCTGCATACAGCAAGCAACAATCTGCGAGCTCTGGTGGTGCCTGAGTCTCCATGTCACCTTGGCTAAGCTGGGAAGATAAGCGGCAGATAAGCACACAGAATCCACTTGGTGAGCACCCCTCAGTAGTGTTCAATACTGTGGAATTCTGATGCATACACAACAATCAAACAGTGACCTTGGTATCTGTTGTGATGGGATGTGGAACCAAATGCAAGCCTGAACACACACAGCTACTCTGAGGCAATAAGTGAATAGAGCTGGTCAAGGTGCTATTGCCATGGAAATCTGTGTAACTTTAGGGCACATAATCTTCCCTTTACACAAACTTTTCACTGCCTGGCTTCAGACTCGGTTAAGTCCACTTTGATCCATAGAGCCCTGTGCTCCATTTGCTGCTTCTGCTGTTAGGTACCATGTCAGTGAGATCCCCTCGTCCTTACTCACTCCTGTCAGACAGTCAAGAAAGGGCAGACAAAGATGACTAGCGGGGGTCCAAAAAGTGTGTAATGGAGAGGAAGTTATGAGACTCCAACCTTCCTAGGCTGCTGTGCAGTTCCTTCTGAACTGTAGAAACCTAGAGACTAGGTGTCGGAAGCAACTGGAGGAAGGGAAATGGACCTTCTGTGATGGTTTGTATATGCTTTGTCTAGGGAGTGGCCCTATTAGAAGATGTGGCTTTGTTGGAGTAGGTGTGTCACTGTGGGTGTGGGTTTTAAGGCCCTCATCCTAGCTGCCTAGAATCCAGTCTTCTCCTAGCAGCCTTCAGATGAAGATGTGGAACTCTTAGCTCCTCCTGTACCATGTCTGCCTGAATATTGCCATGCTCCCACCTTGATGATAATGGACTGAATCTTTGAACTTGTAAGCCAACCCCAATTAAATCCTGTCCTTGTAAGAGTTGCCTTGGTCATGGTGTCTGTTCACAGCAGTAAAACCCTAACTAAGACAGAAGTTGGCACCAGGAGTGGGGTATTGCTGTAACAGGCCTGACCATGTTTTGGGGGAAGATTGTGGAAGGACTTTGGAACTTTGGGCTAGAAAAGCCATTCAGTGTTGAGAGCTCAGTGGGAAGTTCTTTAGGAGCTTGGAAGACAAGACTGTTCAGAGCAGTGCAGAAGATGGAGGCTTGGCTTGTGAAGTTTCAGAGGGAAGACTCTATCAGGGCCATTTGCTATTTTCAATTAAGACTTTGTGGTTCTGATTAGATGTAATTAACAAGAGACCAGAACTACTGAAGTGAAATCTTTACATTACTAGGACAACCGATGCTGGTTAGCTAGAGCTAAGAAATTAGCAGTGATTAAGAAGGGGCCAGCATTGTTGAGGTGAAATCCTTTCGGAAGTGTTTCTTGAGAGTCAGCACATAGAAACATATGTTTCAGAGGTGACCACAGTTGTACCTCATGTTGGCAGCTGGACTTGGTAGTGTGCAAGAGTCACCCAGGTTTTGAAGGCATGGAGAACAGCTGAGGCTTGGCACTGTGAGAGGTTCAGCTTCGGTGGCAGGACTGAAGGGGTCATGCAGAGAAGTTGAGGCTTGGCACCATGAAAAGAGCCTATGAACCAATAGGTGAAAGTGCAGGCCAGTCGCAGCAAGGGAACCCAGCCATTTTTGAAGATGCCAGTACCATGAAAGGACCACCAAGAATAGCAGCAGCAGCGGAGTGGAGCCAGGCAGATCCTAGAAGACAAGCTGTGTGCTGCAGAGGGCAGAGCTGGAAAAGTGACTCAACCCCTTCGGGGAAGTCAGAAAGACTGTGAGTGGATCCCAGACCTTGGATCCTGGAGTCTGATTTTGCTTTGATTTGATTGTGACTGTGCCCTGGTTTCCCCTCTTGAAGTAAGAAAGTATTTGGTTTTTATTTTATTTTATTTTATTTTTTTGGTTCTTTTTTTTCCGGAGCTGGGGACCGAACCCAGAGCCTTGCGCTTCCTAGGCAAGCGCTCTACCACTGAGCTAAATCCCCAACCCCTGGTTTTTATTTTTATTGGCACCCATAATTGCAAGATCTTGAATGTTAACAGACTTAATTTTAAAAGAGATTGGATATTTTAAAGGGAATGAAGTTTTAATGTGTTTGGGTTTGTAAAGACTGAGGCACTTTTAAAGCTGTTTTTAATGTGAGATCTTGGGGATGAGTAAGAAAGGTTATCCATAAGAAAGGGATGAATAATAAGGTTGTGGTTTAACAGTGATGTTTGTATGTCAAGTTGACAAGGGGTCAGTTGTACTGGCTGGTTTTGTGTGTCAACTTGACACAAGCTAGTCATCAGAGAGAAAAGAGCCTCACTTGAGGAAATGCCTCCATGAGATCCAGCTGTAAGGCACTTTGTCAATTAGTGATCAATGAGGGAGGGTCAAGTTCATTGTGGGTGGAGTCACTGAGACGTCAGGCTGAACAAGCCATGAGGAGGAAGCCAGTAAGCAGTACTCTCCATGTCCTCTGAATCAGCTCGTGCTTTAGGTTTCTTTCTGACCTGACTTCCTTTGGTGATGAACAGCGGTATGGAAGTGTAAGGAGAATAAACCCTTCCCTCCCCAACTTGCTTTTTAGTCATGATATCTTTGTTGTAGCAATAGAAACCCTAAGACAGCCTTCTATCAACAACTTCTTTTGCCCCTCCCCAAACAAAAAGGTGCCATGTCAGTTGTTTCAAGAAACAATGGCAATTCTGTTGGGTGCCAGCATTCAACATGCCTCTAGATGGCGCCAGGTCAAGGCAAAGCAAATGCGAGAACTGGTTCTCCAGCAGCTGGGTACTAACCAGTGCAAGGCCTCCTGAACCTCTTTCTAACTTCCCTTAGAAAGACAGCATGAGTCTAAGATGATCCTCCCCCACATAAGTGCTCCCTCCCAGCCTTGACAGGTGGGTAAAAAGGAGAGGCTAGCAAATGTGAAAACAGAGCATGTGTAGATAACCTGAGTCCTACACCCTCCACAGCTGAGCTGGCTTCATTAGAGGAGTGGGGACTCAGGACTGGAAGCCACTTGACCTGTAACATCAGCACAGTCTTGAGAGTAAGCTTGAGCCAGGCAGTGATGAGTTAGCCAGGACCATACATCTTTTCTTGTCTGACCTCTTTCTTGATGCCTGGAAAGGGAATTCTTTTTTTTTTTTTTCTTTTTTTCAGAGCTGGGGACCGAACCCAGGGCCTTGCGCTTGCTAGGCAAGTGCTCTACTACTGAGCTAAATCCCCAACCCCCTTTTTTTCCTTTTTGAGATGGGATTATACTATGTAGTTCTGTCTGTCTGTCCTGGAACTCACTAGGTAGATCAGGCTGTGTGCAAACCCCTTCAGTAGTCGTAGAGGAATTGCTGTTTCTGGGTCTTCCCTTTTTTCCCCTGCAAGAACCAGGGCTTTCTTTGGCAAAAAAAATAGAGTAAGTGCCTTATGGTGGGCAGCCTTAAGAGACTAAGAGATGTCAAGGCATATGACATTCTCCTAAAGGCCAGACAATGGGAAAAATCCCACACAATGGTCACCCTAGAGCAGTGGGTCTCAACCTTCCTAATACAGTTCCTCATATTGTAGTGACTCTCAACCATAAAATTATTTTCATTGCTACTTCATTACTGTAATTTTGTCACTGTTATGAGTTGTATTGTAAATATCTGATATGTAGGATATTTAATATGTGACCCCTTTGAAAGGGGTCACATTCCATAGGTTAAGAATTGCTGCCCTCAATTGCTGTCATTAAAACTAGAGGTTCTAAGTCAGACATGGTGGCACATGCCATAATGCCAACCATGCGAGTTAGAGGAGAGCAAGATAAGGTGTCTGAGGGCACCCTGGGATATCTGAGACACCACCTCGAATAAACAACAAAAGACCCCACAGTACTTATGTGCTACAGAGCCTTGAGCCTTGTGATCTTCTGGCCAAAGCCACCGGGCATCCTCCTTCCCCACACATGCACACAGGTAATTTTATTCTTTAACAAACAAACAGAAAAAAAAGTTTTTAGATGTATTAATTTTAGTTTGTGTACTCTGCCTGCATTCACGTCTGTACATCACACATGTGGCTGGTACTTTCAGAAGTCAGAAGAGGATATTAGAACCTTTGGAACAGGAGTTTTGGACAGCTATGTCCTCTGCAAAAGCAGTCTTATAACCACCGAGCCATTTCTCCAGTTCCAGAGGTAACTTTCTAATGGTTTGTTGGGCCTCAGGTCACAGTCTTGCTGCCTTTAACGAGGCAGCTGAGAGGTAAAGAAAAGATCCAGGACAATGTGCTTCAGAACTAGAAGTTCCAGCTTCACCTCAAGGAGTAAGCGCAGGGTAGATATATGGAGGCCAGTCATAGAAGAGAGACAGGGATCACCCCTCACCCCCAAGTTAGAGGCTAGACTTAGAGACCTACAAGCTGCCCTGTGGAACACTCAGAGAAGTGCCTCTGTAAAAAGGGCAGGGCTACCTGGAGCCTCTCTCAGGCTGTCAGTACTTACTGTGAGCTTCCACCAAGTCAATCTGCATGCTGTATGGTACCAGGGGGTCTGGTAGCTCCGAGAAAAAACTCTTCATGGCCCCTGCCACAGTGTTCACAGTGAAGTCTTTCTCTGCCAGGTCCAGATTGTGATCTGAAAGAAAGCCAACAAAGTGAGGCCAGACCCATCTAAGTTAGCAGAAACCACAAGAAAGCTCCCAGAAAAGGCTTATAGATGTAGCCCAGGGCGGGGGCTTGGGATTAGCATGGGAGTGCTGAGGAGCTGGTTCACAAACATGGTATGACAGGTCACTTCTGGCCTGTGGGGAGGAGAAGAGTGACTGGGGACCATGGTCTCCTAGGCCACCTGCCATCCAACTTGGTTCTGACGAGCTTCAGCTTTTTCCTTATTTCCCTTCCTGCCAGCCATAGTCATACCCTCATCTAGATTCTGATGGAGAGAGGAAGAATCCCTCTTTCTCCCCAGCCCACCGCTCCATTGAGCCTTCTTCCTTCCTCTCTTTTTCTGCCTGTCTCTAGGTCTCACTGCATGATTGATTCTGTAGACTTGTCTACAGATGGGCATGAAGTGTTCCTCTCTGGATTACAGCTGTTTGGATTCTTACAGTTACGTACCTCTAAGATAAAACTCCACCTGGTGACATCGTGGCTTAGCATATGTGTATTATCTGACATGTGCACAACGAAATGTGTTTTACCAGGACATATTCTTGATGTTGGAACAGTGGTATATGATTACAAGATGTCACTGTCAGTTGGCCCAGGACAGCAGATGAGCTGGTTGCTCCAGAAGTTGGCCCCTGTTCCCTCTGCTTCCCTACTCTCTGGTTGATGGTAGCTAAGAGTACTTCACTGTTCTGCCCTGGCACTGATGGCCTGGCTTAGACTTCATTGTGGGCATTTTTCATATTAAGAGCCTTGGAGCCTCTCATAGACTAATGCTCATAGGAGCAGGGCCACCCACGAGTTCAGCTTGGAAGTGGGAGCTGCAGCTCAGTGCCTCAGGTACCATGAAATGTTCCCCCACTTTGTCTTCTACAGGTCCATTTGAGATGTAGATATTTCTGACCTGCTCATTAATTCAAATGCTACCACCCTGGTCCCAGGCCAGGGAGGCAAGGCCCTTCCAGAGAAGTGAGGCAGGGCCAGGGAAACCTATAGTGGTAGCTGTGGACAGCAATGGGAGCCAATACCTCTGGGCTCAGCTCAGGTTTACAGGGTGAAGGCACTCACGCCCTGCTGATGATCTAGCCACAGTATCTGCTCGGGACCAGTGACATGGCCAGACTGTGTCTTACTTACCTTGATCAAACTGTCTTTGCAAACTTTCCATTTCTGACTTGTTTCCGCTGACCCGGTAGATGCCTTCTGTGCTTAGTCCTGTGGAGAAAGAATAAACAGGTCCTATGAACCAGAGCTGGAGAGCAGATAGGGTCTGTGCATGGGGACAGGGACTGTCTGCAGAGTCTACAAGGTTCTCACCATGAGGGGGAGAGCAGGAATAACAGTACTTTCTTGTTTGATGCTTCAGCTCTTTCTCTTTTTACTTAAAAATATCACAGGACTGGGCCCCACCTTCCTTTACTCTAAAGATATTCAGTCTGGCCTTGAACACCTGATCTTCCAGTCTCTGCTGCATTTGGTTTAGCACTTGCTAGAATGTGATATGTGGACCCGGCAGGCCTCAAACTCGGAGATCGTGTGCTCCCGTTTCTGGAGTGCTAGAATTGGAGGCATGCCTTATATACCCTGTCAATATTACTCACATGTTAATGTACAGTCTTAAGTATTATAGTAAAAAACATCACGCGATGAGAGTTTTGCCTGAGTGTATGTCTGTCCACCACACTTATATGCCTGGTACCAATGAAGGCCTGACAACAGTACTGGAAAATTGACCTGAGTCCTCTAGAAAAGCTCTTAACTGTGGAGTCATCTCCCCAGCCTTTACCTTTGTCTATGTGTGTACACCACAGGAGTGCAGTGGCTGCAGTATACAGAAGAAGGCAACAGATGCTCTGAAGCTGAGTTACAGGCAGTTGTGAGCTACCTGATCTCAGGCCCTCTGACCTCTTCCTCCCACCTGAGTGTTTTCCTATTAAAAATAAAAATAAAAAGCCAGTGGTACACACCTGTAATTCTAGAAGGTAGGAAGCAGGTGTCAAAATAAGCCCAGTCTCGGCAACATATGAGTGCCACGTTTACAAGAGTGACAGAGAGCGACCATGTCTCAGAAGGCCAAAAAAGAGCTTGGTGAGACAGCTCAGCAGACAAAGGCACTGGCAAGGCTGATAGCCTCAGCTTAATCTCTGGAACCCAGGGAAGAAGTGACACCTCTACCAGCAACAAAATAAATAAAAACCAAGCACTCACAAAAAGTAAAAGGAAGATAAAGGGCTAGAAATGTGGTTCAGTGCTAGAGCACTTGCCGGCTACGAGCAGGATCTCCATTCCAGTACCAGAGGCACAGATAGCAGAAAGAAAGGCCCAGTGTGTCCCACCTCAGCTGTTCCCTTGCTGGACATTCAATAAGCTTTTTTTTGACCCCAAATAGACGAAGAATTGACACAGTCTCTTCTTTCACATACGGAGCATCCCATGACACTTTCCTCTATAATTCAGTGTGCTCATGTTTTTATAACACAGCTCTTAGGAGTGGACTGAGCTCTCAGTGCAGTTTCAGTGGTAGGCCACCTGCCTTGGTTTGATCTTTAGCAACATAAAAACCAAGAACAAATCAAGAACATCACACACCATGTTTCTAAAGATCCCAGCATATACAATGATTCCAGAAACAGTTTTATCCTTGTCTAGGTTCTCCCGGTCTTTCACCGGTAGAAAGCTGTAAGTAGCTTTTTGTGTTCCAGCAGTGCTAGGAAGGAATCTGCCCAGCAAGTGCTCCACCACGAAACTCCCCAGACCCCAGCTTAGGTCTATTTCTCACTAATGCTGCTGATTTCCCTTGGCAGTGCTTCTCACTATGTACTTAAAAGAGGTCTTTGAATATTAAAAACTGTTTGTTTTCCTCCCCCCATTACCTTTTTTAAAGAAAATATTTATTTCCCACGCATCTTCCCTTCTTTTGCTCAAGTGTTTGCAGAACGGCTCCCTAGTAGTTCCAACCCATTCACTGGCCTGGGCCATATGAGCGGCAGGCCAGTTCTCAATGGCTGGAACTATTAGACAGGTACGGAGGCCCCTCTACAGCATCAGATCAGCGTGCCACCTCTGAGCAGCAATGAGCTGAGGAACCAGTGTTCTCCATTCGCTCTGACAGTTCTCCCTGGTCATAGCTTTTTCAGCTATGTTTGTTTTTCTTTTGCAATTTCTTCAGGATCTCTGCAGAGGGAGAGATCAGGCATGATCTCCCATGGATGCTCATGGGAGATGGTGCCACACATGTGCAGAACTTCCTGGGCTAGCAACATCATCAGATTCACTGAGTGAGCTCCCTTGTTGTTGCATAGAATGGCAAGGTCCACACAGCACAGAGGAAAATTTGTGTCACAGAGAGCAATGGCAGGCAGACGGCAGACATCTCAGTAGGGTTGGTAGTCAGTCCTGGGATCTGTAACTACCAGAAGATGAAGCTTCCTGAAGGCTGCTTAGATCCAGTAAATCAAGGCCCTAGGATCAAAGAGGCCAGTGCTCTTAGAGATGATGCTGACACCAGAGCTTCTCCCAGGTCCTCTTCAGATTTATGATGCAGATGTCACTACTCTTTGTAGATGTACTGCTTCACCTGACAGCCAAGGTTGGTGCCACCTGTTTGGGGTCCGGTTGTAAGGATCATAAGGAAAGGCTCTACTGCCATTTGCAGGACATCAAGGATTCTGAACACGGTTTGAGTTTTTTTAAAGTAAAGACGTGAATCAAGAATGGAACACTGAGGGTTGGGGATTTAGCTCAGTGGTAGAGTGCTTGCCTAGCAACAGCGCAAGGCCCTAGGTTCGGTCCCCAGCTCCAAAAAAAAAAAAAAAAAAAAAAAAAAAAAAAAAAGAATGGAACACTGAATGGATAGAATGTAAATTACCTTTTTTTTGGGGGTGTTGTCTTGCCTTATTGCCAGGTTGCCCTTGAATTCCTGGGCTCAAGAAACCCAATTGCCAGGAGGTGGTGGCATACGCCTTTAATCCCAGCCTCAGGATTAGCCAAAAAAGCACTCACTTGGGAAGCAGAGGCAAGCAGATCTCTTCAGTTTTAAGGCCAGCCTGGTCACACAGTAAGTTACAGAATAGTCACGGCTACACAGAAATCCCTCAAAAAAAAAAACAGAATTCTAGTTATCTTAGTTTAGCATTTTTTTTTCTTAAAGATTTATTCATTTATTATATATTCACTGTAGCTTTTCAGATACACCAGAAGAGGGCATCAGATCTCTTTACAGATGGTTGTGAGCCACCATGTGGTTGCTGGGAATTGAACTCAGGCCCTCTGGAAGAGTAATCTTAACCACTGAGCCATCTCCAGCCCACTAGCTTTCTTATTTTATCAAAATTATTTCTTTGTTTTGAGACAAAGGTATTGCTATGTAGTCTTGTTGGTTTCAACTCATAGATACTTTGACCTTTGACTCCTGAGTGCTGGGAATAAAGGCATGCACCACAGGCCTGGCTCTTTATTACTTTTTTTAAAATGGTTTTTTTTATTTTATGTGCATTGATGTTTTACCTGCATGTTGAGCAAAGTGCTGAAAAATTGAACTCAGGTCCTCTAGAATGCTGAGCCATCCTTCAGCCCCTTTTATTGCTTTTTCTCAAGCATGCTAATTAAAAATTAAAAAAAAAAAAATTGCACTGTGGTATATACTTTAATCCCAACACTCAAGGCAGAAACAGGTGGATCTCTGTAAGTTTGAGGCCAAGCTGTTCTACACAGTGAGTTCCAGGTTTTTACTCCATTAAGACCCTAAACCCAAACAAATTTAACCATAAGCATTTTCTTCAAGACTAATCATAAAAAAAAATCAAATCACAAAAACATAATGTCATAGCTGGAGCAATGGCTAAGTTTTGCTTTTATATAGGACTCAGGTTTGGCTCCCAGCTTTTGTCACTAACTCTGTTCTAGGGGAATCTGATGCCCTTTCCTTGAGCATTAGGCACGTATACACATGCAGGCCAAAACACTTTATATTAAAACAAAACAAACAAAACCTCAGGATAATTTGTCTTTACATGTAAAAAGGCTTTCCTGGTCACTAGAGTCCATTTTCCAGCTGCCAAAAAGGTGCAACCTCACTGAGGATGGGTTCTGTGGTCAAAGAAACAACGCCCTATACTGGGATGCAGTATGGGCTGAAGGGAGGGCTTGGGGAGGAGAAACATGCATATCCCAGGCAACGGGCTTCTGAGAGCCAGGCATTTCAACCTGGTCAGCACTGTGACTGCTGCCTCTGGAGAGGCCATCGGGTGAATAAGATCCCTTGACCTATGTGTTCCAGGGTCCTGGACTAGCAGATGGACTCTGACAAACATCTATCAGAAGTCACCAGTTCCCTTCTAAAAAACTAAATGCCCATAGACCTTTGACCCCACAGAATTAAGTAGCACCAAATTCAACAGCAGCATCTGGCTGTAGAGGAGCCATCATGCCTCTGGCCATGCTATCCTCTGCCTGCTGGGATCCCAGTGTCTATCTACCCCACCCCCATTCACCTCTGAATCAATGGAGCAGGATGATGTATGTTTAGTCCTCCACATGGACAGTGGGTAGGGGTAGTTCGGTGTTTGGTGACATAGCTCTTCCCTGGCAGCTACCACATTGGACTTGATGCTGCTCTAAGTTCATGTACAACTTGGGTCCAGGTGTAGTCTCCTCAGAAAAATGGATGGTCTGTTTTGTTTTTCTTTAAATAAAGCAAAACCCCAAACTTAAATTTGCTGGGTGGTAGTGGCGCACACCTTTAATTCCAGTACATACTTGGGAAGCAGAGGCAGGCAGATCTCTCCATTTAAGGCCAGCTCTATCTACAGAGCAAGTTCTAGAGACAGTTAGGGCTACACAAAGAAACTCTGTCTTAAAAAAAATAAACCCACCTAGCCATACCCCGCACCCTCCCCCAAAAAACAACACCAAAACCTTAATTTAAAATTTAAATGATGTATATGAACCAGGTTGGGGACACATATCTTTAATCCCAACTACTGGATGGCAGAGGCAGGTGGTTTTTTTGAGTTTGAAGCTAGCCTGATCTATACAGTGAGCCCAGCTGGGGCTACATAGCAACCCTGTCTCAAAACAAAAAACTAAATAAAAATTTGCATGTCTGTGTATATGCTGTGCATGTAAGTACGTTGCCCTCACAGGCCAGAGGGACCTGAAGGTGGGAGTTTCAGGTGATTGTGAGCCACAGGATGTGAGTGCTCAGAATCAAACTTCGGTTCAAGGTTTCTCTGTAGCCCTGGCTACTCCTGATACTGTACAAAGGCCAAGAGCCAGCATGAGCTAGCCATCATTACCCTCTGCACAAGAGGGCAGAAAAGAAATACATGTTGGCTATCTGGAAATAAAGTAGGGTGTGGGCTGCAGCCTCACTACAGGGTCATCACAGGAACAGCACATCTGAGAACAAGAGGCCAGCTCCAGAACATCAATTAATCATCAGTTCAGCATTTCCTGTAAGCGGCCTGCCTGTTTGTTTTACCAAACCTCATTTTAAAATAGCAATCCTGTTGCTGTTGTATCCAACACCATGGCATAATTTAGGAAAGGTATCATTAGCCTAGCAAGCACAATTTATTACAACTACCACTTACAATCAATTAAAAACAAACAGCACCAAGAGCTGACTGTGCCTATCGTGCTGGCTAAAAGTGACCAGTGGCTGGCAAATGGGTGGAGACCAGGATACTCTAAGTATTCTTATTGAAGCACACTTCAACCAGCAAGCCTTCCACTTTGAAAATGGCCCCTTCTGGTTTCAAATATCTTCTCTGGGGGCTGTAGAGAGGTAGATTCTAGGGACTGGCTAAGTAACCAATCTAGCTAAAACAGCAAGCTCCAGATTCAGTGAAATCTGGTCTTAAAAAGTAAGAACAGCCAATGTGAGAAAGATGCCTGATTATTATTAACCTCTGGTCTCTGCATGTATACACACAGACACACACACAGACACACAGACACACAGACACACACACACACACACACACACACACACACACACACATTTCAAACATCTGAACAACTGCTATCTAGAATCATTTTGTTCCAATGGCTCTAGGGAGCACAGCATGCTTGAGAATGGAAATTACAGGATGGCAAATGCTCTCTCAATATATAAAATAACTATTAATAGCCATGGATGTCATTTAAAGAATGGTCCAGAACTTTTCATTCCCTTCTTAGTGGATAACCATCTGTATAGGATGCTGTTTGAGATTAGTATCTGTCCCAGGGAGGTAGCGCCCAACAATAATCACGATAATGAGCCGTGTGCCAAGCGCTCACTCAGAAAGAGGCGCAGGTGCACAGTGCTGGCTGTGCTTCTGTACAGAGGCCTTCACAGTAGCTCCGTAAGGCAGGCTGCCTCCAGTTCCACTGCAGTGATGAGAATGCTGGAGTTAACTGACAAAGTAGCACATGCAAGGTGGAGGGAGAGCTTCCAGACATGATCTTCCTTAACCCTGCTAGATTTTACCATTTAAATTGGGTATTTTGCTAATAATCTCCAGTTTTTTTTTTTTTTTTTAAAGATTTATTTATTTATTATATATGAGTACACTGTAGCTGTCTTCAGATTCACCAGAAGAGGCATCGGATCTCTTTACAGATGGTTGTGAGCCACCATGTGGTTGCTGGGAATTGAACTCATGACCTCTGGAAGAACAGTCTGGTGCCCTCTTTCCAGAGGTCCTGAGTTCAATTCCAGCAACCACATGGTGGTTCAAGGTTCACAACTGAAGATCAGCTACAGTGTACTCACATACCTAAAAAAAAAAAAAATAAATAAAAAAAAAGCAGGGATGGAGCTTATACAGAACAGGCTACAGCATGCTATAGTTTAGTTTGGCGAGAAACGATACATTCCCAAAAATGGCTCTAGAAAGTGGCCTCTCTACTATCCAAAGTTAGGTCTCTCTTCTACCTAAATTTCATGAGTATCAATAAAACCCATGTAATACACTCAAAACAAAAAGATGCTGTTAGGAAGAAATGTTGTCCAGGAATGTTGTTAACTGCTCTAAAATAAAATTAAATTGTGTGCATGCAAATAAGGGTAGGTGACCTGAGACCAAGTGTTGGATCTCCTGGAGCTGGAGTTATGAACAGGTCTGAGCCACCGATGTGGGTGCTGGAAAGAAACTAGGTCCTTTAGAAAAAGAATGCATACTCCAAACCATCACTTAGGCAATCTCTCTGGTCACCCACAATTGCTTTTTCTATGTAAACAAGCCCTTAGGTACCACTGAATTTTTAACCGCGGTCACATATGATATTGATATTGATAAAAAAAAAAGAAAAGGAAGGAAGGAGAGAAAAATCGAGCAAACAAACTGGGTATGGTAATCTACATAGTGAGACCTGTCTCAACCACTGCCTACCCTCCAAAACAGACAAAAGCAAGATCCTCCTCTGCTTGGAATTTACTATTGCTTTTTGTCCTTTTGGTTACGGCCAAGTGTGACATCATGAGCTTACTAAGTGTGCATATGGCAGGAAGTTACATTGCAGAGCCTTTACTATTGGTCAAAACTAGTTAGGCTAGGAATGGCCCATTTTTACTCTTCATTCATTCATTCATTCATTCATTCATTCATTCATTCATTCATTCTTCCATTCTTCCATTTTTACTCTTCAACCAACTAGATCCCAGGAGAGGCTGGGGGCACAATGTCTCACAGGAGCCTGAAAACTGAGCGGGAGAATTGGCTCTTGGACATTTTCTCCACCCCCAGAGACATCTTTTTTTTCTATATAGTCTTGGCTAGCACAGAACTCTCAGGGATCCACATATCTCTGCCTCCTGAGTACTGTAATTAAGGGCGAGTGCCACCAAACCCAGCTTTCTGAGCAAATGTTAATATCCAAATGAGCTTTTCTCCTCACACTGGCAGCCTTCTTGACCAGAAGTCCTTCTGTAAGGCTTGTAGGCTGTACCAATGTTCCTGCATAACCACCTCTCTGTTCTTCTGATTTCCTTTTTAGCATGAATCAATACTTCCTCCAAGGCAAACCTGGAGCTGTTATGCTTTTACTTTCTATATTTAGATATTAAAAAATCAGCACTTTAGCTTTTTTTTTTTTTTTTTTTTTAAAGTAACTGGTGCTGTTAGCATGTTAAAACACTCTACCCTGGGATGGAGAGATGGCTCAGAGGTTAAGAGCACTGACTGCTTTTCCAGAGAGGTCCTGAGTTCAATTCCCAGCAACCACATGGTGGCTAGGAACCATCTGTAATGGGATCTGATGCCCTCTTCTGTGTGTCTGAAGACAGCTACAGCATACTCATGTATAATAAATGAATCTTTAAAACCAACCAACCAACCAACCAACCAACCAACCAACCAGATAGGATGGACAGCAAGCAATTCAGTGGACTTCCCAGAGGCAAAAAAAGCATGGCATAACCCATTCACATCCTCTATGATGTATCTGGGCACCACAGCAGCTCTTCCTCAGGACACATGTACACAGTCTACCATGGTTGCAACTTTGCAGAGTGTAACTGTGCAGCTATGCAGTGCCATCACCACCAAACAGGGTATAGGGTGGTGAGGATTGAGCCAAAAGCAAGAGCTACTGTGCTGAATCCCATTCTGTGGGTATGGAAGGTCCAGGCCCTATTCTAGCAGAGTGGTTTGTGTTTGGCCCTGTGTTTAGAGCAGCTATTAACCTAATGTAGCACTGTAGGTGCTCACTGCTGGGAGACTATGCCTTCGTCCAGCTGTTCCCATAGTGTGCATTCTTCTTTGTGTCTGGGATATCCCACAAGTGGCAGAGGCAGTGCTTTCGGAGCTTACCCAAGTTCTTGGCCTCTTGGATACACTCACCCTTCCTCGCTAACCTATGTGGGTCTTAGACATTTTTAATAACCAGCTCTAAAGGGTGGACCAGGGCTTGTTGCAGATAAGGTTTCTTGGTTTGGTCAGTGATGCTGAGTGACCTGCCGGCCCTCCCAATTGCCCATAGCCTCGCCTCAGATCTGTATCTGAAAAGTGGAGAAACCACAGGAACTCATGTTGGGGCTGTTTTGCCTGTACTGTCTACAAGAACATCAGCATCAGGGTTGGGGATTTGGCTCAGTGGTAGAGTGCTTGCCTAGGAAGCGCAAGGCCCTGGGTTCGGTCCCCAGCTCCGAAAAAAAGAATTAAAAAAAAAAAAAAAGAACATCAGCATCAAGCCTTGCTTCTAAGAATGGCACACTCAGGAATGTAGGGTGGCAGCACCTGCTAACGCCATCCCCCTACTACCACCAGGACTGGCAGGACATCAACCTCTAAGTTTCTGGAAACCTCAAGTGGGAAGTCGGGAGTGTGGTGATCCACTAATGTAAGATGGAGGGGAGAGTGAAGGACAAACAGATAAGAGAAGGGGACAGGCAGCCAGGCCGCTGCTGCCATGATCCTGCTTTTCTTGCATGACCAAAGATCCCTTATCTGCTCACTCAGGACAAGACACGTGTGTCCCCAACACAGAGGGCCAGGGCAGCCAAGACAACTAGGTAGAACAGGCCTGCTTTTGGAACTATGCTGGGGACTTGGGCTGACACCCAGACTATTTCTGTCTCAGACGGGAGGCAGGGTTACTTGGTGAAACATGCTTGACTTCTCTTTGGCTGCTGGGCTCTCCAGGCAGCATGCCAGGGCACGCTGATCTGATCATGCAGTGCACCTAGTCCCAAGGAAATCCTTTAGCATGGCAAAGTCACGAGCTAAATGAATTCCACTTATCTGGATCACGAAAGAGCTGGCAAGAAGACCACCTTTTTGGAATGCAAGTGACTTGTGCTTGCTTCACTTACAAGGAAGCAGGAGGGTGTTAAGGCACAAAGGTGAACAAAAAAAGCACTTTAGAACTGGAGGTGATTTAAGTCACACAGATCCCTCCAACTACAGCTTATGAAACCACGTACCTTATATTCTAGTATCTTAACAGCAATGGAAAGGGCACAAGGGAAGTGATGACTTGCAGTGGGTCTGTTGGTTGTGTCCAGCCTTGTACTCGCCTACTCTGGCCACAGTACATGGGGAGGCAAGGAGGCCCACGAGAAGCAACTCCACAGCACAAGCCCAAAGGCTTCAAGCAGCTCGTGTTGAGGCTCTCCCAAACAGCTGTTACACCCAGTGAGGTATGGAGCCTTCCTGGGTTAGAACGAGCTCTGTCTAGCCCAAGACTGTAAATCACAGCACAGAAGGAAGGTCTCCAATGATGCTGTGAGCAGTTAGTGTCCAAAGAACTCTGGGATTTTTGTTTTCTATTGTAAAAAGGGATTAGTGTGGCTTTAAGGTCCAGCTCATGGGAGATTAGCTAATGTATTATGAAACCAGTCTTTAAGGAAAAAGCTCTATGAGGAAAAAGGCTATGTTGATGAGGATCAGGTTCCTCTCAGTGCACCTTTCAGATGAGGTTATGGCCTCTAGCCTCCTTGTGGGTCCCCTCAGGGGTTGGAAGAAGCCCAACTACTAGGTGGAACTAGGCAGGGTACTCTAACAGGTGCCTGATATACAACTTCTAAAAGCTCTGGAAATTCCCTGCTAACTCTGAGAGGTAGAGTCAGAACTGGAAGTGTATGGTGGATGATGTCATGCTGTTACAGTGGTGCTGACACTTGCAGGAGGCAGGCCCTCAAGCACAGAGGGGCTGGCATGCGGGGAACAAACTCCAATGCTATCTGGCCTAATTCCACTTTCCTGTAAGGCTCCAGGGCTCTACCTGATGTGTCTCTCTGGCTTACTAATACAAATCATTTGGATGCTAGGAAGACAATCACTCTGGATTTGAGTCCTAGGCCTAGTCTCTTTCTGGATCTGGTTTTCCTACCACAGCAGTGGAAGTCACAGCTCCCAGGGATGGGAGGAAGTCAGAGTGAGAATTAGGAAACCCAGAGCCTGGCAGGTGAGCTCCAAATCAGCGCCTGGCTAGGTTGTCTCTTGAACACCCACAGGAGCTATTTTTGTCTCATGCAACCCTTAAGGAAATGGGTACCCGAAGAGTGGAGGAACTTGTTCAGAGCAACTCTGGCCATGTTGCCTGCAGACGCTGCACTGGCACTTTGTTCACCAAAGACACTGTTCTGTGTTGTGTGCTAGGTCCAAATAAAGTGCTTTTCACAACTGGATTGGGCAATCTGGGAGTTCACCAACAGCTGGGAGAAGTCAGTTCAGGCATTAGTTGGCCTTTTGTCCTGCTGTCCCCCATCAGGGTGACACTGCAGTTTGCTTGGTTAGTTATAGAGCTGAAAGTATTTGCATGTTCAAACTCTTAGCAGCTATTTTCCATTTAACAGCTTGGTGGAATTTTTTAGAGATTAGTTCCAGGAAAAACTGGGTTGGTCTTTTCAGAATAGTGCATCACATTCTCAAGTGCTCCCTAATACTGGTCAGCTATTTCCCATGATCATATGAAACCCAGTGTAGAAGTGTGCTACTGAGAGGGAGATAAAATGAAGCTAGCCTAGACTCCAACACTGACAGATGAGAGGTACAGATACTCATTTTGATTCTTTTATATAGAGGTGAGCTGTGGAATGCAAAGCCAAGGGTGAATTTGGTACTCTGCTCAAATAGCTACTGGTCCCCATTACCCATGCTTGTTGTCAGAGTACTTGGTCACTGACTATATATTTAGAAGGATGGAGCTGTAGGGATGGGACTCAGCACCACCAGAGGCTGGCTGTAGCAACTCAGGGCCCACATCAGGTGATTGGACTCCACTAGGCCTCTCAGAGCTGTGAAGAGCAAACTACAATTCACAGGCTCAGTCACCCTGTGGGGCCTCTCCTCTGAAGGTTTTCCTGATCTCGTCTATAACACTATGCCCTTTCACCTTTGAAGGAAGGATCTTTGGTGGGTATGTCGCAAACACTTTGGACAGACAGTATGACTGTTCACCTTCTTTGGCAGCTTGACTGGTTTACTATTACCTAGAAGACGGGTCTCAGGGTACATCTGTGAAGATGTTTCCAGACAGGCTTAACTGAGGTTGAGAAGAAGCACTGTCAATGTGGATAGCACCATGTCAGAGAAAAATGGAAAAGGCAGGCCAACTGGACATGATGTAAGCAGCCACCTGACATTCTTCACCATCCCTTCAAACTGGGAGCCAAAATAAACCCTCTCCTGCTTAAACTGTTTTTGTTGCAGCAATGAGAAAAGTAACTAATACAGACATGCCCCTGGAAGGGAAACACCCTATAAAGGATATAAACAAGCAGTAAGTGCATACCGCATGACATCTCCACTGTGACTTTCAGGTTCAGATCTCCAGACGTTCACCCAACACACATGACTGAAAACATCATCTTCCAAATGAAAGGTGGCAGAGGTCTGAAAGTCTGTCATCCCCTAATCTTGTTCTGCATTGCCCTAGGGCCTCCATACACCAAATGCTTAAGCAAACGCCAAAGAAAGGACCACAGCAGCAACACCTTGTAGCAATCAAAGATGGAACGAGGAACAAAACTTGTATGAAACACAAATGGAACACTGTGTGGGGACAAACCTAACACCAAGGATGAAGGAAGGAGTTTGTGTTGGACAACTCCAGCCAATCAGAGGCCCCCAAGCAGTCAGTGCCCAGGATCTCATCTTGTATTGTATCTGTGAATTGGTTTCCTTGTTCACTTTACTCTTCCTACCCTAAGCTGTTTCTGAAAAGTATTTGGTCACAATAAAAAAAACCAAAACAAAACAAAAACCTAGCATAGACCAAGGCTGTCTTCTTCTTCTTTTTTTTTTTTGGTTCTTTTTTTCGGAGCTGGGGACCGAACCCAGGGCCTTGCACTTCCTAGGCAAGCGCTCTACCACTGAGCTAAATCCCAACCCCCCAAGGCTGTCTTCTTCCCATCCTCCAGGTGCTCCAAGAAGTGAACAACACCTTCTTAAAGAAGAAGGCCTCTTCTTTAAGGATTCACCTTAAATCAGAGCAAGTAACTGTGGACTCTGAAAAATTGACCAATCCCACGGGAAAGTTATCTTTTTATCCTCTATTTACTGATATTTTACAACTGTTGATTACCACACAAGAGTTTTCCTTTCCCCCCTAGTATAGCTAGAAAAGTCAACCATTAATTTTACAACCCTGTGCCAGCCCATAATAAAGAAGCTGTTCCCATGAGCTGACACTCCAAATTCCTGCCTCCTTTACTGCTACCCTACTTCCTGTTGCCTGTTTTGGATATTTGGTGTAAATGGTCTTTGTAACTGGTCTACTTCAATGACTGTAGCACCATTCAAGAATTTTAGCTATCCCATCCCCTCTGTGGCTAAGTGACAGGCTAGTGTATAGGTGGATGCTACTGTATTTCTGTTGGCAAGGCATGGGTTTGCTATTTGAGTGTCTACCTCTCTGGCTATTATGAATAATAATAATAGCCCCCACAGTATTTTGTTGCTTTCTTTTTTCAGTGTGGGTTAGATGTACTGGAATTTCTGTTGTTAGCTTCTACCTGAAGGACATCAATTTTCCCACCAGTCTTTCTAGGCTGACTCCTGCCTTTCATTCTGCTGGCTGCAGCTAGAAGTCACATGCACCCATCCCTTAACCCCATACTAAAGACATGGGACATTTGTTCCTACCCAGATACTGAAAGCTTGTTTAGGACCTTAGTATTATATGCATCTCTCCTTTTCTGTTACCCATTACACATTTCCATGGCTAAATGGAGCCTTTGAGGGATGGGGTCTTTTGAGTGTTTTACACTATTCATTCATTCACCATTTAGTAGAGTCTTGTGCACTTGGCTTGAAAGAAACAATGTGAAGACCCAATGTCTTCCCCCGAGGAACTTAGGGTCTATTGAGGAAGCAAACAATCAGGGGCTAGTGCATAGAGTACTTGTAGAGAAAGGTACAGGGCACACAGACAGATGGTTCAGTTGGGCTCTGGCTTGGAGGACGGGCCAGAGAAGTGTTCCAGGGAAAATTTTTGAGGAATGGTAGTAGCAGTTCTGATCATGACCTGAAGTTTGGAGTGAATGAAGAAAACATCAAGTGGCAAGGCTAGATGTGGGACAACACCAGATTCTCCGTGCACAGTTTTCACCTCTGTCCAGGATGATGGAGAGCACTGACAAGGGAAGTTGATATAGGTAGGCTCCACTGACTTCTTCTCAATAGAAATAACGATGAGAAAGAGTGTGTGTGTGTGTGTGTGTGTGTGTGTGTGTGTGTGTGTGTGTGTGTATGTATGTGTGTGTTTAGAGAGAGAGAGAGAAAGAGAGAGACAGACAGACAGACAGACAGACAGAGAGAAACATTCTCTTTCCCAAGGAAATCTTTAATAGACCTTTAAGAGTGCAAATCCCAAAATCCTGGTGCATGACCTTTCTTAGAGTCCAAGCAACCTAAGGAAGAGTCTGCTAAGCCCTGAGCAACCCCAGGTGTTGCAGGCTGACCTTCAAAGGATAAGAGCAGTACATCTCCTGCTTTGTACCAGTCTACCTTGCTCTCCTACATGATGTTCCCACCCTCTGCAGAGAATGGGACTCTCTCTTAGGTAAGCCTCCACTCCCACATGCCTACTTTCTTCCTGACATTCCTACCATGGAAGGTCTGCTGCTGCTTGGACACTGGGTAAAACATGCAACACCAGCTCCTCTCTAATGCTCTCAATAGTCACCTCTTTATTGAGGGCTAGCCTTAGGATATTCTCTGCATTGAAAATGCCTTATTTAAACTCAATAAGATGTATTTTCCGATGGACTCAACTTGCTGTTAAACTTTACAAAGAAAAGTAAGATAATAACTAAAAATACGTGAAACAAGGAAAATAGCACAAAGACAGCAAGAGCACACTGAGAGGTGCTAGAGTTTTCCTGTAATCTCCGCACTCAGGGGGCCAAGTTGGGGGACCTTGAGTTTGCGGCCTACCTGGCTGCAGAGCTAAGGCCCTATTAAAAATCAGAAGCAAGAACACACCTTCATGTAATGTTTAAAATACACTAAACAAACCAAGTCCCAGATTGCATAGATGCTTTGTGAAAAAAATGGAAAACACACATTAAAGTGCTGCTTGAAGATGTAATAGGAGGTCTGGGGACACAGCTCAGCTGGTACTGAATTCACCTAAGATGCATGAGACCCCAAGGCCAATCCTTGGCTCCATATAAATGGTGGCAGATGATCATTCTCCAGAGCCTGTCATTCTCAAGGACAGCCTGGGTTATGTGAGAACCCATCTCAAAGGAAGATTCAAGCATACTTTTGACTTAAGGTTTTCCTAGGTGGACTGACTGCCTCAGGGCGTTATGGGTCACCCTATTATTTTTTATCCTCCAGCACCAAATAGAAACTAGTGAACAACAGGTTCTTAGTTGCTATTTAAGACTGTAAGAATGAAACACCATGAAGATACAAAACATTCTGGGGGGTAGCATGGGGTAGAATAAGGGAATGGAAATTGAGTTGAAAGTAATTTTATAGCACATTTTAAAATAAGAATTTAGGAGCTATGATTTTGAAATAGAAAGAAAGTAAAACCAGTAAGATAAGGCAAATTTTAAAAAATACTTATTTTACTTTATAACATTTATCAAGTTTGTGTTTGTGCACACATAACACGCATGTACATGGCATGATACATATGTGGTGGAGTTGGCTCTCTCCTTTTACCATGTGGGTCTTGAAGAGGGAACTATGGGAGTCAGCCTTGGCAGCAAGTGTCTTTATCTGCCGAGTGATCTCATGGGCTAGAAAAGACTCAATATTAAAGATTTACTACTCGTGCCAAAAGTGGTACATGCCTCTAACTCCATTCAGGAGGTGGACGAAGCTGGATCCCTGTGAGTTCCAGACCAGCCAGGGGTCTCATGGAGACCCTGTCTCAAAACAAACACACACACACACCCCACAACACCACAATAAACAAAATAGAACCAAGTTTTATTATTCAAAGAAGCTGGTGAGATAGCTGAAGGATTGGGTGTGCTGGATGTTTTTAGAGGTCTTAAGATTCAATTCCTAGCACCTTGCAAAGGTCTGGAATTCCAGTTCCAGGTGACCTGATACCCTCTCTGGCAACTCTGGGCACCAGGAATACAAATAGTATACAGATATACATGTATGCAAAACACCCATACACAAATATTAAAAAATAAAAGTAGAGATTTAACATTATATATAGTAATTGTTAAAAAATGTACTGGAAGGCTATCTAGAAGTAATAATATATGACAGCTAAAAATACATATGAAGGAGAATGAAGTATATTTGATTTATGTTTTGTATTTTGAGAACCTACACCAGAACTTGTCACAATGTTCTCTTGGAGTACTGGGATCACAGATGTGTACACTCATGCCTAGCTAAGGTTGTTGTCTCCTCCAAGTCTCTGTGGCTCCGGTTGTACCCGGTACATGTTGGCACATGTTCATTTCTGTCTTCTGAAGGGACTGTCACACTGGTTGAAACAGAACCAAACACAACTGGGTAGAACCTCCTTCTCTAACAATGGTTGTTCCATTGAGCACAACTACACTACTACAGAGGGTCAGTGGGACCTTGAAACCACTGCTGCATACTCAGTTTATTTGGGTTACCTGGGAGTCTCTGCCATAGTCACAGTTCTACAAAACAAACTAAAAATTAAAAACATAATAATCTCCCCTGATGGTGATACAGTAGGATTCACAATGTCATTTAATAAGGAGAGTATCAGGACTGATGAGAGTGCTCAGTGCATAAAGGTGCCTGCTATATGAATTGGTAACTTGAGTTTGACCCCTGGGACCCACACAGTAGAAGTAGAGACTGGATCCTCAAAAAGTTTCTGTCCTCGTCCCTCCACATACACACGGTGGTACATATATGTATCCATACATACAACTAAATTAATGTAAGTAAAAAAAATAAACCATATTCTTTCCTCAGGACCCTTCCCACACTTGAGAGTTCTTTCTTTCACTTAGCCTAATGGTTGTCAACCTTTCTAATGCTGCAACTCCTCTTTATACAGTTCCTCATGTTGTGGTGACCCCAAACATAGCATTATTTCATTGCTACTTCCTAACTGTAGGAAGTTGCTGCTGATATGAATTATAATATAAATAATTGATATCTGGGCATCTAATATGTGACCCCTGTGAAAGGGTTGGTCAACTCCAAAAAGGGTTGTGACACACAGGCTGAGAAGCACTGCCTTAGTCTATGCTGGGTTTTTTTGTTTTTCCTTTTTTAAAGATTTATTTACTTTATTTATAGATGGTTGTGAGCCACCATGTGGTTGCTGGGAATTGAACTCAAGGACCTCTAGAAGAGCAGTCAGTTCTTTTAAAACCACTGAGCCATCTCTCCAACCCCCTATGTTGGGCTTTTAAAAATCTATGTATACGGGGTTGGGGATTTAGCTCAGTGGTAGAGCGCTTGCCTAGCAAGCGCAAGGCCCTGGGTTCGGTCTCCAGCTCCGAAAAAAAGAAAAGGAAAAAAAAAAAAAATCTATGTATACACATATTTACACATATACATATCAAAACAAAAGTGAGATGGCTCAGTTGGTAAAGAAACTTGCCACCAAACCTGATAACTCAAAACCCTTATGGTGGAAGGAGCAAATGGATTCTTGCAAGCTATCCTCTGACTTCCCATGTGAAAGTACACTCACATATACTTAAGTAAATGTAGGGGAAAGTAGCTTAATAGGATGCTCTGGCTTACCTAGGAGGCAAAGGAAAGGTGGGAAGGACACCTCATTGAAAGACAAATGATGCAAGCCTGCAGTGTGACCTGTAAAACATGAGACGAACGCACACCTTTCGGCAGCCAGCTGATTAAATAACCTGAGACATGCAAAGAAGGAATATGCAGAGGAAGGGAGGTAGGGGGAAGGACGGCGTGGCTTGTAGAAGATTGGCTCAGAGGAAGAGGCCTACAGTCCTAACACCAGAAGACGGAGAACTTGAGATATTAATGAGACATTGCCTCAAAAACTGCAAAGCACACAAAACTTGTCATACAAATGCATGTCATTTCTTTTCTTTCTTTCCTTCCTTCCTTCCTTCCTTCCTTCCTTCCTTCCTTCCTTCCTTCCTTCCTTCCTTTCTTTCTTTTTTTGGAGCTGGGGACCGAACCCAAGGCCTTGTGCTTGCTAGGCAAGCGCTCTACCACTGAGTCAAATCCCCAACCCAAATGCATGTCATTTCAATTTGTTTCTTTTAAACAATAACAAAAACAAGAATATGTGCATATGCAGAAATTTCCGAAATGGGTAGCTGGAGAGATGGGCCAGCAGTTAAAGAGTGCATATTGCTCTCAGCATTCACACTGGGTGGCTCACAGCCCTTATAACTGCAGCTCCAGGGTTCCAACACCCTTTTGTGGATTCTAACAGCACTAAGACTAACATATATCACAAGATTAAAAATAAACGGGGGGGGGGGAGATCTGCAGTCAAGCTCTAGCAGAGGACCTGGGTTAGATTCCCAGCACAGGCACAACCCACACATAATAAATTAAGTAATATTTTTTTAGACAGAACTCCAGTTCTAAGGGATCTGACAACCTCTTCTGACCTCCATGGGCATCAGGCACACATGAGGGGAATAGATATACATGAATGCAGAATGCTCATATAAATAAAATAAATCTTTAAAAAAAAAAAGGCTAGGTGTGATGGCAGAAGTATTTATTTATTTATTTATTTATTTATTTATTTATTTATTTATTTATTGTATATGAGTACACTATGCAGCTGCCTTCAGATACACACCAGAAGAGTACATCAGATCCTGTTACAGATGGCTGTGAACCCCCATGTGGTTGCTAGGATTTGAACTCAGGACCTCTGGAAGAGCAGGCAATGCTCTTAACCACTGAGTCATCTCTCCAGCCCAAAAGCTTTTAATCTTAACACCTGGAAAACAGAGGCAGGCAGATCTCTCTGAGTTCAAGGACAGAGCTCTAGATAATGAGCTCTAGGTCAGTCAGGGCTACACAGTGAGATCCTGCTTTTTAAAATCAAAAAAGCAACCTTGTTTAACAAGGACAACAAAATCTGTGTACTGCTCTCCTTACAATTTAAGGTCATGAAGGCTGGTGAGGTGCCTCAGTCAGTATATTATCTGCCTCACAGAACCATGAGAACCTGAGTTTAAGTCCCCATCACCCAGAAACTGGATGTGGGTTATTCCTGTCAATGGGGGTAAGGAGGGAAGGCAGAGACCAGTGGTTTCCTGGTGCTTATTGGGCAGCCAGCCTAGCTTTCGGTTCAATGAGAGACCTTTTCTCAAAAGATAAAGTCAAGAGTGTTTGAAGGAGATATCTGGCATCTACCTCTGGCCTTCACAAGTATGTTGCACACTCATCCACAGATATGTGCTCAAACCACAGTTCATAAGTCACCTTTAAGTGACGACCACTTATTAAATAAATCTTCTAGAAGAAAGAGCCTATCTCCTCACCTGAAGAGGAAGGCTGCTAACGGCCTCTATCTAATTTTGCTTGTTTTTGCTGCTCAGATAGGTGCTGTCATGGAGAGGCATCCACAGCCTCACGCTCAATCTCTGTAAAGGTTTATGTCCACGTCAAAAGTCAGCCTCCCAGGGCTGTTGCAAAGATCAGGATAGCGTTCGTATAAGGTCCTAGCCAAGCAGTGGAAGACATGGTCTCAGACAAAAAAAAAGTTGTGAAGTTTTATAACTTACAAAATATCTTTTCAAGATCACCTTTCTTGGAGTCTAGGTAGAGAAGACACCTCCACTGCACACACAAGCTAAGGACAAGAAAGATGACCATTAATAGTGCCCTCCCTCACCTCCTCAGGGTTCTGTCTTTATGATAATGGGGATACAACCCAGAGCCTTGAGTATATGCTTTACCACTAGACTCTAGCCCCTTCACAGCCATTTGAACACAGACAATCTCTCCCATTTCTGTTTTCTAATGGCTAGGACTACCAACTGTGCCCTAGTCACTGTCCTCTTTGATAGGAGGATATATCCTCACACAGAAACAAAAGAATGATTGAGAAATCCAGAGCTAAACTTGGATGTACTCGGACACTGGCCATAATCATATTGTCACCATTCACAATGGTTACAGAGAAAGCCTATTGGAATGAACATATCATATATTCTAAACCATTACTTTAATAATTCAAATCACATCCCCCACCCCCCAAGATAAAAAGGAGTACTACTGGTGTGACAAGTGCCTATAGTTTCAGTTACTTGTGAAAATGAGGTAGGAGGACTTGTTTTGTTTTGTTTTTCCAGACAGGTGTTTTGTGTATGTAACCCTGGCTGTCCTGGAACTCACTCTGCAGACTAGGCTGGCTTCCAACTCAGAGCTCTGCCTGCTTCTGCCTTCCAAGGCAAGAAGCCTTGCTAGTTGCTAGGATTAAAGGCATGTGCCAACACCTACAGCTCTGGTAGGAGGATCCTTAAGTCCACAGGTTTAAGCCTAGTCTTGACACCCTAGTGAAATCATCTTGTCTCAGAAACAAACCAAAAACACCCTCAAGACAATGACTTTTGCATATATTTGAGTTAATGAGATCTCAGCAGATAAAGGTGTTTGCCAAACTTGATGACTCGAATTCCATCCCTGGGACCTACACAACTGAAGAAGAGAACCGACTTCTTCAGAGGTCCTACATGTATGTTGCGGTACTTGTGTAGAGCCATGACCATGTGTGGAATGGATGCCTCCAGCTAGCTGCTCCACATTAGCACCTTTCCAGTTATATGACGCTTAAGAGCTGTGTGCCAGGCTTGCTTTTTCCTTCACGTATTTCAGAAGAAAAGGCATGGACTTGGCATGGAGATCTGTGGTATCACAGCTTAGCCAGCACAGGTTTGTGCTTTGTGCCCAGTACCACAAAGGGAGGGAGGGGAGATCGCACAGCATTCATACAGCAATTTAAATTTTGTTTAGAAAAAAACCAACAACTTTTAGTCTTTTCCTTCAAAGATTACTCTACTGGTCAGATTAGGAGATACAGGACTGCCATCAAGAAGTCTGCTGAAATGTAAATGTGAGATAGAAAGATGCTTTTAAAACAGTCAATATTCCAACCATTCTTGTCATTAAAGAAGTATTATCACATTCTTATCTGGCCTATGCCCATTTTAATGTTTTCCAAACAGGGCCAACTAAATGTTAGTGCCTAAGCCCACCACCAAGCGCCCATCCCTATGGAGGGGCAGCTTGGAATCAACTGTGTTTAGGGGCTGGGAAACGGCTTAGCAGGTAAAAGCGCTTGCTATGCAAGCCTGACGACCGAGTTCAATGCCATGAGACCCATGTAAAACAGCCAGATACAGCAACATGTGTCTCTAAGTCCACAGCTACTTTGAGATGGGATGTGCAGAATGCCTTGGTACCTCCCACTCTTCCCAGCCTAGAGTACAGAGCACAGCTATAGAAACAATGCAGTAGGTGAGAGTAGACATGTGAAATCTGTTCTCTAACCGTCATATGGGTGTAACAGTGCATATGCATGCTGTACACAGCATACATAGAAAAATTATGCTGAGGCTGAACACAGTGAGACAAGTCTGTATGTAATCTCAGCACTTAGAAGAGAGTTTGTGGAAGGAGGATTGAAAAGTCTTGCTGCTGTACCCACCCATGGTCAGAAGACAGCCTGGGTTCTATATTAATAGCAAGACCATGTCTGTCAGAATCAATGAATGAAATCCTACTCTGTCGAGTCCAGGGCAGGCATCTCTACTTTGGTTTTTCTTACTCTATTACCACACACCTTGTTCTACCATGATAGGCTAGCTCCATGCTGAAAATCATCTCAGAAGACTTGTGGACTTGGGGTCCTGCAGCACCTTCTAGTTAGAACAGAGCAGGAGCCAGAAGTGAGCACCTCGTCATAAACTGTTGCACAACACTGTGTTGCTGTCACAGCCCAAATGTTGGCTCCTGACAACCACAACAGAGAACTCTTTCTTCTGTTGTGGCTTTTGAAACCCACAAAATAGATCACCAAGTATAGAAACCAACTGTAGTTTCACTTCTCAGGAGCTCTGGGACACACTCTAGAAAGGTCTCATTTCAACAAGTGCAGCTGACGTGAAAAGATGAACTGTGTTTTGTTTTGTTTTGTCTTAAAGCTGTTGGGAGGCCACTGAACTTAAGCAGCTGAAGGATTCCAGCCAAAAGTAAAAGGACCTAAACCAGAGTGAAATCACAAGGTCTTACGCCATCTCTGTTTGTAAAAGTGGGGTTCCATTATCCGATTCTCAAGTCATCTTCTGTTTCAAACCAGTTCGGCAGTTGAGAGCCAGGCACTAAACAAAAGAGTACCTTTATCTTTTCTGTCTGAGGTTCTCGAATGTACACCTCACATCTTCACCCCTGCCTTGTTCTGACTCTGTTGCCTCAATTCCTGTTCTGTTGACCTAGTTCTTTGTTGTGGCCCTATAGGCACAAAGGTCTCTGAGGCCCTGAGGAACTAGGGAGCTGGGGCTGAGGAGAGGCTTATGGTGTTCTGAAGCCAGTAGCAATTCTTTGCTTCTGGGTTCACTGACACTCTGACCCTAAAACAATACTCAAGGCACTGGGAAACAACACAACATTTATGTCCTGACACTTGTGAAGCTATAAAGTTGAAGATCAAAGTGACAACTTAAGTTTGTGCTGAGTCCCTCCTGACCTGCAGAAGGCCTCCTTCCTGCTGTATCCACCCATGGTCAGAAGACAACAGTTCTTTCATGTGGCTCCTTATGAATGGCAACAGACAAACAGACACATAACCCACCTACAAAGAGAGATGTGCTATACTAGTAGCCTGCTAGAATGGAAGAAAGGGAAGGGCATGGTCCATCATACAGGAGGCAGTGATGAATAGTAATGTGGAGACAGGGCACTGAAGAGTGCCTAGGTAAAACCAGGGCAGACGCGATCCATCTGTGCTGTGTTTTCCCAGTGAGGGCTCCCATTCATGCCACTTCCAGGTTAAGCTGCAGCACTCCAGCTGGTACTGCAGATCTGGGGGATGTCAGTGAGCAACAAGGGAGACCAGGGCCTGGGTGCCTTCTCTCCTTCCAGAAAAAGAGTAGCGTGAGATTGTATAAAGGCAGCTACAGCAAGAGCCCGTGAGCCCTCTCAGGCTCAGGTACTCCACACAGTGGCAGAGTTGCTTTTCTAGAAGGAAGCTAAATCTCATCCCCCCTCAAAGCCCTCAACCAATGGTGTTAATTCTCAGAGTACCCATGGCTCTGTCTACAACATCCCAGTCTCAGGACATCCCACTTACAATCTCTCTGTCTGAAGGCGCTTCTCCAGGACACAGAATGGCTCCAGTTCTTACTAACTTTTACCTCCTCAAAAGCAACTGAGCCTAATGTGGTAGCACATATCTGAAATCCCAGCACTTGAAGAAGAGGCAGAGAAAGGAAGATCCTGAGTTTAGGGTCATCCTGGGTTATACAGTGAGTGTCAGACCAAACCGAGCTACATAGCAAAACCCTGTTTCGACAAAACAATCACCCAACAAACCAATCCACCCAAAAGCCTATCTCCCCAAACCTTACTGCAACGAAATATATATGATTAATTCAGAGAGTTCATATTCCAGAGGGAGATACTTCATTTCTTTTCTTTGGAGCATTAATCACTAATATCCTTCATAGTTTGCCCCCCTTTTGCCCAACTGTTCCATAGGCTACATAGGGGCAAGGACTTAGGTACTGTGCAGCAGTAAATGCTTAGCATCCTCAACAGCACATGGTGAGGACGCACAATTTCTACTTTCAGAGCCTTCAATGCAATGGCCAACCACTCTGACTCACTGGAGCAGGCAGAGATGTAAACACGCAAGAACGAAATGAAGTTGAGACGTGAGCTCTCTGGGGGAAAGCCAATCCTAAGTTGCATGGCAGACTTGGGCTGCAGGAAGTGCTATGAACAGGATACTGGGATCTCAAGTAGAATAGAAAGTAATAAGAGGTTAAAAGTAGGGATGGAGAGATGGCTCGGCGGTTAAGAGCACTGGCTGCTCTTCCAGAGGTCCTGAGTTCAATTCCCAGCAACCACATGGTGGCTCACAACCATCTGTAATGAGATCTGACGCTCCCTTCTGGTGTGTCTGAAGACAGTGAGTGTACTCATATAAATAAAATAAATAAATCTTTAAAAAAAAAAAAGGTTAAACATAACTCTCACAGCATACAGCAGTCCCCCAATCCTGTTCTGAGGTTGTCTGACCCCAGGTAAGCACCTCACATCACTCACACATTTTCTTAGGTTCAGTCCTAAAAAGGTGGGTAAGGTCACTGGTTGTGGAGACAGGAAGCAGTTTAGCCTGCATCAATGGTAAAACTGGGATTTTAAAGCGATTACATGGGTTACAGAGTCCATGCTGATCCACCCTGCTACAGCCTTTAGTAATTCATAAAGGAACGTCCTTCAGGGAAGTTATTCTTTGTGGGGAGTAGCCAGTCTGGACCCTGAGAGCTGACACCTCTGTGTAGGGCAGATAAGGGTGCAATATCCTGGACAACGTCAACAGCCGCAGCAGAGGCAATGACAACAGGCATATTAGTTATGGCCACTAGCTACTGTTACAAGGTCTGTAACACATTGAATCATTCCAGTGACTCAAAGTGCTTTTATTAGTCCCATTTTACAGTACAGGGAGTGAAGGCAAAGCGAGGTTAAACATTTGCTAGTGAGCAGCAAAGTCAAGGTTTGGCCTGAGGGTCATCCTGTACAGACTTCACTAGTGAGAAAGAAACACAACCAAAATGTGCTGCATGTACGGCAGGGGTTTATGCTGAAGGCAGCAGACCCACTGCTAACAATGACAGTGGCATTCTGCGACCTGCCCCCACAGGGATGCTCAGTCGGCCCTGAGAATGTTTGCTAAGAGGCCATCTCCCAAAGGCCTTTGATCTAATGGCAGGAGCTGTTCCCTGAAGATGCTTCCATCAATCAGTGGTGAAACCTAAATCTGCCATGCAAAAAGCAGCACCCACATTTACCCGGGCAAACGAAGCGGAGTCGTTCTTCTTATGGAGGGTTTCACTTGTGCTGAGGAGCTGGGGGTTGCCTCTGAGTAGAGACATAACACTGAACCACATACACAAGTACACAAAGAATGACAGAAGTATGGCTGCAGGCCACTGGACTTACTTCCTACCTAACCTAATTTGTCTTCTCATATTACCTGAGAGCTGACCCTTGTGTTCTGCAGCTTGGGTGAGACCTATGCACCACCGTCAAGTGCGAGGGTGAGCGTTGTGAGGGTGAGCGTTACTCCCCCCCCCCCCCAACATTAAGCAGAGAATAATGGCTAGGCAAGCAGAACTCTGGGGTCATCAAGATTGTGTAAACCAATCTGAATTGAAAAACTACAGAGAGCCACAGTAAAGAGAGGAACTGCAGGGCACAGGCAACCAAGTGCCCCCTATAGGTAGAAATATTTGGGGGTTGGGGATTTAGCTCAGTGGTAGAGCGCTTTAGGGAAGCGCATGAGGCCCCTGGGTTCGGGTCCCAAGCTCCAAAAAAAAGAACCAAAAAAAAAAAAAAAAAAAAAATATTTGCTACTACAGGAATGTGTGTCACTGTGCTCTCCCCATCCTGATCCTTAACCCTAAGAAATACCAAACCACAGAGCCATCATATCATGTTCAGCACGCTAAACTGAATTACTCAAACCTCCCTCTTAGGCACATGCTTACTGCAGGACTGACTGTTCATAACTGCCCCACAGATACAATACTGAATGAGGGAAGCCAGGTACAAAAGGATTATCTGGTACCACTTCACTGTTAAAACCATTTTACCTTGTCAGAAGTCAGGACGTGCTTATGCTTCCTGAGGGAAAGAAAGAACTAGGGCACAGCCTAGTCTTGGCTACAGCAGCATGGATGTGCTCCATCATGCACATCTGTATTGTGCACACGAATGGTGTACTTCTCTTCATGTATAATCACCTTCAGGGACAAGTTTTAAGAAATCTATTGTGGGCCTAGTCTAGTGTTACTCAGCCTGCTGCTCTGAGACCGCTATTTTGATATCTAACCCACGCAGGTCACTGGTAGGTGCTACTGAAACAATGGCTAACATCAAGCAAGCCATCCCAGGCCTTCTCCTAGAATATAGAAACATCTGGGTTCTCGGAATCTGCTGACTGACAGCCTGGGGACACAGGCAAATGTGGTAAGATGTCTGTCACAGCCAGTGGACTCAGCACTGGCCTACACAGGGGAAGGGCCTCATTGGCACAGGCATCTTAGCAGGTGCCCAATCTCTTCTTCACGCGACTGTTCTGTTGAGTTAGAGGCAGTTGTCTTGGAAATATAACAAATCTGATTTATCTAGTCATTGTCTCCTGATAAAGATTCAGATGAAATATTTGTCAAGGAAGTTTATAAGGTTAGGGTGCACTGCTAGTGGGCAGGGTACATTCAGCCACTTTGTTAGCATAGTAAGCTTGGCCCTCTCCAGCACAAGGTACTTCAATTACTAACTCAATGTGTAGCTCTGTCTGGCCTCAACATAGATCCAGCTATCTTTGCTTCCAGAGTGCTAAGATTAAAGAAATGTGCTACCACGAACAGTTATTTATATCTAACCACGTATATTTATAAAATTTATTGTTGAAACAGCACCTAAGGAAATGAGAGGCATGAACTATCACAGCAGGCTTAGGCTATAAGATTGTAAAACAAAAAGTTTTCTGAACCATTCAGCCAGCAACTCTTGAGTATCTAAGATCAACTTCACTAAGATGTGATTTACTGAGGTATCCATTTAAAGTGCCAATTATGAAATGTGTATTATGAGCAAAATTACCACAATCAAAACACTGAATGCTGGTCCCTGCCCCCAAGTTTTTTTGGGTTCCTTTGTAGAAAATCATTCCTGGGCCAGCTATTAGGCTACACTGACCTGCCTGCCTGCCACCAGAGAATGGCCTTCTCCCAGAGTTCTGCAGTTATTTCTGTGGTTTTGTGACTAGCTTCTGTCACTCTTGGCAGAATGGCAGCTGCAGTCTATCATGTTAGTGGGTGTGGCAGAACTAGCACCTTTAGGCTCCAAGTTATATCAATGGAGGGGATGCACCAGAGTTTGTTCTTTTACCTGTTGAGGGACATCTGGGTTCTTTCCAACTTGGGGATCTCCTGAACAAAGGTATTACAAACTGTGGTATAAGTCTGGGTGAACATGTTTTTATTTCTCTTGGGCAAATAAATACCTAGAAGTGGATGGCAAGTGTATATTTAACTTTTTCATAATGTGCCAAAGAGCTCTGCAAAGCCACCCCTCTTTCCTACACCCCTCTGTGGTGTCTTTGAGGATGCTAACTGCTCCACCTCCTCACTAACACGTGATCTTGCTAGTCTCTTTATTCCCTATTATGTAAAAACCCTATCATGTTCTATGCTGAGTAATTATGGATGTATGATTATGTCTGTCTCTGTAGGTATAATCTCCTAATGGTCAATAAGCTGAGGCAGGATTAGAAGGTGGAACTTCCTGTTGGGAAAGAGTAAGGTAGGAGGAGGATTTTTTTCCTGCCACCTGGACTCTGAGGAGATGGACAAATGAAACTGAGGAAAGGTAACCAGACATGTGGTGCACACAGAATAGAATAGTTAGATAAGTTATGAGCTAGTCAGGGAACAAGCCAAAGCTTATGGACTAGGCATTTATTCATAAATAATTAAATCTTAGAGTAGTTATTTAGGGAATTGAGTGTGGGTGGAAAACCCCAAGCTTACTTATCTCTCCCATCCTGGACATCATGAGGGCAACACAAGTTCAACACAGTGCTTAGCATATAGGAGGTGCTTAATTAATAGATACATCTGCTACCCCTACCAGCAGATGATTTTCAGACCTACTTATGAGGAAGTTTCTGTCTCCCTACAAGCATGTAGTCCTGTGTGTGAGACTTCCCCACTCAGGCAAGCCTGATCAGTAGTGCTGTCTAACAAGGTCCAGTATCACAGAAGGGTAGATGGGACAGCACCACTTGCTTCACAGAACCATTAGTTGACCATACACTACATCATAACCAAGGTAAGGTGGTGTGACTTCATTCTAGGACTTCCCACAAAACTTTTTAGTTTTTGGGGTTTTTTTGGAAACAGACTTTCACTATGTAGACCAGGCTGGCCTTAAACTCACAGAGCACATCTGCCTGTCTCCTTGAGTGCTTAAGTGTCACCACCACACCTGGCCCACAAAGAACTTTTACAAATGAATGGGCTTCAGTTACAACACTGCACCCAACTAGCAGCAGCCCCTTGGGGTGCCAGGCTTTCTCAAGATTTATGCTGTACTGATTCTGAGATTAGTGGATGGGAACACACATCCTGCCATCTTCTTACCAGTGACACTAACCCTGTACTGTAATGCTACCAAGGTCCTCCCAGAAGAAGGTTAGGATGTCCCTACTCTGTCCCAGGGGCTTGCTTTCCACTATACCTGTTTTTTTTTTCAAACAAAACAAGCTATTATGAAAGGCAAACTCACACATACATACCCTAAAACAATGACTGCTTACAACGTCCATGAACATACAGATAGGAGTGAGCTGCTGGGATGACAGCAGGTCATTTTTGGCATTATTTAGCAGCTACCAGGCTTGCTTGACTTTGGGAACTTTCTTAATTCATAAGAACTAAAACTAAAATGTACCAAGAGGAGGCTGGAGAGATGGCTCAGTGGTTAAGTGCAGCAGCCACTCCTCCAGATGTTCAATTCCCAGCACCCACATGGTGGTTCGAAACTGTACAGATCTAGGATTCTGGCCCCCACAGGCCCTGTACACACACAGTGCAGACATACACACAAGCAAAACAGCCATATACATAAAAAAAAAGTTTTTTAAAAATGTACCATCAGATTTGAGCCCTACCAGTTAGGTATACAGAATGGTCTGAATATTATAATTTGAGACATCAAACAGGTATCTTCTGCCCATGAAACCACTTCATTACTTCCCATCGTGGTCACCTATCATGCTTGCTTGAGGGGCCCTTGAAAGTTCCCTCATAGGTTCCTATGATATTAGAGCACGGTCATTTCTCAAACCATAGGAATCCTTGATTCAAATCTGGTTGGAGACCTAGGCTTTGAAATTTATTTAGTTACCAGGCCAATTCCAAATCAGACCTTATTCTGAACAGGTATTCTTAGAACAGCGAAGTTCTAAAAGTGACCCCTCACCATGTTCCAGGCAAATACTCTGTGCAGAATTGAAGACTTCTACTTCCTGCCATGAAGCAGGAACTCCATTAACTTGGCCAGTATTCTCTGTTACTTAGGAGTCACACTATTCCACAAGGGAGCAGTGACTCTATAGTCTCAAGCAATTTTCCACATAAATGAAAACCAAGGGCCAGGGAGAACATATGACAGAAAGCCAGCCCTCAGCCTCCTTAGCGCATAGTGACTCTCATGGAGGTCCCAGAGCAGCTGTGGCAACATGCACTCTTCCAGCTTTTCCATGTAACTGGAGCTGATAGGATGAAAATCTAACGCGCTATTAGCACAGCAAGCACAGAGGCTGACCCCACAGCTGCCTAACAGCATCTGCAAATCAATCTGGGAGCTCTTCTAACCACTGGCCACCACCTGCCTCGGCACAATGCAATTTTGTGCAACATTTAACAAAGGTAAAAGAACTGGTCATTGAAAAAGTAAGAACAAGAATCAATCTACATCCATGATGTTCCAACGTTCACCTAAGGTGGAAAATGTACTCAGGAAGAGCTTCAACTGAAGCCAGGTTATAAATAAAGCATCGGGAATGGCAGTTTTCACATGAGAAAGCCATGAGAAAAGAAGGCAGAAGTATGGAGAATTTACATGTTCATCCTCACTGAAGTAGCAAGGTTAGCCTGGGCTCCATAAGACTGCTTCAAAAACAAACAAACAAACAAGCAAACAGACAAACAAACAAACAACAAATGCCCCAAAGCCCACAATTTTTAAAGGTGCCAGGATAGCTTAAGTTGTCTGATTTACAGAGTATTAAGTCACTCTCTCACCCTAAGTTCCACTCTGCTGTCTACGCTCCTGCTAGTTGTGCTGTTAAGGTTGAGAACTGGGTGGGTGGAAGCATCATGGGCGTTGAGGCTGGGGTCTGACTGAGCTCTCAAGCTTACCTCTGAAATGCAAGGTGCAGTGCATTGTTTTGTCTGCCAGAGCCATGTGTCAATGTGCCAAGATTAAGGGGCATGTAGAAATCTTTTGAGATTGGTCTGCTCTGACAAGGTTTGGTGGGATGCTGGTTCTGTTGGTCTGGGGGGGCTTGGCTGGACACCCATGTGAAACTGTGCAGTTACAGGGCTATTCCTCCCACGAGCAAAGAGCAAGAGATGACAGGCTAGTGAGAGCACCCACTTTCCTGAAGGGAAGTTCAAGCTGGGAAAAGTTCATCCAATTATTCAACACAAGCTTACAGAGATCTCAGAATTCACACCACAGACATGGCCTGCTTGAGGAGGAAGCAGTGGCCCTGTGTCCACGACACACTGAGGACTAGCCAGGACCATGCTCTGAGAGGTTGTGGGTAGTGCCGAAGTGGGCTGAGTACGATTAAGATGCCTCTAGGGCTATTCTATAAAGAAGCTGTCTAGACCCTTCAGAAAAAGCCATAGTAGCAGTAGGGGTGGTGGTGTGGGGGTGGGGTTAAGTACAGAAGGGGCAGTTCTAGTAGACAAATGTAATATATAACTGTTTGTATCCTGGAATAAAAAAAACACAACAGTAACAGTTTAAAGTTAGCTGAGCAAATTCAAACATAGATTACTGTTTAAAATGACACTATTAATACTATCAAGGGTAATGGTGTTTTTCTTTCAGGTGCTGGATGTGGAACCCAGTACTTCTGTTGAGCAGGTGACTGAGCATTGAGATATGGCCTAACCCTTGGCAAATACTGCTTTCTTTCCAAAATTATTATCATCACCAGTGTGTCTGCATATGCCCATACATACTGTGGGATATGTGTGGAGGTCATGGGCTTTCAGGAAGTGGTTCTCACTTTACACCACGGGTTACCTTTGTTATCAAAGGCTTTTATCTATTGAACATTTTGGCAGGCCCCTGGTAAATATTCTTATAATCACAGTTGACAATGCCAGTGTAGTATGAAGACCCTTTCAACTTTTCAATAGCTTTTGCTACCTTCAAGTTGGTAACTAAGAGAAAGGGGGTAGGGGTGGGGGTGAGCCATGGGTCTGGTGACACATATATACCTATGATCCTTGCAAAGAGACAGTAGACCAAGGAGGCCAGCCTGACTTATAGATTGGAACTCAAGACTCTTTTTTTTTCCCAGAGGTGAGGGATGGAGGCAGTGGCACAGGAGCAGAGATAATACAGTGCCTCTGGAGGCAGGAATGAGACATAAACACAGAGCCACAGCGGCCCGTGGTTAAAATTTAGGATTCTTGGAGCATGTCTATGGCCAGGCACCATGATCTATGCCACTCATGGGGGTCTCTTTGAGCCCAGTGGCTTTTCCATGAGGCAGGACAGTTATCATGGTTATTGATCTAGTGATGAACACATGACAGAGCAGAGACTCTGACCCAAGCAGGGCTAAGAGTTGAACGATTCATCAGGACTCAGAAGACCGTCAGCTATTCTGACTCTTCTTCTGACACAGGGTCTCACTGTTTGACCTGGAACTCAGAGATCTGCCTGCCTCTGTATCCCAACTGCTAAGATTTAAGGTATGAACCAGGACCCTGCTTCTTAAGCACACAGGGAGATGACGCTTCCCAATCAGCAACAGAGGTATGGTGCTCACTGATGACTGATGTTTATGCAACACTGCTGTAAGATACAATGCAGTAAGGCACTCTATATTTCAAACAAGTTGTACAAAATGTGTACTTTTGTCAAAGTAAATAGCTGCTTTAAAAAATAGGTATGCAGGGGTTGGGGATTTAGCTCAGTGGTAGAGCGCTTGCCTAGGAAGCGCAAGGCCCTGGGTTCGGTCCCCAGCTCCGAAAAAAAAAAAAGAAAAAAAATAGGTATGTTTTCAGAGAGTTTAGGGGTCGAGGAACATGCATATAAAACAATGTCTTATTTAAACATAAAACCAAACAGGCTTGCATATGGGCAGGAAGGGTCAGCAGTACAATGACGAAGAATGAAGAGGCTTTTTTGCAGCAAGATCACATCAGCAGGATAAACTGAGAAAGAGAGAAGGCAGAAACAAGAGATAATGTACACTTGAGAGAATGGAGTACGATCAGACAAGTCAGTATTTGGGGGACAGAGATGCAGTCTGGTAGAGTTCATAGAGTAGCAGCTTGGCTTGGCAGTGGCTGAAGGTAGATAAAGGTCAGGGTGAAATGACTAAGAGGACACAGATTCCTGTGTTTGTGTGAGGAATCACACTCAGGTCCTTGCACAAGCCAGGTAAGTGCTCTAGCACTGAGCTACACATCCAGCCCAAGCCCCTGTATGTTGTCGTAAATAAATAAAAATAAAGTAAAAGTAAAAATGTATAAACGAAAACCGGGGGTGGAATGTTTTCCCTAGGGTGTTTTTCCCTGCTAGGGTTCCACACCTCGCCCCCCCAGATATCTTACTGGATATCTTGGCAGAAACACAACCCAACCACACTTTCTTATACAGGAGACTTACACAAAGAGCATACAACTGGTGTTTTTAATTCTGCTAGGGTTCCACACACCTCAGTGCCCTAGATATCTGCTGGATATCTTGGCATAAACTCAGCCCAGCCACACTTACTTAAATTGAGACTCTTTCTTAAAAAAAAACACCTCATTTTTAGGCATTAAACAATCCATCTAGATTTGGCAGATCCACATCTGTCCTAATCTCAGTTCCCAAATTACTCCATCCCTGCCTTTTATTTACCAAGTCTCAGCTTCTTCTCCCCCCTGGTGCCTCTAACTCTCTCTCAGTTCCCATCATTCCCTCCAACTCCCTCTCTTTTCCCCTCCTGGCTTCCTTCTAACCCTCCTCCCCAACTGTCAATCCTCACCCCCCCTCCTTTCAGGTTCCCACTGGCTCAACTGTTCTAACATCAACTGTCAACCCAACCTCTGAATCTAATCCCTCTCCCAACTCCTACCTCTGCCCCCAAATCAATGCTCTTGCTTTATTTAACAAATTCAGAGAAAACCCCAAAGGCAAACCACAACATTTCCCCCCTTTTGTCCATAGTTAAAAACCTTTCCCTATACATAGGGTGAATCCAAGCATCATTATTACCATTCTGCATTTACAAAACCAACAATATGCTGATCACCCAGTCCACCAACTCTGTTCACCAACCATGTTATCCACACCATCTTGGCAAGGCAAACCACAACATTTTCCCCCCTTTTGTCCAGTTAAAAAACTTTTTCCTATACATAGGGTGAACTAAGCATCATTATTACCATTCTGCAATTTATAAAAAACCAACAATAATGCTGATCACCCAGTCCATCAATTTTGTTCATTAACCATGTCATCTATACTAAAACTATACTTGACTATATCCTGTTCTAGATCCTATGCACCCTAAAAAACTACTCTAACAGATTTATCATCTTTCTCAATACTAAACCATATTCGTTGTCATGAGACTACTAGTCTTAACCACATCAGAAATCCAAGAATGATTAATATTACCTGAAAACATGGAAGCACAAACACTGGCTTCCAAGCTTAGCCAATTTTATAAAGACTGTTGATCACCTGGACAGTCCCCTTATTCCTTAATATGTTGAGCATCAGTCTTCAGCCTTCTGGCCCAGGATCATCTGACAGACCTTATCAATGCAGATTTTGAAGGACTGATCCCTGCCTCGCAGAGATTATCAGTCGACTATTCTGCACTGTTTGTCCTTTCTGGACAGTGTCTGTCTGTAGATGAATTGAAGCAATTTGCTCAGTGGTTCGTTACCACGATTTGAAACAACTCCATTGATGCTCAAGTTCTTCTTCGAGTCCTAAGGGGGGCCCTGTCAAGTAAGACAAATCTCTCAAAATGATCTAGATGAAGAAATGTCCATAAACAAGGTTATTCTTTGGACTTGATGTCCCTTGAAGATTTCCCTATCTACATAGGTTTGCTGAACTTTATTAAGCATAGAGTACCGTTGGCCCTCTCTAATGAAATACTACAAAACATCTAAACTGACTTAGAACCATAACTTGCCATCTTGCCTTAGCTGGTACTTTACACTAACTAAAATAATGTATAACAGCAGTTATAGGACTTGGTTCCCTAAGACTTATATTCTTAGATGCATAGTGGAGGCACAATGCCCGTATTAAGTAGCAATATTAATCTGTTATAAATCAACAAAGTATACCATTGAAAACCTGGCATTTGTGTAAAATGCATTCTATACAATGAAAGATTACAGCTTCAACTTTGTATCAATTATAAACATTTCTATCAATGTAAAATATAGCTGTAAAATTTTGTTTAAAGAGTAAGTTGTCAATCTATCTGTTTTGTCTATTTCTCTAATTTCTATGTATTATCATATCTAAGAAGGATACAAAAGGAAAGGAAAAGTAGCAAATCCCTGAGTTTACATTCTGGTTCCCCTGCCCAAAGCTGGTATTTGTATTGTATCTCAAAAAAGAAAACTTATCCACAGTTCTTGAAATAAACAGAACCATCCACCCCAACATAAGGAAATGGGACTTATTTATCTTCCTTGTCTGCTTCCTAGCTGGATTGGGCGAAGAATTCCCTTCTGGGGCCCAAGGGGTATTAGGAAAAGTTGGCTTTTTTTCGAAGTAGAGCTAGCAGGATTTGGTTTGCCAGTCATTTCTGTGCTGAGAAAGTTCATCGCTTAGCTGACATCTTGACTATGACAGTCTGAAGGGGCTGGATAAGTAAGATGTCCATTCTGGAAAAGTTCTGAAAGGCCCTTTAAATCAAGCATCTTTCCAGTGTAATTAAGGGAGAATCAAAAACGAAGTTGGAATGGAAAGTCCAGGAATCTCAGCATCCAAGAGTGTGTATAATTTAAGAGCTATTTTTCTCTTCCTTAATCCTGAAGCACAAAAAACTCTACAAGCATTATATAGTTCTATAAGAATTTTAAATGGGATAAGCAGGGTGCACAGTTTAGTAAATAAAGATCAAAAAAATGACTACACTTTTTCCAGGTTGGTTAATCATATAATCAAACCGGATAATTTTGTAATACATAATGACCAAGGTTATGAAATTTGCACTCAAAATAGCACTGGCTGTTTATGGGCATTTCGGTCTCAGCCAGTTCATACACGGAGACTAAACAACCTCATATACATCACCTATTTGTTGATCGTCTTAGTCTCCTTTTTCTTCTGTGTTGCCAAGGACTTTGTGGAGGTCTCCCCTGTCATTTCTGATTTTATCAGCTTTGGAAGGAACCACAGCTTTTCTTCTCCTGTAGAAACATAGGCATAACCCTTCCCCAACTACACATTTCCCATTTTCCATTCTGGCGTCAGAATATCCTTAATATAAACAGGCTGGTTTAGTTCTGATAGTCTTTCCACAATCCAATATGCTTTTAGCTAAAGTGCTGTTTTGTTCATCAGCATTTAAAAAATTTTAAGTTAAAAGCACTATGTATCTATCTGAGTTTTTGTTGACCCTTTTGCCTGTTAAGCATCTCCTTTAGACTTCGATTAGATCTCTCAACTATTGTCCTGTAGGGATTGTGTGGTATACCTGTAACATGTTTTATATTATAATAGTCAAAGAAGCTTAATCTTATTAGAGATATATGCTGGACCATTGTCCGCTTTAATTTGTATGGGTATTCCGCTTATAGCTGCACCAACAAATGTGTAATTACAAGAATCGGGCCTTTTCGACGTTAAGGCAGTTGCCCCATTGAAATCCTGAATATGTATCTATAGTATGATGTATGTATTTCAGCTTACAAACTCTGTGTGGAGAACATCCATTTGCCAAATTTCATTTCTTTTGGGTACCCCTTAGTTTAAGTTCATAGGCATGGAGTTTGATTATATAACGAGCAAGTAGGACATTGCCTCACAATCTCTTTGGTTGTTGCCAAGTGATAGAAAATTCTTTCTTCAAGCTTTGCTTTGTTAACATGGTTTTTTGTAAAATTCTAGAACATCTAGTACCTCCTATCAGTAGCTGGTCAATTTCATTATTACCTTGTGTCAGGGGCTACAGACCTGTATGGATCTTAAGGTGTGTTATATATAGTGGGTAACTCCTATTTCTGATTTTTTGTTGTAGCTGAATAAATAGTGATGTCAATTGAATCATCCTGAATGTTTCAACAGTCTCTATGTAAAACAACCCTTTCTGCATATTGAAGAGTCAGTTACTATATTAAGAAGGGCTCTAGAAAATCTGACAACACCATGAGTATTACAGTTTTCAGATTTTGAACTGGACTTATAGGGACTCTCAGTCACCTTTGTTTACATTTTCAATTTATATCCTGCCTTCCCTGACTTACTGGCATCAGTGTAAAATCTTAGGGGCTCAGATATTGGAGTTCCTTTACTATCTGAGGGAGGATCCAGTTAGTTAGTTTATGAACTGAAGTCTTTGCTTTTGGGGTATTTGTTGTTAATGTCTCCCAAAGTTACTGCATGCTCTTTGCCCAATGTTCATTTTGTACACAAAGAGTTAATTTCATTAGTAAAAGGTACCAATAATTTCAGCTCGGATCCATTCCCTTCAATTGTCGGAAGTCTCAATTTTCCTTTAGTATCAATTCAGGGATCTTCTCAATGTAGGTTTTCAGTTCTTACTCTGTTTATGTGCTAAAATATCCATTCCTAAGATATAATCTTCCCTTTTGTTGAGAATTCCTGTGGGGAATGAGTAGAGGGCAAGATGATTATTATGTATAAGCCATCTTTGGATCAATACGCAGTCCAGATGTAGCCCTGCAGTTTCCTTTCTACCAAAAGTTAGCTCTTTCTCAGCCTCAAGCTGATAGTTTCCTTAGACTATTTAATTCTTTATAAGCGCCAGTGTTTGAAATAAATTGCTCAACTCTTTGAGTAGTCAAGCCAATCACAGGCCTCAAACCAGTTAATGTCTCCAAGTAGTTTCTGAAAATCATTAAGTGTCCTTAATTTGCTTCTTTGATTTGCACCTTTTAGGCCTAATTCTTTTAATGCACTTATTTTATACCTAGATAATTAATAGAATCCCCTCTTTGTATTTTCTCAGGCGATTAATCCCCAGCATGGTAATGTTTTTTTACTTCATCAAACATTCTTTTCCAGGATAGGATATTTATATCTGAATCAGACAATAAAATATGTCATCCATGTAATGATAAATAATAGATTAGGGAAATTTTGCTAATTATATCTAATGGCTGCTGTACAAATATTGACAAGGTTGGGCTATTTAACATTCCTTGTGGAAGGACTTTCCATTGATATATCTTTTTGTGGGGCGGTATCTGTTCTTAAAGGTAGGCACCGAAAAGGCAAACCTTTCCTTATAAGCCTTCATGAGGAATAGTGAAAAGCAATCTTTTTAAGTCAATCACTATAATAGGCCTCCCTAGGCAACAAAGAAGGCAGTGGGATCCAGGCTGCATGGAACCCATCGCTGAAAAATCTTATTAATTGCTCTGAGATCTGTCAATACCTCCATTTGCTAGACTGTTTTTTAATGACAAATACTGGAGAATTCCAAGGGCTGGTGGACTCCTCTATGTACTGAGCCTCCAGCTGCTCCTGACTAGCTGCCTAATGCCTGTATTTTTTTTTTTGTCATGGACCACTGATCAATCCAGATGGTTGGTCAGTCAGCCAATAGTGGCAAGGCTGTTGTTGTTTTAACAGCAGTGGAAAAACTCCTTGAGGTAGCACTAAATTGTCAGCCTCTGCTGTATCTTTGCTTATGGACAGCGGACAGTCTCTAACTGTCCTTGATAACATTCCTGACTAATTTAAAGTTTTTATTAGGAGTCTGATGAATTTTAGGGCCAGAACCTGAAACTGAGGGGATATTAATTTGAGTTTTCCACTGCTGTAGTAGATCTCTTCCCCATAAATTAATGGCTATATCAGCCATGTCCTTGGCCTTAATTTCCAACCTGACCTCTGGTCCCATACATTTAAGCCACCTGATGCTTTGTTTTATTTGGGATAAAGTGCCAACACCTTGAAACTGCATATCCACTCCTTTTGAAGTGGCCAACTAATGGGCCAAGATTTTGGAGAGATGATGGTAAATATCTGCTCCAGTGTCAACCATTCCTTCAATTTATATTATCTACCAGTATTTTAGTTTTGGCCTTTGGTCCCCTATAGACGTTAGCCAAAATATTCGCTTTTGAAGTCTTGTTGTTTAATCGTTCTGAGGAGGAGAACTCTCCTGCCTGGTATTGGGGCCTAAGAGGCCCCCTTGGGAGTTTTTTTGTCAGGATGCGTCCCATCTGTCTGTTGTTGCTGTACACTTCCTAGTCAAATGTCCATATTCGCCACATCTTTTTGACACATTCTAGGAGGCACAGTCCCCTTTTTGTATCACTTTGGTTTTTATTACAGTAATATCTGAGATGGGTCTGCTCACCACAATTAAAACATTTGAAATCTTAATATCTCTAGTCCAGTGGCAGCTTCTCCTATCAAAGTAGTATCAGGAGAACAAGATCCAACATCAGCTGTATATCTAATCCACTCATCTATTGGTGCGGACCTTGCCTTTAGTGGTGGTCTAATTACTTCCCTGCATTTGGTATTTGCATTTTCAAAGGCTAAAGACTCACTATCGCTTTCTGTCAGCTTTTTTTTTTTAATCTGATACACTCTTTTCCACAGCTGAGTGGTTTGTAAAAGTCAGGGAAGGTTTTTAGACCTTGTAATGACTTTGAGTGAATGTTTCAAGTCTTTTTCCCTGATTCTGCCACTTTGTCCCAGGCCTTTAAGGCTGACAATCGACACCATGACAGAGTTTCTTACATATAGCCTGCACCTCTACTTCAGCAAAGCGGCCTTCTCACTAAACAGTTGATCTGTGGAAATCTCTCTGCCCTAGCCTCCCTATTTTGTCTGTTATCTCCCTCACTTTTTCTCCACCATGAAATCCATTGCAAATTTTCAGCAGGCTCTAGAATTGCCTACCATATCTTTCCAGTCTTGGGGATTATCATTTTTAATAGCCCAAGAAATTAAGATTTGTTTACAAATGGCTAATGCATTCCAAAAATTAGTTACACTTTCCTTAAATTTCTTAATTCTAATACATCCATGGGTTGCCATTCAAATTCTTCATAACCCTGTGGATGATCATCGCTTGGAGGCCTTTTTGTTGCAATAATTAACTGGATAGAGACTTAAAGTTTGTTTCTAAAACCTAGGGTTGGCTTTTCCTAATTTTTATCTTCTGTCTTTACCTGAGTTTTTCTTTAGTTGTACCTTTAAATTCCTTCTTAAAGTCTGCATCCGTAAGGTTTTTCCATATTTCTTTTCTGTCTTTCCCCTGTTCTTTTGAGTTCCTGAATTCTGTTCAAGGTTTTGCTTCCACACTTTGAATTTTCTTTTATATTGTACTTAATAATTTGTTATCCATTATCTTTGATTGATTAATTTTAAAAGTTATTCTCTAAGTCTTGCTTCAAACCTCATTACTTTCTCTCTGCTGTTCAGTATGATCTGTGAGCTGTTGTATGTTCTTGTTCTAACATCCTTTCCTAGTTTCTGTTCATCACTTTCATTTTCATCTTTCTGTCTCTATTCTGATCTATAATTTTCTGTGTCTTCAATTCTAGTGTTCCTTCTAGGCTACATTGCCAAGATTTAATTTTCTCTTCTGTTGTTCATGTTGTTCCATAATTACCTGTATCTTCTGTTCTAAGGCTAGAACATTTGCTATTTAGGGTTGTAAAATGCTGTTGTATGTTCTGTTCTAACATCCTTTCTAGTTCCTGTCTATCACTTTCATTTTCATCTTTCTGTCTTTTATTCTGATCTATAATTTCTGTGTCTTCAATTCTAGTGTTCCTTCTAGGCTATATTGCCAAGATTTAATTTTTTCTTTCTGTTGTTCATGTTGTTCCACAATTACCTGTATCTTCTGTTCTAAAGCTAGAAATTTGTTATTTAGGGGCCCTGTCTTTTGAGAAGATATAGTAAATCAGAAGAATGAATATTGCAATACTGGTAAATGATAAAGTGTCTTTTTCCTCAAAAATTTCAACTGTCGACCATATTCAAAATATCATTCCATAAGGCCCAAAAGATATTCATTATGTTTCATCTTTAAGTATTATAAAGTTATATATCTCTCTTACATCAAAGTAGTATCTGATCTGAAGCCCCTGTACCTTTTTTTTTCTCCCTCTGCTTCAGAATACGCAGTCCTCTCGATTCTTCGAGACCCTCCAGACCCAGTCAATTCCCCAATCCACTAGTACTTGCCTATTCTAGGGTTGAGAGGGAAGTAAACTTTTATCTCAGGTTAGTTGAGTTCTAATGGTTTAGTTGGGCTGCCCATATGTTGTCGTAAAAATAAAAAACAAAAATAAAGTAAAAAATGTATAAAACTAAAACCGGGGTGGAATAAGTTTTCCCTCAGGGTGTTTTTCCCTGCTAGGTTCCACACCGCTTCCCAGATATCTTCTGGATATCTTGGCAGAAACACAACCCAGCCACACACACTTTCTTATACTGAGACTCATACAAAAAGAGCATACAACTGGTGTTTACCTGCTAGGGTTCCACACTCAGTGCCCCAGATATTGCTGGATATCTTGGCATAAACTCAGCCCCAGCCACACTTACTTAAATTGAGACTCTTTTTCTTAAAAAAAAACACACTCATTTAGCATTAAAGCAATCCAGCTGCCCAGATTTGGCAGATCCACATTACACTGTCCTAATCCCAGTTCCCAAATTACTCATCCCTGCACCTTTTATTTACCAAGTCTCCAGCTTCTTCTCCCCCCTGGTACCTCTAACTCTCTCAGTTCCCCCATCGTCCCTCCAACTCCCTCTCTTCTTCCTCCTGGCTTCCTTCTCTAACCCTCCTCCTCAACTGTCAATCCTCCCCCCCCTCCTCAGGTTCCACTTCCAACTGTCTCCAACTGTCAACTGTCAACCTAACCTCTGAATCTAATCCCCCTCTCCCAACTCCTACCTCTGCCCAAATCTCACGCTCTTGCCTTTATTTAACAAATTCAGAGAAAACCCCAAGGCAAACCACAACAGAATAGCAACCACATAGCAGAATCACACTCAGGTCCTTGCACAAGCCAGGTAAGTGCTCTAGCACTGAGCTACACATCCAGCCCAAGCCCCTGTATTTTCCACATAGATTCTGCTATGTGGGTGCTGGGTATCAAACCCCAGTCTTCTGCAATAACTTACAGTGCTCCTAAATGCTGAAATTCTCTCCAGCCTCCCAAGTCTATAGTTTTTTTGTTCTTCCTATGGGGTGTGGGGTGGGATGAGGGGTTTGAGTCAGTGTCTCACTGTTTACCTGGCTGGCCTGGAACTTGTTAGATAGAGCAGATTGGCCTCAAACTCACAGAGACAGGCATGTCTCTGTCCTCTTTAGTGCTGAGACTAAAGGTGTGTACTGGCTCCCAAGCCTACATTTTTAAGTTTATCTAATAATGCTTGGGAATCCACAGTAATAGGCACCTGCTTCAGAACATCCTCAAAGATCCCTGCAAGCAGCTAGGAGAAAGTAGAGAGAATCAGTGGTATGACATTAGAAGTCAAAGAGCCACGTGTCTCACATTCTCTTGTGTGCAAAAACCTAGCTATATGATCACAAGATATTCAAGCAATATGACTCTTTTCTTACCTCATAGAGCAGAGACCCTAAGTCTGTATGAGTCTCAGATGCCTGATCAGAATGCCAGAAATGCTAACAGTCTCAAATACTTGTTTCCACTATTAAATGTAATAATATGCATCTCATATAAAGCCCTTTTTCCCCCACATGCAATTTACAGACCTACAAGGGAACCCAGACAACCAGGCAACTACCAACAACTAGCCACATGCTAAAGATGTCTCTGGTCTGAGGACAGAACTGCTGCCACATGTTAGCCTCCTGACAGACTCAGCTGTCAGATCATCCAAGTCCTTCTCGTAGTTAGCATCTCTCATTTCCAACAAGCTCACAGATCTCAGCTCTCTTGGATGCTCCCTGCAGGGAGTGGGAGGTACTATCTGCTTCAGACTCTTACCTGTGGCTTCAATGTACTCAATGCATCTTTCAATGAAAATGGGTATCGGCTTCTCTGGAGTCACCACTGTTGTTAAAGGCACCCCAAAATAGTTACTCTCCCAGGTTGCCTTTGTGATGGATGGTCGGGGTTTGGGCTTTGGTTTCTGTCCAGGAAAGAAAAAAGAAAAAAAAAAAAAAAAAAAAAAAAGGAAGCACAAAAAGTGAGTATCTTTGTTGAAAAGATTTCAAGCAAGACAAACAGACCCAAATTTGCTCATCTCCCTAATATTACTTTCTGGCCTCCAAATATTGTACAAGATACTGGAAAGTTGTCACATAGTCACACCGTTAGTGTGAGAGTGCATTATTAAAACAAAGATGTTTATAAGAGCCAGGCCAAGTTTACTTAACAAGTAACATCATAATGGCATCCATATCCTCCACTGGGGACACACTGGAGTAAACAGGAAGTTTTCCAAACAATCTGCTCGGATGATAGATGGTATATACTCAGAGATGGCTGATGCTTTGGGAAGATCAAACACAAGTACAAAAAACTAGTAATTTCCTCTCTCCAGGAAAAAAAAAATATAGTGATTTATCAGCCTAGGGTTAATTCCTGGTGTTTTCCACACTAGGAAATGGTAGTGCCTACTAATGAAACAATACAAAGACATGATCCAGGCCCATGACTGAATCTCAGGTTCTAGGAGGCTGAGGCAGGAATATCAAGAGTTCTAGAACAGCCTGGGCTATATCATCGTGAGACCATGTTTCCACCCACTTACCCACCAACCAGCAGGGGCAGTGACAAACACTGAGATTTTACTATTACCAAACAAGTCCCATATGTACTTGCTTTAAAACCTCACAACCATTCACTTTTTCAAGAAAAAGAAATCTCTCTCTCTCTCTTTTTTTTCGGAGCTGGGGACCGAACCCAGAGCCTTGTGCTTGCTAGGCAAGTGCTCTACCACTGAGCTAAATCCCCAACCCAAGAAAAAGAAATCTCAAAGGTCTAAATGACTCAACTAGTAAAAGTGCTTGATCACAGGGGTTGGGGATTTAGCTCAGTGGTAGAGCGCTTGCCTAGGAAGCGCAAGGCCCTGGGTTCGGTCCCCAGCTCCGAGGGGGGGGGAGTGCTTGATCACTAAAACCCATACTGTTTAACCCTATAACTGATGCCTCAAACTCACTCAAACCACCTTTTCCTGCTTAAATGTATTTATTTTGAATCTCATATGGGAAAAACCCAAAAAACAAAAAAACATATTTTATACCAATGTAAACTCTCCAAAGCCAAGGAAGCAGGCATAGAATGTCCACCTTTGTTAAAGTATCTACTAAAAGATGAGGGCAACAGGACGGGGTCCAGGTAAATTAGAACGCTGTGTCTCTGCCATCCAGGTTTCATTTCCCAGTGGCTCAGCCCAATGCAGCAGGGCTACAGCTCCCCTCAACAATGTGTAAGGGCTGGAAGCCTATTTCAGGACCTTTCCGAAACCCTCGGAAGAAGACGTTCAACTACCAGGTCATAGATCAACCTTTCCCTTTTCTTCTGCTCACTTCCTTTTATTTTAATATTCCTTTTAAGGGAACAAGATAGGTCCTGTTTAGTCTGAGCTTCTTTAAGAACTTCTGGTGCAAATTTGGGGAAGGGGGAATGGGAGTACAAGTTGGGATTAGAGAGGGCTGAGGCAAATTAAAAAGTATTCTGGGCTGCCAACTGGTAATACCTCAGAAAACAATCAAAAGGTAAAGAGAGCCCAACCATCAGCCTGCTAAATAATTCAATGTGAAGATCCATGTATCCCACGTGGTTTGGTCCTGCCAAACACAAGCCACAGCTCTTCAGGTAAGCAAGCACCGACTTTAGGGAAAAACAAACTGGTGACTTATGATCTTTCTTTATGGACAAATCTAGACTGCTCAACAGTGCGGGATGCATGCCTGTAATCTATACTTGTATAAAGCTCAACATAAATAATTTATGTACCAGCAAGCACAGCAGTGGCATGACTGTTAGAGGAGTAACCGATTACGCTGACTGGACCTGGGGCCTGCTCCACAGGAGGGAGTTCTGGAAGAGTAAACCTGGTGAAAATCCAGCACGGATGGAGGAAGGGTTCACAGGCTCTATCTAGCTGAGGAGCTGTTGATAACTTATGGTTACTGAGAAAGAGGGAGTCATTTTACTTCTGGGATGTAGGCACTGGTATGTTGCCCATGGTGTGCATATAGGTAACATCAATTGTACTCAGTATATTACTTTAAAAAAGAAAAAGAAAAGAAGAAAAAAAAGACATGGGAAATAAGGATTGGAGAAGGTAGATATGATCAAGAGTGTGTGTGTGTGTGTGTGTGTGTGTAAGTGTAAAATTGTCAAAGGTGGCCCTTTAATCTCAGCACTTGGAAGGCAAAAGCAGGTAGATCTCCATGAATTTGAGGCTAGCCTAGTCTACATACAGAGTACCAAACAGCCAGGGCTAGAGAGAACTTGTCTCAAAACCAAACCAAACCAAAGCAAAACAACTCCTTCCCCACCAAAAAAAACAAAACAAAACAAAAAAAAAACCCAAAAAACAAACAAACCCAAAAAGATAACACACTGAGATAACCCCCATAGCCTCCTCCAAAAGAACCTGCTGATGATATGACTCAATTGGTAAGATACTTGTCTAGCATGCATAAAACTTCAGGTTTGATGCCCAGCACCACATAAAACTGGATACGGGGGGGCACATGCCTTCCTTTAATTACAGCACTTGGAGGTGGAGTTAGAGGACCAGAAGTTCAAGGTCATCCTTGACAAGATAGCAAGTTTGAAGCCAGAGTGGGTTAAAGACCCTATCTCACAAAAGAAAAACAGATTTCAAGGTTTTCAATCTGACTAATGTGGCTTGGGTCAAGTACCATATCATCTCTATCTACCTTCCTGAGAGCTCCCTGATCACAGGATGTTATGGGTGGGACCTTTCAGCAGATGCACAGTATTGCAGCCTTGAGTCAAGCAATGTTCTCCCTGTAAATGTCCCTGCCATTTAAAAGGTCAGTTCTGGAATGTGAATAACCAGTGACTGACCATCTGAATTAAAACAACACTTCCATCAATCCTGACAAATTTCTCTATTAAAATGAAGGTAAATTATTTCTCAGTAAAACTCAAGCTTCCAAATAAAGTGCTGCTAAGGCAAAGAGGAGAACCAAAAGGCAGGAGATGGCCCCATTCGCCCAGTCATCACCAGGATACCTCCTTCTAGCCTTAATTGTAGCATCTAATCAAATTGAAACAACATACTCCTCAGACTGATACTCAGGATATACTATCAAGTTACTGGCTAGAGAGATTTGTTTCACCCAAGTACTTTGTATCACTAGATGCCCAGTTTCTTTTTCTTTCTCCCACTCCCCTCTCTGGTAGTACTAGAGATCTGGAACCATGGGGAGAGATCCTGATTGGCAAGCACTTTACTGTTCAGTGCCCAGTCCCTTCTAGTGGACTGTATGATAGCATGCCACTGCTATCCATGCCCCCAGAATACCACCACACTCCCATACAAAAACAAAACAAAACCCACTCAACAACAAAACATGCATACCTAGAACCTTGGGGCCACTGAGCTGGCTCAGCACCTGCTACTAAAGCCGAGGATCTTTTTCTATACCCAGGACCCACCCAGGGAAAGGAAAAAACTTGTGCCTCAAAGTTGTCCTCTGACCTCTACAGACACAAGATATGCCTGGGTTTACACAGAAAATAATGGAGGAGGAACGGCAAGAGAAAGAAAGAGAAATGAAGAAAGGAAGTGAGGGAGGGAGGCAATGAAGAAGGGAGGGAAGGAGGGAGGTGTGAGACCCTGGAGATGAATGCAAGAAAAGCCCACCTAGGTGGGTCTTCTGTGAGACTGCAGAACTTGTGCTTATAGCACTACGGTTTTAAGTAAACTTCCTGGGGGAAAATTCTTGGGGTAGGTAGAATGAGTAAATGGATGCTGGAAAAGGAATAAACGCACATCGACCATCTAGATGTGTAAAGGGTTGTAAAGGTAATATACTCAAAGGCTTTATTTGTGTATGTGTTATCTTGCTTTTTATTGCTGTGGTAAGACCACAGGCAACCTGGAGAGAAAGAGTTTTTACTTCATTTACAACATCCATTATTATAATCCTTCATTCAAGGAAGTCAGGACAGGACCTCAAGGCAAAAACCTAGATATAAGAACTGAAGCAAAGACCACAGGGGAATGATCTATCAGTCTTGTTTACTTAACGTTTTCTAAGTTTGGTTTTTGAGACAGGATCTCACTATGTAAAGCAGGCTGGTCTCAAACTTGAGATCTGCCTGCCTCTGCTTCCAGAGTGCTAGGATTAAAGGTGTGTGCCACCGTGCCTAAACTAGCTCACTTCCTTATGGACAATCTACCCAGGGATGGTAGTAATCACAGTGATCTGGGCTCTTCTACAACAATCATCAGTCAAAAAAAAAAATGCTCTGTATGTAGGCAAATGTGATAGAGACATTTTCTCAGTTGATATTCTCTCTTCTCAAATGACTCTAGCTTATATCAGGTTGATTTAAAAAACAAACAAACAAACAAACCCAAAACTAATCAAGACAGTGTCTGCACATGTATGCCCACAGAGCCAGAAAGGGGTGGTAGTGGTGTCTGATCCCTTGAGCCAAAGTTATAGGCATCTGCAAGCCATCTGATGGGAGTGCTGGGATCTGAACTTCAATCTTCTGATAGAGCATTAAGAGCTCTTGACCTCTGGGTCATCTTTCTGGTTACAGATTATTACTATTACTGTAACAACAACAACAACGACGACGACACAACTACTACTACTACTTTAAAGAATAGTATCTCATATACCACCACCACCACCACCACCACCACCACCACCACCACCACCACCACCACCACCACCACCACCACCACCACCACCACCACCACCACCACCACCACCATTTTTAAAAAATAGTATCTCATATAAACCAGGCTGGTCTTAAGGTCTTGAATCGTTTTGCCTCTGTCTTCTCTGTACTGGGATTATAAGCATGGGCAACTATGCTCAGACAATTTCAAGCAGAAAAAAGAAGGGCCCTAAAACAGTTATGCTAGGTTATAGGGGCCACCTACTGCTACTAAGGAGCAGGCTTATTCTGTATAGTTGTACTGCAGAGATGAGAGCAGGATAAAATATAAATTAGACTGCTTTGTATCCCTTTCACCTCAGAGAGTCCAAGATCTAGTTTAACCCTTCAATTTATTAAGATAGTATTTAGACAGTATCAGTCCCCCTTGCTGAATGACATGAATTCCATTCCATCTCTTCACATGCGCTCTCTTAAGATTTAAACTCTGGATTATAGAATGTCAAAAACATCCTTTAGATATCTAAAGGTTTCCCAAAGCATCACAAAATTAGAAAGGAACTCTTGAACAACTACTCTAAACTTTCCCCATTGCAAAGTCAGTATATGGAATGCTATGCCAAGAGCTGGGCTAGCTTCTGATATTACCCACACTTCTGACATCTGAAGGGTTACTGTGTACATCTTAGTTAGAAATGTCATTCTCCCAAGTGGCATGCCAGATGTCTCATGTCCCCAGTCAGGCACATGTCCCTCTTTAGGGAATCACAGGGAGCACTCTCACAGGAGGTGTTCTCAACATCCATCTTCTTTTGGGGTACTCACTTAGCAGGCCTAACTGGAAAAGGCTAGAAGAGGCCAAGCCCTAGAATGACCCACACATCTGTGCCTCGAATGGATCAAACGATGCAAAAGCAATTCCCTAGGAAGCTAGCTAGGTGTTGAAACGTCAAAGCCATCCTGCAAGGCAAAAGTGTATTAGCCCCTTTCACAGCAGAGATCAGAGACCCTGTAAAAGGCTGTGAGCAACTGTAGCCAAAGCCCACACTACTTCCTCCAGGATGAAACATTAATGCCCCAGATGAAGGCAGGCCCAGCTTAAATCACCTCCTCCTATCCTTTTAGATAGGATGGAATGCTGATGGAATGAATAATGGCTCCACTGTTCCAGACCTCTTTGTTTCCTTTAAACAAGCTTAAAGCTGTGTGTATTAGCTCACACCTGCAATCCTAGCATTTGGGAGACAGAGGCAGGAGGATTGCCCAAATCTGAAGCCAGCTTGTACAGTATAGTGAAAGCTTGTCTCGAAAAACAAAAGAAGACATCACTCAGGCTTCCTCCACCCCATCTTGCATTCATAGCCAACACTGTGATTTTCTAGTTAACAATCATTCTCTCATGTTTCCTACAGAGCTTCAAAGGGGCCCTTTCAATTAAGTTACTCATGCTCTTGGCACTCATCAGCTTAGAGCACCTTGATTTAGGGCAAACAGGAAGGCGGTTGTGTCAGTCCACTGCAGAGTGATAGAGTCTAGCAAGCCTGGCAAACCTGCGTCCTGGCAAGTCGAGAATCTCAAGACTGAATTCCTGGACAGTGCAGCTGTAGGCAAGGTAGAAGAGGCCGCTGGACCCAGGCACAACTATGTAATCCCTGCCAGAAATCTCAAGCACAGTGACCCTGACTTTGCCAGACTTGTGGGCCTGGCCTTTGGGAAGAGGGGTAGTTCTGGAACGCAGCTGACCTCACCTGGGCCCTGCAGTTAGTTTGGTCTAACCAGGTCGTGGAGCAGAGACAGCTGGCTTAGGGAAGCATCACAGAATTCTTTGTCTTTTGAAATAAAGATCTGGGCTCCATATTTTATTTAAGGCACAGGTGTGTGCAAGCTAAAGCAGATAGTTAAAAACATTGTCTACTTTTTTTTTTTTCTTTTTTCTTTTTTTCGGAGCTGGGGGCCGAACCCAGGGCCTTGCGCTTTCTAGGCAAGCGCTCTACCACTGAGCTAAATCCCCAACCCCACATTGTCTACTTTTAACAGCAAATCAAACAAACAAAAGCCAAAAACACAGTACAGAAGTTCTTTAGGTTTAAAATAACAGAGAAACCAGGCATGATGGTACACATAATCCTAGCACTCAGGAGTCTCAGACAGGATCACTGAGCTTGAGGCCAGCCTAGGCTACATAGAGACTGCCTCAAAAAACACAGTAAAATAAACTGAAAATCCTCTGGCATGAGTTTAAAACAACTTCTTAAAGTTCCAATGGCTAATTCAGTCCCTCCATGCCTATTTTGGCCCTACTTGACTAGCCTTTGAAGACAGAAACAACAGTACCATGTTCTTGGGAGAACAGCATAGAGAAATGGACTTACCAACCTACACTCTGTTTGAATAAACACAGTGAATGGGCTCCTTGGTCTAAACATGTGCACATGAACAGTGAATACTAGCAACTTTTTTGCAGCGGAATGGCAGCTAGAAGACTGGCCTCAAAAACTCATCCATTCTTTGCATAGTGGTAAGCCAGACAAGGTAAGGTATTTACTTGTTTTTGAGACAGTGTCTCATGTAGCCAGACTGGCCTCAAAGTCAGTGTGGAGCTGAGACTAGCTTTGAACTCATGGTTCTCCCAAGGGCTGGAATTACAGGCAAGTACCACCATTCCCTGTTGGGGTAGTGTTTAATCTCTCTGAGACTTAGTCACCTCATCTCTAAGATATAAATCAGCTCTGCTTCCTGGTCCAGCCAACTGTGAAAAGTAAGAACTTCTTTTCCCACTGAGACCACATCTGTTCCCATGCCTTCCCCACAACAGACCACACCTCAAAATGTGCTCCAAAATATACTCATCTATAAAATAAAGGATGGGATTAAAAAATTGCACAGGTGAAAGCACACACCTACCAGTATGCGTTCCATAATTTGGCATTCTTTTTTTGTGGCAGCCACACTACAAACTGTACCCATATAAAAAGATTCTGGTCTCCTCTCCCCACTCTGAATTTCACACTGTACCCCCATGAATCCTCCATTTTTAATTGCCTGCTTGGTGCTGTTTCAATGTTAGTTTTAAATTACCAATTCCTTTGGGAACTTTCCTAGATGTCTCAGTTGAGCAGAAACTTTGTTAAAGAACTCCTCCATATCTAGTACCTCCCTGTCTGGTAACAAAGTACATTCAGGTTCAGAAGCTATCACAGAGGAACACTAACTAGCACATTTGGACACCCTAACAGCAGGCTAAGACAAGCGCCTGCTGATGCCCTCGCACCAAACCGAATGCTGGCTTTTTAAAGGGCGAAGCTGCTTGTACATGGTAGCCAAAATACTTTCTTTAGTTTCTTTCTTTAAAAACTAAACATTTTAAAGATTTTTCTTTTTGTTTTATGTGCATGAGCATTTTGCCTGCATGTGCCTCTTCTTATCCACTGAGCCATCTCTCCAGCCCCAATAAATCTCTTTTTAGAAGTCAGAAAGGCCATGTTAGTCCTGTTTTTAAAAAAGCAGTTTCATGTAGCCCATGTTGGCCTCAAATTCACTATGTACCAAAGGTGACCCCGAGCTCCCAATCCTCCTGCTTCTACCTCGAAGTACGAGCTAGGATCATAGCATTCAGGTATCTGATCTTATGCTCACTCAGGAGGACTAAGCTCAGAAACACACACTGAGGTTTTTCTGAGCAAGTTACAAAGAGCTCTTATCACATTCCACTTGTCTGTCAAAACCAATATCCCTCTCAGGGATGTGGGCAGCCCAACTCCCCAGCTGGTTTTCATTCACACTAGAAACTTTAACTCCGTTCTAGGCCTCACAAAACGAGAGCTGTGTCCGCACAAAGCCACAACAACCAGCCAATTCACTAAATCCAATGAAATAAGCCAATTCACTGGGGGGACACAAACTGTCAAACTGGTTACTTGGTGCCTTATAGACCAAACAATGTGTGATTCAAACAGTTCACTTTTCAATAGGTTGTCCTGTCATGTGGCAGCCACAGTAAGTGAAAGATTTTCTTTATCACTATTGTATCTTTTTATTAAACACAGGAGTAAGAACATTTCTGACAGAAGGGTAAACAGCCAATAATGTCTAGTCTTTAAATCGTGGTCAAACACACCAAATTTCAGCATACTAAATGAGCCCCAAGGGTACAATTGTGAAGCAAGGCTACGCGGCTTGCTTTTTGGCTTTAAAATAAGAGCTGCTGGTCCCGATCTCGTCTTTGCAAACACATAGCCTTGGGAGACAGAGACATGAACAGCGGCAGCTTTAGACAAAGCTCTATTCACAGCCGCCCAAGTGCAATCTTGGAGTTTCAATTTCATTCAGTTGAGTGCGGAAGGCTCCCACTGAGGGTGGGCTACTGAATGGTTCCGTTGGGAAAAGGACCCAAGAAGGAGCATTGGCTTTACAGCCTGCATTTTCATTAGAAGAGATGAAAGCGTTCCTCTCTCTGACTATAGTTCTATAGTAAGGTATTAATCTAGCAAATTAGCAGGAGTACTGAGGAGTTGTTTTTTTTTTTCTTTTTTCCCCATCACATTGGTACCCAGAGCAGAGCTTCTCTTCATTAGGGTGGTTGTCAGGGTGAGCACAGAACAAGTAGCTGAATCACTGTGGGTTAAACCTTGTACCAAAGAGGAAGTGGTGTGGTTAGGAGGGCTGCAGCAGTCCTCTCCCTGGGTACAGTGTCATGTTCTACCTGCTGCTGGGGCATGTCACCCTATGCACTGCGTGTGCTTCAGCCTCATCCCTCTTCCAGGTCGAGTTTCACGGTGACGAGAACCCAAACTACTGGCCCACAATAATCAGCCCTCAGAAGACCAGAGGACCTCAGAGCCAGAGGAGGGACATTATGTGCTCATGGTCCAAATAAGAAAGCAGGGAGTTGGGATCTGACCTGGGAACTTCGTTCTTGGCCTCAGCAGCTAATAGTGACCCCCAATCTACCTGAGCTATCCTAACATGAGCTCTGTCCACAGGTTTTAACTGGGCAGACAGATAATCCATTCACAGCAACCACATAGATCTAACTGCATTATCTGAGTGTTATGGCTTGGTCCAGTAGGAGGGGAGGGGCACTTCCCCAGTAGTATGGCCTACAGGAGGGTCTGAGTTGTTTTTTATGACCAGCGAAATTCCAGAATGTTTTCCCCTCACTTGAAATAATCGTTGTACTGCTTCGTCATGCCAATAAAAATCAAAAGATAAATCCCTTATGGAGGGTGGCTTGTACTCTCTGCCCTGATGGTATCTTGCTCTTCCAGTAAAACAAGTGTCAGTCTGCATTCCCAATGGCAGCAGTCTTAACAGGAGGCATGCTCTGTAGCAAAGGCTTTCCTCCTCTCCACAGAGATGAAAACCAGCCGTGCTCGCTCGAAAGCACCACTCTCCATGTCAGGGAAACACAACGCCAGCTTCTACCCACTCTTCCGTAAGGATACTCCTAAGATGACTGTTGGCATGCCATGGTTGTTGGGCCAGAGGAATCATTTCAATCTGATTCACAGAGGTGTGGCCTGTATAACTCAAGACAGGGCCGGAAGGTGGTACTTCATGCCTGCTGATCCAGCAGCTGGGGTCATGTTGCCAGCAGGTACACAGCTTAGGATGCAGAGACTAGCTGTTTCTATGGAGTTGAGCCTTCACCACAGAGTCTGAATTGTCAAACAGGGCTTGTTTGACAATTTTTAAAAAACTATTTTTTTATTTTTTTTGAGAAAGGTTCCAGGCTGGCCTTAGATCTGGTAGGATCCTCCTGTCTTTACCTCTTGAATATGGGGATTACAGATGTGCACCACCATACTTGGTTTTAGGTAGTGCTGGAACTAGAACCCAGTGCTTCTCAAAGGCTTGGTGCATTCTCTACCAACTGAGCTACATCCCCTGTCTGAGAATATGTTTTCAAAGCAACGTTTGCAGTATTAAAAATATTGCCATAAGTCAGAAAAAGACTTGTAATTCAGTGTGCTATTATGCCACCTTCCTAATTCCCAGGTGTGCCAAACACCCCCACAAATCAGAAGGCTGTCAGCATTTGCATAAGCTGTTCCAGCAGTAGTTTTTACCAGGAGTGGAGAAGGAAGAAAGCCAAAACATTTAAAACACTCAGATTCAGTATCATTTAGCAGGGGACCTTTGGGGAAAACACAGGGAGGTTGGTTAGATTCCTAAATAAAAACCACTTTCACTGGATCTTCCCTCCAAGTCTTGAAGAACAAAATCCAAAAGGCAGCATGGACCCCAAGTAGACACATTAAGTTGTGGAATAACCAAATGGGAAGAAAAGTAGTAGCCAGAGATAGGGGCCCAGAACCTATACAACACTGTTCTGCCCTTTCTGACACTTCACAGACAGGTAGGCCATGGAAGCCCTGGCCAGTAGTGACTGAGAGCACTCTGCATGTCCTGGGTCACAATGGTATCATACTCCTACATCTCCCAGGGTCATGGGCTACCACAATGGCCTTTATGCTATCTCTTAGGACTCCAAATTATACGATATTTTGATATGGTGTGTCATATAGTATTCATTTACGGCAACTGCATCCTTCAAGGCCCTTGTAAAGTCTTACAGGAGTAGCTGATGTCTGCTGTTTCCTGACAGGGGGGAGGGGAGTGAGCATGGTCCTGTGTTGATGACGGTCACAGGTTATTATATCTGTGTCAGAGTCTCACCAAGAGGTCATCCTCTGAACAGAACTGCCTACAATAAATGGCAGGGTGAGTTGGGTGATACTTTGTCTCAAAGTTCAAGCCCTTTAAGAGGACAGGGCACTACCTTCAGCTCTCTGCCTCACAAACACCAACCTATAGTCTTCGGCAAGAAGACACTTCATCTGCTGCTGCATTAGGGACAAGCCTGACATGTAAACTACTAGAATAACTTCTTCCTTCCCTTGTCGGTCCCTCTACACCTGGTGTTCCTTAAGTTTAGAGACTCACTGACTGAAGCGATGACTGCAGAGGAAGGAAGCAGTGAGAAACATGTAAAAGCTGCACTTTTTAAATAGGGATAAACTTCATTTTGAGACTTTTTGCCATTTCAGCACTTTTACAGATTTGTGTGTGCAGAGAACCATTTATTCCTCACTAATGTAAAGTCCCTCATCCTTTGTGATCAGCATAGGAAAGAAGGACCATGTGAGAGTAATACAGATACAAGATGGATGTTCAGACAAAGGGTGCAAATCTACAATCTTTAAGACAGCAAAGAGAATCCATAATGTCACTGGCTTGGCAACTTGTCAGGACACTGAAGGGCTCTACACCACTTGCTCTTTTGGGTAATTACTGCTCTAGGTAGAGGCAAACCCATGAGACCTGCCAGTAGTAGATACCTAATGCACAGGCTGATTCTTAACACCAGGCCAAAGAATGAATGTACTCTCATGGGTATGTGCTCTCACATCCAGTATTTTTTTTTAAAAAACCAAGTTGTCCTTGAATAGTTTTCATCACCAATCAGATCTCAGAGATGCTGTGCAAACCCCTACTAACTCACTGTAAGTCAGGTCTTACCTTGGTGTTCCTCCTTAGACTTCGAAGGATATTCCTCCTCCTGGGGTCCTCATCTGTTTCATATGGGATGACAGCATTGTCCCCTTTATAACCTTGGGATGCCTGGTCCTCCTCTTTCTTTCGGATGGGTCCCAGCTCATCATCACTCCCGACACTGAAGCTGGTGCGGTAACTAGCAAACCGCCCCAGGCGGGTGCATCTCGTCCTGTACAGCACAGGCTTACTCACTGCAGATACTTTGCGGCCTCGCTCTAGAGAGCTTGTGTCCATCTCACTGTCAGAACCATTGCCACTGCCATTGGACTGGGCTTTGTTGATGTTCCGAATGGTAATGATCTTGCCCTGGGTGCTGTCGTGGGGCACCGAGTATATGTTTTCTTCCTCATTCCTTGGCTTGACCACAGCATCCATGGGCTCTGCGTAGTCAGAAGGATCAAATCCATCCTGAGGCATCCAGGGGCTAGAAGACATAGACTTCCTCTGTCCCTCCCGATGACCTTGGTCTAAGTAAGAAAGATCTTTTGTGATCTCAAAATGCACAGGAGGCTTTGGTTTGACTGGTGGAGGTACTTTGTTGTTCAGTTTACTCTCAAAGTTGCTCATTATGAAAGACAGCCCGTCGTTTCCCTCCAGCTCCATTGAGAACTTGGAATGATCTTTGGACAGGGAGGGCAATGTCGCATCTTCCCGAAAAAGGTGGTACGATGGAGGCTCCACATCTTCTTCTGAGTCCTGTAAGTTTGAATTGCAGAGGGGTGACCCAGCCCTGGGGGAGTTGAACACCTCCTCAGTGGTGCTGCAGGCCTCAGCCACATTATCGTACATGTGTGTGGCCTCGATTATGTTCTTTTTCTCCACCACATCTTTAAAAAAGGGATGAAAGAGCTCGAGTTTATGCTGGGGCTGGCTACAAGGGATGCTTGTGAATCTCCCATCAATTTCTTGTGCAATCTCCTCTCCCTCTGTTAGCTGCTCTCGACTTAAGTCATTGTCCAGGACATCTATAGCGCCATCAGTGAGTGCGACAAGCTGGATGGGGATAATATCCTGCACTTCACAAAGAAAGGCACGTAACATTGCCAAGGAGGCCTTACGTTTGGCTGAATAAAAAACAATGTACCCATGAACCAACCGGCTCTTTCGGATGCTAAATGAGGAATGGTATGAAAGAACAGACAGCTCAATGCGCTTCTTGTGTACTCCAATTGGAAGTTCAAGTAAAACAGAGTTGCTGCTCCCACAGTGGGAAGATTTACAAGTTTGGGACTGCAGGACAGGAGAGAGAATGTCATCTGCACTAAAAGGATCACCACACATGAGACACATGACAATTCGAAGGTCCACATCAGCCAAATCTTTGATACTAGCAGTAGAACTAACCAGGTTTAAGTTGCGCTTAGAGTCCAGGAGTCCCTTCAGAACTTGACTGATCTGCTTCTCGTTAATGTTGCGTCCATAACCAATGCCAGCAGACGCAGGATCAAGAAAGACACACTGAAGTTTGCTAGCAATCTGCTGGCCTTGCTGTATTAAGCTGTGCAGAGTCTCTCCACTTGTGTCCCCTCTCTTGTTAACTAAAATTAAGGTCAAGGGGAGGTGGACTAAGTGATTATCCCGCCTGCCCAGTGTAGATTCTCTGCTCTTCTCTATACTCTCCACCACATAGGACAGCGACTCCTTTGAATTGTAAAGGCAGAGACAGCCATGGGGTTGGAAGGTTGGTGTCTGGAAAGAGTTCACAGGAAGCCGGACATTTCCCTCTATTGGCCTCAGAGAAAGCTCATACATTTTACCATCTATTACATACTTGTCATCATTTGTACAAAGAGCTCGAATTTCATTGGCTAACTCTCGGGCAAGGCCATCTTTGCCTAAAATAACCAAATTGATCCTATCAATATTGGGGTCAGACAAAGAGTTTTTCTGATTCCTATCAGATGGTCGGATAAAGCGAGAACTGATCAAATGTTCAATCTTAGCATCTACGCAAGCTGGACAGCTTGGGCAGGTCTCCTTTGTTGGGTGGTACACAAAATGAATGTGCTTCAGAATGAGGGCATCACGCTCTGCTTGGAGTTTCTGCAATGCTTTAAATCGTTGCTCTTCACCCAGAACATCCTGGATAACACCCATCTTTTCCTTACTGGGTTTAGCATCCAGCTCCAGCTCATAAAACAATTCTGAATACTCCAAAAGCAACTCTTGGAACTCTTCTTTTGCCCGGTCTATAATCTGCTTTTGGTGCTTGCCATAGATGTCCATGTACACAGATTCTTCCAGCCACTGGTAGAAGTCTTCATTCATAATAAAACTACGAGCTTCTTCCCAAGGTTTCCCAGGAGTTATGAAAGGAGAGGTCTCCAGGTTTTCTTTGAAAGCCCTTCGCATCTCAGCTCTCTTCCTCTCATTCCTCAGCTTCTCCAAGTGGGTCTCATACAACTGCTCAGCAGGGACAGTATCCATCAAGTCAAAGGGAATCCGCTCATTTTCCATGTTGTCAATGTGGCTGGTTTCATCCCATGGTGTCTCTTCAAGTACAACAAACCACTTTAAGAACTCTGGCTTGGTCTCTAACAGCTTTTTTGCTTTAATGCAGCTCAGGTGGTCTACTTCATCTAGATTAGGTATGAGGGCTTCAAAAGCCAATGGCAGGGCTGCCAGGTACAGCTTTCTCCGGCGCTCAATATGCTCATGCTTGAGGCGGTGAATGTGCTGCAGGAAGAGCTTCTTGGCTTTCTGTGTCCCTTCCAGATAGACATAGTCCTGGTACTCAGGGGAGGCCTGCATCTTTCGGCTGACACTCAGCCAGTTCTCATTGTGACTTTTCACAATGCGGCTCACCAACCACTCATACTTGTCCTTTGCTGTAGCTATCTGCTGACTCTGCTGCTTGAGAGCTTCAAAGTAAGGGATGATTTTCGTCTTCCCTCGACTCTTATCAATGAGTTGCACTAAGGTGCTGAAAGCCAAGTCCACATTCACATTGGACCTTGCAGAGGTCTCTACAACCTGGAGGTTCTTTTTGCTTAAGGCAAAAGTATGTGCATCTCTAATGTACCGCTCAACACCCTCATCACACTTGGTCAGGACTATTACTATGGGCTTTTTTGTTTTTGCAAGCTGATTGTAGAGATTGGAGACAAACTTGAGCTGGTCATCGAAGTTCCTGTTCATGCCCCTGCTAACATCGATGCCCAGAAGAAAACCGTCAACCAGCAGCTTCCCATCTGGCATCTGTTTCTGCTCAAAGTCTTGCTCCAGCCCTAGCTGGTCAGTGCAAAAATACATGAGTTTTTCAGCTGAAGCAAGCTTGGTGGCTGCGGCTCTCTTGATGTAGGGCTGCAGTGCCGTGCTTCGATGAGGTTGAAAAGTCTGATCGTCAATAAACTCCGTCTGCTCCACAATGTGCATCTTACATTCCACACAGTCCTCCAGGGAGCGGCTAACTTCTCCCCAGTACAGAAAATGGTCATTATTGACCACCCGCCCACCAAAGTCACTGGTGCTGAGGACAGAAGTGTGGTCCAGGTGAAACTCATCAGCACTTGGGCGCACAAAGCGGTTACATAGACAAGACTTCCCAATGCCGCACTGGCCTTTCTCCTTCTCAGTGCCGGACAATCCCACCACACTGATGTTGTAGGTGGGGATTCGGACATCTTGCTTTCTTGCCATCATCATCTTCGAAACATCCTGCCACAAACAGCCACTTCCAAGATCAGATTACTGTTCTGCAGTAGAGTGAGGGCTTCTTAGCAGTGCCAGTGGACACTGGCTGCCCAAGCAGCGCAAATGTTAGGTCCCATAGTGTTCTAAACCAGTATGTCAGTTCTTCCTACTTCTCATCGACAAATAGCCAACATGTCTGCCTAGACAGAGGGGAAAAAGAAAAACCATCAGCATCCAAACTATTTTAACCACTGAATTACAATAAAAGTATTTTTTAATCCAAAAATATTTAGTAAACCTAATGTACCAGGCCTTGTGCTAAGTGAGTGATTAAGGCTGACATCAAAGTTGCTGAAATGGCTCTGAGGGTAAAGGTATTTGCTGACAACCCAAGTTTGATTTCTGGATCCCATGGAGGAAGAAAAGAACCAATTGTTCAAAGTTGGCCTCTAACTCCCACACATATGCTGTGGCATGTACATGCCTATACAGGAGGGTATGCGCATATACATTATTACACAAAATGATAATAGTAAAAAGGCTTGTATCAATGTGTTTTCAAACAGGTATAGCACAGACAAGAACAGGTGGATATAAAGTAAGGAGAATGTAAAATGACAAGTAATGAATGTAGAGTGACAAGTGAGTCTGGAGGAAATGCGGCTAACTCTAAGGTAGGGTGGATACAAGATGGGCAAGAAACATCTTTTTTGTTTTTTTTGTTTTTTTTGTTTTTTTTTTTTGAGGTAGGGTTTCTCCGTGTAGCTCTGGCTGTTTTGGAACTGATCTGTAGACCAGGCTGGCCTTGGACTCAGAAATCAACCTCTGCCCGTGTCTCCTGAGTGCTGGGATAAAAGGTGTGTGCCACAAACAAACAAAATGATGATGGTGGGACATTTTCACAAGGACAATAGCGTCATCTTTTATGGTGTCATCTTGAAGGGGCTCCCATGAGTCAGTTCTAGGATAATCTGAGAAGCAAAGAAATTGTACAGTAATGAATTACACCCCACTGCAAAAAATATGAACTAAAGTCTAATTATTGGATCAAATATAAATCACAACAGAAGGTTAAATATAGGGGAAATATTGAGGGGCAGGACACTGACAGCTAAGTCAAGTGCCTTCCTAAGCCTTATTGATAACCAGGAGAAAGCTCTTAACAGTAATTACAATGGAGAAAGCAGACAACACCTTTACTCTGAAATCAAAATCTACATCATCAGTGTGGTGTGGAAGCACTTAGGAGACTGAGGCAGGAGAAACAATAGGTCAAGAGTAGCCTGGACCACATAGAGGGAGTGGGGAGGATAGAAGAGAAAGGAGTAAGGAAAGAACGAACCTGGAAGACTCATAATATTGCTTTCAAATTTATTACAAAGCTACAACAAAACAGTCCTGCAGTGACACAAAGACAGACCAATGGAAAAGAAATTGAAAGTTTACAGCTAAATCATCATATATATCATTAGTGACTTTTTAAAAAAAACAGGCTGGCCCCAGACTCACAGAGTGACTATCTCTGCCACCATGCCTGGCTAGTTAAATGACTTTTGACAAGGATGTTGATGAGATCATTCACTGGGAAAAGGACAGACACCCCCCCCCCCCGGAGCTGGGGACCGAACCCAGGGCCTTGTGCTTGTTAGGCAAGCGCTCTACCACTGAGCTAAATCCCCAACCCCGAGGACAGACTTTTTACCATTTGGTGGAAAAGGTGGATCTTCACACAGGAAATGACAGAGAGAGGTAGGTCTTTATCTATACCACATACAGAAGCTAACTAACTTTAGGCAGGGGATGTAACTCGGATGTACGAATATTTGTATAGCATTTGCAAGGTACTGAGTGGTGGGGCATGCTTTTAATCTCAGCACTGGGGAAATCTCTGAATTTAAGGCCAGCCTGGTCCACATAGCAAGTTCTATGTGTGTCTCCAAGACTACACATTACAACTCTGTCTAAAAAAACAAGAACAAAAAATCTAAACAAACAGAAAACAATTGTGAATGGATCAAAGACCTAAAAGAAAAACTAGAGCAACAGAGATGCCCCACCTCCCCCACAGAGCACTGGTGGGTGGTAACGCTGGCCACTAAGCCTGTCAAAGAAGATGTAACCCCATCAAGCTGATCCCCTGACTGCACAGGAACACAGTAGCAAGCATTCACATACACACATCTACATGGGCACACATACTTAAATCTGAAAGGGATTTAACAGTAGACTTAATATATTTTCTATCTTAAGAGGTGTAAAAATCAGAAAGTGTAGTGATGCTGGTTTCAATGGATGAGGGAAGTAGTGAATGGGGACCCTGCATTCACATGTGGAATGACGTCACAGGGATGGACTGCTGTAATGACTACATATTATGAATAGGTTGAACACTAATGAAATATGTACTAAAAATGGCTAAGATTTTAACTTTGTGTTACTCATCTTTTATACACTAAAATCAATGCAGGTAAAAGGATGAAGCTCAGTGATAGAACACTTGAGTAAGAAGAATAAATCAGAAAAAATAATACTAGTATATATAAAATGGATGGCTATACTGAGATAAAGTATCCCTACTTTTAGAGAAAAGTATTTGGGGCAGGGGGAGGCAAAATGAATGTAAATGTTCAGGAAAAAAAATCTGTTTTAGAGAGAGTAAAAATGCCAACAAGGGACTAGGGCTATGGCTCAGTCAGTACAATGCTGACCTAGTATAAATGAAATCCCGGTCTTGATCCTTACCCCACACAACATGGAAGTGATAGTGCTTGCCTGTAACCAAGTATAAACACTTGAGAGATGCAGGCAGAAGATCCGGCTATGCAAGATCCTAACTAAAGCCAGTCTCAGGCCAACGTGGGGCACATGGGAACCTTTCAAAACATAATCATTGCAGAGGAATAAAATGTAAATAGGTAAATCTGGATTAAGTGTGTGTGCTGGCTAGTTAAATGTCAACTTGACATCTGAAAGAAGGGAACTTCAAGTGAGAAAATACATCTGTAAGATCTTGCTGTAAGCAATTTTCTTGATTAGTGATTGACGTGAGAGGGCCCAGTCTATTGTGAGTGGCACCATTCTTGGGTTGGTGGTCCTGGGTTCTAAAAGAAAGCAGGCTAAGCAAATCATAATCAGCAAGCCAGTAATTGTAACCCCTCCATGGCCTGTGCATCAGCTCCTGCTTCCAGGTTCTTGGCTTGCTTGAGTTCCTGCTCTCACTGCTTTTGATGACAGACTGTTCATGTGTGACAGTCCCCAAGTTGCTTTTCGTCATGGTATTTCATCACAGTGATAAGAAGTCTAACTATGACAGAGTATATGATATTTTTCTGTGTTGTTTTTACTGTTACCAATGACAAATTCTCAGGAGTTCCTGATGAGAGCTGGCCTGTAAAGTTTTCCAGCTGGCTCCTGTGTCCTCCCCGTATCTGTAATACTTCTAGAGAAATGAGTACTAAGGTGGCTATAAAGCCTGAAAAGCTAGCTCTCTAGACTTAGGCAGCTACATCACACGTGATCCCTGTTGAACATTTTAAACAAAGGAACTCATCAAAGACTGCTCCCTCAATAGGAAAAAAAAAAAGAACAAGAAAAGGTGAGGCTAGTTGGGGGGAACCATCAAGAGACTGGGCTGAGCAACTTAAAATAATGCAGTCTTTCTTTAGCTTTTTCTTCTTCTTCTTCTTCTTCTTCTTCTTCTTCTTCTTCTTCTTCTTCTTCTTCTTCTTCTTCTCTCTCCTCTCTCTCTCTCTCTCTCTCTCTCTCTCTCTCTCTCTCTCTCTCTGTTTTTCTAGACAAGGTTTCTCTATGTAGCCCTGGCTGCCCTGGAACTCAGTCTGTAGACGAGGTTGGCCTCAAAGTCACAGAGATCTGCCTGCCTCTGCCTCCCAGGTGCTGGGATTAAAGGCGGCACCACCATTGCCTGGCTAATGCAGAGTCTTTCCATGGTCAGGATCCAAGGAAGCAAGAATGGAGCAGAGGAGCGGCACTTTAAGGAATCCAAATTGTTAAAAAAGTTTTTGTTAAAACCAAAAAGTTCTAACATTTTCAGTCAGTAGCAAACTGTTATTATGGTGTCAAAGTCTTTAGCATCCTTTCAACTGAAGTAAATAAAATAAACCACCTCTGGCTACTTCTGCATACATGGGCCTCTGGAATCCACTATTCTGTGGTACTGATATTTACTTGCACACTCAAGTGTAACTCTGCGACTGCCAAGCCTACAGTCAAGCAGTCTCCTGAGACTATCTAAAATAGCAAGCAGACCAATCTTCTTGGGAATATCATTTGCACCTGGTAGGAAGCATTTCTATAAACATCATGCTTTGGTGTGCTTCACAGAAATGTCAAAAAAACAAAAAAAACAAAACAAAACAAAAACAAAAATACAAACAAAACAAAACAAAAAACCCCCAAAATACAGATCTTTTCTTTAAGCCTTTTAAAATTATTTATTTTATGTATGCAAGTGTTTTATATATGCAAGATGTGCACCCTGTGCATGCCTGATGCTCATGGAGATCAGAAGGGGATGTTGGATTTCCCAGGAACGGAGTTGTAGATGGTTGTGAGGCACCATATGGGTACTGGGTAAAAAAAACTTAGGTTCTCCGCAAGAGCAACAAGTGCTTTTAACTGTTGAGCTATCTCTCTAGACCCGCGTTTTTCAATCTGTGGGTTGTGACCCCTTTAGATCAACCCTTTCACAGTGTTTGTTGCCTAAGACCACTGGAAAACACAGATACTTTACTATTCACAGCAGCACCAAAATTACCCCTTATACAATAATAATGTTACAGCTGAGGGTCACTACAACATGAGGAACTGTAGCGAAGTCAAAGCATTAGAAAGGTTGAGAACCACTGCTCTAGAAATCTTTTTTTTTTTTTTGTTATTGTTGTTTTGCTTTTGTGTAGTGCTAGGGGTGGTACCAAAGACTTTGGACACGATGAACAAATGATCTACTGCTGAACCATCCCTTTCCCAGCCCTTTCACTGGTGGATTCGAAGCAAGCTCTCTCTCTTCCTCCTCCCCTTTATTGTCCCAAAACGCTATAATCCTACTGCCTCTGCTTTTTACTTTGATTCAGGGTCCACAGGCAAGCCTTGAACTCTATATTCCCCGTCTCAGACTCTGAGAGGCATGAGACACTGGACTTAGTAACACCACATTTTATTCTAGGAGACAAAAGAGAGAACACCATTGTCTGCTGAGATGGCACCCTCAAGTGGTCATGGGTCACTTCTAAACATTTTTCATGACAATTTGAAAAATCAAAACTTTTAAAGAAACCTAAGGTGTTATATGTAAAAACTACTTCATGACAAGCTTCAAGGAAGGCTGCAGAAGTCAGCAGGAACAAGCAGGGCACCTAAGGGAAAACTTCCGCCTCCACTTCCCTGAACGGCTGCCATACAAACTAACTGAAGAGCTGCTTGTAAAAATCTTAATTGTATTTACCTCCCTCTAACACCACAGGGCAGGAAAGAGCTATCTATGCAAAGATCAGCAAGCTTGGCACTGGGATCTCTAGTACACACAGCTTACAGTTTGTTTTAATTGGTGACAGAGTCGGGAAGGACTACTGATGAAGTCCCAAAAGACTAGGGTGCTCACCCCAAGGGACAGGGGTCACAAGGGCTCAAACTTACCTATCTTGAAACATACTTAGCAACAGGGTTCTCCTTGAAGTGACCGTAGTATGCAACTGGCAACCTATGACTCAGCATTCTGTACTGTACAATGGATCTAATAACACATTCCTTCCCAGAAACCTCAGAGGACAACGAAGCAACAAAAGACTGCATAAAATTTGAAGTAAAAATGCACCATCATCTGTTCAATCCTTGCTTAGTCATAATTTTCAAATGGCAGGATGGTCTTAGCTGCAGAAAGCTGAAATGAAAAGAACAGCCAACCTTGAAGGGAACAGCCACTAATATGTACGTAGTTTTGCTGTCATTTTGAGACAAGGTCTCACTATGTAACCCAGGCTGGCCTTGAACTCCAACTCCTGCTTAGCCTTCTGAATGTTATATGCCACTATGTCTGAATGCTCCCTGCTTTTTTTTTTCTTCCTTCAAGGGACAAGAAATGTTCCCCCTGCATATATATTTTTTTAAATTCCAAATTATGTTCACAGCCAAAAATGTTACCAAAACACGAGAATCAGGTGGCACGGAAACAGTTAATTTTTGAACACCTGCTACCTTCCACTTATTAGAAACCTAATAAGTTCCTTAGTGTAACTGCACTCTCAGCTTTGATGTCTGGATAGTGCAGTTTTACTAGTTCCTCAATTGGACTGAATTACACAGTAAACAAAGCTGGTTATAAATCTAAAGATGTCTCAAACACTTAGTTTAGAGGAAGTAACTTTAAGTGCCTGCCCACATACACGTTCAACTTTTCAAAGAGGTGGCCAAAAAAAAAAAAAAAAAAAAAATTTAGCTGAGCCATTAAACTTAATGATCACAAGATCATAAAGAGAGCAGAGAGAACAAGAAAGGTGTGTCCAAGACTTCATGATGTCCAGTGTCCTCAAACAAATCCTTAATGGACAACTAAGGGACAAGATTGAATGTCTATCCTAGTGTTTTCTATACTAGTCCTTTCAACAATGGAGAGTGACAACAGGGGAAAGACAAATCTCTAAAACTAACCCAGGGGCTCGAAAGGTGACTCAGCAGATAAAATGCTTTCTTTCTGTTCTTGCAGAGGACCTGTGTTCAATTCTTAACATGCACACGATGGCTCACAACCACCAGTAACTCCCTAGCATGCATATAGTGCACTTTCATACAGATAAACTAAATGTAAGAGTAAATAAAATTAACCCGACCTGCTGTGATGGCTCATTCTTGAAACCTCAGTATCCGGGAGGCTGAGGCAGTAGACTGCTGCGAATTCCTGGTTACCCTTAGCCACATAACCCATTTCAAACAATAAAAACAAATAAACACAAGATGTATTTAAAAACAGGTTAAAAACAGTAACTCCTTGTATCATTGAATTCTGTAGAACTACTGAGACTAGGAAAACCAACAAAATACAAAGCCTAAAAGCTTAACATCTTGTGAGGAGTCAAGTCAACTACCTTGGAGAGGAGGACCCTTCAGGAGTATGTTCAACTCTTTATCACAGGTGTTGTGCTGCTGTAAAACTCATGCAAACACATGTGTGCTCTACAGACCTTGTTATAGAATGTCTAGAATTGTGTCTGGTATGTGTAGCACTGACTCTGAGCTAAAGCATCTTCTCCACAAGGACATTTTTACCCATCACCCAGAGTAGGAAGCTGCACCATTCCCAAGGCAGCACCAGAAATGCCACTGTGACCCGAAAATACATGGGGCTGTACCTGGAGGTGTATTCCCTGACAAATAGTCCCCTCCACACACATCACCCATAGTAACATATGCTTCTGAGCTCTGGTCTTCAATGACCCACAAGACACAGAATTCTAACTTCTAGCCATAATCAAAATTATAATGTCCAAATAAGAGAATATGTAACAACCTCCAAATGCCACCAACTATGGCTGGGAACAAATCATTTCATGGGCTGTTACTCTTGAAAAGCACAACACAATACTTGCTACTGTTGTTTTCCTTCATCCCAGTCAGGTAAAGAATAAAAACACATGTCAGCAGCACAATGGAAAGGCATCTCCCTAAACCTCTTCAACCTCGGTTTCTGAGTGTTTCAAAGGTGTCAATCATGATCAGCCAGTAAAATATCTGTTATTCAGCTGCAGAGAAGCCAGCAGAAGAAAGATATATATACAGGGGGAACATTCCTTGTCCCTTGAAGGAAGGAAAAAAAAAAAAAAAAAAAGCAGAGAGCACAAACCAGGTGTCACAGTGCACATCTATGACCCCAGTACTCAGGAGACTAAGCAGAAACACGAGTTCAAGGATTGCTTGGACAACTTAGACCCTGTCTCCAAAAAAATTAAAAAGTGGGCTACATCTCAGGGCTAGAGTATTTGCCTAGCATGAAAGGCCATGGGTTCGAACTGCAATACCATTAAAACAACAGCCCTCAATGGCAGTCAGTAATCCTAACCCCCAGAAGGTGGAGTCAGGAGGACTGTTGGTATTCAAGACCCAGGCTGGGCTGCAAAGCAAGTTCAGGCAGCAGGGTTACAGAAGGCACTATCTTAAACAAATAACATCCCCAAAACCTTGGGGCTGGAGAGATGGCTGTGATTAAGAGCATCTGCTGTTCTAAAGGACCTGGGTTCTATTTCTAGAACCCATAGAGCAACTCAAAATGGTCTGTAACTCTTTCAGGGGATCTGACACTTTCTTCTGGCCTCCAAAGAAACTAGGCACACATGCACACAGTACACATACGTGCAGGTAAAACACACAATAACTAAAAACAAAAAAAATCAGAAGGGGCAGATACCACCCTTCTCTGAGGAACTATTAGCAGTTATTGGTTGGTGGGATAGAATCAGTTTCTTCAGTAGTGTATGGCATGCTCCAGTAAATAATTTCCAACCCATGGTCATGCAAACAACCCTAAGTAAACGAAAAATAGGAAAGGGGTTAGGGGTTTCAAACAGGAGTTGGAGAGAAATGAAAGTAGACAATGGGGTAAAAATGATCAAAGTATAATATGGAATGTATTAAAATGACAATGAAATAAATTTTATAAAAAAGTCATTGAAAAGAAAACAAAGAGAACACTATTCTCTGCTCTATTGAACTGCTGAATTTAACTCAAGAAAAACTTTTTAAAAGCCCAAATGCTTTCATTTTCACAGCATTAGGCAGTAAGGTAAGATCTGTAGTTTTTGCTTTTCATTTGGAATAGAGGGAAACTAGAGATGAAAAAACAGGAGTACAGTCCAAGGTCATCATGCACACATGAAACCTACTGACTTAAAGGCAGAGCAGGCAAGCATACTAAGTAGATGTGATAATCTTTTGAACCTGAAAGAGATACGGAGGGTGCCTTGTTTCTGGGAATCAGAACTATAAGGTGATTTTAAGTAATACCTTTAATTCTACTCACTTGCTTAATGAGTGCCTTACCAAATGACTTGTCAAAAAAAAAAAAAAAATCAACATGCCAACAGCCCCCAGGACTGTACAAAACAAAGGTCCCACTGGGTGGCCTCTGTTACACTAACTTCCCCCTTTTCTGCAGAGTCCCAGAAACAATTTTTATGACACTCTAATCTTCAGAATTGAGAAATGATCCATCCATCAGCCCAATCTAACACTTAGCTACAATGTAAAGTCAATGTCCTGAATAAGGAAATGCAGTGACTGGACAGAGGCTCAGCAGTTAAGAGCACTTACTGGTCTTGCAGAGAGGACTTGGGTTCAGTTTCCAGCACCCACGTGGCAGCTCACAACCATCTATCTCTAACCCCGATTTTAGGGATCTCCTCTCTCTGACCTCTGCAGGCACCAGGCACAAACACACATGGTGCACAGACATACATGCATGCAAAACACTCATATGTGCAAAATAAAATTTTTTGAAAAAAGAAAAAACTAAAATAAAAAATTTAAATGACGTCTGCCTCCCTTGTTGATTTACTTTTTGAGACAGGGTCTCAAACTGGACTCAAAGTGGCAATGTAACTGAGAATGGTCTTGAAACAATCCAGAATTACTGACTGCTATTATAAGCATATGTCGCCTCAGTCAATGGATGGAGTGCTAATCAAGGGCTCATTTTTAGTAGGCCTTACCTTTTGTCTCATATTGCTCTTGGTAATATTGCCACCTAAACTCTTTACCCAACAAATTACCATATTCTAATGAATTAATCAACTCAGATAAAAGAAAATCCTACTTGAGCATGGCAACTATAATTCTACCTTTCAACCCAATACAAACTGAAATAATAGTATCTGGGTGTGCTGTGTGGAAACCATGGGTTTACAAAAGAAGAAAAGAGTCTGGAAGGCAGCAGAGAGCCCTGCTGGCTGCTGCCTCTCACACAGGCTACAGATCTGACTCCTCCCTCCTGTGGGAGGGAAATTCTCACAGCTAGGGAACCTATACTGGGCTTATGATTCAGAGAATCTTTGAAATGGATCCTCTGGATCTGTAGGAAGACTAAGCTAAGTGTTACTTGTCTGGCCTGGAAACAGGCTTGTCAGACAGGCTGGTTTTGGTCATTGTGCATGAATACTCTAAGCCATGCTATTCCCTCTGCAAACTTCAGAAAGCCCAACCAGCAAAGCATCAGGGACGGCAAGGCTTTCAATCAAGAACTGAAAAGTCAGATGTCTGGTTTTGAAAATACTCTGGCCTAAAGTTAGTTTTTTAAAGAGCATTTACCAAAGACCTGATGCTCTGTTCACAATATGTGCCAACAGCCCCTCTCCATTTGCTTTCCTGAGACCTGTTAAAAAGACCCTGAGTTCCAGGGTTGGTGACAAGACTACAATGATGCTCTTACCATCCCAGCCAGCCCACACCTAACATGATCCTCAAGTTCTGAGGCCAGCCAAACTCTACAAACTGGTCGTAAAGCAACATGTTGAAGCCAAATTACTCAGAGGACAGAATTAGATTCCCATGATCAATGAAGGAGGCTGTTTCAGCAAAAGCAATTCCTTAAACTTTATCCTCAGCAGCTGGAACCAGGCAGCTTCAGAATTCTAGCCGCTTAACTGATCAAAGTATAAGACAAAAGTAAAGACAAAATCAGAAGTTGGTTCACTATCTCTCTCTGGATTACCTGCCTACTATGTTATACCAATACGTATCTGATTTTATTCCTGTCTCCTGGCTCACTTCTAAAATCTCTGGAATCGTCACTGTAGTTATATGCTGATGACTTTGAAAGGGAGGCAGCTCGTGGGGGATGTGAGGCAGGGCAGGATTAGAGTGGTCTTGAAGCTGCAGCCTCTACAGAGTTGAACACAAACAGCCAATGATCTAATTAACTGTGCCTACCCACAGCTCCATAAAACCAAAGAGGGTTCAGCTAGCTTTATACAGCTGACAACACTGAAGCTCAAGAAGGGTAAGCATGTGGCCACTCTACATCCCTTCCAATTCACCCTGCCCTCTCCACACATCATCTGTATGCTTTGTGGACCACACTAGCAAATGAACAAAGAAAGAGGCTGTGGGTAGACTGGTGTACAATCAGAGTACAGTAAAACAGAACACCAGGACTTACATGAGAAGTGGGGGGAAGAATCTTGATAGACTGAGCCCTAAACCTGAGAGGTGACATGATCCCTGAGGACATAATATTAGAGCTACATTGAGTCTGAGGGACCCACTGGTGTCTGCTGAAGAACAAACTGTTTGCTTGATGGGGGTGGGGGTGGAACAGGGAGGTGGGAAGATCTACATTTCTGATGTTAGAATTGAGGTGTCAGAGTATAGTGAGAAAAAAAGTTTATATTTATTCCTGTATTCTCAGAATTGATGTCATAAAAGGGATTTGCCAAGTTGGAAATGGAGGCACATGGCAGCTCTTGCACAGTGGACACAGGTCAAGAGTTCAAAGTCATCCTGGGCTATATATTGAGGCCAGCCCTGATACATAACATCCTATCTCAAAGCACAGAAAAAGAGTATTCTTCCCCCGGTGCCCCTTTCCTTCTCAGAAGTTTATTTGCCTCTCACTTTTCCCTAGTAAAGCTATTTGCTCTGCTTAAAGGGGGTGGGGTGGGGAGGGTACCTGAGAGATTGTCTCAGTAAGAGCATGTCTTGCTTTTGCAGAGGACCTGAGTAATGGTTCCTAGCACCCACGAGGTGTCTCACAATGATACCTTACTCTACTTCTAAGGAATCTGATGAGCTCTTCTGACGCCCTCTGTGGGTACACATGCTCATGGGTGTGTGTGTGTGTGTGTGTGTGTGTGTGTGTGTGTGTGTGTGTGTGTGTGTGTGTACAGGTACATGTAGGCAAAACACTTATATATAGAAAGAAAGAAAGAAAGAAAGAAAGAAAGAAAGAAAGAAAGAAAGAAAGAAAGAAAGGAAGGAAGGAAGGAAGGAAGGAAGGAAGGAAGGAAGGGCGGAAGGAAGGACGGACGGTAGGTAGGTAGGTAGGTAGGTAGGTAGGGCGAGTGACTGACTCCTAGGATGCTAGTTCACAGAAATGTGGACTGGGAAGGAAAATCAAGAGTAGGAAGTAAGGAAGTTTGACTTTTGGGTAGGCACACAGTCTCCCAAGATATGGATTCAGATGTGCTTACTGTGCTCGATTACTAAAGTTTGTAAAGTTAGCAAAATTATTCAGAGACATATTTACATTGCCAGAAAGCTGCTCTGCTGGATGTATTAAAAAATGCAGACACAGCTCTAATCCTAGGCCCCAGGAGGCAGCAAGTTTCTTCGAGGACAGCCTTGTCTACACATTTTAAGAGCCAGTCAGAGTTACACAGTGAGACCCTCCCCCTAAATAGATTAATTAATAAAAAGTTGTTGAAGAAAAATTCTCGGGATGCTTTATGGTAGTACCAAGATATATCAGTGAAGTCCCAAGGAAGCTATAATTAGACTGAGAGAATATAAGACTTGTAAAAGGGTCGACAGGCTGCAAGCAGTATCTAGCAGTGGCACTAGGGAGGGAACAAAGGGCATGCCTTGCACTAAGCTACATTGGCCCTGCATCTTTCACCTGACTATATTATGGGACATACAGCGTATCTCACTAGGCACGTCTGTATCCCTGCCCCCATCCCCCCACACCAATTGTAGAGTCCACTTTCAGGCAGGATTAAGTGGACATGTAAAACTGGAATTAGGCATGCTGCCCAAGCAGCAGCCCCAGGTACTGTCTTGACAGGGGCTTAGAGCAAGAACTCTGGGCCACACAAATTCAATGGGGGCTTTCTCTACCTTGCTATGGGACACTGATCAAAGCTGTTGTGCATAAGGACATAACAGAGAATCCATGACTCCTAAGTGTCTGTCTATACAGAGTGGGGCTACCCGAGTAAGAAGGAGAAGAGCCCTTAGGAACAAGAGGTACTCTTCTCCCTAGGACTGACTCTAAGGAACTGCTGGTTCTAGTTATGCTTGGACAGCATCCTATAACAGTCCCAGAAGCTGTAACGTGTTCAGCTACCCACTTGGGAGGATGCTGCTCCTAAGGAAACAGGGCTGGGTGAATGGCATGAGGCACTGCCCAGTACTGAAGGCCCATGTGGACACATGTGCAAGGACCCAAAGACTGTAGATTCTCATATTCCTCAGACATATTGTAAGAAAAACAAAACTAGTATTTAGGACATATTGTACAAGCACTACACATGAAAGGTAATGCAAACTTAAGCAAATTCAAACTTGAATGTATTTCAATAAGTCAGGCATACAGAGCTTATCTAGACATTGGCACGGTGCACTTGGGTATTCTTACCAAATTAAAAACAAACAAAACAAGTGAACCTTATCCTCACATTAAGACCAATTTTATCCAGAGTGTGAAACAAAAAATACTTTGTATAACATTTTTTGGGGGAGGGGGCACATATATACCATGATGCATATGTGCTGTTGAGAAAGTAATTTGTGGGAGTGAGACATCTCCTTCCACCATGTGGGTCTCAGGCTGGAAGTCAGGCCGTCAAGCTTGGCGGCAGCACCTTTAGTTACTGTGTCAGCCTCATCATTCGCTTTTAAACACTTAAAAATCTAGTAAGGTTTTTGTTTGTTGGTTTTTTAATTTCTTGGAAGGACAAAGCTCTTTTTAGGAAAAGATTCTTTACTCCAACATTTGGGAGTCGAGGCAAAATGACCTCAAGCTGAAGGATAACCTGACTCCAGGAGAGAGACCCTGTCTGACAAAAAACGCAATGAGTAGTCTTCATGTTTCTGAAAATGCAAGAAGATTATGCACAGTGCAGAAGACATATACATTGCTGTTGCCTGTGAAGAACACACTAGCCTCATTTAAAGTCTAGCAATAAACCTTACTATTCCCCTGAAAGCATTTCAACCTGACAATTAGGATTTCAGCCCATTATCTCTAATTATTCCTCACTATTCATTTGCATTATTCCATAATTTGCCAGTCCTAAACTGGGCTATTGTGCAAGTAAGGTAACTTACATCAAATGCATAACATTTTGGGGTGGGGGTGGGGGTGGCTTTTACTTTATCTAAGATGCCTGAACTGAAGGGGTAAGGACAAAATCACAAGCTAGAGCAAAGTTAACTTCTACACCCAGCACTTTAACAGGGAACAGTTGGACTTATGAACTAATTTAAGTTTATACAGTCAAAACCAATGCTCATATTCATCTTGGCTATTTTCTGGTCCCCAAAATTATGTATATACCTGTCTTGTTTAAAATGAAGTTAAAAACAGCATCATGAATTAAATGAAACAAAACAAAACAAAACCCACACAACTGTGGTAAAGAGATGAACAAATGACTGGAATCTGCACAAACTGTGCCTTAGGCTTAATCTTATCTCAAAATCTGCTAAACTGGGGCTTTGCTCTTTGTTCTTCTGCAGAAAATTGCATTTAAAAAGTCAAATTTTTTTTCCTCATTTTTTCCCCCCTCATTTAAGTAAGGCAAGATCTCATACTGTGGTGGCCAACTGGAGGCTGGGGATGAAACAGCTGATTCTCCTGAGTTCTGGGGTTTACAAGTATATTCCATTGTGCCTTTATTGATGCTAGGACCCATTGTGCATGCTAGACACACACTGTACAATCCAAGCTGCAATCCCAGCCCCAAATAAACTGGGCTGTCTGAGAAAAAGAAGCTGGTTTATTATTGGCAAGAACAGAAAAACACCGGGCCAGCTAGATTGACACCTACTGCTATGCCTAGGCCTGGCAGTATGAGTGCCATTCCTAGAACTCACACGATGGAAACAGCCAACTCTGCCACACATGCACCAAGGAATGTGCATCACACACACACACACAAGCACACACTCTGGGGTAGGGGACAATGGACAGACAAATGGACAGACGACAGGATGGGATGAGTCAGGACAGGGCACTAGGACTTAAGTATTATCTTTCACAACATAAAAAGTCCATTTTGGGTTCCTTCTCTGAGCCAGACCATAGAGGCATACATACTTTCAGACTTTACGTGTAAGCTTTATACACTTTTATATCATTTTCTAGGAGACATGCAAACGAAGTTTACACAGCTAGCAAGCACATCTGGGACTCTAATAGGCCACTTTATCATATTCTTGACCATTGTCCTCCTACTAGGGTCATGGCAAACAGGTGACACTAATCTTCACTGTTGCAAGTGCAGAAGTCATGCTTTGGGAGCCAAGGATGTAACTGGAAGTTCTTCAGGCTCGAGAGGTGGCACAACAGGACTCTCAGCCTCAAGAGAACATTCTAGCTTAGTCTGCTTTTATATGCTGGGATTCCACATTTTAAAAAATGTTGCCAGTTGTGGTGTACACCTTTAATCCTAGCACTCTGGAGATGGGGGAGGTAGAACTATGTGTTTTCCAGGCCAACCTGGTTTTCATATCAAGATCCAGGCACTGTGGTACATATCTGTAACTCTAACACTTAGCGCTTGGGAGGCCTAGGCTACATAGCCGATGGATGAATGAGTGGGAAGGAAGGAGGGAGGAAGAGGGCTGGGGACATAGTTCAGTTGGCAGAGTGCTTGGCTAGTATGCACCAAACCCTAGATTCAACCCCCAAATAAACTGTCTGGACATAGTAGCACACACCTATAATCCTAGATTCCAGGAGGAAAAGAAGCTCAAGGTCATGCTTCAGCATATAACCCCAGAGGTCAGAGACCTCTCCTGGAGACCTGCCTCAAAACACATGCACACACGCTCTTAAGGTTCTATGATTTTCCTTTTTTGAAACAAAACACTAAATATTCAGACATCTAGCAGCCCAATTCCCAAGACTCTGCCTAAAGGTAAAGTCAAACAAGTTGCCATGATTCCCTCAAATTCTTTCCCCTCTTTCTTCTCCTAGAAGTTTATCCAGACAAGTAAAACTGAGACAGAGGAAGAAGTATCAGTTTAGCCAGAGCCCTGGTGCACAAGGGTGCCAGCCTTCACTCTCTAAGGAGCCAAGGCTCTGAGCGTGCTTGCACAAACACAGTAGGGCAGCTCTGGAGTGAAGAAGGGCACCTTCCTGCTCCCTCCCTCCCTTGTTCTCACCCTCATGGGAGTCGGCTTCCCATGTAAAGACCAAGTCCAACCTGCTTTTAACAAGTGCTGTGTACAAACAACTGCCTGCGATGGAATCACTGACACGGTGGCGGTGTGGGTCGCTCCTTTGAAAAGCCTTGTCAGGCCTTGGCTATGTAATTTAGTGGTGGCTCACAGGAAGTGCTGGGAGCCAGATTCTTTCTGCCTGTGCTCAAGGCCGTAATTTCCTTCCCATACTTAAATCAATGACCCTATGGCTCTCTGTCAAGGGAGTGGGCTGAGGGTAAAGGGCAGAAAAATAAGAAGCAAAATCTGAAGAAATGGGGTTGATCTGAAAAGATTCCTAAGATTCTTCTCAAGATTAACTAAAGAGGACTGCTGAAGAACAAGTCTGCAGTCTCTAACTGAAAACCCCCACATGGCAGAGGGCTGGCAGCCAGTAAGGTCCGGAAGTTGACCAGGAGAAGAGGCAGTCCCAGAAGTCACTTCAGTTCTGGGGCCATCCTGTGCCTAGCCAGAGTGGGAGAGGTCAACCAAAATCCTAGAAGCAGTATGACTTGGAAGTGAAGGGTGAGGCGGAGGGGAGGACAGAGTCCAGGGAAGGCTTGGTGGTGCACACTTGCTGAAGCGAGGGAGGCTAAAGCGGATCCTGATTGGAGGCCGGCCAGCACCGCTGATTCACAGCAACAAGCTGTCTCCACCACAGACAGATACTGTTCATACAGTACCTGTTCGCCCTCCAACACTTCAAGAGCAACTTTAAACTGTAAAATATGTCTCGATGGAAAGTCCAAACATAAGAAAACAGTTGTGTTCCTGTGAGGAATTTAGTAAAGAGACTATATAGTGCTAGCTTCCTGATTCCCTTTGGATAGCAGACCAGAATAGTAACTAGTTCCTCCTTATCAGCTACCATTCCTTAGAAAGTGCTTGGCCTGTAATTTTTTTGAAGATCAGTGAGTCACGTCTTATCACTGCTGCAGCCCTCAGACTAAGAAGGAAAACAGACCCAGCCCACTCTTCTGCAACAACAGCTGACCTATCTGCAGGAAGAAATCACCTTGATCCCATGCATTTGGCTGCCTTTCAGAATACCTCTTCTCCTGGTCCAAATTATCGAGAACATGCATAACTTTCTGAGCTGCATGCAAGAAACTGAACTGCAACTGTCAACAAATCCAGAGCTTCCCTTTTGACCTTATGTCTTGCCCTGTGACATAGGATCCTAAAGAACAAAGTCAGGCACTGCAGCTGTGATGTTAAGATTATGAGAAAACAGGTAGCATGGCTAATGTGATTTTCTACAGTCCATGCCACTCAAGGAAGATTTGGGGCCCACAGCTCCTGACCACTTGTATCTTCCTTCTCAGACCTCAACTCTGCCCCATTGCCTCTTAGGAAAGCCTCCATGCAAGCCTGTCTGGGGCTTAAAATGCCACTTATAACTTGACGAACCTTTCTGCTGTTAACCCTCACTAGCAAGGTGTGGGATACAACTTGTCTATACCAAGATGCTGCATTAGATACATTAATCTTTTTGTAGGATATCCTTCCCTTTATGAAGGATAGAGTACATTCAGCTAAACAGAAGAAAAACAGAAGACACTTTTCTGCCCAGAGAAGAATCACATACAGAACAAGATGACTATGTGTCTGCTTGTTGAAGGGAAGGGTTATTTGACAATAATTCGTCAATCTGTAGGCTTATAGACTCTTCAGATGTATTTAAAATATAAAAAGCAAACCACAGGGCTGGAGAGATGGCTCAGACGTTAAGAGCACTGTCTGCTCTTCCAGAGGTCCTGAGTTCAATTCCCAGCAACCACATGGTGGCTCACAACCATCTATGATCAGGTCTGGTGCCCTCTTCTGGCCTGCAGGTGCATACATGCAGGCAGAAAGCTGTATGATGTATACATAATAAATAAATAAATGTTTAAAAAAATAAAAAAAAATTTAAAAAAAAGAAAAAAAAAAAAAAAAAGCAAACCACTTCAGGATGGGGAGATGGCTCAGTGGGTAAAAACATTTAGTACCCAATTCAGCTCCCCAGCACCCACATAAACACAGCCAGGCTGTGGCAGTACAAGCCTTTAATCCCAGCACTCGGGAGGCAGAGGCAGGCAGATCTCTGTGAGTTTGAAGCCAGCCTGGTCTTCAGAGGGAGTTCCAGGAAAGCCAGGACTACACAGGAAAACCCTGTCTCAAAGACCAACCAATCAAACAAAACAAGCAACTTCCACCTCTAACACAAACCTAGCCAGGGGTGATCTCACATACCTGTACCTCCAGTGTGCTGTGCACTAGTAGGGGTGTGTGTTTTGGGGATGCGACAGAGAATAAAGCAGAGAGCAACACAGGATGGCATCTAATCTCTGTCCTCCAAACCCAGGCACACACTTAGGGGATCATTTCAAAACTGGAGACAAAACACTCCACCAAGATTATGAGTTCAAAACACCTGAGCAACTCAACTCTTATTTTCCTTATTAATAGAGAACTCGACTCAGTTGAATTATGAGAACCAAAAGCTATGTCAGGCCCACACAAAAGTCAACTAGGCTCAGAAGCTGTAGGTGCCCACTCACACTAGACCTCAGGGAACAACAGACAATGGAGAGCAGCTGGCCTGAGAGTAACCCAGGCTTCTTGCACTACCCGTTCGTTATACAGCAGCTCCCTCAGTCTCTCTACAGGTGCAACTTTTGTCTGCAGCAAAGTTTTATATTTGCTAGCTTCTAATTAAAGGTTGTTTGACTTTTAGAACTTCATTTAACATCTATAAACCTGTGCCACTCTGTAAGAATGTCAAGAATGTTAAGTACCAACTAGTACTCTTTCAAAGTGACCTTCACAAAGGATTGCCTCTATTACTTTGCCAGCTAACATGTCAGAAGGCAAAATATTCCTATCACAGGCTACCAAACTTGAAAAGTCAAAAGACATTAGAAAAGGCTTCTAAGGGGTTGGGGATTTAGCTCAGTGGTAGAGCGCTTGCCTAGCAAGCTCAAAGCTCTGGGTTCGGTCCCCAGCTCTGAAAAAAAGAAAAGAAAAGAAAAGAAAAGAAAAGAAAAGAAAAGAAAAGAAAAGAAAGAAGAAAAGTCTTCTAATAAAAAAAGCAGAATCATGTTGAGTGTGGCTGTATATATCTTTAATGCCAGCACTCAGGAGGAAGAGGCAGGTGGATCTCTCTGAGTCCAAATCTGAGCCTGAGTCTAGTCTGTCTGCACAGCCAGACCCTATCTCAAACAAACAATGCAAAAAGGTGCACTTTAAAAAAGCCATTCAGGGGTTGGGGATTTAGCTCAGTGGTAGGCGCTTTGCCTAGGGAAGCGCATAAGGCCCTGGGTTGGTCCCCCAGCTCCGGAAAAAAAAAAAAAAAAAAAAAAAGCCATTCAGGGGCCAGATGCTGGTGGCACACACCCTTAAATTCCAGGACTCAGAAGGCAGAGGCAAGGGGATCTCTGAGGCCAGCCTGGTCTACATAGTGAGTTCCAGGACAGCCAGGACCACATAGAGAAAGAAACCCTGTCTTTAGACAAACAAACAAACAAACAAAAGCACACACCAAAAAAAAGCCACTCACTGTGAGTGAGCAACAGAGAACTCTGAGCAAGGTAATATTAACATTTTCATGGAAGAGTACTTGGCAAGTAGTCAACAAGGCCTGGACTCTTACTAGCTGGGTCATCAAATCCTGCTGTGGGGAGGGAAAGCACACAGAGATAAAAACCAGTTAAATGGCATTTCATAGCCAAGCTACCTTGCCAGCTCTCCCCTGTCAGCGAGATTTGTGGACAGTGGTAGTTAGAGATCTGTGGCTAACCTAATAAAAACCTAACTGCATGTCATTATAATCAGCCTGATAACCATCAGTCCCTTCCCAGGGATGGACAGATACGTCATGGTCAACATCTAGGAGAGACAACATATTTGCTGTGAGGGAGCTGACCTGAATCCTGTACCCTCACATGTTCCCTCCCATGCCTATTCTATGCTCTTGCTCTCTATATATCGAACTCCCTAAAGCAACAGGTTACTTTTTAAAGAACAAATCTCATCTTGTAAATACCTTGCTCACAGATTAAACTTCCTTCTTATACTTAAACCCAAATCCTAAATTGTTAGCATGGCTCTATGTGGTCTCACATCTACCTTTTCCTTCAGTAGACTTCAGCTACTGAGGCCTTCCCTTTAGTTCCCAGGATGCACTCATTTACTTAAATTCATTCATCCACCCAACCACTCGATAAAATGACCATAAAGCACACCCAATTCGGTATGAGGCACAAACACCAGCAATAAGCTTAGAGTGTCTGCCTTAGGAAGCTCAGAATTTGGCAAAGAAAAGTGAATAATACAAAATAGACATAATTCAGAGAAGTTGTACCAAACAGGGTAAGAGCTTAAGCAAATGAGAGAAATAGTGCAATGTTAGAAAAGATGGTCATAGGTCAGCAAAAGATCTCATCGATGAAGAGTCCTTGATACCAGGCCAAATGACCCGAGTTCTTCCCCAGGGTCCACATCATGGAGAGAACAAATTTCTACAAAATTTTCTCTGACCTCTACAGGTATTCTGTGACATGCACACAAGTACACAAATGCACATAAAGTCCGAGGGGGAAAATGGTGAGAAAAGGTCTCCGTGTAAATGCTCAGAGTGAAGTCATCAAGCAGACAGAGAAAGTAACAATGTAGGAGGATTGCCAGATGAACACTCCAGCAGAAGACAGAGCAACTATAGAGGTCCTAATATCAAGAATTATTTCTCACTTAACTCCAGAAGAGTCATCTAGCTCTCATTTAGCTTCAGCATGGCACACAGTACCTGGCTCAATAAATAACCTGCTAAATGGAGTGAGTTTATATCTTAGAAAACAAAAACAAAAGCAAAACAAAACGGGCAGAAACATGACTCATCAGAGTACATGCCTAGCATGTGTAAGGCTCTGGGTTTTTAACCCCAGCCCAAAAGACCAAAGCAAAAACAGTATCTTCAGTACTTTGGAGATGGAAGATCAAAAGTTCAAATGCAACCTGGGCTACACAAGAACGTCTCGATTTGTTTTGTTTGAAACAGGGTCTTTCTGTGTAGCCCTGGCTGTCCTCAAACTCAAGAGATCCACCTGCCTCTGCCTCCTGAGTGATGGGATTAAAGGCGGGCTCCACCTTCATAGTTTGTTTGCTTTTGCTTATGGAAAAATTTCTTTAATCAGTTCCAGCTGTCTTGGGACCTTGGGACTTGCTATATAGACCAGGCTGCCTCTCAGGTGCTAGCATTAAAGGCCCAACTGTTTCTTGTTTGTCTTACAAAAAAAACTTTTTTTCAGCTTGCATAGCAAAACAGGAGGTAAGATTTCATTATTTTATTATTTATGCTAATCACTTGCCTCATTCCATAAACTCATTCCAAAAACTTGTAATTGTTAATTTTCTTCAGCTCCATTACCAAGCCCTAGTTCCGTCTTTCACTTCAAAGCTCATCCTACTGTGATGCTCCCTCCTGATTTGCCTAGGTCAGGGCATTGATGTCCATAACAACCAACCTACTGGCCAGTCCCACAAGTCCCTCCCCAACCTTATTCCAACTATCCTTCACTGGCGACTAAGTTGCTCCCTGACTGCTGTGAAGTTCTGCTTCCAGCCCCACAGAGTCCGCGTAAATCACTGCAGCTCTGCTCCACAGTTGTACTGTCCTCAGCATGAGGGACACTTTCCCTTGCCCATCCCCACCACACAACAGTCACTACCACAGCACCTACAGCAGTGCTTCTCACCCTTCCTAAGGCTGAGTCTCTTTAATACAGCTCTTCATGCTGTGGTAACCCCAACCATAACATTATTTTCGTTGCTACTTCATAACTGTAATTTTGCTACTGTTATGATTCATAATGTAAATATTTGTGAGGTTTGCCAAAGGGGTCACAACCCACAGGTTGAGAACCACCAACCCACAGCATTCATAACCCACACCTGCTTGTATAGTTGAGAATGGAACTGGAAGCCTACAAATTACATTTCCTATATTCCTCTCCCACTTGGCTCCAATTAGGTTTTGCCAATGGTTGATGGAAACTGATGGCAAGGAGATGACTACATAGCTGGTCTGTCTCCAGCAGTAAGGACAGTGAAACAGTGTGGAGGAATGTAGACAAATGCTCAACACAGGCCCCAGCAGCAGCAAAGCGGACTATGACCATGACAGCAGGCTCCCTATCCTTGTGCTGTTTTTTTAATACTTATATTTATATTTACACACACACACTTTTATGTCCATATTATCTATAGCTGTTTCTACTTTCCTGCTTGGACAGTAATGATGAGAGATGAGAATAGAGAAATAACAGCAGCTACTGGGTGTAATGGTTTATACCTCTCTGAATTCAAGAACACCCTAGTCTACAAAGCCAGTACCAGGATAGCCAGGGCTACATAGAGAAACTTTGTTTCAAACAAACAAACAAACAAACCAAATAATAAAAATGAAAATAAACCCAGAAGTATTAAGTAGTAGAATTGAATATAAAAAGTACAATATAGAGTTTTTTTTGATGATTATTTTGGGTATCCCAGAAGGCAACTGCAGAAAATTTCTCTCTAGGGATATTCAATGAGGCCCTGAATGTAACCATTAAGTTGCTAGGTTAAACTCAGTGGGTGAAGGTGCCCCTTGAAAAATGGTCACTTGATTTTTGACAAAGGTTCCATCCAATGGAAAAAGATAGCATTTTCAGCAAATGGTGCTGGTTCAACTGGAGGTCAACATGTAGAAGAATGCAGATCGATCCATGCTTATCACCTGTACAAAGCTTAAGTCCATGGATCAAGGACCTCCACATCAAACCAGACACAAACTAATAGATAGAAAAAACTAGGAAGCATCTGGAACACATGGGCACTGGAAAAAATTTCTGAACAAAAACCAATAACTTATGCTCTAAGATCAAGAATCGACAAATGGGATCTCATAAAACTACAAAGCTTCTGTAAGGCAAAGGACACTGTGGTCAGGACAAAAGCGGCAACCAACAGATTGGGAAAAAGATCTTTACCAATCCTACAACAGATAGAGGCCTTATATCCAAAATATACAAAAGAACTCAAAAAGTTAGACCTTGAGAGACAAATAACCCTATTAAAAAATGGGGTTCAGAGCTAAACAAAGAATTCACAGCTGAGGAATGCGAATGGCTGAGAAACACCTAAAGAAATTTCAACATCTTTAGTCATCAGGAAATGCAAATCAAAACAACCCTGAGATTTCACCTCACACCAGTGAGAATGGCTGAATCAAAACTCAGGTGACAGCAAATGCTGGCGAGGATCCACTCCTCCATTGTTGGTGGGGTTGCAGACTGGTACAACCATTCTGGAAATCAGTCTGGAGGTTTCTCAGAAAATTGGACATTGAACTGCCTGAGGATCCAGCTATACCTCTCTTGGGCATATACCCAAAAGATGCCCCAACATATAAAAAAAGACCGTGCTCCACTATGTTCATGGCCTTATTTATAATAGCACCTGGAAAGAACCCAGATGCCCTTCAACAGAGGAATGGATACAGAAAATGTGGTACATCTACACAATGGAATATTACTCAGCTATCAAAAACAAACTTTATGAAAATTGGGCAAATGGTTGGAACTGGAAAATATCATTCTGAGTGAGCTAACCCAATCACAGAAAGACATACATGGTATGCACTCACTGATAAATGGCTATTAGCCCAAATGCTTGAATTACCCTAGTGGCTTTAAATGAAACTCAAGGGGATGATTGTTTCACTCCTTCTTTAAAAAAAGGGGAACAAAAATACCCTTGGCAGGGAATAGGGAGGCAAAGTTTAGAACAGAGGCAGAAGGAACACCCATTCAGAGCCTCCCCACATGTGGCCCATACATATAGAGCCACCCAATTAGACAAGATGGATGAAGCAAAGAAGTGCAGACCGACAGGAGCCGGATGTGGAGATCAACACAGCCAGAATACAGCAAATACAGAGGCAAGCAGCAAACCACTGAACTGAGAAGCAGGACCCCGTTGAAGGAATCAGAGAATGAACTGGAAGAGCTTGAAGGGGCTTGAGACTCCTATGTACAACAATGCCAAGCAACCAGAGCTTCCAGGGACTAAGCCACTACCTAAAAGACTATACATGGACTGACCCTGGACTCTTACCTCATAGGTAGCAATGAATATCCTAAGGGCACCAGTGGAAGGAACCCTGCTAAGACTGGGCCCCCAGTGAACTAGACTGTCGAGGGGAGGCGGCAATGGGGGAGGGTGGGAGGGAACACCCATAAGGAAGGGGGGAGGGAAGGGATGTTTGCCAAATGTACATAAGAAATACTCAGTTAAAAAAAAAAAAATAAAAAAAAAAAAAAAAAAAAAAAAAAAGGCTGATGACCTGAGTTCCATCCCTAGGACCAGAGAACTCCAGGAAGTAGTTCTCAGACCTCCACAAATGTGCTGTGGCACTAGCCCAACCCCCACAAACAAAGAAATAAATTAATATTAAAGCCTAGGTTTAGCTGGGTTTTTTTTGTTATTTTGAGACAGGGCCTCCCTGTAAACTCTCACTCCACCTCCCTTGGCTTCCCAAATATAGCTGAGTACAAGAATGGATGGCAGTTCCAGTTCTTGTTGCCGTTTAAAACGGCAGATGACACAGCGTATCTCCAGGGCTAACTCAGCTGCAGATAAGGAAGAGATTGTTTCCTCACATGTCTTTTTCACATGTCTCACTCAGCACAGACAAGGTGTTGGGTTTTTAATTTTTTTTTTTCTTTTCTTTTTTTTTTTTTTTTTACTTCCTAGGTAGCCAAGACTGATCTTTTGATCTTCCTGGCTCCCCTTCCTAAGTGCTGGGATCACAGGTGCACACCTCTATTCACCCTGGCTCTCAGCATTTGTAAGTTGCCTGCCTAGTGACTGCTTTAAAACATTTTGAAGACATCTCATTCACAGCATTCAGTAAAGGATACTCTTCACTCACCAAAATGTGGCTACATTCCAATTATTTCTTAGAACCAGAGTCACTCTATACTTAGCTACTTACACACTAGTCTGTATGAACTCAAAGTTTGAAAAAACTCCCAACAACTTACCTGTGTTGAGCCCTGTGAGGGAACACAGGGTGGTAGGGGTATCCAGCAAGAGGGTTATACACAGTGTAGGGACTTTCACCCCTTCCTTGCTGAAGCCTCCTATGAAGTCTATGTCTTCATCCCTAAGGGCCTGCAACTTCAGCCTGGCTGAAGAGCTAGTCTGAAACTGCATTCTAGAGCAAACTGCCACTGTCTCAGGAAGGACTGAGAGCTGTGTGGATCTGAAGCAGATCCTGAAAGTCTGACTCCTGAAAGCCTGTGTTTACAACCTGCTCAGAGATCACACGGTGTCCTTAAGCCTTACTCCAAATTTACTTTCAGGTATTTCCATAAGCCAAGACAAAGCTACTGGAGGTTTTTAAGGAAAAGGCCAAACAGAAACCAGTAGTTTGGGCTAGAGAGACGCTCAATGGTTAAGGGCATCAGCTACTCTTGCAGAGGACCTGAGTTCAGTTCTGAGCACTTACACAATGGCTTACAACCATCTGAAATTCCAGTTCTAGAGGATCTGATGCCCTCTTCTGGGACACGAAGTGTACATGTGGTACACAGATATTAAATGCATAAAAATAACCATACACAAAAAATTCAAAACAAAAACAAGAATACCAACAAAGTAGCCACAAATTTTGTAACTACTAACCTCATACTAATGGCCCTTCATCAGACACCTGCAGGCTCCATTTTCCATGAGAAAGAAACGCTTCATGAGATGGACACCTTAGAGAACATGATGCTTGCCTCTTGCTGCTTTCCAGGCTGTCTGAAGTAAGTGGGACGTCAGTTATGGGTGTTGACATAGTTCCTTTGTTCTAACTTTGTTTTCTGAGTCAGAACCTTCCTCTGTAGCTCTGGCTGGCCTGGTAGTTGCTATGTAGTCCAGATTTGTTTCAAACTCTCTGCCTCAACCTCCCAGGTACTGAGGGTTTAAGAGTACAACGTCACCTGTGCTCTAGCCATTCTTTCAAAACAGAAGCAAATGCAAGTGTCTCTACAACTGAATCAAGTGTCTGTACAGATTGGGAGCCACAGGCATGCACTGCTATGCCCAGTTTCATATTTATACATTGATAATAATTCCCAGTAGACAAACGCTTCAACACTATAGCAGCTCCATCATCACCTCTAACAAAGAACCAGAGGAAACACTACCACAACCAGGTACCAACTTTAAGAACTGGATAGAGGGCTGGAGAGATGGCTCAGTGGTTAAGAGCCCTGACCGCTCTTCCAGAGGTCCTGAGTTCAAATCCCAGCAACCACATGGTGGCTCGCAACCATCTGTAATGAGATCTGGTGTGTCTGAGGACAGCTACAGTGTATATAATAAATAAATCTTAAAACAAAAAAAAAAACAAAAAAAAAAAAACAAAAAACCAAAAAACTGGATAGAATAAAGTCATTTCAGAGAATGTAACTTCTGGCAAAGGGGAAGTTACTGGATGCTTCATTCTGACAATGACATATGACTGCCTCACAGAAAACATCTCTCAATAAATTAAATGTCAGTAATTTAGCCACTCCTTTATAGAAGGGTCACCACTTGCTTGAGATTTGTTAAGGGCCTCTTGGGGACAGAGCAGGAGTCCTGTGCCAACGTGAGGTTTTTTTCACTGCCCAAGAAATGGGCAAGAGACACAAGATGTCTCAGAACTGACTTCAACACAATCTGTCTAAATGTTCCCTCCTAAGTCAGGTGTAGCACTAAATAAAAAGGGCCATGCTGTGACGTAGCTCAAGCACCTTTGACTTTATAGAATCCTCCACAATAACCAAGCAAAACAGGCATTGCCGCCCTCATCTGACAGAGAACAAAAGTATCTTAAAGGCATTAAGTGCCTCATTCCTGATTACTGAGCCCCAGCTGGAGACCTCTAAAACACATACAAGTAGTTCAACCATACCCTTGCTCTATTCCACAGATGAGTGAATGAGAGCATCATGGCTTTCTGGAAACATAAAAGGCTCCACTATCAAAAAGCTCTCCACTATGGGGAACAAGGTCTTATCTGCCTAAACCCACAATTTTAATAACCTGCTCCCCACAATGTACTTTATACTGCTCAAAGTATTACTAAGTGCTCCAGGAAGGAAGGGCAGTTATCTCTTCATTCTACATGTGAGAACACTGAGGCCTGGAAGAGTCATTCAATCCATGTCTTCTCATCGTACACCTACTGAGTACCTAGCTTCATAAAGAAAACAATTTCTTTTCCAGTTACCATTCTTCTTGTTTGTTTGCTTGTTTTTGTTTTGCTTGAGGCACAATCTCATGGAAAACCTAGACTGGCCAAGAACTTATGTAACCAAAGCTGCCTCCAATTCCGGGTACTTCACCTGCCCCAGCTGCTTCCTTCTTGAGTACTGGAATTATGGGTGTAAACTCAGAATTTCTTCCACAGTTAACCACAGAGACCCTGTCCTAAGTGAGAATGAAGGGGGAATGGACTTTCTATTTCAGTAGTAAGAATTAACTGAGGGCTGGCAAGATGGCTCTGTGAATACAAGTCATGCTTCCAAGATTGATCTGAGTTTGATCCTCAGAGCCCACACGGTAGGAGGGAAGAAAACTCTGCAGGCTGTCCTCTGAACTCCACTTATGTGCTATGAAGCATAGCTTCACCCTTACCCCCTGCATCCAACAAGCACAATAAAATAAATGTTAAAAAATATTTTAGAGTTAGAATTATTTCAGTTATCTGAGGGTTTCAGCTGTGAAGAAGCCCCATTCTCCACTTTCCAAACCATGAAAGGGGTAGTATCATAATGGTTTTGCCCTTAATTTATCCTCAGTTTTCCTTATCCTACTGGAAAAAAGTTGGGTTTTATTCACACCTCTTTTTTAAGAGGCAAAGGAATATCTCTTTAAAAACAACAACAAAAACAAACAAACAAACCCCCCCCCAAAAAAAAACCAAAAAAACAAACAACTAACCCTCTCCAACCCTGATTATATAACAGTACTATTTTAGAGATAACATTGAAAGCTCCAGACAAAGTATGTCTTTACAGTCTTACTATGAGTTTGGCCCTCAGAGAAGAGTGACACAGTTAAATACTAGAAGAGAACCAGCCTTGAATTTAAAGAAATTGAAAGTAGTATGGTAAAAAGAAAGGAGGAGGTGGAAGTCTCTTTCAATTAGCTTGCTCTGGAAAACAGCTATTCAGGAAACAGCAAAATAAGACACTGAACAGGGGACAAGCAGGAGTAAGGGCCTGGGCTTCACTGCTGGCCTAAGAGGTCCTTGTTAGAATAGGACCAGACTGTGAGTAAAGGCCATTTCATTTCAAGGTTCAAAGGGGAAAGTAAAACCATTCAGAGCATATAAATCAAATGAGCCATTTTTACTCATAAATCAGAGCTACTTAACAAATCTTGCAGCAGGGCTCCATGTACAAAAGCCTTCCTGGGAATTTCTCTTTATAGGAAGCTAGGGATGCAACTTAATTGGCAGAATGCCAGCCTAGCACACAAGCAAGAAGAAGCCTTAGGTTTCACCCCCAATGCCAGAGAAACTGGGCATGGTGGTACATGCCTGCATTTCAACATTTGAGAGATAGAGAAGGGATGATGATCAAGGTCATCTTTAGATACAAGACCTAAAACTAGAGAAAGAAAGAAGGAAGGTGACTACATCTTCCAGCTTTCATGTTGTATGTCCATGAAGTTTCCCTTAAAATCCACACGCAACAGATTGCACCCTGATTGCATCACTTGAGCTGTTTTCAGAACGTCAGGACAATCCTAGTACTAGAAGGAGTAGGGCTTAAGGATAACTCATCCTTGGCTGAAGAGTGTCACCTACCATGTATGCCCAAGCCCTGGATTCTATCCCCAGCACTAACAAAAATCAATCATTTTTCAGCTAATTTAAAAAAAAAAAAAATCAGGGCTGGAGAGATGCTCAGAGGTTAAGAGCAACAACTGCTCTTCCAGAGGTCCTGAGTTTAATTCCCAGCAACCACATGGTGGTTCACAACCATTTATTATGGGATTCAATGTCCTCTTTGGTGGGTCTAAAGAGAGCAATTGTGTAGTCACATAAATAAAATAAATAAATCTTTTTTAAAAAATCAGTCTAATAAAAACACTGGAACTACTTAGAAGACAACCTGGATATATGGTCCTCCCCCCCCAAAAAAAAGCAAAGCTCCAGCATAATAAGTCTGCTTTTCCCCAAGATGCAGTCTTCATCGACTCAAACTATTTAGTAACAAGAGGCAGTCCATTATCTTAAAATAAACAGGAGAAAAACGGAGAAAGGAAAAAACCCAGTAAAACCTAGTAAAAAGGCCCTCCAAAATTTTCATTAAGTGAACACACTTCTCTCAAATTGCTTATGCCTGGTGAATATGGTATTACAATTCTACACCAAATCAGTCAAGGAATTCACTTCCTAGTAAGGATTTAAGTCCTCAACTCTGTCTAAGCCCTGATACCCTCAGTTCATGCTCTATTGGTATTAAGCTTCTATTTAACTTTAAACAATCTTCACCTGATTAAAGTATGGACTAAGAAAGGCAAGAGGAGACACATTTGTAACAGGGAAGCATACATTTTCATCTTTGTTTCCTCACATGCTCTTTAAAATGACTCAAAGCAGGGCTGAAGTCCCTTCTCCAGTTCACCAAATCCTAACTGCAGAATTTCAGGGCTGGAAAACATGACTTGACCCAAGCTATCCACTGAACAGAAGCCATGCATCCTGGTGGTACAGGAGCAGCCAGAAGCAGCACCTAAGCCCAAATTCTTGAAGACAACCCCAGGCCAGAAGCGACATGCTCTAGCCAGGGCCTTTCTAGTATCTACATTCTCTAGTCTTAAGAGGTTTCCTAAGCTCTCTTCAGAGTTCAAATGGGTGCCAGATAATCTTTTGCATTTTCAGTCACTTTGACTCTGAAAGTAAGTACTCCCTTCATATGCAACATTCTTTTTCGTTTAATAAAGTTCCAAAATCTTCTATAAGTACCAACTCCAAATCAGGAGAGGGACTCATAAGCTGACACGGTCTAAAAGCACAGTGAATTGAAAGCAAGTGGTCCAGTGTAGCTGGAAAGTTCAGAGGGAATTCCCAGCTGGAGGAGCTAGGGAGAGAAATCTTCGGAAAGTTCCTCATTTCCTCCTGAGAGCCTCTCCTTCCCACCTCTCTCACTGACACCTTCCACACACCAAACAAGAAAAGAGCATATAAAACTTTTCAAGGTTTCTATGCCTTCAATACGTTCTTTTCAACTAGGAAAAGTTCTCTAGTAACACTGTATTAAAATACACAACTTCAGGGTAAAAGGTCTATTATAGCTCCACTCTATCCAATAGGCCAAATGAACTAATTCTTAAAGAGTTATGGATGGGGGCTGGAGAGATGGCTCAGTGGTTAAGAGCACCGACTGCTCTTCCAGAGGTCCTGAGTTCAATTCCCAGCAACCACATGGTGGCTCACAACCATCTGTAATGAGATCTGATGCCCTCTTCTGGTGTGTCTGAAGACAGCTACAGTGTACTTACATATAATAAATGAATAAATATTTAAAAAAAAAAAAAAAAGGAGTTATGGATGGATGGCTGTGAGCTGCTGTGTGGCTGCTAGGAATCAAACCCAGGCCTCTGGAAGAACAGGCGTCTTTACTTGCATCATCTCCCCAGATCCATTTGTTGTTTGGTTGGTTTTTGTGGTTTTTTTTTTCGGAGCTGGGGACCGAACCCAGGGCCTTAAGCGCTCTACCACTGAGCTAAATCCCCAACCCGTGTTTTGATTTTTCAAGACAGGGTTTCTCTGTGTAGCTGTGACTGTTCCAGAACTCACTCTATAGACCAGGCTGGCCTTGAACTCACAGATTCACTTCCTGAGTGCTGGGACTAAAGGCCTGCGCCACCACTACCTGGCTATTAACCAATTCTTAATCTTAAGACAACCTGATACCAGTGTAAACAATCTGATCCAAATCTGTGCATACACAAAAAATTTCAGAAACCCTGAATCAGAAACCTTCATCCTAGCCACATCATGTAAGAAAAAAGACCCATATATAAAAATGCTTAAGCCACTGTTTCTAACAATATCTACGTTCCCATTCTCTTTAAGTACATTATTCTTTCCTCCGAATGGCTCAGTAATTTTTTTTTGAGTACATGTGGTCAAGCATGCACATGCTAGTGTGTGCGTGTGTGTGTGTGTGTGTGTGCGAGTGTGTGCACGCACACGCCGAAGGACAATAATAAATGTCTATCTCAACTGCTCTCCACTTCATTTTTTTTTTTCCACTTTATATTTTGAGACAGGGTTTCTCACTGAAGCTGGAGCTCACCAATTTCCCTAGACTGGCCAGCTAGTGAGCACCTGGGATCCTCCAGTCTCTGCTGCCCCAACACTAGAACAACAATCAAAGAAGAAACAAAGGTTTCAGAACCAAATTAACAAACTTTCAAAAAGAACAACTTACACATTTCCTCTCTTACAATCTCAACAGCAGAGTTCTTTTGCACTAAGGACCTCTCCAAACGAGCATCAGAAAAACACAGCACTCCATTTCAACTGTACAGTAAGAGACAAAACGAGGCCATGAGGCTCAGCATTACTTTGAACCAATGGCTGCAAGCTTTTTGGGTCATGAATTCCTTTGAGGATTTGATGAAAGCTACAGATCCACACTCTGCAGAAAATAGACAAAACCAAATTCAGGATACAGCCCAAGAGCACTCCAGAATTCTCTTTATTACCTTTGCTCTGAATCTGTTTTGGTTTTTGGTTTTTGGGGGTGGGCATTTTTGGTCATATCTAACTAGAGGCAACAAAGACTGAAACTTGAAGACTGGAGTAGAAGGAGCCAGGGTCTTACCATGTAGCCAGGATAGGTGGCCCGGAACTTACTGTGTAGCTCAGATTAGCCTCAAATTCAGTCATTTTCCTGCCTCAACCTCTTCAATGCAGGAATTACAGGCATGTGCCACCACACTTGACTACATTCTATTTAGCTATTATTGACTAGTTTACTAAGTAACAGGTTTAAAATAACACACACATTATCTATTATAGCAAAGTGAGCTATAGATTTAAACAGTACAAGAAAAGATCATGCTGCATAACTAAGCAGAGTTTTAAAAACAAAACATTTCTTCAAATAGGAGCCCAGAGAGCTTGAAATTCAAGGAAGCCTACACATAAACTATTTCTCCCCTTTACAGAGCCATACTTCCTTCTCTGGCAGAGCTGTGGCTCTCTTCAGCACACATGGATGCAGAGACCACAGCCATCCATATGTCCAGGATATGAAGGAAACTGTGAGCAGAGCCTGAGGTGTGGGCAGGAATCTTGCTTCTGTTGTACAATGTATTTGTTCCACCAGCATTTCCTGATTACTGACGATGCCTAGACTCCTGGGTTATGGTCCTAGAGAAACAATGATGGAAGGCCCTGACCAGAGTCTGACATGGAAAAGACAAACAAGCCACTGGAAGACAGAAGAGTAAGTTTAAGTACTGAAGGGCACGCAGCATATGAAATAAGGCACTTCCTTCTGCATGTGAGGGAAGACTTGTTGGAAAAAAGAAATCTCTAAGCTATGTATCAAGACGTAAACAGACTTAGTGAAGCTATGTTTTTAGGTTGCTTTTGTTAGGTTTTATTCAGTTTGACTGGAGGAGTAGGTTAGAGAGGACAATCTCAGATACAAGGCATATGAAAGGTTGTGATATAGTTGGTAGAGTGTCTAGCATGCATGAGGACCTGAGACCAATTCTCAGAAACCTAAATGCTGGGCATGGTGGGCTATGCCTGAACCCTAGCACACAGGAAGTAAGTAGTCAAAATGATCAGGAGCAGCTGAAGGTGATACACCTTTAATACCAACACTGGGGAGGCAAAAGCAGGCACGTATCTTTGATCTAGTGTACATAGCGAGTCCCTAGATCAGGGAAAAAAGGGGGAGGTGTGGTGTGTGACTGCACACACCTTTAATTCCAGCACTCAGGAGGCAGAGGCAGGCAGGTCTGAGTTTAAGGCCACCCTGGTCTACATAGCAAGTTGTAGACAGCCAGAACTACATAATAGAAAACCTGTTTCATCAAAAAGAAAAAAAGAGGGTGAGGTGGGATAAGCTGGAAAGATTGCACTATGAGTCAAAAGCACTTGATGCTGTACCTAAAAACCTAAGTTCAATCCCTGGGACAAACACAGTAGAAGGAGAGAATTTCCAAAAGCTGTTCTCTGACCTCCATGTATGTATGGTCCTTGTCCAACTTTCCCTGTTCATGGCCAACAAGATGGCTCAGTGTACATACAGGACTCAATTGACACACAGTATTATGGTCCAAAAAAAAAAAAAAAAGCCAGCCACAGAGACACACATCTATAGTCCAAGTACTTACTTGGAAGACAGGACAGAGGTAGGACACCTTACATTCCAGGCCAACCTGGGCTACAGAATGAGACCTTCTCTCAAAAAAAGTAAAAGATTAACTTTAGGGCAGAAGTTAAACTATAGGCTGTGGGGGTGGGGCTTAGCAGTAGAGCACTTGCCACTGTTGGCCAAGGCCCTGGGCTCTATCCTCAGCACCACAAAAAAAGAAAGATTTCTTACCTATTTCACCAATCACCCATTAATTAATTCCATTTTCTCTTCCAGGGTTCAAAAAAACCCTACACCCCATTCCACTTAATTCAAAGACTCCCTAAAATGTTCCCCTTTACTTCTGAACACTGCTGTTTGATTCTTTACTGTCACAGTATCTAGGCTTCCTCATCACCCCACAGGCTACAGGAAAGGTAAATTCATTTGACTACAGAACACAAGTAACAAAAACAGATGACTTGAAATAAGAACTAGGGACTCTCAGAAATGTAACAGAACAAGAATACATATTTACAAAGAGGTCTACATATGTGCTGGAGTGCACACACGCACACACACACACTCCTACAAAACAAACTTGACCTAACATGTTGCTTCTCCTATAGAAGAAAAAAGACCAGTTTCTGCTTCTTCAGATCAGGTGCTAAGTCCTTTTTTATCCTTCGTAAGGCTCCAATAAAAGTCTGAGGGGACCCCCTCAATTAGTCCTCAGAACAAAATGCTACCAATCCACCTGGGACACTGGGAGGCCAGGAAGAATGACTCATCTTATTCCCCGGTTTTCAGGCCTCTGATTGTTATAAGGCAGCAATCTACCGCATGGTAATAATCATCTCTACTTTACCAGCATTAGTCATACCTCGGCTGTACAAACTCACTCCCAAAACTCCCAAACCGACAGCCTTAAGCAAAATCCACTTCCTAGGACCAAGGATAAAACCCTGTGGTGTGGCTCAGGTTGAGTGCCTAACAACATGTGGGAGTCCCTGGGTTCCATACTCATCACTGTAAGAAAATAAAAACCCCACTGTGCAGCAGAAATCATTGCAATGCTGGTGAAATGGTCAAATAGGTCCACAGATTTTTAAAAGAGCTGTTAAGGCAGGGCATGGGAACATACATCTGTAGTCCCAGCACTCAGTTGAGGCAGAATGATTCAGAGTTCAATAAGAACTACCCAAAGAGATTTTATCTCAAAACCAAAGGCATAAGAAGGCAGCCCTTGGGTTGGGGATTTAGCTCAGTGGCAGAGCGCTTGCCTAGCAAGCACAAGGCCCTGGGTTCGGTCCTCAGCTCCGGGGAAAAAAAAAAAAAAGAAGGCAGGCCTTCTCCAGAGCTGCAACCGGGGAAGAGAGGGAGGGAAAGAAGAGAGGGAGGTAGGAAGAAGCAAAAAAAGGAGGCGAGGGCTGTCTTTTATGCATATATCATCCAGACTCCACCACATTCTCTAGTTCTTTGGTCATTTTAATAGTCAAGTTAGTCAAAATTAAATAAAATTAAAATCTTGGCTTCTTTGTCCTACTAGCGATATTGCAGAAACTGACAGGTGACAATGCAGAGGACACTATTGCATGGCTTATGTTACAAAAAGCCCTAACTGTCAAGCATGGGCCTGTGATACCAACTACTTAGAAAGCTGAGGCAGGAGGATGAGAAGTTGAAGGCCTGTTTAAGCTACAGAATAAATTCAAGGCCATACCAAACAACTCATAGAAACCCTATTTCAAAACAAAAATCAATCAAACCAATCAATGGGATGAGTCTATAGTCTAATGGCACAGCAATTGCCTAGCTTACGTAAGGTCTTGGGCTCAATCCCTTTGTACATAAAACAAGTCCAGGTGCTAATTCAAACTTGAAAATGCAGGTGGAGGTAGGGGAATAAGGAGACAGGCATAAGAGTATACATTCCAGAGTATGCTGATAACACAAGCCACTGGCATTGTAGCATCACAAATACCATAGCTTTCGAAAACCCAACAAACAAACATTTCAAGGAGGTATTAGAGAAATGAATAAGCAACAGACTCTAACTTGGCTGAGGTATGCTGAGATTAAATGTGAAAAACAAACCAAAACCAAAGCCTAACAGCCAGGCATAGCTAGCTATACCTGTAAGTCCAACACTTAATATGCAAAGGCAAAAGATTGGGAATTCAAGTGTAGTCTCAGCTACAGAGTGAGTTTGAGGCCAGCCTGGGTTATATAAAATGCTGGTTAAACACACATATACACCCCCACACAAATGAAACTATATTAAAAAGTCCAATTAGGCCCCCACAACAAAATAGGAGGGAAGAGAGAATTGAAATTAGCTGATGGTTATTCTGGAGATCTTTAACAAGTAGCTCTGCTACAAATCAAGGGAACACATCAAAAGGCCATACTCTTACCACCTGAGTACCTTTAGTGCAGATCAAATTGTCACCTCATAATAATAAAACAAGTCTTTACCTGCCCCTGAACCCTTCAGCTATGCCACCTATTCACATTGCCTCAGCTTCCTCATCTGAGAAATGGGAGCAAACACAGTATCAAGTTCACAAGGATATGTGTTGCATGCACAGTGCCTGGCAGACAGAGAGGGCATAGAGCTGTCTGTTATTATTATAGTCATCTATGTAGCTTGGAGGATCTAGTTTCTTTGGATGAAACCTCAAAGGGTTTCTTTCCCTAAGGGTGAGCTCCCAGGGAAGAGGGATGTTGTGTAGACTGCTGTATTAGGAGGGGATTTTGTGAAGTCTCCTTCTGTCTAACAGACCCCTTCCAACATGTCCTGTGGGCTCTAAGCCGGTAGTCAAGAGTGCACCTGCATTCCAGGGACTAAGCCACTACCCAAAGACTAATACATGGACTGACCCTGGACTCTGACCTCATAGGTAGCAATGAATATCCTAGTAAGAGCACCAGTGGAAGGGGAAGCCCTGGGTCCTGCTAATACTGAACCCCCAGTGAACTAGACTTTTGGGGGAGGGCGGCAATGGGGGAGGTGGGAGGAACACCCATAAGGAAGGGGAGGGGGAGGGGATGTTTGCCCGGAAACCGGGAAAGGAATAACACTCGAAATGTATATAAGAAATATTCAAGTTAATAAAAAAAAAAAAAAAAAAAAAAGTGCACCTGCAGATGTGCTGCAAGCTGGAGGTTTACTGCAGGCCTTGGGCACCCAGGTAGTTAGTTTCTGGTGCCAGTTTCCTCAGCCAAAATACTTTATCCTTCATTCAGGCCTCAGGAGACACCCTAGCACACATGATATGCTGGGTTCAATCCCCAATACTGACAAGGAAACAACAACAAAAGGAACCAGTCCCAATTAAGCACTCACATGCCAGGCACTTTACTAAATAAAATAACACTAACAACAAGAACAAAGAAACCTACCTCCAGAAGGGAAAGTCAGGCCAGACGAAGTATATATGCCTTTAGTCTCAGCACTTGGGAGGCAGAAACTGAGGCAGGTAGATCTCTTTGAGTTTGAGGGCTACCTGATTTAAATAGTGAGTTCCAGGACAGCCAAGACTACACAGAGACCCTAAAAAGAGAGAAGAGGGTGTGTGGTTATCAAACAAAGGAGAGCCAGGTATGGTGGCTCACAACTTTAGCACTTGGGAGGACAGACAAGGATTACTTTGAGTTTCAAGCCAACCTGCACTGTAGGGTAAGACTATCCATAGACTATAAAAGGAACTGGGAGTGCAGTGTTTGCCTAGCATGCAGGAAGCCCTGCATTTGGTTTCCAGCACAGTGTAGATCTTAATACAATACACACTTATACTCTCCTTCTAAGGTAGTGGAAGGAATATCAGAGGTTATCCACTATATAGCCAGTTCAAAACCATCCTAGACTATGTGAGACCCTGTTTCAAAACTGTTACCAAAGACAGCTACAGTGTACTCATATACTTTAAGTAAATAAATCTTTAAAAACAAACAAACAAAAAAACACACACCTCCATATGTCCACGCAAGTCCCTCAACTTTCTTAGGAAATACTATTTCTAGTCTGACCCTTGAGCCTACTTTCTCCCTCAGCCCCTTCCTGAACAAATTACAGGGACTTGTGTTTGGTAAACTTTCCAACCACCAACCTCTCAGTTGGTCCTTAAGAGGCAACTCCAGGCATCATACAATTAACAAAGGCATTTGGTGAACACGGACCATGACCTAGGCAGGCATTCACTCTTCCACGCTTCCCAAACCCACCATTAGAGCTCGAATTTGCACTGAGACCCTATTAGTAGTCACTTGGGCATTATGATCTGCTCCGCTCTGCTCTGCTCTTCCCAGGAGGTAGCTGAGTCACGAGAAGTTTGTCTTGCCTAAGAGGATTCAGCCTTAGGTGAGAGGGAAAGGACAGGGCCTTGTGCAGGCTACAGCCTGCTGAGAGAGAAAGTGACTGAGGCCCAGCCTAGGGCTGGAAGGTCTGGACACACAGTTACGACTGATACTTGGCCTGTGACCTGGAGTTAACATCTCCAAATATAAGATACTTGCTGATAAGACCCCAAAAGTCGCTGCAACCTGGGGGCAGAGACAGCTGTTGCAAAGACTAAGAGATAACAAGCTCAGCAGCAGGTCTGCTCCACTTACAGCAGCAAATCCAGCCTGGGGCAACCTAATCCTTATCTGGACATTCCTACAGTGCCTTTCCTCTCCACAAGCTCAAGGGTTTCCCATCTTTACAGAGTCCATGAGGGTAAAAGATTAAGTAGGCAGTCAGTATTGAGCCTGTTTTTTGTTTGTTTGTTTGGTTGGTTGGTTGGTTTTGGTTTTTTTTTTCCCCCCTTTCTTTCTTTTTGGAGCTCAGGACCAAACCCAGGGCCTTGCACTTTCTAGGCAAGCGCTCTACCACTGAGCTAAATCCCCAACCCCGAACCCGTTTTATATACAACTCACAATAAAAATAACCAGTCCCATGTAAGAAGCAACTGAAAACAGCAGAGAAAATGTTCCTCCTACTGAACAGTTTGAGGAATCCCAATACTCTAATAAGAACCAAAGTACTCAAGACTGCATCCTCTCTAGGTCTTAGCTCAAGACCTTAAAAGGAAAAGGGGATGGCATAACAACAATGACAGGGTCTCTTGTAGCCCAGGCTGGCCTCAAACTCAAATGCCTGATTTTTATGCATTAGAACCTAGGGTTTTGTATGTGTTACGTGAACACTCTATTAAGTGAGTTAATTCTCCAGATCGTATCCAACACCTTTTTTTTTGAGACAGGATCTCATGCAAACAAGGCTGATCTTGAATTCTAATTCTCCTACCTCTACCTGCCACATGTTGAGATTTAGAGGTGGACATCATCATGTCCAACACTCACCATTTTTAGTCAACAAACACTAAACTCAATATTATTCGTTAGGCCTGCTCTAGAAATAAAAATAATGCAGTGAGCTGCAGGTATGAATCTTGAGGCCCTAGGTTCTTGTCTTGGGACCAAAACTAACTGGCAGAGCTGCCCAAAGTCTTTTTGTATTTGTTTTTTATTATTTACTTTATTTTTTAGAAACAGGGTCTCATTCCTTAGTGCTCTGCCTGCCTCTGCCAATAATGAGTAAAGTTATACAACACCACCCAGCCTTTATTATTATTGTTTTAATTTACAGTAGAAAATATATAGTCCAGGCTAACTTCAACTCAAGACCCTCAGCCTTCTGAATGCAGATTAAAGGTATATATACCTCCACTCCCAGCCCCAAACTTTGCAGTTTCCTGGTCACACACCCCCTCAACACTGCAAGTGACCATCAATCAGGTCTTCTGGAACTAGCCCTTATGAGCAAAAACTAGTGGCCAATAAACCTGCATTGCTGTGCATATGGTGTTCTGTTAAATAGCTACAATAAAAGCCAATGTGGGAAACATGATTTCCAAATCATTCTTTTTTCCCTGTGGTGCTGGGAATGGAAATCAGACCTGTGCACAGGCAAGTGCTCTACCACTCACCTACACACTGGCCCAAGTTAGTCCTTATTCAAAAGAAACATGAACCCAACCAGCTTCCTAAAAAAATTTTTTTCCTCAGATGAAATCTGTCTTAGCCCCAGTCAATGCATTCTTGCATTGAAATGTTTAGTCACACTTAATTCTTTAAGATAAGATCAGGAAGAAAGAATCAGGCCACTGGTCTCGCAAATCTGTACTTTCTGGTATAGAAACAGTGTGCTCCTTGTGTTACCTGTAAGGGAATAGGGGCCTTTGTTCCTCAGTGGCCCACATACTCAGCAAGAAGGACACTCAATTTGTGTAACTGGCACCCTTAACTTCTCATCACCCAAACAGTGGCTGAATGAGGTAAAAGATTAAATAAAACTTGTTCTCCTACCCATGAGCTACAAAGAACCAGCCTGCTCTCTTCTCCTGCTTAGCAGCTCCTAACCGTGTAAATTATTTGAATAGATGGAATTAAAGAGATTAGATATTAAGTACAACTATGTAAAATTTTTTTGGAAACAGGATCTCCAGCTCAGGCAGGCCTGAACTCCCGAGCCTGTTGAGGATGAACCTGAACTCAAGATCCATCCATTTCCACCCCCTAGAGCTTTCTGTGTTATTTATTTAAATTACTTAACTCTTTAAACACATTTTTGGCCCACAAAAAAGACACAGGTTGGTGGGGTTGGGGATTTAGCTCAGTGGTAGAGCGCTTGCCTAGGAAGCGCAAGGCCCTGGGTTCGGTCCCCAGCTCTGAAAAAAAAAACCCACAAAAAAAAAAAAAAAAAAGACACAGGTTGGGTGACACATTCTTGTAATCCCAACACTTCAGAGGCTAAGGCAGTAGGATCTCCAGTTCAAAGCCTAGAGCATCTCCTTGTCTCCTCACTGTACTTACTACCACTAAAGCACCCCAAAATGTGAAAAAGACATAATTAACCTCATGGCTATTCCTGACTCTGACCTGACTCTCCTTGAATCAAGAACATACAGGGGATTTACTGGGCAGAACTATGCTCCAACTGCCAGCAGCCAAAGTGACTCTAGCTCTCTTCATCTCTGGGAGAGATCACTGTGCAGAACATTCTGGAAAGGGAAAGACAGACTAAAGAAGCTTTCCATACAGGATGGTTGACCAGGTAGCCTTAGGCCAGTTCCTCACTCATGTGTCTCAGTTCCCCACCTAGAAGCTGGAAATAACCCCCACTTGCGAGGGTGATTGTGAGGAAGAGAGAAGGACTTACTTAGCAGCCACTGGTACAAAGTAAGCAGTGGCTGTTGTTAATAATTAATTTGACTACTCTATGAGAAACAGTGTCTGCCCTGGAGGGACTAGAGTCCAAAAGATCTCCTTAATTTGTTTTTCAGCATAAATTTCCTTTCAATTTTATATAGAAAAACATACGGTACACTGACTTGTTAACTTTTTTTTTTTTCTAAAATCAGGAATAAAAAAAAAAAAATAGCTGGGCTTGGTGGTACATGACTCTAAACACAGCAATGGGAGACAGATGCAAGCAGATCTCTAAGTTCAAGGCCAGCCTAGTCTACAAAATGAGTTCCAGAAAAGCTAGAACTACACAGAGAAACCCTGTCTCAAGTCCCACTCTCCAAGAAAAGAAAAAGTACTCCAAAATGCTGTTCATCAATCACCACACATGCACAGTGGCATGACTGCACAGCACCTCCCCCCGCAAAAAAACTACTGCCATTGTTAAAATATATATATAATAAAGGGGGGGTTGGGAATTTAGCTCAAGCGGTAGAGCACTTGCCTAGTAAGCGCAAGGCCCTGGGTTGATCCCCAGCTCCAAAAAAAAAAAAGAAAAAGAAAAAAAAAAAAGGGGGGCGGAAAGATGATTTAGTAGCTAAGAGCACTGGCAGTTCTTCTAGAAGATACAGTTTTAGTTCCCAGCACACACATAGCAGCTTATAATCATCTTTAGACCAGGCAGGCATGGGTACACAGACATACTGGCTGAGCTTTAATCCCAGCAGACCTGATGCAGAAGCAGACAGGCAGATCTGTCTGAGTTTGAGGCCAGCCTTATGGAACATCAAGTTCCAGGGTTAAGTGAAGCCTTCCCTTAAGGGAATTTGCTGACCTTGCTCATGACACAGGTTCAGTTCCTAGCACCCACATGTTGGCTCACAACCATCTGTAACTCGAGTTTCAGATTTAATACCCTCTCCTTGGGCATTGGGCATGCATGTGGTGCACAGACATATATGAAGGTAAAACACTCATACACATAATCTTTAAAATACACACACACACACACACACACACACACACACACACACACACACACACACACACACACACACAATTTACAACGCAGGAAAAACAGTGGTTCCTTACTGCAAATTCTACAACAAAGCTAGCTCAAACAGCACTTCTGTGTGGCTTCTTTCAGTTCTTTCCCATGTATGTTTTAACTAGATTCACCCTGTATATAGCTCTATATCCTGCCCCCAACACACACTTAATTTTATGTGCACTTTCCCATGTCAAATATTCTTGAAAAACATATTTTTAAAATGACTTCATATTTTTTCATAATAATCCCCGTAAGGTCAAAACATTTAGATTTTCATCTTCTAAATTTATAAACATCACAATACTCAATATGTTCATATAGGATCATAGTTTGTATCTCTGTTTCTCAGCCTAGATTGATAGTGCAAATAACCCAGTGTAGTGGCTAGTAATCCCAAAATTCAAGGGGCTGGTGGGAGGCATCTGGACCGGGAGGCTAGCCAAACTATATATTGAGATCCTTGCCTCAAAATTAATTATTAGAGTGGTGGTGGTGGCAGCTTGAATACCAGTCTGGTCTATAGAGTGAGTTCTAGGACAGCCAGGACTACACAGAGACTCTGACTCAAAAAACCATTACTTAGTTAATTAATTAAACAGGTAACTATATATACATCCATGACTGCATAACTCTTAAAATTGTGCCTGAGTATCTGGCATAGTGACACACACCTTTAACCCCAGCATTTAAAAGGCCAAGACAGAAGGGTCACTGTGTGCTCAAAGCTACCAAATTCTACCAAAGTATGTTTCGGGTTAGCCAGCACTAGTGTGTGTGTGTGTGTGTGTGTGTGTGTGTGTGTGTGTGTGTGTGTGTGTGTGTGTGTCAATTTATATACCATCTGTTGGGGCTAGTAGTTAAGAGCATTTGCTACTCTTGCAGAGGCTCTGGGTTTAGTTCCCAGTACCCATATTCGAGGCTTATACCCTCTATACCTCTAGTTCTGGAGAACCAACCAAATGTCACTGTCCTCCACAGTCATCAGGCTGTGGAGCACATATACAGAGGTACTCTCAAACCCACCACCCAAAAGAGTAACAATAACAGCAACAACAACTTACAAAGACCTGTGCACAGGAGAGTAAGTATTTCTTATCAACACATCAAAAGTCCAAAAGCTACTACCCATTTTCCAATATTAGTGGCTTAATACTGGGCACAGGCCAACAGGTGGGGCTCCTCCCTTTTTCATTTTTCAGAAGGGTTTTTATCTGCATTCAACTGATCAATCAGAGGGAGACATTTCTTAGAATCCAGCAATATTAAAAAGACACACTGGGATTTCAAGCCATGGAGAAGGTGATCATCAAGAGCAGAATCCACTGCTTCCTCTGCTACCTTAATAGGCATTTCCGAGAATAAAGGAAGTGGTGTCACTCTACAGGGTCAGGACCCTGTCCCACTCCCACTCCAGGCAGTCCTCTTGCTCTGACCCATTCTGCTGAAGACACAGCATTCAAAACCCCAATAATCTTGTGTTAATGCAGTACCGACTTTCGTTTACATACAATCAGTGTGTTACTGAACAAAGAGTCCTCTTTAATTACCCATGGCATTAACAGAGATCATTTTCTTTTGTCTCACACCCAACACAGGCTCCAAGAGATAACATGATTTTGACCTATCATTTAAATGCAGATTGGAAAATGTTCAATGCAATTGCACATGTATTTTTTTCCTAAATTTTCATTTTCTGTGTCTGGAAGTTTTGCCTGCATGTTCGTTTGTGCACCATGTGTGTCTGGTGCCCACTGAGGCCAGAAGGGGGAATTGGATCCCTGGAACTGAGTTACAGATGGCTGTGTGCTATCATGTGGATGCTACTAATAGAACCCAGGTCCTCTGCAAGAATAAATCAATCTTAAATCAATCTTCTGCATGTGGGAAGGCTATACTTTAGCTTCAGCTGACTAACATATTCTAACCCCAACCCTGTTTTCCAATTGCAACTCAGAGTTACTAAATAATTATAGTGACCTGGGCTAGCAAGGTGGCCCAGTGGATGATGGAACTTTCTGCCAAATCTGACAACCTGAGTTTGACTAAGTTCAATCCCTAAGTCCAACATGGTAGAAGATAACTGACTCTCATAAATTGTCCCGACTTCCATATATGTACCACGGCATGAACAGGTGCATATGTACATGCACGCATACACGTGTGTACACACACAAATAAATGAACAAATTAGCAATTATAGTCAGCAATGAAACAAAACTAAGGAGCAGTGTTTTCTATCCAAACACCTGCATTTCCATGTACTTTTTAATGTTTTACATTAGCTAACCGCTATGCTAGAAATGGAACTCAGGACCAGACGTATGCCAGACAAAAGACTACCACTGAGCCTATACACTCACCTCATAATTTTTATTTTTTAGCTGTAAGTCAACAAATTATGGCAATAGTCTCTCTATACATTTCCAGTTGCCTAAAAATATTCTCAAGAGAAAATCTTGGCTGAGGCTCTAAGTCAGCAATGGAGCACATGCCCAATAGCATGTGTTCCTGGGTTCCTCCCCAGCACCAAAAAGACTCACTCAAGAGGTACTTTATCTTTCTGTCTCCTAAAAAACTATGGAGTTAAGCAGTCAGTACTTGGTCAAACATTTGTACCTTCTTTCTGTAAGACAAATTTAATTTTACCTAATTTTGTGATATCTGGATTTGAATCTGGAACAGAAATGCCCAAATTTCTCACTATGTTGACAATACGGCAGAGTAGGAGCCAGCAGATACAATTCCTTTATTCTGCAAGAAGGAAAAACAATTTTCCCAAATCACATAGTTGATAAGTCAAAGGGTCAGGATAGGAGTTTCCTTTTCTAGTTGGTTTGGGTTTTTTTTTCCTCCTTTTTTTTTGGGGGGGGGGGTGAGATAGGATTCTTGTAGTAGCCCAGGCTGGCCTTGAACTCAGTAAGTAGTTGAGGTTTCCCTAAACATCATCTCCTACTCCCTCCACATCTCAGGCACCAAGATTACTGGTGTGTGCCACTCTGGTTGGCTTTGTCGATATTTCTTTTTTTTTTTTTAAAGATTTATTTATTTATCATATATAAGTACACTGTAGCTGTCTTCAGACACACCAGAAGAGGGCATCGGATCCCATTACAGATGGTTGCGAGCCACCATGTGGTTGCTGGGAATTGAACTCAGGACCTTTGGAAGAGTAGTCGGGTGCTCTTAACCACTGAGCCATCTCTCCAGCCCTCGATATTTCTTTACAGCGTGTGAAGCTTTCTGTCAATGGCTCAATTTCACTACAGTGGTCAGGAAGAGGGCAGGCCCGAGGAGGAGCACAAGCACAAGACACAGCTGCTGCAGAGGCCACAGCACAGCAGCACTGCACTCCTAAGGGAAGGTGCGGAGTTCGGCAGGTTGGCTAGTTCCAGCAAAAGTACGACAACCTTGTGATGGTGTTTCATGGCCGAGTGGACTGAGTTCTCCTCTAAGCTCAGAGGTGTTCAGTATCAGATTGACAGGGGCCCATTTATGTTCAAGAATTCTTTATAGATAAAGTCTGATAAAGTATTGTTTTAAAAGTTAAATAGAAATAAACTTTTGGGAAGATGAACACGAATGATTTGTTTGCACTTCTTAATACCAGTAATTCAAGTACTATTCAGACCATTGCTATTTGAGAGCCTAGGTCAACAATGACTCAGCTTGAAAAATTCCCTACCATTTTATAAAAGAGGTGTAAGCTGAGTTATGTAGCTAATACAATCTGGAGAGCCCCCCCCCCATGTTATAAACTAATTTCCATATGAATGGCTTAGAAAATGGCAGTATTTATTTTCCATTGAAAAAAAGTATCCACAAAGGTAAGCCCAGGAAAGGCCCTATCTCAATTCTGTTTTAGGACATGACAAAGACAAGAGGGGGATCCTAGCACAGCCCCAGGTACTGAGCACTAACCCCAGCTCTTCCAACACAGTTTGTTCTACTGAATGGAGTCTACCATCGGGGCTGGACTTCAGACTTCAGACAGTGATATCCAGCCCAGTGGAGGAGCAAGCTGTCCCCAATCCTAATTAATTACAATACGGCCTTGACAGAAGGCAGGCCCCCACTCTTGTGTCCAGTGCTCTTGTACTATCGTAGAAGCCTACCACATGACCCCAGGCAAGCCTTTTACTTTCCTACCTGCAAAGGCTGCACTGATACTCTAGATGACGCCACAAAACTCTAGGGCCCAAGGCAGCATTTCTGTTAGTCACCTTCCATCTACAGGCAAAATAATCTTTGGGGTTTGTGAAAGGTAGAAAATTTAAGTAAGTTAAGTAAATGACTGATGAAAAGTCACATGGATTTGATAAATTAAACCAGATGTGGTAGTGCATACCTGCAATCCCAGAATTTTGGAGACAGAAGCAGAGAGATGACTTAAAAGCTACCCTCAGATCTATCCAGATACCTACCTCTATCCAGATAGAGGCCTGCCTGGGCTATGTGAGATCCTGTCTCAAAAAAATAAAAGTAAATGAACAAAAGACACTATTTAGATTGCCAGGTGGCAAATGACAACAGTGCTACAAAATCACAAGGAGGGCCTACAAGAGGTTCAACACCTTTCAAGAGACATCAGACCAAGGTTACCTTGCCTACCTCCAGCTATAATGAGCTAATCTGCTGTAGATCTCGGGAAGACCAACCTCATACACAGCCATGAGGCTACAACCGTCCACTATGCAACCTGCACCCTTTCCAACTGTCCTTTTCCAAAAGTCACTCACTATTCAGGCCAGACACCTACACCAATCTGTCTAGTATGAAGAAGAATGAGTTTCTGACTTGTTATTTGTCCTGAGGCATCATCAAGCCAATTAAAAAAAGAAAGCAATGAGCAAGAAAAAAAGAGTCATGAGCACAAAGAAAGGTTAGTTTTAAAGAGGGGGAGGGACTAAGAAAGGACTCTCACTGGGCCAGTTCTAAACTCTAGACAGGCTAAGAGCCCTTGAAGACATGCTAGTGCATTGAAAAAAGTTGTCTGCTGCCGTCTTGCTTCACGCTCCGCCCCAACTGGCAAAGAACTGTTCCATAAGGCCAAGGCTACCACCTCACATTTCTGTAGCACCCAATTCCATCACGAAAGCAAATGTCAATTCCAGGACTGGAGCTTCCACTACCATCAGAGAAATCTGACAGTCCTGAAACATTAGTTCCCAGCGTAGAAGAAAAAACAGCTCTTTGTTCTTTCTGTCAATCCTCTTCCTATTCTCAGCTTTGATGCAGAACTTTTTAGGCCGCCAGTGTTAGGAGGACTCTGGAAACACATGTTGTGGTGTTGTGCACACAGTTGTTCCTACTCTTAAGTAGGTGTCACCTCCACATTAAGAATGAAAAATAAGACAACTGCTTGAATTGACTCGGAGTACAGAAACTCTAAAGTGAATACAGGAGGCTGTGACCTGAGGCCAGAGAAACACCATTAGAAACAAACAAAAGCACACAAGCATCAGAATCCCCACTGTTCTCAAGCTTAAAGTCCTACAGCTCAGCGGCAGAACAAACCTAGCAACGACGTTCAAGACCCCAGCTTCCAACCACACAATACATAACTGACAAGAACAAGAGACAAGACCCGAACCCAAAAAGCCTATAGTTCTATAAAGCTAGGGAAAGCACACAGATCTATTATGCACCACCCCCATGTTCTTGTATACAAATACCCTAACATTGGATGAGTCAATGATCTAATTCTGTAGATGACAGTGAAGATTTTTTTATTTCGAATGTGTTCACACAGAACTATTTCTAAGCAGGTGCTGAAATAAACAGTCTGATCATAGCTCAGTTAAGAAAGTCCTTCCAGTAAATGTGCCTTCACAGCTGAAGAGCTGTCTTAATATGCAATTGCCCTAGGCCACAGGGAAGAAAACAAGGATAACAACAACAACAACAACAACAACAACAGGCTTTTGATTTAGATTTACTCAAGAAATAAATAAACCTACAACACACCAAAGGTCTCACCCTCCCAAGTTAAAGAACAATATAGTCAGATAGCTCTTCTGTAAAAAGCTACCTCTACTTCTGAATCAATTTCCTGAATACCCACCACAAAATCATTGAGGAACTTGAGGAACACACGGTTAGAAAAGGCAGGAAAGGCACAGTTCACAGACAACAATCCCAAATGCACTTCTATCAGCCAGCCATTGGCAGCCCTCTCCAACTTTACCTAACCAGGTCCCTCATAAGTCTGAGGAAGTCAGAACTCACCACTGGTTCCCTGCACAGGCAGCATGGATCTGCCCAGACACACTGGGCTCCTGTGGCCAGGAGTGCTGGCTATACCAGTGGGCAGAAATCTGAGTGACACTTGGCACTCTTCCTTTCAACAACCACCACAAAATGCTTTTCAAATCCCGCTCACACCATTTTGAAGACCAGAAAGCTAGAGCCTTCCAAGGAGCATAGGTGAAAAAGGAAGAAACCCACTGGGTCTAATCTGACCCCAAGGTCACAGCATTAACCAAAGGTCAGGGGAGAAGGCAAGACTACTGCTTCTGAAGACTAGCCTGTAAACACCAAGTGTGGCCACAGCACCCCCTGGGACCTGCAAAACTTGAGAACTGGCATTTCCCTGGCCTGGAGTAAAACAAGAACATAACTTTTCAGTTTATGAGAAAAACATACTCCCGAATGCTTCTGGGGGTTGGGTGGGAGTGTGCTGGTGTGTGGTGGAGGTAGAAGAGTGTAGAGCATACAACGGTCTACAACTGCTCAGAGGCAAGGAGGGAAGTGAGAAGAATAGAGTCAGGAGCAGCTGCAATCCCCTTTCCCAAGGGCACAAAGCTGTGAGGCCCAGAGAGGGAGCAAAGAGAACACAAATGGAGCAATAGATAAATCCTACCCACCACCACTAACCTTGATACGAATCAGAGAAATGGGGAGACACTCCCAGACTGCAGAGAGCTGCAACCAATCAATCCCTACCCCTCCCTCCCTCTCTCTCTCCTCTCTTCTCTCTCTCTCTCTCTCTCTCTCTCTCTCTCTCTCTCTCTCTCTCTCTCTCATCTCAGGAGGATTTTTGAGGATAAAATTCAAAACACTCAGGACTCCATAGAGAATCTGCAGTCTGGATCTGTGCCTAGAGTACCTCGGCTAAACCTACCCTGGCAAATGCTAAGAGATGCATAATAGGTAAAAGACAGACCTAAGACAGGGGCATGTCCTCAATGGAGAACTGGTTGGCAGTGGATGGGAAACCCTGAGAAGCAGGTGTGATATGAGTTAAGCAAAAGAAGAAAGGAACTGGGAGACCGGTATCAAAAGAAAATGAGCATCTATACAAGAACGTGTAGGCTCCAAGAAAGGGGAGACAAGAATAATAAGAAAAGAATGATACCTTCAGGTTAGAACTAAGGAAAAGGACTTGAAAGGAGGCTGAGAAGCAGAGCAAGACAAGGTCAGCGAACGAAGAAAAGTCCAGTGAAAGGCTGAATGGGGGTTGGAGGGCTTAGAATTAAGAGGGACCAAAGATGGGACGCAAGGAGATCAGTGCTGACGACTGTCACTCTGACAGAGACAGCATCAGTAAAGTTTAAAACAGTTCAAAAATATGCAGACAAATGGACAGCTCCAAAAGGGGGCTATAAGGAAAGGGCACCAAATAGAGTAAACAAGGGGAAAGCCTGTAGGAAAAGGGCAAAATAGGCATCAGGGTCAGAGACATCTAAAGTGCAGAGGCACACCAGGAGAAAAGAAGACATAGGCAGCAACTCCTTGGTGTAGATGAACTTCCTGGAGATGGGCTTGGGGGGAGAGGGAGCAAATGACTGAAGCCGAGGGGCGCTGACATAAAAGTGGGAAAGAAGAAACTCAACGAGAATAGAGGAGCAAAGAGAGTACAACGGAGTGGAGCTGGCGTTAGGGCAGAGATCTGCTAAAGGGAATGGCAAAAATGAGACACCCTAAGGGACAGAAAAGGGGGTAAAAGAGGAGGCAAAAAAGCCAAGCACCACAGGGGAGTGCATGCAAGATCAGAGCGCCTGCACAGGGGCAGAGTTGGCAGGCAGAAAGGTCTGGAAAAGAGGACAGGGTCTGAATGGCAAAACGGGAGCAAGCACTGAGAAGAGAAGGAAGCGAGCAAGGAGCATCTAAATCTGAGAACGGTAGGAGAGGCAGCCTAGGGGCATTCCCAAGGAGGTGCAGAAGGTTCAGCGTTGCGGCCAGGGCAAAAATTTGGGGCAGTTGGGCTCAAATGGGAGGAGGAATTATGTCCAAAGCAGAGACCAGGAGGGCAGCAGAGCAGTGACTACATCAACAGACATCTAGTATGGATCTCCACGGAGGTGGAACCGCAGGTCCTAAAGGGACAGCTCCTGGGGATGCAAGATGTTCTAAGGCAGGGATAATAACAGTAGATAGGCCAAAGGAGGAGGATGGGGACTTCCCCCCAAAAGTGATGCTAGCAGAAAACAGGTAAGGTAGAAGGGCCACGAATGTCCAAAGTGAGCGCCTGAAGGGATACAGAGGGGTCAATGAGGAGGATGTCCCAGGAGCACAGCCGACTCCAAAAGGTAGCGAAGGGTATGACTAGGGGTCCGGGGGGTAGGAAGTGGGAAAGGAGGCGGCTCAGATTTGGGAGTCGGATATCTCAAGTGGAGGCTGAGACACCGAGATCCCCCATCGGGTAGTGGTGGGGCGTGTGAGGAGGCAGACGCCGGGATTGCAGGGCTGCGGGGACAGTGGCGAATAGGAAGGGCAAGGCGGGCCGCGCGGGCCGGGCCCGGGCATGCAGCGGCCGGGACGCGGGGACCGCGGGGCGCTGGGGGGGCGCTCCCTCCCCTCCCCCTCCGGCTCCTCCATTGTTCGCGGGCTCTGGGCCCTGCGGTCCCCGCCTTTTCCCCCACCCTTGGATCCCGCATCGGGGCGGCGCCCGGCGCCTCGCCCGTCCCCACATTCCCCTCTGCCAGCGACGAGACACTTACCAGCCTTGGGGGCGCCCTCAGCGCGGCCCCGGCCTCCGCGATCCCGGCCGCTGCGACGGCGGGCCCGGCGCCATGTTCCCCTAGCGACTCGTTCCTGAGGCGGCTGAGGCGGCGGTGGCGGCTCCGGCGGGGGGCCGGGCGGACCCTCCCTCGCGGGCTCCCTCCTCCGCCTCCTCCACCTCCTCCCGCCGCGCCGCGGCTCTCCCTCGGGGCGGGGGGGCGGGGAGGGGAAGGGGGGAGGGGCGGGAACCAGGGGGAGGGCGGACCAGCCTCGCTCGCTCGCTCGCTCCCTCCCTCCCGCGCAATGGCGGCGGCGGCGGCGTTGTCGCCTCCTTCCTGCGGCCGCTGCGGCCGTGCGCGTGCTGGAGACCCTCTCGCAAGTGCGCGTGCGTTTCTGAGGGGCGAAAGGCGCTGGGGCGGGGGATGGAAGGTGGATAACGGCCCACAGGGCCAAGCGCACCTCGAGGACAGTAGCCCAGGAGGACAGGCACGCGCGGACACCGGGGGCGCGAGTGCGCGTGCGCGCCTGAGGAAAATGCCGCTACCCCAGCGTCTGCGGCGCCAGATTCACACAGCGCGAGGACACCCGCGAACTGGCACAGGAGGGCGCGGGGTGGGCTTAGTGCGCCTGCGCAGAGGCGGCTGCAGTCTGCAAAGCCACCAAAGGGAGGGAGGGGCCCGAAGGGGGCGCGCACGACGTTGCGCGCTCCAGGCAGCAGATCCCCACTGCCCCTCCCCACACCGCGCCGGCTCCAGGAGAAAGCCAGCTCTGAGAGGCATGGCCTGGATCTTCAGGGCGGGTTACTTAGGGCTCCATCCCGCTCGCGCGGGACCTTACTAGCCAATGGGAGGCAGAGGGAGGTGGGTTCGCCTAGTCGAGCCGCAGCCTCGGGATAACGGAGGTGGGGGGGGAAAGAGATAGACGTAACGTGGGGCGGCAAGGCGTGGCTGTGAAGAAGGCAGCGTACCCAGCGAGGGAGTCGATTGGGCAAGGCAAGGGGGCGTGGTCCCCCGCAGCCCAATCCAAGCTCTCCGTTGGCCAGCCCGGAAGAGTGGGCGGGGACAGGGGCACGTGCTCTTTCCCGGGCGCTGAAGAAAAACCTGTGGGCCAGGCGCGTTGATACAAGTTACTGGTGATTTCACCCAGTGCTTGGTCCCAGGCAGAAGGAGGACAGGCCCTGCATTGCAGCCCTACCCTCCAGGTCAGCATCGGGCAAATGACAGCAAACCACATGTCACTTTGGGTGCTTGCAGGGGAAATGGTGATGTAAGAGGGCTCCTCTCTAACCCTGTATTCCTCTGGGAGCCCTCCCGAAGGATGGATTGTTAAAGACAGGCTTTCCCGGCGCCTTACAGTGTGCGGAATGCATGAAGTAAGCACGTGGTTTCCGATTCAGCATTGCACTTCTTTCCAGGCTTTTTATCTGAAAAGTGGGATAACAATACTGAACTCAAAAAGTGTTGCATGGAGACTCGAATGAGGTATAATAGTCCCTATGGCTACAATTCACAATGGGACCCTCGAACTACTAGAACCCTGTAAAATATGGGCGATTTCCCCTATACATGGATATCTATAAGCTGATGAATTACTCTTAGTAAAGAACTAACCACAATAATAGAAAAACTTTGAATATATTACGCTGTAATGAGAGAAATGTGAATGTGATCTCTTATTTATATCTCCCTCCTGGCCACGGGATACATCAGAAAGCAACAAGGGAATTAAAGGAGGACTACTGTGTCTCTAAATGAGGGTGGGGTATAGGGGAATAACTTCCAAGTATTGAGTACTTAGTAAGCCTTGCTAAATAAAATTACATGTGCTCAAATCTTAAAACATCCCAACAAATGAAGCCTCTCATTAAAGTTTGTTAGGAGGGAAGGTTCTGGTGGTGTAGGCTGAAGAGATTGACAGTTAAAAGTGGGTTCTAAGCCAGCCTGGGGCTGAGGACAGAAGTCATTTGTAGAAGGCGTGTATATATACACAAGGCACTGCATTCCATCCTAAGCACAGAGTGTCTCGAGTAAAATATTTTCTTTTTGGTTTTTGAGACAGGGTTTCTCTGTGTAGCCTTGGCTGCTGCCCTGCAACTTGCTTTGTAGACCAGGCTGGCCTTGAACTGACCTAAATCCACCTCTGCCTCCGGAGTGCTGGAATTAAAGGCATGTGCCACCACGTCTGGCTAAAGATAATTTCCATTGACATTTTTTCTCGCTAGCTATCCTTGGCTGCCCTGGAATTTACTATGTAGCTCAGACTGGAATTCAATGTGTGACAGTCCTCTGCCTCTGCTTCCTGAGTGTTGGAAAGGAATGATGTTGGAGTTGCACAAAAGAACACAACAACAAAGCAAAAATAACTCAGCCAGAGAGTTTATTATTATTACTATTATTTTTGTTTTGCAAACGCAGTGCTTGCAGGGAGGTGTAAAGATGGATCAGAGGTTAAGACCCCTGGCAGTTCTTCCAAAGACTCAGCTTTTATTCCAGCTCACAACTGCATGTAACTCCAGTTCCCGGGGAACTGATGCCCTCTTCTGGTCTCCCCAGAAACTGCACAGACATGCAAGTAAAAAATACCCATGTCTTGTAAAGATGAATTTCTATAAAAGCATGTCTGTGTGCGAGCACCAAAATCTAAACTCAACTATTGAACATACGTGGCTGAGATGGCTTTTGTCTTTTATTCTTGATGGAGATGGCGACTTTGTCTTATCCCATTGATGGGAACTCAAGATTCTCAATTTGACATGATTGGCTGACTCATCAACTAGGTAAAGGGAAAGAGGAAGGTTTAGGAAAAGTGGACCTTTGTTGGACTAACTACTTTGGATAGAAAACGAATCCTATTTCTCACACAACTGCATGCATTACCACAACAGAGTCCAGAAAATTATAAGATCCTTGCAGGGCAGAGAAATGGTGTGGTGCTTAAGAGCACCGGATGACCTTCCAAAGGACCTGAGTTCGATATCTAGCACCTACGTGGCAGCTCACAGCCATCTGTAACTACAGTTCCAAAGGCTCTGGCACCAAGCACGAATGTGGTACATCGATATACATGCAAGCAAGCCCATCATTCACATAGAATAAAAACAAAGCCCTACCAAACCCACTCTTGGGAAATATGTGAAAAGACAGTATCTCACGCTGAACTCAGGTTTTTCCTCTTTGAAGCCTGTCACCTTTTCTTCAAGTCTCGGGTTGACGTCACTCCCTCAGAATAGCCTGATCCTGGAACTTTAATAAATGAGAAGCCTGGGCGAGGGCTGTCGTTCAGCTGCTAGAGTGCCTATGTAGCCTGTCCTCGGTTCAGTCGCTAGCACCACATAAATGGGGTGCGATGGCACACACTTGTAATATTGTGATCACAGGCCTTTGGAGGTAGAGGCAGGAGAATCAGAAGTTCAAGGTCTACCTTGGCAACATTGTTAGTTCCAGACCAGCACAGGCTACATGGACTCTAGCTCAACCAATAATAATAATAATAATTATTAACAATAGCCAAATATGTTAATGCATAATTAATTGAATACAAAACAAAAAGAATAGCTGGCATTCAATCTAATGGTAAAAGTCCTTGTCTGATCACTCTTATAGTTTCAGATGTCTCAAAAATTGGATCAGGGTACGTCTCTCTCTCTCTCTCTCTCTCTCACACACACACACACACACACACAGATTGGCCTGTCTCTGCCTCTAGAGTGCTAGAATTAAAGGCGTGTGCCACCACAGCAGCCTGGTTATTCCTATCTCTTAATTCTTTCCTATCTCTTAAGAGTGCAGGTCTAGCACTCCCACAATTACCATAGATGTCACCAACAGGTCTGACCACAAGGGAGAGGGCTCGGAAGTGTTGTTGTTGGGTGAAGGCACCATCAGGCAGGGCCTTCCCAGCCCTGCAATTCTTTCCAGGGTTGAAGCAGGCTGTGGTAGCTGAGTAAGCCAACGACAGGAAGCAGGCTTCCCTGGGGGCAGCCACCCCCGCGCACCCTCCCCCCTCCACTCCAGGATAAACAAACATCCGACTAAACAATTAGCTGACAGAGACAAGAGCGGGCTGCCGGGCTGGATCTCTATCAAGATTTCCCAAGCATGGCCCTGGAGGCCCGAATAGCTAGAGGTCACTTCCACCAGAATGCTAGGAACCAAACGCAGCTTCAGGTCTGGATGCGAATTGCAGAAATGGATGGTAGCGGAGGGGGTGGGGGAGGCATTGTCGGACAGACACGACCACAAAAATTTTGCAGAAAAATTGGCGATGCTGGGATATAGTCTCTATTCCGGAGAATTAAAGAGAGGGTCGGGGCCAGGGCTGAGCATGAGCAAGAGGTGGGTGATCCTACAGCGCCGTCTACCAGCTGAGCTGAGAAAGCCGCTTCTCACTGAAGCTGAGGGAGAATTCTGCAAACGATGGAATCTTCCTCCACTGGCCAGAAAGGCAGCCAACGACTGGGAAGGAACAAGAAGCCATGGGTGCTTGCAATCACAGCTCTCCAGGAAGTACTCAAGACATCTAGTGTACATTACGCCAAATTTTATTGGAAGGATTCACGGTGAACCTATTTCTACAAATTTGTAAAATTAGTTGGGCGCGGCATAATCCCAGCACTTAAAGAGTGAGAGGCCAGAGGATTGGGAGAGTTTGTGGCCTGATTGATCTGTGAAGTGAGTTATAGGATAGCCTGGGCTACTTGAAAGCAACACAGAAAAACAGCGAAATCCTGCCTCAGAAAGCAAAAGAGAGAAGGAAGGGAGATGAAATAAATTTAAGAAATGTAAATTTGAGTACAGCACAGATCTCAGCTTGTTTGTTTGCCTGTTTGCTTTTTGGTGCAGGAGAGGTAAGAGGCAAACTCTCTACCACTGAGAGAACTTTTTCTTTTTTATTTCGAGGCAGAATTTCACCAAGGCTGCTCAGTCTGTATAGTTCTTTCAGGCTTGAATTTTCAGTCTTCCCACCTCAGCCTCTGCAGACGCTGGAGTTAATAGACTTTTGCCACTGGGCTTTATTTTGTTTAAGAGGGAGTATTTTGTAGCAAAGGCTACCTCAGACTCACTATGTAGCCAACACTGGGCTTTCACTCCTGATCCTCCTGCCTTAACCTCTCAATTAGTGGGATTACGGGTGTGCATGTCCAACCATCCTATCCTGTAAGTAAAATAACAGTGTTAGGCCATCTCTCAGATGCCTTTTAACATTGCCTCCTTCCTCTCACTTCTCTCTACACTCAGAACAGTGACTCTCTACAGTCTCTACAGTGAGAACTCTTACACCAGTCACTATGTCCATGACCCTGCATTCGTTTTTGCCTGTTTTAGTACTGTGTTAATTAGGGTTTTATTGCTGTGAAGAGACACCATGACCATGGCAACTCTCATAAAGGAAAACTTTTTTGGTTTGTTTTTTAAGACTAAAGTTTCATTGTGTAGCTCTAGCTATCTAGAACTCATCCCATAGACCAGACTGGCCTTGAATTCAGAAATCCTCCTGCCTTTGCCTGTTTGGATTAAAGTTATGTGCCACCATCCAACATAGAGAAGAAGAAAAAAAAAGCCATTTATTTGGGGCTGGCTTACAGGTCAGAAGTTTAGTCCATTGTCATCATGGTGGGAAACATGGGGGTGGGGGGCAGGCAAACATGATGCTGGAGAAGTAGCTGAGAGTTCTACATCTGGATCAACAGGCAACAGGAAGAGAGAAATTCTGGATCTGACTTGGGCTTTTAGGGACCTCAAAGCCCAGCCCCAGTAACATACCTCCAACCAAGCTACACCTCTTCCAACAAGGCCACACTTCCTAGTAGTGCTACTCCCTTGGGTTTATGGGGGACATTTTCATTCAAACCACCACAAGTACTGAATGTAAATGAAATCTGCCTGTAAGTACTCACTGTTGTATAAGTTTCCTCAGAGATTGAAACTTTCCATCATGAATGGAAACAAAATAGCTTCAGGAAGTTCCTGAAACTGACCAGATTCACTAGACCCCCTCTCTCAGGGAGACCAGCTGTCTGGAAGAGGTTTAGATCAACTTACTGAGCTGCCTGCAGGTTGTGCAGTGTGCTCTAGGGTCCCAGCTTTTGTGACCTGTCACTCATGTCGGGATGGGCTTTGGTGATATAACGTCTTTTAGTAATTTCTGCTCCTGTAAGTAACCCCTCACCTACCGTCCTGTAAAATTCATGGTTCACCAAGTTGGACTTTGGTAACATCTGGACTTTGGTCTGTCATGGATCCCTGTCTGGGGTGGATAGGTTTGTGTGTTTCCTCTCCCCAGGAAATGATGCTTTGTCATACGAGTTCAGCTTTCTAGGTCTTAGTGTTTGTGAGATGTAGCCCTGAAACTCTGTGTCAGGATAGAACATTGGCTCTCATGATCATGCTGCCAGATTCTTCTTAAGAGTGTTCACCTTTGCCAGTTATAAAAGTAAAAGCCTATAATTCTAGCAGGCAAGAGACTGAGGCAGGATCAAGAGATTCTTCAGGCCAGGGGTTGGAGATATGCCTCCTTGATCTCAGAGCACTTGTTGGTTTTGGCAGAGGACCTGAGTTCAATCCCCAGTGTAGGGCTGGATATTTGCATCCCTGCTGGAATGCCTGTGGCACTTCTGGGAGACAGGATGCACGAAATCTGAGGATCTCTAGCCGGGTCAGACTGAAACGTTCCGAGAGGCTCTGAATGGCCAAAGAAGTACAGCTCTCTGAGGGGAAGCCTCGGCAGGGCAGGTAGCCAAACTATTGCAGCCTCTGTGCTGGTGGCAGCCATAGCAAATGAGCTGCCATGGACAGCCAGAAGCTGGAGCCACTGAGCCACTAAAACAGCAAACAGCAGCCGGTGGAGCAAGTATGGCCTGCTGTGTGGAGCTGAGGTCCAGAAATGAATGCTTTGGGAGAGAAACTCTTTTTTTTTTTTAAGATTTATTTATTTATTGTATATGAGTACACTGTAGCTGTCTTCAGACACACCAGAAGAGGGCATCATCTCATTACAGATGGTTGTGAGCCACCATGTGGTTGCTGGGATTTGAACTCAGGACCTCTGGAAGAGCAGTCGGTGCTCTTAACCACTGAGCCATCTCTCCAGCCCTGAGAGAAACTCTTACCTAGAGAGTTATAGCTCAATAAAACAGCCACCCTCGGGCGATTCTCGGTGAAATAACTCGTGCACTTTATTCCATGTTGGTAGGGACCTTATAAGAATTTGGGGATAGGGTAGGAACCAGGGGTAGATCCCTTGGCTCAGTCTGAGGTGTTAGGGATGCTTTATTTGCATGGGGAAGGACTTCAGGTGTTGTCCCTATGTGACTGTCATGGCCCTCTCAATGGGGTGTCATGGTTACATGTTCCATTTTTAGAGAACCTGACCTTGGTTTAAACTCAGGCAAACTAACAGGCCTGGCATTAGTTTCCAAGCTAATCCCCAACAAGACCAGCGACTCCAACAAACCTGCATCCCCAGGTTACAAGCCCACCCCTTGCCTAATGACCACCAATGCAGAGGGGAGCAGAAATTAAGTTTTTTTTCAAAGGTTTATTTATTATATATGAGCACACTGTCGCTGTCCTCAGACACACCAGAAGAGGGCATCAGATCCCATTACAGATGGTTGTGAGCCGCCATGTGGTTGCTGGGAATTGAACTCAGGACCTCTGGAAGAGTAGTTGGGTGCTCTTAACCGCTGAGCCATCTCTCCAGCCCAGAAATTAAGTTTTATGATGATTCCCAGCACCAGTCAATGATGTTAAAGGCCATAGTAACTTCCCAATTAGAAGCCTGCACACTTACCTCCCCCCAAACCCCCTCCATGCTTGCTGCTTACCATAAAGCCTTGCCCCCATAGATATTTGGGGCTCCTCATCACCAAAAATATACTCCATGATGCTGGTGCCCTGAGAGACCCGAGCTAGCTGGAATAAAATAAAAAAGCCCCACTGTGATTGTATCAGATTGGCTCCTATCTGTTTTTTGGGGATCACTTACAGTAGCGCCTAGCCAGTAGCTGGTTCCAACGCATGCTGTTCTCAATTATGAGATTTACTGGGGTTTTTGAACCTGCTCCAACCTTACCAGTTCTTCTGACTGGTGGCACAGACCGCTTGCCCCACACCCTAGCACTTACATGGTGGCTTACAGCCATCCCTAACTCCAGTTTCAGGGGATTCAATACCCTCTTCTGACCAGGCATATACACAGTGCACATACATGCAAGCAAAACACTCATGCACTAAAATCCTCGACAGAAGAGAGATCCGTGTTAGCTCATTCTATACCACGAGATGCTATTACGAAAACAAAAAGAGAAAACAAAACAAAACGTCAGTGACTAAGTGAATGAATAAAATTGCCACTCAAAGGGTGAGTTGGGTACATCTTCCCAAGAAGTTTTACAAAGTGGGTGTTCCGACTGACTTCTTTCAAAGTGTCTGTGTAGGCAGGTGTTATGGCCTGCCTGTGGGTGTGAAAGGACATCTTGGAAGTCAAGTGTTTCCTCGTTGAGGGGGTTCCAGGGATTGAACTCTGGTCCCTGGGCTTGTGTAGCTACCACTTTTTCTTTTTTTCTTTCTTTCTTTTTTTGATTTACTTTAATTTTATTGAGTGTATAGGGGAAGAGGGAAAATGGGTCGGGAGGGAGGGCGGGCCGTCTTTTCCTCCAAATCGGCTGGTATGTAGTCTCGGTGCTTCATGAAAAAGACTGGTTCTAGCCTCCGTTCTGATTTCCCCAAGGCAATCTGGGCACCGAATCGGTTAACGATTAGCAAGGAACAGGCACAGTTCGGGAAAGGGAGCATCCAAACACCCTCGTGAGGGGAGGGTGGCGGCGACCTCAGTTCCACACCATTTTGAAATGGCTCACTCATTTTTAAAAACCGCTACCACGGGGTTGGGGATTTAGCTCAGCAGTAGAGCGCTTGCCTAGTGAGCGCAAGGCCCTGGGTTCGGTCCCCAGCTCCGGAGGAAAAAAAAAAAAACGCTACCACTTTTTCTAGATGAGCTTTCTTACTTGCCCCATTCATCGTTTTGTGTTAGGGTCCTGAGACGCGTATAAGGAAGGACACCTAGAATGGACAGGCTTGAAGTCACCATGGAGTTGAGGGTGACATTGTACTTTGATTCTCTCAACTCCATCTCCCTCATGCTGGAATTACAGGCACATACCACCATGCTCAGCTCTAATTAACACACTGTTACAAAGCCATTGAAGACTTTTAGGACTGGGGACCTAACTTACTTGGTAAGTCCTGGTGGATCACACCTCTAATCTTGACACTTACAAGGTACGGGCAGGAAGGTCCAAAGTTCAAAGTCATGCTTCACAACATACTGAGTTCCAGTCAGCCTGGGATTCAGGAGACCCTGTCAAGAAAAGAAAGGGGTGGGGAAGGGGAAGGAAGGGAGGAGGGAGGAATTTCACTTGCTCCAGTATTTCTCAAACACTTGGTATTGGCCATTTTTTCCATTTATTTTTATTTTTTGTGTTTGGGTGTTTTGCTTGAATGTATGTCTGTGTGCTGTGTGTATACCTGCTATCTAGAGGGGCCAGAGGAGTGTGTCAGATCCTCTGAAACTGGAACCGCCACAGGGGTACTGGGAGTTGAACCCTGGACTCCCTGGAAGAACAGTCAGTGTTCTCAACTACTGAGCATCGTTCCAGTCCCAAAAGTCAACCTGAACAGCCTTGTTACTTTGTTAGACAAGGTCTTTTGCTGGTCTGGAACTCTCACCAAGTAGACAGACTAGACCGGCAGGCCAGCCCTCGATGGCTAATCTTGGTTGTAAACTTCAATTGAGCAATCGCCTCTATCAGATTGACCTGTGGCCATGTCTGCAGGGCCTTATCTTGATTGCTAATTGATGTGGGAGGGCCCAGCCACTGTGGGTGGTGCCGCTCCCGATGGGGTTGGGATGGGGGCGGAGACTAAGCTATATAAGGAACCTAGCTTGCCGAGAGCCTGGAAGCAAGCCAGTAGGCTGCAGTCTTCACAGGTCTCTGCTTTAGTCCCTCTGTCCAGGTTCTGTCCTTGAGGCCCTATCGGCCACCTTTTAACAGTGGACCTGTAAGCTGAATTAAGCCTTTCCTCCCCAACTGGCTTTTCGCCGGTGATTTTGTTGTTGTTTTTCACAGCAACAGAAGCCAATTAGGATAGAAATTGGTATCAGAGGATAGGCATTGCTGTAGGCAGACCTGACCATGTGGTGTTTATGCCTTAGAACGTTTTTCAGGAGGAAGGGGGAGGATTCTCAAGCTCTGCACTGGAAAAGCCACTGCACGCTCAGAGCTCGATGAGCTGTTGTGAGGACTTGGAAGACAGCGCTGAGAGCGGTTCTTAAGAGGCCTGACTTGTAAAGTGCTGGGAAGGGCGATGGGCAGGCAGGAGGTGGGGATCAAAGTCTCTGCCATGACCATTTGTGTGTAATGTGTGTGAATCAGGAATCTCTGTCATTAGCATTGGGGGGTGGTGGCACAGGCCTTTAGTCCCAGCAATAATGAAGCAGAGGCAGGCAGATCCATGAGTTCAAGGCCAGCCTGGTCTACAGAGTGAATTCTAGGACAGTCAGGGCTACACAGAGAAACCCTGTCTCAAAAGAATAGATAGAGAGATAGACAGATTAGATAGACAGACAGACAGATAGACAGATTAGATAGACAAATAGCCAGCTAAGATAGATAAATAAGTGTCCAGGATGATGGAATTTCCAAGAACAGCTTTTTTCTTTCTAAAAAAATTAAAATGAAAAATTTATTTGTGTGTGCGCATGCATGTGTGTGCGTAGGCATATGCACATGAATACAGATGCCTACAGAGGCCAGAAGAGGCTGTGAGAGCCCTTGAATAGAGTTATAGGCAGTTGTGACTCATTCAACCTGGTTTCCAGGAACCAAACTCTAGGCCCCTGGAAGAGCAACAAGCATTCTTTTTCTTTTTTTTTTTTTTTTAAATTTATTTTATTTATATGAGTACACTGCAGCTGTCTTCAGACACACCAGAAGAGGGCATCAGATCCCATTACAGATGGTTGTGAGCCACCATGTGGTTGCTGGGAATTGAACTCAGGACCTCTGGAAGTGCAATCAGTGCTCTTAACCGCTGAGCCATCTCTCCAGCCCCTGAATCTTTTGTCTCCTACATGTAACCTGGGGTTTCCACTTGCACCCCAGTTCCCAAATAACGACTTGGAGGTTTATGTTTTACGAATAAATGCCTAGGCCATAAGCTTTGGCTTGTTTCCCAACTTGTAACTTATATTAAACTGTTTATACTATTCTATGTCTGCCACGTGACTGGTTACCTCTCCTCAGCTTCCTATGTCCAACTTCCAGAAGAGGGCACCAGATCTCATTATAGATAGCTATGAGCCACCATGTAGTTTCTGGGAATCGAACTTAGGACCTCTAGAAGAGCAGCCAGTGATCTTATCCTCTGAGCCATCTCTCCAGTCCTCACATGTTTTTTCATGCTTGCTTTTTTACTCCCAAGCTAGCCTCTAACTCCATATATATAGCCCAGTGCCCTAGTTACTTGTCTATTGCTGTGAAGAGACACCATGGCCAAGGCAGCTTAGAAAAGAAAGCATTTGGGGGTTGGAGAGGTGGCTCAGCTGTTAAGAGCACTGACCGCTCTTCCAGAGGTCCTGAGTTCAAATCCCAGCAACCACATGGTGACTCACAACCATTTGTAATGGGATCTGATGCCCTCTTCTGGTGCAGCTGAAGACAGCTACAGTGTAATTATATATAATAAATAAATAAATCTTAAAAAAAGAAAAGAAAGCATTTAACTGGGGGCTTGCTTACAGTTATAGAGGATGAATCCACCCTCATCATGGTGGGGAGCATGGCAGCAGGCAGGTAGGCATGGTGCTGAGAGCTTACATAGACACACACACACACACACACACACACACACACAGAGAGAGAGAGAGAGAGAGAGAGAGAGAGAGAGAGAGAGAGAGAGAGAGCGCTGGAGCCTCAAAGTCCACCCCAGTGACACACTTCCTCCAACAAGACCACACCTCCAAGACTCCCAAACAGTTCTACCAACTGGGGACCCTGGGGACTAAGCCTCCAAACACAAGCCTGGGGACTGTTCTCATTCAAACCACCACAGTGAGGATGGCCCTGGACTCCTAATCCTCTTGCCTTCTCCTCTCAGGTGCTAAGATTACAAAGCTGCACGCCCCCCCCCATACCACTTTCTATGGTGCTGGGGATGAAACCCATGGCTCCATGCATGCTAGCCAAGCACTGTACCATTGAATCCCTGTCTTTGGCGTTGTGTTTCTCTTTTTGCAATGTTGGCTATTGAACCTGGAGTTTCACGAATACTAGGTAGGGGTTTCTTCCACCAGCTGCCTTTTTAGTGTCATATATATATGTATATGTATATATGTACATATATGTATATGTACATATATATGTATATATATGTATATATATATATGTACACACACACACACACACACACACACATACACACATATGGATCTCCTGGACAGGAGTTCCAGATAGTTGTGAACCACAGTGTGGGTGCTAGGAACTGAGCCTGGGTCCTGTGCAAGCGCAATAATTGTGCTTGACTATAAAAGCACAGGGCCTTTGTAAAAGGGCTGTGCCTGCTTTTGCTCTGAATAATGACACAGAGGCCTTTATATTTATTTGCAAAGCTTTTGGCCTTATCTTAAGCTTGCTCTCCAACTAGCTGTTAACTTATATTACCTGGTTATACTATTCTATGTCTGCCGTGTGGCTGATTATCTCTCCTCAGTTTCATACATCTGACTTCCGAGTCTGGGTGGTGAATCCCTGGGGGCTCTCTCTTCCCCAGGGTTCCACTCTCTCTGCCGGATGTCTCATCTTACTGTCGAGCCTTTTGTGATAAGCCAGGCAAAGAAGAACAAAGACACATCTTCACACAGTGTACAAAGACATCACTCCAACACTTAACTGATGAGCCATCTCTCCAGCCTCTGTTCTTGAGACAAAGTATTATGTATCCCAGACTGGCTTCACACTCGCTGTGTAACAAGGAAGACCTGGAGCTCTTTAGATCTTTCTGCCTCCACTCCCCAAGGACTAGAATTACAAGCATGCGGAACCACACCTAGCCTATTCATGCACAACCGTACCTAGCCTATTTCTAATTTTTTGGTCATTTTTTAAAAATTACACACACACACACACACACACAGGTGGTAGTGTAGGATTATTTCCCCAGCATTCTGGAGGCAGAGGCAGGAAGATCACAAATTATAGAGGCCAGCCTGGTCCACTGACTATCAGGCCAGCCTGGTCAACAGACCCAATGAGTCATGTTAGCAGCTTTATTTTTATAGTTTTTGGTTAGACGGTATCTCTAAGTACAAAGGCTGGCCTTGAACTTCTAACCCCTTTGCCTCTATGTAATCAGTGCTGGAGTTACAGGTGTACATGGCTGTGCTCCGTTTCAAGCACACAATTTATCACTAATATATTTTATTAATTTATTTGGTTTTGAGACAGGGTCTCTCTACATAGCCCTGGCTAGTCAGAAACTCGTTATGTTTACAAGCTCAGAGGGTGCCCATCTCTGCTTCTGGAGTGACTAAAGCCCAGGGACTTAAAGGGATTCAAGTCCTCTGTCACCTCCTTTGACTATTCCTATTACTTTTGACATGGTCAGGCCAGGCTTTGAACTGAACCTGGAAATCCTCTTGCCTCCTATTGAACATTCGGTCATTTTAGTTCGTCTTGGTGGTGCACTCCTGTAATCACAGCACATGGGAGGTTGAGGCAGGAGGATCAGGATTCCAAGGGCATCCTCCATGATCAACCTGGTTCTAGGCCAGTCTCCAGTACTTAGGAACCTGCCTGAAAACAAAAACAAGACAAAGTAAAGCCAAAACAACAACGGCCTCAGGGTGAGTGTTGGGGGGCGGGGCAGGTTGCTGCCTGTCTGGTGGCCTGAGGCAGGGAGGTCACAGAAGAGCTGGTCTGGTCTATGAATAAGAAGGAAAGGGGGCGCTGTTTCTTTCTATTGCCATATAACATCTCACTGAATGGACATACCACATCTTTTCACTTCGTGCTTCACGTGGGAGTTTTAAAAGAGAATACACCAGCCCGAGCTCATTGTAGGTACCTCTGCTTCCCCCAGGGAGCGAGTACAGGCTCCTGCCTGGTGAACATAACCAAGAGCTAATTCAGGACCAGCAGTAGCCTGTGGTAAGCATCCAAAATATCTGACGACTAGACCCACTCCAGATCAGCTGGGATTATCAGCCCGGCCTGATCATTAGCCTGTGAGTAGCCACATTCGCCCATAGGTGGCGCTGTTTCTGTTCTCTTTGTAATGCTGCTGAACGAACTTCATCTGTGGAATGAAGGCTTTACCACCCGCCTCCATTCCTAGACCTGTTTTTCTTTGGATGATTATTTCCACATTTTATTCCCCGATTTTTATTTATGTTCCCTGAAGTAAGGATCCTAATTTCTTAATGTCTGTGCCTTTTCCACGGGGATATAAAACCAGGAGAAGATGCTCGGGGTACCTAGCTTACGACCTGTATCTCCCGTTCACAGTCTTTGCCCTGCAGGAAGTCACAGGTCGCCTGTGATGAAAGTGTGGATGATTCTGCACTGCAGAGAATGGCAGATCTCACTCTGGTATTGGTTTTGAGGGAAGGTTTAAAATGCACTGTGGGATAGAAGGACAGACAGACAGAGAGTATGGAGATACAGATCTACGAAGAAATTATGCTGTGGATTGGTGGTGGTGAAAGTAAAAAATATTAGTGAGAATAGAAATTTGAACCATTTAACCTGCAGAATCTTGAGTAGGCGAATGGACGACTTTCTGAAAACGTTTTATTTTTAGATTATTTTATTTCATGTGTAGTGAACAACATGTCTTTAGGCATGTGGTCATCCCTGATGTCCTTGGGGTCAGAAGAGGATCCCAGATATCCTGAAACTGGAGTTAGGGATGTTTGTGAGCCATCATGTGGGTGTGGCTTATGACCACCTGACCTCCAGCTGAAAGGGAATCAAAGCCTTTGGCCTCCAGAGACACTGGTACTCTATGCGCATGCTCATGTGTGGCGCTCGCGCCCGTGCGCGCGCGCGCGCGCGCACACACACACACACACACACACATACACACACACACACACTGAAAAGATATTGTTTAAAAATGAAGTTAGACCAAGTCCACGCCCACTATGTCTGGGGTGGGTCTCTCTTCCTATGCCTCCCTTCCCTGTAAATTCTTTCTTCCGTGGGCTTGGTGGTGTGTCCCTGTAATACCGTGGTGAGATGGGAGGTGAGATGGCAGGACCCCTGGAGCTTGCTGGCCAACTAGCCTAACTTACTTGGTGAAGTTCCGAGCCAATGGGAGACGGTCTCAGGAAAAGACACCTGAGAAATGTCTCTGGGTTGTTTCGTGGTCTCCACTCTTACTACATAGAAAAACACACATGCACACACAGGAAATAAAATACAATACAGATTTAAACTTCACTTTTGTGAGACATTTATTATCTACTGTGGGGGTAGAGTGCCCACATACCATTTCATGTCAGTGAGAATCAGGAGACAGCTTTTGAAAGTCCTTTTCTTTCACTGTGGGAGTCCTGCACCTCCAACTATGTTCTCAGGATTGGGGCGGGATGGAGGGTTGCCTTTACCACTGAGCCCAGTAAACCTAACTTTCAGATGTGAAGTTACTCAGTTCTGGGGGACTGGGCTGCCCTGACAGTCCCTTGAAGTTGATGTGCAGAACAGTAATTCATAGTCCCATCTGTGAGTTGGTCGTCACATTCCTGCAGCGCCCCCAGCTCCCGAGTATGGTTAAGTGTAATTACCAAGTGTGGACACCAGATGGCAGCTCAGCACCACCAGTGTTTCCCAAGACCTGCCTGGACTTCACAGGTTAGTAAATTCCATCTGGCTCCCAGTCAAATGACAGGCGTGAGTGTAAAATATTTGCATTTAGAGCTGGAAAGTACTTTAACGTATGAAACTTCAACGTGCTCACAGACCACTCAAGGTTATTAGTTTTAGTTTAAGAGTCTTTTTTGTTTTTTTTTAGTAGTGTGCATGTGCCTTCAGGTGAGTACAGGTAGGGGTGTGTGTGTGTGTGTGTGTGTGTGTGTGTGTGTGTGTGTGTGTGTGTACATGAGTGCAGGTGCCTGCAGAAGCAGAGGCATTAGATCTTAGCAGAGATGGAGTATACTCTGTCTCTTTACGGAAGTGGATGCTGAGAATCATACTTAGGTCCTCTGCAAGAGTGGTTCAGGCTTCTAACCCATGAGCCATATCTTGGACCTCAAAGGTTCTTGTTTAAATATAGATTCTAATTCTGGTGGAGCCTGAAAGCCTCCCCTCCCCCCTCTCTCCTCCCTCCTTCTCTACAAGTTTCCCTGAGCAGAAGTGAGAGGGATCTGTACTCTGGGCTCCTAACATGCTAAACGGGAAAGGGGTAGTGCTAGACCTGTGCTATCTGGCTAATGTGCAAACCACGCGTTAGTCATGCAGAGTTAGATGAGCCCGCATTGAAAATTATTTAAAGAAAAAAAAGCCAAAAAACTGACTTAATTTTTTTTAAATGTCAATATCATCCATGTATGGCTGTAGTAGCTGTGTCCTGGCACTTGGGAGCCTGAGTCAGGAGCTCACAAATTCCAAGCCATCTTGAGCTGCCTAATGAGACCCCATCTCAAACAAAACAAGAAGACACATTGAGTAGGGCAGAGTAACACAAACCTGTAACCCCAGCACTTGTGAGGGGGAGGAGGTGGAAGAGAAAGAGGAAGAAAAGGAGGAAGAACAAGAAGAAGAGCAGGAAGAGGAGGAAGGAGAAGAGGAAGAAGAGAAAGAGAAAGAAGAAAAGGAAGAGGAAGATAATGAAGAGGAAGAGAAAAAAGGAAGAGAAATGAAGAGGAAGAAGAGAAGAGATTGAAGAGAAAGAGAAAGAAGAGGAAGAAGAGGAAGAGAATGAAGAAGAAGAGGAGGAGTAAGAGGAAGAGAAAGGGAGGAGGAGGAGGAAGAAGAGGAAGAGGAAGAAGAGGAGGCAGGATCAAGACCAGCCTGGACTACGTAGCAAATTTAAGGAGAGCCTGGGCTACAGAATAAGATGGTCTAAGAAAGCAAAACAGCAATAAAAGTCAAGACAAAAGCCCAGCCATTCTAACCCTTACTTCCACAGATACAAGGGAAATCTTACTTGGTTTCTGGAAGCAAAGCATGATGGGAGAGATGGGAAGCTCCAGGTGAGGTACAGGCGTCATGGGTCCAAGTGCCTACCGGGTTCAGTCCTCCTCAATATTTTTGTTGTTGAGATAGGGTTTCCCCATGTAGCCCTGGCTGTCCTGGAACTTGCTATGTAGACCAGGCTGGCCTCGAGATCCTGCTGGATTAAAGGAGTGCTTCACCACACCTCCTTGCTTTTGAACACAGTGGTACAGGTCACTTTTTTTCTCATATTCTAAGTTGGAGGAAGTTCGACATGAGTTACACGTAGATCAGCCCTCCTATCTTGTTAGACATCAGTAATCGATGTGTGTCCCAGGAGAGGTGTACACAAGAGAATCAGATTCCTGTGAGTCTTTAAAAAGTGGGAGTGCACTTACAGTCCTTAGACCCAAGAAAGTGGCTCTAGAGGGAAGCTGAGGAGGAGCGGATGTGTAGAAAGGGTTTTCAGAGGACAGGGCTGCACTGGTGGGGGAAACTAGAGGTAAAAACAAAAATAGGGAAACCGAAATACCTGTAAGATTCCATTTGCTACCTCTAAATTGGTTTGTTTTGTGCACTTGACAAAGTTCTACGTACACACACACACACACACACACACACACACACACACACGTAAAGATCACAAATGGCCAGCCTGCTCAGAATTTTTTAAAAATATTTATTTATTTGTTATATACAAGTACACTGTAGCTGTCTTCAGACACACCAGAAGAGGGCATCAGATCCCATTAAAGATGGTTGTGAGCCACCATGTGGTTGCTGGGATTTGAACCCAGGACCTCTGGAAGAGCAGTGTTCTTAACCACTGAGCCACCTTTCCAACTTCAGTTAGAATTTTAAGAGGTTCACAAAAGGCATTATAGGGGATAGAGAGAGCTGGTTCTGTGGTTAAGAACACTTTTATTATTGACAAAGAACCGGGTTCAGTTCCCAGCACCCACCTAGTGGCTCACAAGCATCTATAACTCCAGATCTTGGGGCTTTGGCGCCCTCTTCTGGCCTCTGTAGGCACCAGGCACTCACACACTCGGGCAAAGTACTCACAGAAAATAAAAATAAAGACATCCACAAACAAAATTCTAAATTGGTAATTCATAATCATTAATAAGAGTTCTAAGAAACTACACATGAGTTCAAAGCATATACTAAATACAATAAGAAATCTATTTTGAAATCCTTTAGGGGCTATAACAAAAACCAAGATAATTCTAGGAATAACTTTCTACTGAATTCTGTGTCAAGGGAAAATATCATGTCCTGTTTTAGGTAAAGGCAGAGGGAGAAAGATGTTCTGGGCTATATTAAAATTTCCTGTTTATAACCAGGCATGGTGGTGCACACCTTTAGTCCCGGAAGAGGTAAGTGGATCTCTGTGAGACTAGCCTGGTCTGCATAGCAAATTCTAGGACAGCCAGCGATACATATATAGAAAAGGACCATGTCTCAGATCTTCTTTTCTCATGTGTAAAGGCTGTGTTCCCACGGAAAGCCATACTCACTGGGACTATGGCCGTCTTTCTTTTTTCCATGTTCACACTTACACCTATATGCAATTGCCTTTACGAGCCAGTCCTAAGATCCCTTTCAGATCTGAAGTCTTGAATCCAGTCTGTCCGGAACTCTGCCTGCTGAGGGTGTCAAGGTAGAGCTGTGCCTCTGTCCCTCGGGGTTAGGATTCCTGAGTGCTCTTACTGAGATCGGTGTTTGATGGGTTTTCCTGCCTGCCCCTGCTGATCTCCCCTGCTCAGCCCCGCTTGCCTGTTACCTTGGTTTATTTTGTTTGTTTCACTGGCCAGAGACCCACTTAATGCTTGTCGGTGGCCAGTATAGCACCGAAACTAGAAATTCCTAAACCTGGGATCCTTTAATACAGTTCCTCATAAGAAATATTGCAGTTGTTACTTTATAAGTCTAATTTTGCTACTGTCATGGAGTGTAGTGTAAATACTCGCGGTTTCCGGTGCTGTTTGGGGGTCGCGACCCACAGGTTGAGAATGGCTGTCTAGACTCAGGCATAGTCTGTTCCTGTGTTATAATAATAGTACATGGCTTTGGGAGGGTGTCATCTGAAGATCTAATACCACACGCATCTGAAGCCAGTCTCTTGCCTCCAGAGAGCAGCCCAGGACTCAAAGGGAACAACTTCCCTGAAGGGACCTGTTCGTGGAATAGCTGCGTCCGCAAACTTCCTCCAGACTCGGAGTCTCCGATCTTTGTTTTGTCTTTGCTTATCTACCATCTCTGACAACGTCTGTAAAATTAGCAGTTTCCGGGATGCGTGTAGGGGCGGAGGAGTGGAACTGCTCTGCCGACGGACTTCTTCCCCTGATGGCCTCAGGAAGAGTTCTGGAACGTATATGGTGGATACAAATTTAAACCTTGTGTACTCAGCCTTAAATGTAGCTAACAGTATTAAAAGGAACATTGAGGGAAAACATTTTCACCAATAAAGGGACCCTCCCCCCCAGCTACTTAGCCCTTGAACAAGAGATACATAAACACATAAGGCTGTTTGTTTGTTTATTTATTTTGAGATAGATCTGCCTGCCTCTGCCTTTCAACTCACTGGGATTAAAGGCGTGCGCCACCACCACCCAGCTGAGGGTTTTTAAAAATCACTACTGCCTCCTTAAAACAAATGAACCAGGCAGGGTACTGCACACCTTTAATCCCAGCACTTGGCAGAGGCAGGCAGATCTTTGTGAGTTTGAGGCCAGCCTGGTCCAGGGGATCTTATGTCTCCCAGCTTTCAGATTCACCAGGTACACACATGTGTACCCAAACACACATCAGGCAAAGTGCCTGTATATGCAGGATTTAAAAAGAAGATACAACTCTAATTATTTTTTTTCAGAGCTGAGGACCGAACCCAGGGCCTTGTGCTTGCTAGGCAAGCGCTCTACCACTGAGCTAAATCCCCAACCCCCTAAGTATTTTTTAAAAGACCTTTAGGGAGGTGGGTGGGATAGGGGGAAATAACATTTGAAATGTAAATAAAAAATATCCAATAAAAAAGACCTTTAAAATGTATTTATTACATGTGTATGAGTGTATACCATGTGTCTAGAAGTTACAGATGGTTGTGAGTCATCTAGTGGGTGTTAGGAATTAAACCTGGGTCCCTTACAAGAGCAACAAATGTTCTCAACCACTGAGCCATTTCTCCAGCCCACTAAATGTTTGTTTAAAGTGGTCGCTTCATTTTAATTAATTAATGTATTTATTTATTTATTTATCACTTTACATCTTGACCAAAGTTTCCCCTCTGTCCTCTCCTCCCAGCCCTTCTCTCCCTACGCTCCAACCTCCTCCACTGTCCCCATCCATTCCTCCCCTATTTCTCTTCGGAAAAGGGCAGGCCCCCCATGGATATCAATCAGCCTTGGCCTATCAAGTTGCAGAAAGACTAGGGTCATCTTCTCCTGTTGAGGCTGAATGAGGCAGCCCAGTTAGGGGGAAGGATCCCAAAGGCAGGCAACAGAGTAGAGACAGGTCCTGCTTCTGCTGGTAGGAGTCCCATGTGAAGCCCATGCTGCGTATCTGTTACATATGGGCAGAGTTCCTAGGTCAGTCCTATGCAGACTCTATGGTTGTTGGTTCAGTCTCTGTGAGCCGCTATGGGCAGGTCGGTTGATTCTGTGGGTTTTCTTGTGGTGTCCTCGACCCCCCTCTGGCTCCTTCAATCCCTCCTCCCCCTCTTTAGCAGGATTTCCCAAGCAGGAGGATTTCTGTCTCATGTTTGGCTGTGGGTCTCTGCATCAGCTGCTGGGCCAGACCTATCTCAGATGATGCTTATGCTAAGCTCCGATCTGCAAGTATAGCAGGATATCGTTTAACAGTGTCAGGGGTGGGCTCCCTCTCATGGCATGGGTCACAAGCTGGACCAGTCAGTTGGTTGGCCAGTCCCTCAATTCCTGCTCCATCTTTAGCTATGAGCACCCTATAGGCAGGATTGTGGCTGGGTTGGTGTCCTATTCCCTCCATTGGAAGTCTCACATGGTCCCAGGAGGTGGTCGGTTCAATCCACATCCCCCATTGCTAGGAGTCTCAGCTAGGGTCACCCTCATAGATTCCTGGGAGTTCCCACTACTCTGGGTTTCTAGCTCATCCCAGAGATGCCCTAACGCCACCAGGCAGAGGATCTCTGAGTTCAAGGGTTGCATGGTCTACAGAGCAAGTTCCAGGACAGCCAGAGCTGCCTCCCAAGTGCTGGGGTCAAAGGCGTGAGCCACCACTGCCTGACAGTGAATCACTTTTTATAAAAAGAAAGGGAAAGGGAAAAGGAGGGATTCTGGACACTGCGATGCCCTCAGGGCTCTGGGATCTATTCAGAGGAGGAGGCAAAAGATTTTAAGAGCTGGAGGTAGTAGATGACTGTGAAGAGACAGGCATCCAGCCATGACAGCACCCGGACATGACTGGACATGAGCGTGCACAGAGACTGGGAGCATGCACAAGACCTGCACAGGGTCAAACATCAAGCCCCACCCCTAAGAAGCTATTGGCAATTGATACCTGCTGGGAAAGGGAAACTAGTTCTCTCCTACGGGAGTCACTGTGTGTGTCTACCTCAGCCCAGGGCGGGCCCTGTGCCCAGGGACAGTTATCCGTGTTGGCATGCTCTTTTACTTTTTTTTTTTTAAGATTTAGTTATTTTATGTGAGTACACACCGGAAGAGGGCATCAGATCTCAGTACAGATGGTTGTGAGCCACCATGTGGTTGCTGGGATTTGAACTCAGGACCTCTGGAAGAGCAGTCAGCGCTCTTAACCACTGAGCCATCTCTCCAGCCCTTGTCTTCCACCACCACCCCCCCCACCCCCACCCCTACCCCCTCCCCGGAGCTAGGGACCGACCCCAGGGCCTTGTGCTTGCTAGGCAAGCGCTCTACCACTGAGCTAAATCCCCAAACCCAGCCCTTGTCCTTCTTTTCTTTCTTTAATGACTCAGTGAGTTTCCGTAGGAATGCTCTGACCACGCCTGGCCAGGTCACATAAATGGCGATCTTTCTCTAGAGAGAGGTAAACTCCCCTTCTTTTCCCCACCGTCAGGAGACCTCACGCTTTCCTGCCTTGCCTGGTAACTGCTGCCAGGAATCAGCCTGACCTTGAATTTTAATCAGGCACATGTGTATGTGCACACACAAACCCCATATAAAAAAGGGGGGGGGGGTTGGGGATTTAGCTCAGTGGTAGAGCACTTGCCTAGCAAGCGCAAGGCCCTGGGTTCGGTCCCCAGCTCCGAAAAAAAGAAAAAAAAATCAGTTAAACACTTACATTAGTCACTAAACAGAGAATTTTGTAAATAAAATCTTTGGACACACAGGGCATTAGTTTATTCATTCATTCATTCATTCATTCATTCATTCATTCATTCACAGGCGTTTGAGTCTTTCCCAGGCACATGGTCTTTCCAAACAGCAGTTCGGTCCCTATCTTCACAAAGCTGTGGTTCTAGTGGACTGGTTGGCAGAGCAGCAAAGGCTTCTAGGAGGTACAGCCAGGGATTGGCTGCAAATACACCGGGGCATAGAGAAATACACTGGGAAGGGATGCTCCTGGTCTCTAGAGAAGGTGGCTAGGGGAGGCCTCTCTCACCCCAAATATAAGGGACAGAGACACCTGAGGAAAGAACTCCATGCAGAGGACACCGCTTCAAGGGCACTGTGGGAATGCGGTTCATGTTGCCTTCCTACACCTAGAAGGATGGACACACCCCCATCTGCAAACCTAGGCTAAACACGACCCTAAGACTAGAGGGCCCAACACTGCTGGGTGATCTTGCTTTTCCTTCTAGCCTCGCTTTTAACCTGCTGGACTCGCCCACTACAGCCGAGCGAACTGTTAAAGAGAAAAATTCTCTGCTACTAAAGGGGGAAAAGGCTTGTGATTTTGCTCGTAATCAGAGAATCTTTGAGCCTTGTACTTGCTCAAAGTAGCACACGTTCATTTAGGTGTGAGACTGTAAAGGAGGAAATAGCCTCTAATTTACTTAAGTGGGGATCTGAAGGGTTGAGGGGCCCTGTTGCTCTGAAATATCATCCAGGAAAACAGATTCTACATGGAAGAAACCTTGAATGTCTGTGAGTTTCTCTGAACACACGGTTAACTCTTTTGATCTCCAGGCCTTCGAGAGGATTCTTCTGCTTCCTACACCAGGCTGTCAGGCCTGGACTGTGCCTGCTTCTCCTCTGCATTGTGTCCCCTTATTGGGGTTTGAACATTTAGTGCAGGACACACATGGTGGAGACGGAATTCTTCACTGACTCCACCCTGCAGAGAGAAGGACGTGTGCTGGATAACTCAGCCCAGACTCTTGGGCCTCCTCATCATGATCACAACCCTGTGGGAATCAGAAGGGGCCTCACTGGAGGAGCTGTGAGATCCTCAGGTAGGTGAGTGTTAGTGGGGATTAATAAGTGTTGCAGTTTTCCTCTTAACCCAGCTAACTCCCAAATCATTGAGATTTGACTGCCATTTTTATTTAACAAGCTTTAAGGGCACAACAACTGAGCAGTATTCATCTATTTTAATCCCCTATGCTAATCGGGCTACCTCCCAGACAAAATTCCCAGGATAGTACAGATCTGGCTCTGTCTGCTCCAGGCGTTTCCTCATGGTGTCTCCTGGACTCTCTCCCCCTGGCTAATCCCTACTCCATTCTCTGTCCCCCTGGCTGGGAGGAAGTCTATCTCCTTTCTCTCCCCTGCTCAATCATTGGCTGATGAGCTAGCTTTATTGACCAAGCAGGGAATAATTGGAGAGCAATGTTTACACAATTTTGAGACAGGAGATTTTTTTTAGAATAAGATTGGCAACCAGATTTAGGGGGCACAGAAATCAGCGTTTGAATACACAGGGATAATCTTTACACAGCACACATTGGTATTATGTCTCTAGGTGAGTACCTGGAAGCCTCGGGTCCTGATCCCTGTCCTAGACGCCATTCCAGGTAACACTGGGGACTTGTCTTCCAGGGGTGGAATTTGACTCCCTGTTAGAGCTGACAGGGAACAATGATTTATTGGCCACAACAGCTGCAACCGGGTCCCCTGGCCATCTCCTTCTGCTGAGACTCTGCACGGAGGGCAGAGCTGGATGGGTGCCCAGGCCATCAGCCAACTGCTCTGATAGATTACTAAGAAACATGTCTTTGGCAAGTGTTGGTCCCCACAGGTCCAGCTCAGTGAAATCTCACAGCTAGGCAACTGGTAACAGACTGTTGATTTGGGATGCTTCCCTGTCCCAAGGCCAGGTCATTATTCATATTTAAAGTTACCTTCCTGGGGTTGGGGATTTAGCTCAGTGGTAGAGCGCTTGCCTAGCAAGCACAAGGCCCTGGGTTCGGTCCCCAGCTCCGAAAAAAGGAAAAGAAAAAAAAGTTACCTTCCTAATGCTGCAACCCCTTAATAGAGTTCCTCATGATGTGCTGACCACCCTTGCCCCCCCAACCACAAAATTGTTTTCATTGTAACTTCATAACTGTAATTTTGCTACTGTAATGAAATGCAATGTAGATATCTAATATACAGATGGTATTAGGAGTTACCCTTGTGAAAAGGTCATTCAACCTCCAAAGGGGTTGAGACCCACAGGTTGAGAAACCCTGCCTTATATACTTGGCAATGATCATTTGCCTTGTGTCCTATCATAGGGAAATTGAGAAAAAGAAAACATGGTTAACTGAATCAGTCACTCGCCCATAGGCAACAGGTCTAATGAATTACAAGATGCCCTCTCCAGCCTCAGCAGCCACTCCTCCACCACAAAGGCCTTGGTAGATGTCTGGACCCCAGAGGGGGAGAGCCAAGATCTGGGAACATGAACTCTCCCATTCTGTCCCTTCCTCTGGTCCTTCACAAAGCCTGTGGCACAGCCCGCCTCTAAGTCACAAAAACCATAGTCCGAGAGCAGGGCTTGGACTCTTCCCCTCACCTGCTTATTATCTGACACTAGAATCTACAGCCTTTGGACCTTCAATAACCAGAGTCTTGAACAAGTGGACGATTCTGTCCCACGAAAACCCTGAGCTGAGCATAGCTCCACCCGAGGGCAGACACTGAGGATATCGTGTGAAGTCTTAGATATGAAGTCTTTCATATCTAAGGGGAGTGAGTGTCTTAGGGTTTTACTGCTGTGAACAGATACCATGACCAAGGCAACTCTTATAAGGACAACATTTAGTTGGGGATGGCTTTCAGGTTCAGAGGTTCAGTTCAATATCATCAAGGCAGGAACATGGCAGCATCCAGGCAGGCATGGTGTGGGAAGAGCTGAGAGTTCTATGACCAAGCCACTCAGTCAATCAACAAGGTCTTGAAGGACCCTAGTTCTTACTGAAGTGTAAGAGCTATTAAGAGGCTTAGCCTGGGGGTTGGGGATTTAGCTCAGTGGTAGAGCACTTGCCTAGCAAGAGCAAGGCCCTGGGTTCAGTCCCCAGGTCCAAAAAAAAGAAAAAGAAAAAAGAAAAAGAAAAAAAAAGAGGCTTAGCCTGGTAGAGAATAGGTAGGTTATGGAGTTCCTGTGAAGGACCCTAAGGACTTTCACCAGCTTTACGCCCACCGCCTCAAGTCAAGATTAGGCCAAGTACCAGCTTTCCACTTCAGATCAAAGCTCCACCCACAGTTCTTGGAAGGAGCAGGGATGTTCTTGAAAAAGTGCAGAATGTACTGATTGATAGTCACCTGACCCTCTGGTCCCAGATAGAGTTCGAATACATGTCATATGCTTGCTAGCCAATAGGTTCAAAGGTCACTATGCTTAGCCAATAAGTTTAAACTATAACCTTGATGATGTAACCTGTACCCCTAAAAAGTATAAAACCTGCTTGTTATAGCCATTCGGGGTCACTTTCTAGTCACTCGCCCCGAGGGGCTGATTGAAGATCGACCCTCGATGCACCAGAAAATAAACTTTGCGTTTGCATCGAATTTCATTCTCGAGTCTCACTTGTGGGGGGAGGGTCTCCCGGTAGTTAAGACTCACTTTGAGGGGTTGGGGATTTAGCTCAGTGGTAGAGCGCTTGCCTAGGAAGCGCAAGGCCCTGGGTTTGGTCCCCAGCTCCAAAAAAAAAAAAAAAAAAAAAAAAAAAAAAAAAAAAGACTCACTTTGAGTCTTACAGTCTCCAGGGAGGGAGTGAGGATTGAAAAGAAAAAGACAATTTGACAACACTATTACATGACTCCAGCGAGTGCTGAGGTTGAAGTGGGTTTATTTTTTTTTTCTAGTCTGCTTTTATATCATTCTAGGTACATACAAAGTATATGGTGAGTCTTAAGGCATAAATCGTAGTTAAGAAACAAACAAAGCATAAACAAAGCATGATCACTGTATTCAGGGTCTTAACAAGATCCATCAAGATACAAAGAACACATTTCTCAGCTGAATTCATCTTGAGTCCACTTTCTTGTCCCAGCCCAATATCAAATCCCTGGCAACATCCCAGAAGGCAGCACCAAGAGCTCTCCACAGTTCTACATCTTCATCTCAAGGCAGCTAAGAGAAGACTCCTTCTTTTTTTTTTTTTTTTTTTTTTCCGAGCTGGGGACCAAACCAGGGCCTTGTGCTTGCTAGGCAAGCGCTCTACCACTGAGCTAAATCCCCAACCCTGAGAAGACTCCCTTCTAAGCAGCTAGGTTGAGAGTATTAAAGCTCATACCCACGGTGACACACCTACTTTAACAAGGCCACACCTCTTAATAGTGCCATTCCCGGGGCCAAGCATACATAAACCATCACATTCCACACCTTGGCTCCCATAGGCTTCTTCAAACACATGAGTCTATGGGGGCCATACCTAAACATAGCATAATGGAAAATACATTTAGTCCAACTTCCTAAGTCTTATACGTTACCAAGTCCAGCTGCAGCACAAGCTTGGATATCACTGGAACACAGCGTCTTTGTAATCTCAGATACTACTTTCCAGAAGATTTCACCTCAGTGATGCTGGTCTCTTCTTACTCATCACTAACTACTCAGCCCTAACCAACCAGCATCAATTGTCCCAGTCGTCCCTTCTATTCTTGACTCTAAAGCCAGAGCCACATGGCCGAAGCTGCTGTGTTCTGCTGCTTGCTGGGGCTGAAACATGGCCCCTCTTATTCTATTACCAGCTTTCTGTTTTCCAGCTCCCTCACTGCCTAAGATTAGAATCCTGGAACTTGCTCTATAGATTGACCTTGAACTCAGAGATCTACATGGCTTCGTCTACTGTAATGCTGGGGTTAAAGATGTGTATCACCATGTCTGGACTTTTCTTCACTTAGAACCTATTCTGTCCCAGGCTGGTCTTGAACTCAGAGATCTGCTTGCCTTTACCTCCTGGGATTAAAGACTTGTACTACTGTGCCTGGGCGTAAACTTATCTGGGTTCAATTTTGCCCTAAGGTCATCACTCTCTTCATTCAATTTAATATCGATGAACACAGGATTCGGCTCCATTTCATTTCCTGGTACCTCTTTAATACTTGAACCATATGTTTCATATTTTTCCTTCTACACTTTTTCCTTGCTACACTTGTTCAGAACACTCTTCATGAGACTTAACCAGAGAACAAAGTCTCTACTGGGCTTTTTTCAGACTTCCTTTGTCAATGCAATTAATATAAATCTCTTCACCTTAGCCTCAGGTAGACTCTTCAGACAAAGGCAAAAAGCAGCTACAGTCTTCATCAAAGTAATCACAAAAGCAGTCTCTAGGTCACATTCTGAAATTCTTCTTCACTGAAACCTCTTGAGCCAGGTTTGCATAGTTCAAATCATACTCAGCAATGAAGTTTTTCATATTCCTACTAGGATAGCCCATTTAGCCCCCTTAAATTATTCCACTGCTTTCCAAAGTCCCAAAATCTATATTACTTCAAACAAAAGCATGGTCAGGCCTATCACAGGAATACCCCACTCCTGGTACCAACTTCTGTTTTGGTTAGGGTTTTATGCTGTGAACAGACACCATGACCAAGGCAACTCTTATAAGGACAACATTTAATTGGGGCTGACTTACAGGTTCCGAGGTTCAGTCCAGTATCATCAAGGCATGGCAACTTTCAGCAGGTACAGTGCAGGAAGAACTGAGTTTTACATCTTCATTTAAAAGTAGCTAGGAGCAGAGTTGTGGGTCCAAGTCCACCCCACCACTGGGCACGACCTCTTGGGGAGGCAGAACATGGGGAGTTTGACTGTGCTTATCCTACTCCACTGCAGGGGTGGGTGTTGGGCTGTAGGAAAGTGCTGAGACACTGTTCCAGGGGTGGGAAAGCACAGTTTGAGATATGGTAACATTGGAGCTGGTTCATGACCCCTGCAATGAGGCTGGGGTCATAGAGTTCTCAGACTCTTGGACATCCAGGCGCTGCTGAGAGTCATGGAAGATCCAACAACAAAGATGGGGTTCGGGGTGGGACCTTCGGGCTGGGGACAGCATCTAGTCTGGGGTGAAGGGGGAGGGGGAGCTCTGGCTAGTCTCAGCAGTGATTGTCCTTAGCTTGGCAGAGGTAGGCTGGAAGCACAGAGGCCTTCTCCAGGAGATTTAGCTGCAGCTCTGTAGACAAAGACTTTCTGCATGTTCCCCATGGCAGTGTTAGTTGAAAGAGACAATCCATGTTCTAAACTGTTTATTGACTGTTCATGGAGGAAAATGGATGCATACCTAACCATACCCACTTCTCTTGGTGGACCTGAAAGTAAATACCTTTTGCAGGGAGGAATGTCTGGGAAGGGAAGCTCATTGGCTAAGCCCTAAGGGTCTTTAGGTACCTCATTATCATGAAGAACTCTGTTCTGGGCCTATGTGACCACAGGTCATGTTTCCTAATGTGAGGAGTGTGGCCTGTGTTCCAGGCCAGGAAATGGGCAGGGAGTCACCTAAGTCTCAGGTGTGTGCACACCAAGTCTCTGAATCTAAACCTGCTCTTCCTTACCAAACTTCCTGGCGTGGTTTTACCATCCCTCAAAGACTTGCTTTCAGGCAACTACTTTGTGGGTATTAAAAACCATGCCCACAGTGTCACACCTACTTAAACAAACAAGGCCACACCTCTTAAAAGTGCCACTACCTGGGGCAAGCATGTATAAAACAGGGAGTAACCAAGTTTACATGTCTATGATTGATGAGTGACCTCTTGTCCCTTCTTACATCACTGTGGGGGAGACTCTTGGTCAATGGTGTGATAAATGGAGAAACATTCTTGGGAGAAAATTATTTAGCCATAATAATTTTTATAATAAGCTAGCATAAAACAGAAATGTAGATTTAGATTTTTCAAAACATACTTAATTATATATATATATATATGTATTTTAACGTTTCAACATCCATTCTAGCCCACCATCCAACAGAGGTATGGTAAAAGAAAGGTTAATAGGAACCAGGAGTTGTGAACCTGTTTAGAAGTAATTCTTTGGGGCTATTCCAATCTTTGTTGTTAGCAGTCCAGTCCACTAGCAAACACCAAACATGAATCACTAACAGCAGCTTGATCCAGAAGAAACCCCAAGGCTCCACCAATGAGCATTAGTCCGCAGAGGTGGCAAGAAGCAGCCGGAACACTGCCAGAAGTTCTTTGGAGCATTTCTCTATGAATTCACGACAAGTGAAGATTGGTGAAGAAAGCAAGGAGAACCAATGTAAGACTACCATCAGCAAAGAGTGTCAGCGAAGCCCAACGAAGACCAGCAAAGAGTTGGAAGGCAAACCAATACCACACAGCATTGCTCACTGTTATACTTACATTCTTCCAAACACCAAGTGTCCTCTCAAGCATGCTCTGCAGCCAAACATCACGTGCCACTTCAACAGGGGTTTTCAGAAAAACACCACGTGTCTGTTCTCAGCAAACACCCTCTCATAGGACAGTTTCCAGATATATATCACATGGCACAATTGAGTCTCCAGCAGAACCAGAAATTCCCACTTCATGGAAATCCAAGAAGAGCTTAGGGTCTGAATCAAATACATAGCCAACCTTCGGTATTCATGGGGAACTGAGTTCAGGAGCTCTGTACACCCCAAAAGCCATAGACGCTCAATAATACTCACGTGAAGTGAGGAGTTATGGCGGGAAGTCCCATTGTCTGTGTGTCACCGTGGCTGTAACTTGTTTCTCAATAGTTTAATTTCATTGTTATTTTGTTCTGGAGACAGGGTTTCACTGTGTTGCCCTGACTGTCCTGGAAGTCTGTAGACCAGGCCGGCTGTACCTGCTCTGTGTGGAATTAAAGGCATGTGCCACCCACGCAGGGCTCTAAGTAGTTTCGACTGGGCAGCTTCCTCATCAACGCCGACTCTATAGCCGATTTCTGTAGCCTCTTTAATTTATATCATTTTTGTCACCTGCCTATATGCACACAGACACATAGATATACTTACCGTGAGCCTTGTGAGGTGAGAGCTTCTCTCCTTCTCTCAGGCAAGCTGCCGAGGTAGGAGGACTAGAAGACAACTTGCTGTCACTGAAACCCTTATGTGTTGTGGATTGTTATTCAGTTGATTCTGAGGACACAAACATCTTCACCTATTTCTGGCATAGTGTGCTCCCAACATAGCCATGTGCAGATCTACCGGCATGAGGAGGGGTTAACACCACCTGGTGTTCTATATCCTGAAGTGCACAACTTTACTTTTTCCCCTTGCTTTTAGCTACTTTTCTTTCTTCCAGGCCCTCAGAATGACACTCTGAGCTTTATGGCTCTTTTCTGAAGCTTCCCCTCCCTCCCCAGTGGGGCTGCTTGTCTGCCCTGTGACGCTGACCTGTGCCTGACTCATACACCTGGCTTTTCCCTTCCTCTTCTCCAGCTCCCTTTCCAGGCAGTGGCCAAGGTCTCCATCTCGCATGGCATATTCTGTTTTATCGTCTATGTTTTTCAACATATGTTTAATTTTTTATTTCGTGCGTTGGGGTGTTTTACCGTCATGGAAGTCAGTACACACACAGCTCACAAGCCTGGTACACCTGTAGGCCAAGAGAGGACATGTCCAACAAAAGGAGCTAGACTTATGCATAGTTGTCAGCTGCTCTGTGCTGCTGGGAATCGAACCTGGGTCCTCTAAAAGAACAGCCAGTACTCTTGACTACTGAGCCATCTGTGAGGCACCTTCCTTTTTCTTTTGCTGAGAGGGTCTCACTGTGTAACCCTGGCTGGCCTTGGACTAGTTTTGGAAACCAGTGCAACCTTAGACTTATAAAATATGCCTGCTGGGGCTGAATGCTGGCATTAAATGGGTGTATTATCACCTCAGGCCAGCTTCCCGTGTGTGATTCCCAGCACTGAAGAAGAATCCAGAACGCAGAGAAATCTAATGGAAAACAAAATATGGCTATACTTTGGAATCAATTCAGACCTGTGTTCAGAGAAATGATGCTTGAGCCCATCCACACGTTCTAATTTAATTGTTCTGGAAGGAAATGCAAGCATGGGTAACTTTCAAACCTCTCAGGTGCTACTGCAAGGTAACTGTCATGTTCAATGTTGTCAGCTGGACACTGTCTAGAGCCCTCTAGGTGACAGGCCACAGACGCAGACTTATGGGAACACTGTCTGGCTCCTGTGTCTGTCATCCTGTGTCAGCCCTGTGAGGGCTCCCCTGAGTGGGGGTAGCCTCAGAGAATGTCTGGAGATACTATCTTGGTCACTGAGGACATGTGACAAGACCCATCTTCAGTGTGGGTGGGACCGTCCCCTGGCCAGGACTTCCTGGACTGTGCAGTGGAGAAAGCACACGGAGTGCCCCGAGCACTGGGCTTGATGTGAGCAGCTGCTGAAACTGTGGCCTCTGAGCATCATGGCCTCTACCTCTGAGTGGGACCCAGATAAGGCCTCTCCCCCTTGAGCTGCTTTTCTCAGGATTTGACCACACAACAGGAAGAGGAAGCCGGGTGCACAGGTCCCGGTGCACAGGTCCCGATGCAGGAGGAGCCTGGAACAGGCGAGGGATGGCATCCATTCTGCTCTGCTCTGCTCTTACAGCTGATGGACGTTTCCACACAGTGCTGGGCCCCTGCTCTCTAGAAGCTGTCAGTGAGACACTGACAGGACAGTGCTGAGCCAGGCAAGCTTCAAGGGCAGTGAGTGTCTTGGGACAGGTGACACAGTAGAAGGCATCCCTGTAGAGCCCCTCTCTGACCTGGGTCTTTACCTCAGGCATCCCAGGTCAAAGGGCAGGCTGGCCCGGAGTTCACGCTGTGTATCAAGCTGGACTTGGGGCACACCCAGCTGCACACCTGGCTTCTCCTTCCTCTTCTTCAGCTCCCTTCCCAGGCAGTGACCAAGGTTTCCATCTTACAAGGCATGTTCTGTTTTTTTTTCTACCTTTTAAAACATATGTTTAAGTTTTTATTTTGTGTGTTTGGGTGTTTTTTTAGTATAATTGGCTTCTGTTGGTTTGGGACAGAGTTTATTTTTGGTGTTTTTGTTTATTGATTGGTTTGTTTGTGCTTCGTGTGTTTGGTTGCTTTTTTGACTTATTTGTTTTTGTTTTTCTGAGACAGGGTTTCTCTACGTAGCCTTGGCTATCTTGGAACTAGTTCTGGAGACCAGCCTGGCCTCGAACTCAGAGATTAGCCTGCCTTCACCTCCTGATTGCTGGTATTAAAGATGTGTGCTACCACTGTCTGATGTATGCTTGACTTCTGTTATTCCTGGCATTCTATGCTCATTTTGCAGCCCCGACTGGCTTGGAGCACATAGAGACCCACCTGCCTTTACCTCCTGACTGAGTCCTAGGAGTCTAGGAGTGGACTATGGCCACCGCACTCGGCTTCATTTTGTTGTGTTCGGAACAGATCATACTATAGCACAGGCTCTTCTGGGACTCCCCCACCGTCCAGGCTGCCCTTGAACTCCTGATCCTCCTCCCTCCCCTTCCCCCGTTCTGGGACGCCTGATGCTACAGCCACACCTAGCTGAAGTGTGTCAGTCACCTCGTTTGCTTTTGTTTAGTTGATTAAGTCTCGATTTGAGTGCACCATTCCTCAAGGCTAAGCTCAAGATAGGCACTTTGGTAAGGTACCACAGGCAGGAGATCGTGGCTTTTCTGTCTAGCATGTAGGAGGCTGGGACAGTGAAGTCCTCACAGCTGTCATGGTAACTTGGAGACAGGGAGGGATCACAGGGCCTCAGATCCCACAAGAAGAATTAGAACCTTATTAGACTGCGGGGCCACGGAGCTGTGGGACCCAAGGAGCAGTCCTGAAAACAGAGTGGGGTCAAGGTTTGTCCAAACCCTGGAACTCTTGTCCCGAGATTGGCAGGAGTAGGATTGACATCCCTACCTGCTCCCCGGCAACCCCCACCTAACCCCGTGCTCTGGGCCTGCTGGTCCCATAGTAGCCCCGTGTCTGCCCTTTCCTTTGCCTCACCCTTTCCCCTTCTGTCCAGCAGCACCTGGGGTTCCTTCTCATGCAAATGAGGCATCCCTAGGCACCCTGGCCCTGGCCAGCAACTCACTGGGTAGCCTCTACTCACCCTCCAAAGGTTTAAATAGACTTTGTCCCCTCCCCTCCCCCCAAATAAATGGGGCCAATTCTCCAAAGCTGCTCCCCAGTGTGTGTTCTTTGCCCACACACTCACCAGTGACCACGGTCCTGCCTACACCCACCCACAGGGCTAAGCTCCCAGTCAAGCCTGGTGCACAATGGGCCTGACTAATTCGAGGGAGAAGAGACAGAGAGGCACTATAGTAACGACTTTGCTGAGCTAGAGAAACAGCTAAGACTTATGACTTCTACCAGAAGGAGGCAGGTGGAGGGAGTTGAGTGAAGAGGGTAGCCCATGGCTAGTTCAGGAATTAGCTTCCCTCTGAGTCTGTAATCTAGACCCACTGCCTTAGTGTCAGAGAAGGAGCCCAAAGGAGCCTGTCTGATTTCCATGGTCCACAAGGTGTGGATTTTCTTTTTTTTTCTTTTTTGCTCAGAAGTGATGCTCCAATGGCAAGAAGAAACATAGAGGCGACAGCACCCAGGTCAACTAGAAGATATCCCCAGGGGAGAGTGGCCATGTCTGTAATAGAGGTAGGAGGGAAGGCATTAGGATGGATCCTGGAAACATAGTTGCCTTAGGCCTGCCTAGCTTCTTCAGGGCTATCTCAGGCAACTCTTTTATAATCAAGAAGACTAAAGATTTAGGAGATGGTTAGGTCTGGGAAGTAGTGATCCCCTCTGTAAACATACAGAAAGAAGGCCTAAGTCAATGAATCCAGGACTGCCTGGTCAAGCAGGACCTGTCTTAGTTAGGGTTTTACTGCTGTGAACAGACACCATGACCAAAGCAAGTCTTAAAAAGGACAACCTTTAATCGGAGCTGGCTTACAGGTTCAGGGGTTTGGTTCATCAAAGTGGGAAAGTGGCAGCATCTGGGCAGGCATGGTACAGGAGGAGCTGAGAGTTCTGAGAGGCTGCTAGCAGAATACTGACTGGTAGGCAGCGAGGATGAGGGTCACACCCACAGTGACACACCCACTCCAATAAGGCCACATGGTCTAACAGTGCCACTCCTTAGGCCAAGCATATACAAACCATCACAATGTCCCCAGGGAAACGAACATGTCCTATCCAATTTCCTGTTGGTATTCCAACTTCACAGGGGTGTCTGGGATCTTGCAGCATTGGCATTCGATATGAGAAGCAATTTGAGTGTGAGAGAGAGAGAGAGTGTGTGTGTTTACCTCTGTGCAATCAGCGCACCATTTTAACAGAGGACTCTAAGTGCCTACAGCTTTTCGTGTGTAAAGAGTGCCTGAACTCTGTTCCCTCTGGATCCTGAGGTTAGGGTTATATTTGATTCAGAACCTAAGCCCTTCCTAGCCCCTTTGCAATTTGGATCCCTATACTGAGTTCTGTTCCTATACTGCTGTCTTTTATAAAACTCTTGCCTCGCCGTATCTGGATGGGACTGACCTGTGTTTTATTTGGGGATTGCAAGTTTCCATCACCCCATGCTGCCTGCCTCTGTGTCTGCACTGACCATCCTCTCCCCACAACCTTTATCCACTTAGCACAGGAGTGAGAAAGGCAACCTCCCATCTGTGGTGGAGGAAGAGAAGAGAGGTCACATGCGGATCAAGATCAAGGAGATGGGGTTACTCTTCCTGGAACTGAAGGAGTTGGAGACCTCACACTGATACTCCCCTGTATCCTTCACCCTGAGGGGAACTATGATGAGTCTGCGCTTTTCGGGTGATAGGGCCATCCTCTTGTTGAAATCAAGGGGTTTGTTATTGAAGAACCAAGTGATGTCAACTCCAGTGTCAGGTGACAGGCACTCAAAGATTGCAGACTTCCATCTTTCCAGGATAATGTTGTTGACCCGGAGGTAGGGCTGTGTCAAAATCTCTGTGTGGGAACAGAAGAGAGCAAATAAGAGATTCATCTCCAGAGATCTCAGCCAGCCCCTCTCTGGCTCCAAGGCACTTAATAAGTCATGGGGACTCGGAGCTGAGGGTACAGCCAGCGTCTTATGCTTGCGATGGCCACCCATGGCCTGTGCCTCCTCAGTCAGCCGCTTTGTTCCCTGGGTCTCTGTTTCCCTATAACAGGACACGTGGTAAATGACCATTACCCTGTTTGTGAGTTAGCCTTAAATAAGAACAAGAACCTGACTTTCTAACAGGGGAGCTGTCCAATCAGGGGAGTCTGTTACCCTCTGCCTAGCTATGAGGTTTCCCTGGGCTGGAACCTGTGATGTTCCCATGAGAACCTGCAAACCCATGAGAAGATCTGGCCGATGGCCTGGGCACCCAGTCAGCTCTGTTCTCCATGCTCAGCCTCACCAGAAGGAGGCGCCCAGGGGAACCAGCTTACATGTGGCTGTCCTGGCAGTGGGCTGGCTGCTTACACAAGACAACCAAGCTTTGCTCCATCTCAACAATAACAGAAAGCCGTCCTGTTCCGGCCCTGAAGAGAAGGTCCGCAGGGTCACCTGGAGTAAAGTCTAGGACAAGGTCTGGACTCGGGACTTCCTGGAATCCCATTTTCCTAATCCAGGCCCTACTGGAGTCCCAGGGTCTCCCTAGGACCATGTTGATAGTGAGAGCTCTGTAGCTGTTGACTGCGTCTAATATTCCTTTGCTGAGTTAACCACTGCATGTCCTGCCTTCTGCATGATGGATTCGGTGATGGAGTTTGATCTATTGCAGGTTAGCGTCCCCACGGATGTCCTGCACTGAATACAGAGCAAGCCTGAAACTCCTGTGAAACTCCTGTGAAACTCCCACCTGGCACCCACAGGTCACAGAGGGCCACTTACTGAACACTTGGAAGTGGACATGTGCTACTTCACACCGATAGTACGTATCGAAGCTTTCTAGGGTGTAGATCCCTGTGTCTTCCTGGGTGACGTTCTGGAGCAGCAGAGATCCATTGGTGTAAATCCTCTCCCTGCCGCTGTATTTCGGCCCCCACTTAAGCGTCTGAGAGGCTGTTTCATAATGTGCAATTTTAAACTCTTCAAAAGCACGTTTCCCCTTGTACCAGAAAAAGACCTGAGGCTTCTCTGCCTGATTATCAACTCGTAGAAGAGCGTTTCCCCCTTCAGGAAGAGAGGGTGGCAGAGCCTCGATAGACAGCTGGGCCATGGCAGCATTCGCACTCCAGCAGGCTAGAAGGGAAAAGAAAACCCCAGTCAATATTGGGCCCACATGTCCCGTGGATGTGTGATCTCCACTTGGCCTGGGTGTGTGGGTGGGGTAAGTCCACACTACTTGGTGCATTAAGGTAGCATAATAAAGTAACAAAAACCCCATCCCCACAGTGCCTCGAGCTGTGTCCTCTGCGTTATGAGACCTCTCTCCTCAGGGATCTGCGTGGCTCCCCACACCCCACTGTCATCACCTCCCTGCTCACTTTCAAGAGTATTTCAGGGGCGAGGGTGCCTTCCCTGACTTCCTCTTCTGGAGACCCCAGGTCCTATATTCCTCATTTTCTGGCTCTGTTCCCTTTGGGTTTGCTGTGGACGCCTGACTGTGCCTCTTAGAAGCCTTTGCTCCTCTGTCTTCCAGTCCATTAGAATGAAGGCCTGTCGGGACTGGAGAAATTGCTCCGTGGTTAGGAGCACTGGTTGCTCTTCCCAGGGACCTGGGTTCAATCCCAAGCACCCACATGGCTTCTCACAGCTGTCTCCACACTCCAGTCTTATGGGATCCAAGGCTCTCTTCCAACCTCCTCCAGCATGGAGTGCATAGACACACATACAGGCAGAAGTCATATGCATAAAATAGGAACTCTCATAACAAAGACTCTGTGAAGTTGCTCACTGTGGGGGTCTCGTGCCTGGGACAGGCTTGGATACCTGTGGATGAGTGGATGAAGGATGAATGGGTGTATCCAGGGCCTGGGTACCCACGTTATTTGTTCATTTGCTTTTACAAACTCCTCAGTTTTGAAGCTAATGAGAGTGTTTTGTGTGTGTGTGTTGGGAGAGGGTAGTGATGCTGAAGTCCTGTTCCCCAGTTGGTTCTTGATCAATCAATAAAGACGCTAGGGGCCAATTGCTAAGAGACTCAGGAAAGGAGAATGATTTTCTCCATGCTTCAGAGGGAGAAAGGGACCAGCCCTGTGAGATCTCAGGCCGAGTGGCCGCTTGTTTCTCCAGGCGGGAGGTTACAAGTGTGAATAAGCAGAGGTAAGTTTTGGGTTGCTGACCAAGGAGAGGGTAATGAGCAGCTAAAGCTGAGGGCAGATTTCAGGTGCTGAGCTGGGAGTGAAAAGAGGGCACAAGACAGGCGAAGAAGGCTTAGAAGAGCCCAGCAATCGAGCCGATTGAAAATAAGGTTGAAAATAAGCTACCATGTGTGTGTGTGTGTGTGTGTGTGTATGTAATTTGTGGATATGAGGAAAGCTGAGCAGGGCTGGTAGTCTAGTCCGCCCAGGGCTTAAAGCAGGGTAGCAAAAACTACATGTTACAGTGTTTGATACCCTGGGTTGATTAACAATTTTCCCACTTATTTGTTTATTTTCTGTGTGTGTCTATGTTTCTGTGTGTGTTTGTGTGTGAGTGGATGGGTCTGTGTGCATGAGTGTATGTGTCTGTCTCTCTGTGCGTCTCTCTGTGTATGCATGTGTATGTATCTGTGTGTGTGTGTATAAGTGTATTTGTGGCTGTGTGTATCTTTGTGGGTCTCTGTGCATGTGTGTGTGTTTGTTTGGGTCTCTGTGTGTTTCTGAGTGCCTGTCTATGTATCTGTGTATACATGTATGGGTCTGAGTGTGTATCTGTGTATGTGTGTGTGTGTGTGTTTGTATGTGTGTCTTTGTGTGTGTATCTGTATGTCTGTCTATATATGTGTGTGTGTGTGGGTCTGTGTGTATCTCTGTATGTGTGTGTGTGTGCACACTCATGATGAAATTTCACAAAGCCTAATTGCAATTGCAGATCCTGTCCACTAAGTGACAGAAGTCACTACTATACCATATGCCCTGAGACAGTCTATAAATCTCGTGGCCTCAACAAAAGATCTTTATCTGTGTCCACCATCACACATCAGACCTTCATTCTGTTGGCATAAAAGCGCAGTTCTCACATTTTCAAGGGACAAGTGATTGGTCGAGTGACCCAGAAACAGATTTTGATGTACCCCAAATTCCATGTTCTGAAGCAGAATCAGTTTTGTGACCTTCTTTTGTAGTATCGTAACAAAGGAAATCTTAAATCAAAGCCCTTTTCCACAACATTGGTCAACATGAAGTAGGTGGTTATAACAAAACTGTGGGATCTCAGCTGTCAGACCTAGATACCAGTGGCTCATAGCCTCTGGTTGGAGAAATCTAGGGTCCTGTTACTGCTTTTCAAGAGGACTGTAGTCTGTTAGTTCTCAGGATGCTAGGTCTGACGCAAGTGGGCAGGGAAAGGATGCTTAGGGAGCAAAAGATAATCCGACATAAACTGCAGTCCGTCTCTGGACCTGCCACATTCCAACCTCTGCACTTCATTGTGGGTCATCAGGCTTTGCAGACCAGGAATCCCCTGCACAGCCTCCTTGGCCCAAGCTCCATATTTGTGCGTGGGGCTACATATTAGAAGACAGTGACCATGTTAGCTCCATGGATCCTAGGAATCGGTGTAGACAAGGCTGGGTGGTGGCAGAACAGCAGCCTTCAGCAGAGAGGAGGAGCTGGTAAACAGGGGACACATCCCGGCTCTATGAAAACCGTTACTTCTCAGGGTCCAGACCTCACTTCTTGTATTTCTTCTTTTCCGTGGGATTCGGCTACATCAGTATGGCAGTATCCCTTACTTTCTATGAGACCGGAACTTATGTCGGACCTCACACTCGAGTTAGTAATATACCTTGAGCTCACCTAAGACATAATAGCGGTTCTCAACCTGTAAGTCACAACCCCCTACGTAACAGTAGCAAAATTAGACTTATGATGTTGCAACAAAGTAATTTTGTGGTCAAGGGTCACCATAACAAGAAGAACTGTCCCAACAATAGGAAGGTTGAGCCCCACTACTTGAGACTGAAGTCCTACTGTTCACTCAGTCTGTTTGTTTAATCTGTCTTTACGAGAGCAACTTAATGGGGCTGGAGAGATGGCTCAGTGGTTAAGAACACTGAATGATCTTCCAGAGGTCCCAAGTTCAAGTCCCAGCAACCACATGGTGGCTCACAACCATCAGTAATGAAATCTGATGCCCTCTTCTGGTGTGCCTGAAGACAGCAACAGTGAATGTACTCATGTACATAAAATAAGTAATTTTTAAAAGGAGATCTAGATTGATTATACGATTCTGCTGTGTTTAGTTTTGCAGACTGTAGGAAATAGCTACCCATTTTGGAGTGTGTATGCAAGTCTGCCGTCATTTTGTGTCATTTTTTTTCCTGTGCCCAGGGTGATCTTACAGCTATGAGCGCCAGTGCATGAAGATGGACCAGACGAGCCCCCATGAATGTCAGTCCTGAGGGCACGGAGGCATAGATAACTCCACTCCGTCATAAGCAGCTGTGTGCGGAAGGTCCCCAAGCTTTAGGGACCTGGACTCAGGACAAACCAGGCTCCAGGGCTTCAGTGCTAAAGGGAATTTTAGGACGGGCTGGGCAAATAGATATTTTCATGTAGCTCACATCGTGAGGAAAACTAAAACAAAACAAAAAAGAGAAAGAGCAGACCCAGCCTGGTCTACAGAGCAAGTTCCAGGACAGCAAACTGTGCACAGAGAAACCCTGTCTTGAAAAACCTGTGTGAAACAAAATGATTTCATACAAAAACGATTTTATATTTATTTTTAATATTTTTAGTATCTGCTTGAACCTCACATACAGTTTTCATACTTCTTGCTGATTTTTGAATTTCCTATTGTATAATTTATGGCATTAACATTGTACTAAAAGCAGGCTGCCTATTTGTTACTTTTTAAATATTTTTAATTGCCAATGACTGTTAGGTAATTGCACTAAATCAGCCAATTTACAGGTAGTCAATGTCCCCATTGAGGGACTTAGATTTTACTATTTTTGCTTTATTCCTTTAAGGTCCTGTTTCACACATTGTTTTAAATGATCCCTATCCCTCTGGTATTTTCCACAAACACATCCTTTTCCCTTAACATTTTTCCCACAATGTCCTCTTGCCCACAGATCCCAAGTGATCCCGATGTGCAGCCTCAGCGACTTGATCCCGCTTCCACACTCTTGAATGGCCCCAACCCACAGAGCCTGCACCCTCTGCTCGCAGGCCTCACGTGTACCCTACTCCCACCAACCTCTGCTAGAAAGTACCTGCCATGACCATAGAGACCCCTCCCTGAACCACAGCCATCAGTACACAGGAAAAATACAACTCGTAATGTTGACTCAGTCTGAATAAAATATAACCTGGCTCCCCACCCTTGATACTTTCTGTCCCCAAAGCTTTTAGCTGCACAGCCCCTGTCCCGCCTCTGCGTCCTCTCCCCTCGGGATTCAGGAAGAAAGTGAGTCTCCTCTCAGGGCCTCTTGCCCTCTGAGGTTCCCTCCTCCCGTCCATTGTCAGGATTTGTCTCACCTATGAGCAGGAGCCCCTTGAAGAGAAGGAGAGGAGACGCCATGGTGCCTGCTGGCCTCATCTCCAGCTCTGCCCCACACCTGTGCTGCTCTTATTCTTGCCTGAGCCTTGGGAGCCCCTCCCAGGCTCACAGGACTATGGGTCATGTGGTGTCTCATCCCATGCCTACTGCTTCCCGTCCCCTAGGGACACCATATAGCCCTTCAACCATGGAACCCAAGGCCGAAACAGGAGGCAGGCACTGAAGCAGAGTCCACCGAGGAATCATGCTTACTGCCTTACTTCCAGACTCCTGTTCACCAACGTTTCTTAAACAGTCTAGGCTCAACTGCCTATGAACGGTAAGTCCACAGCGGGCTGGGTCCTCCCACCCCAATCAGTAGTCTTGAAAATGCTCCTCAGACATGCCCTCAGGCCAGTCTGATAGTCTCTCCCCTGACTGTCACCTTGAGAAGTGTCAGTCTTTAAAAAAATATATGTCATACCTTAAAAGTTCTATATCTTGGGGTAGGAGAGATGGCTCAGCAGTTGAGAGCTCTGGCTACTCTTCCAGAGGACCCAGGTTCAATTCTCAGCACCCACATGGCAGCTCACCTGTCTGTGAATCCAGTGCCATGGGGTCTAACACCCTTAAGCAGACTTACAGGCAGCCAGGCAAAGCACCATTATATATAAAATTAAAATTAAAAAGTGTTCTATGTCAGTGGTCACGCCGCACCTTTAATCCTAGCACTTGGGATGCAGACGCAGGTGGATCTCTGAGTTTGAGGTCAGCCTGGTCTACAGAGTGAGCTCCAGGACAGCCAGGGCTACACAGAGAAGCCCTGTCTCAACCCCCCGCCATACAGACACTCCCACAGTTCTATATCTCATTTCCACACCCAGGATCTTAACCGTGGGCTGTTTTAGGATAGGAAACACGTTATTCCATTCTACTCTAAGAGGAGGTACCAAGTCGTGAACACAATCACACTTGAGCAAAACCGAAATCCGTGAGTAAGTCTCAGATCCTATAGCTCAGCGCTTTCGTGTGAGACTCACTCATGATGACCTGGCTGCCACAGCACACTGGGGGGGGGGGGCGGTGTCCCCAGTCTCCATCTTTGCCTTCTGTACCCACACACGCCAAGGAGAGAAAATGCTTTGATAGGTGATTTTAGATATCATCATGTTTCTCTTCTCTTCTTTCTTCCTTCTTTTCTTTCTTTCTTTTTAGTTCAATGTATTTTCACAGCGAACTTACAGGAGCGGCACAGAAGACAGACAACATTAAAAGCATGCACTCGCATGCGGGACAACTCCATTAGAAAAGTACAGTGGGCTGGGGATTTAGCTCAGTGGTAGAGCGCTTGCCTAGCAAATGCAAGGCCCTGGGTTCGGTCCCCAGCTCAAAAATAGAAAAAGAAAAAAAAAAAAAAAAAAAGAAAAGTACAGTGAATGGACGGAATCTACTGCATGATAAAAATACTACAAACACCATTTAGTTTAGCTGATGTCAATAAGAGATTTACTTATTTTTTTTAAAAGATCCAAATGCTGGCACTGGCCAGAAATTTTTAACAGTTTCATTTATAGTTGTTATAAGGTTGAACTGCTGAGACGTGTCCGCTGAGACATTTCGCTTGCATTAATGCTTTACATCTTGCGTTTATATTAAAAACTCACACACAAATGAATGTAGAGAGACTGCCAATACCTGATTCTGATCCCCAATGTTTCCACTCACAGTCATATACTTAGGTACCTTTGACCACATGGAAAAACTATGTAACATTCAGAACTACTGATTCAATCAGGAATCTGTGTGTCCAAACGCTAAAGGTCCTTGTCGCCAATTGGTTTTTGATTAATTAATAAAGATGCAAGGAGCCCACGGTTGGATAACGGGAGACAGGACAGGACCCTTAGAATGGTGCAGGCTGGGACACAGCGGGGAGGAGGAGAATCACCATGACTGGGGCGGGGGAAGACCCATGAGATTTAGAGCAGCAGAGGGAAGATCATCCAAGCCCTAGGTGTAAAGGGAAAGCAGCCCTGGAATCTTGGGGAAAAAAAAATCAAGAAAATCAAACAGGACAGGAAACTTAATCTGCTGATTCCTCAACATGGGAACAGCCCTGTAACTGACTTAGACATAAAATGTCTCAGTCAAAACTTCAGCTAAAATGAGACGATAAATCTTATTGATTTTGGAATCCTTAAGATTCATCATGCCCTCCTTCACGTGGCACCAATGAAGACTTATTACAACCGGCTATTAATAAAATTTACTCTTAAAAAAGACAGTTGTCAGGGCTGGAGAGGTGGCTCAGTGGTTAAGAGCACTGACTGCTCTTCCAGAGGTCCTGAGTTCAATTCCCAGCAACCACATGGTGGCTACAACCATCTATAATGGGATCTGATGCCCTCTTCTGGTGTGTCTGCAGACAGCTACAGTGTACTCATATGTGGAATAAATAAATCTTTAAAAAAAGGGGGGGGGAGTGGTGACACCAGGACATGGTCACCCTTTTCTCGGCCATCGAAACCCTAAGACAGTTGGCTACAGAGGCTCCCCAGAGACCTCCCTGGAGGCCACCTCTCCTTCCTCTCAGGCCAGGCTGGCTTAGGAGATGAGTATTTCCAGGAACCATCCAAGGCCTTTGCCTCCAGGACAGCCAGGGGCAGACCCCTCAATGGAGACGACCCACATCTTGTGATGATCTTAGTGCTTTGGGCCTCTCTGCTCCTCCTTTGTCCTGGAAGCAGAGAGTCACATCCGAGCCAACAATGAAGACCCCGAGAACTGGGGGAATCAGACAGGCTCCATCTATCTGGCTCCTTCTCCGACACTAACCCAGTGGGTCTGGATGACAGACTGTGAGGGAAGCTAAGTCCTGAGCTGGTCACAGGCCACCTATGCCAACACCCAACCCCTCCCTCCTCCTGCTATGGTTCACAAGCCTCACTGGTACTTCGGAGCAGTGCTCAGTCTTCCCCAGCCCAGGGCCCCTCTGACACCTCTGGAATGAGACAAGAGCTGACATTGTCACTGGCTGTTTTCTCATGGAAAAGTCTCTGGGGAGAGGTATTTGTGTTGTTTGACTCTGATGGCTGGCTTGCATTTTTATTGAGACAGGGTCTCCATGCAGCCTGGTCTGTCATAACCCAGGCCGCCTTGAGTTAATAGCAATGCTCATACCTCAGTCATCCCAGGCTGACACTTGCCTGAGGATGGGGGCAGGGGGTTGTAGGACAAACAACACTGAGGTCAAATTTGGTGTTCATTTCTCAGTGCTGCAGCAAGAAAGATTGCTTAATCAGTCCCTTCTGTCTCCGAGAAGAATGTGTTCCGGAATAATCTCTATTCTGTATCTGAAGCTCAGCTGTTGTGTGCTGGCACATGCTCCCAACATGGCTGTGACAAGGATGGACTTGTTCGGGAGCCAGAAATGCCAAGGTCCAGACTTGACATCATGGGTAAGCCGAGGGGAGAGGTAGAGTTGGCAGAAGTGGCTGGGTCAGAAGACGGTAGCTCCTGGAAGACTCAGAGCCCCCGTGGGTGACTGGAAGGGAAAGCTGGCAGAAGGAGTCAGAGCCGCTTGTAACCAACTGGTGAGAAATTCTCAACTCTTTACTCTTCAGAGGCCAGAGCCGATGGCTTCTGGCACAGTTGTCTGCAAGGTGCTGCCCCAGGGCTGGGCCAGCCTGTACAATGATCTATATCACTCAGAAGTCTGCAACGTCTCCCCTCTCTTTGCCTTTAACTTTTTCCTCCTTTCAGATCCCAGAGAGCAGCTGGGTCAGCTCTCGGCCTTTTGCTCTTTCACCTCATTCCGATGAGCCTGGTCGTCTGCCCTTTGGCTGCTGGCGGACCTCCATATCCAAGTGCGTCTTTGTCTCTCTCCTCTCTTTTATCTCTTTTCCAGGCTGCTCCTGAGAATCTCACCTTGAATTCTCTGTTGCTTTTTTCCTTTCCTTTCCTTTCCTTTCCTTCCCTTTCCTTTCCTTTCCTTTCCTTTCCTTTCCTTCCTCTCCTCTCCTCTCCTCTCCTCCTCCCTCCCCTCCCCTCCCCTCCCTCCCCTCCCCCTCCCTCCCCTCCCCTCTCCTCTCCTCTCCTTTCCTTTCCCTTTGTTCAATATGCAGCCATGGCTGGCCTGGGCCTTGCTATATAGTTCAGGAAGACCTTGGACTGGCAGAAATCTGCCTGCTCTTCCTCCCGACTGCTGGCATTAAATGGTTGTGTTGTCACATGGAGCACACCCTTGTGTTGCATCCCCAACCCTGAAGACAGGGGCAGGGACAGAGAAATCCTATAGAAAGCATAAAATATGATCACACCTTAGCATCTTTGAGACATCCGTTCAAAGAAGTGATGGTCGACCCCATCCACACGTTCTAATTTAATTGTTCTGGAAGGAAATGCAAGCCTGGGCAACTTTCAAACCTCTCAGGTGCTACTGCAAGGTAACTGTCATGTTCAATGTTGTCAGCTGGACACTGTCTAGAGCCCTCTAGGTGACAGGCCACAGACGCAGACTTATGGGAACACTGTCTGGCTCCTGTGCCTGTCATCCTGTGTCAGCCCTGTGAGGGCTCCCCTGAGTGGGGGTAGCCTCAGAGAATGTCTGGAGATATTATCTTGGTCACTGAGGACATGTGACAAGACCCATCTTCAGTGTGGGTGGGACCGTCCCCTGGCCAGGACTTCCTGGACTGAGCAATGGAGAAAGCACACGGAGTGCCCGGCGCACTGGGCTGTGATGTGAGCAGCTGCTGAAACTGTGGCCTCTGAGCATCATGGCCTCTACCTCTGAGTGGGACCCAGATAAGGCCTCTCCCCCTTGAGCTGCTTTTCTCAGGATTTGACCACACAACAGGAAGAGGAAGCCGGGTGCACAGGTCCTGATGCACAGGTCCCGATGCACAGGTACCGATGCACAGGTCCCGATGCAGGAGGAGCCTGGAGCAGGCAAGGGATGGCATCCATTCTGCTCTGCTCTGCTCTTACAGCTGATGGACGTTTCCACACAGTGCTGGGCCCCTGCTCTCTAGAAGCTGTCAGTGAGACACTGACAGGACAGTGCTGAGCCAGGCAAGCTTCAAGGGCAGTGAGTGTCTTGGGACAGGTGACACAGTAGAAGGCATCCCTGTAGAGCCCCTCTCTGACCTGGGTCTTTACCTCAGGCATCCCAGGTCAAAGGGCAGGCTGGCCCGGAGTTCACGCCGTAGCTCAAGATGGGCTTGATACTAATCCAGCTAACACTGTGTGGTTTGTTCAATTTGAGTTTCTTTTCTTTCTTCGTTTTTTTGTTAGTGTGTTGTTTGTTTTTATTTTTCTGGTTGGTTTGTGGCAGAGATTATATATTTTGCTCTCTCTCTCTCTCTCTCTCTCTCTCTCTCTCTCTCTCTCCCCCCCTCTGTGTGTGTTCCCTTTTTTTTTTCTTTTCTTTTTTTTTTTTTCTTTTCCTTTTTTTTTGTTTCTTTTTTGGGTTTTTGGTTTCCCGGATTTTTTTGGTTTTTTGAGACAGGGTTTCTCTGTGTGGCCCTGACTGTCCCAGAACTCAGAGATCTGCCTGCCTCTGCTTCCCTAGTGCTGGGATTAAAGTGCACCACCACTGCCTGGCTTTCTTTACTAATTTGTTTTTAATATTGTTGTTTGGATGACACAGATTCTCACTATTTAGCCCTAGCTCATCTGAACCTACTACTTGGATCAAGCTGGCCTTAAACTTACAGATGTCTGTGCATCTGCCTCACGATAGCTGGGGTTAAACTCATAGTCTGCCACGTTTTGGCTTTTGTTTTTGTTTTATTCTGGTTTTCACTGGGTCTGCCCTCATGTTGAAGTCCAGAATTTCAAACTGCTTACCCGGCCTAGGCTGAGTCTGAACTCCAGATTCTCCCACCTCTACCTCCTAACTGCTGGTCACTGGGGTGACGATGCTACCGGCCACAGCTACCCGCTGCAGCTAGCTGTGGGTTTCTTTTCTAAATAGCTCTAAATTTGCTTAATTTTTCTTCATGGTTAAGTTCAAGATATGCAGGTTCATCACTAACTGCAGAAAAGATGCTTCACCCTTTAAGTCTCGCATAGGAGCCCCAGGGTATTGATGCCCACATTGGTGGTCATGGCAACTTGGAGAGAGATAGGTAAGACTCTCAGGCCCCAGCTGAAGAATTAGAATTTGTACTTAAGCAATGACTTTGATGCGCTGGAGAGACAGCTGATTAAGGCTTTGTGACTTCTGTCTGAAGGACGTAGCAGGTAGAGGTGGTTGGACAGTGAGGCCGTAGCCCATGATAAGGTCTCAAATTAGCTTTCCTTAGAGGCTGTGGTGCAGACCCACTGTGTTAGTGTCAGAGCAGGCCCAGGACGAAGCCGTCTCTAATTTCCCTGTTTGACTAGATGTGCCTTACCTCGGCATGCTCCAGTGTTAAGGAAGAGCATAGAGGGGGAGACAGCCATCTAGGTCATTCAGAAGACAGTAAGAGTGCCCAAGTCGGGATGGAGAGATGGCTCAGTGGTTAGGAGCATTGGCTGCTCTACCAGAGGACACTGGTTCAATTCCCAGCACCCATAAGGCCTTTAATCCAGATCTAGGGGGTCCAACACCCTCACACATACATACAGGCAAAAACACCAATGAACACAAAGTTGAAAAAGAAAAGGAAAGAAAAAGAATGCCCTAGTCTGCAATAGGGGCAGGAGGAAGGGCCTTCGGGAGTTGTTTTCTTGACAAAGAATTGGTATTTTCTTTTAGCTAAATTAACTTTATAACGTAATAGTTTAAAACTACTAAAATCAGAAGTGAAATGGAGATACTGCTACATATGCTTCAGAATAAGAAGAATTCCATAGTTAGTAAGATATAGAGTGTGTGTGTGTGTGTGTGTGTGTGCACTATAGATGTAATAGTACAATGTCAAGCCCCCCCTCCCAAAAATAGTGTCTGCAGATGGCATGAACACGTTTGTAGAGAACGCTACACATTCTGCACGTTTTCAGGACTGATGATCTAACTTGGCACCCCACCCCCACCCCCGGCAACGGAACAGACTCTAATGAGTTGGATTTCTCGGTGCTAACATTAACCATAAACAGCTAGACTTGTTTTTGTTACATGTATAGGGACAGAAGCAGAATGTTGTTGCCTGAGGCTGTCGTGAATGGAAAGGTTTAAACAGGGCTTGGCAATGGGCCATGGTGACAGTCACACGACAGTACGATTGTGCTTCATGCCATTCAGCTTGTGGTTGTCAAAATGGCTGAAACCTTATGTGTGCATTCTGAGCACACCGAAAGCTGTTAAGACAAAACAGGATCTTATGCAAGGTTGCGCTGGGGAAAAAAAATGGAAAAAAAAAACTCAGTACAAGAAACTCAGTACACCAGGCCTTTATGTCCATGGATCTTACATCTGGATCAAACAATATACAGATGAAAACTGTCCAGAAACATATATCTACAGTGAAACATGCCCAGTCCCACCCCTACCATCATTCCAACTTCAAGCGGATAGATGGGGTCTAGACCGCACAGGGCTGAGGCACTACGGAGGATTTGAGATTGTGGGGAGACGCGAATAGCTCCATGCAAGCACAGGAGCATTTTATCAGGGGACTCTGAGTGTCCACAGCTTTTGGTGAACCTGAGGCATCTGAGAAGTCCCCTCTGGATCCTGAGGGCGGATCCATCTGTGACTCAGAACCAGGGCCCTCCTTTGCAATTCTGTTCCTATATTGAGGTCTTACTTTAAAGTCATTGTCATACTGTGTAACTGGACTGGCCTTGCTTGTACTCATCTTCCTCCTGACCTGTGTTTTATTTGGGGGTTACAGGTGTGTGTCACCACACTGACTGTCTCTCTTGTGTGCAGTGATAATTTTCTCCTCATAACTTTCATAAGCCGTGCACACTAGTGATAGAAAAACAGCAAAGCTCTGGTGTAGGAAGAGAGGAGATATTAGCCATAAGCCAAGACCATGAGCAGTGGATTAGTCTTCTTAGAACTAAAGGAGTTGGAGACTTCGCACTGATAGATCCCTGCATCCGCCTTCCAGACAGGAGATATGGTGAGCCTGCGATTTTCAGCTGACAGTGTGACTCTCTCCGTGACGTTCAGGGGCTTGTAATTAAAGAACCAGCTGATGTCCACTCCAGTGTCAGGCGACACGCAGGTGAAAATTGAGGCACTCTTCCTTTTCACCCTAGTGTGGTTGAGCTTCAGGTAGGGCTTCGTCACAATCTCTGTGTGGGAACAGAAAAGGGCAAATGAGAGATTCCTCTCCAGAGATCGCAGCCAGCCCCTCTCTGCTCCAAGGCCTTTTCATGGGGATTCAGAGCTGAGGGGACAGCCAGTGTCTTGTGCTTACAATGGCCACCCATGACCTGTGCCATCCTAATTCAGCCACTGAGTTCCCTGGGTCTCTGATCCCCTATAACAGGACATGTGGTAAATGGCCGTTACCATGTTTGTGAGTTAGCCTTAAATAAGAACATGGATCTTATGTTGAGACAGGAGAGCTGTCCAATCAGGGAAGACTATTACCTTCTGCCTAGCTATGAGATTTCCCTGGGCTGGACCCACGATGATAGGCTGCTCCCATGAGAACTTGCAAACCCATGAGAAGACCTGGCCGATGGCCTGGGCAACCATTCAGCTCTGTTCTCCGTGCTCAGTCTGACCAGAAGGAGGCGCCCAGGGGAACCAGCTTACATGTGGCTGTCATGGCAGTGGGCTGGCTGCTTACACAAGACAACCAAGCTTTTCTCCATCTCAACAATAACAGGAAGTCGTCCTGCTCCAGCCCTGAAGAGAAGGTCCCCACAGTCACCAAGAGTGAAGTCTGGGACAAGATCTGGAGCCAGGGCTTCCTGGTGCTCACATCTGTGTGAGAATCCCATGTCTTTCTCATGCCAGAGTCCCTCAGGGTTTACCTCAGGGCCATGTTCAGAGCAAGAGCTCTGCCGGCCTTGACCGAGTCTAACGTCCTTAGCTGAGTTGCCCACTGCATGCCCTGCTCTCTGTATGATGCACTTGGTGATGGAGTTTGAGTATTGTAGTTTACTCCCCTCATGTGTGTCTTGCACTAAATGTTCCAACCCCAATGAGGGGGAGCAGAGCAGAGGGGAGGTAGACTCGGGGCAGCACTGCCACTCCTGAGTGTTAAGTGGAATGATCCCTCCAAGCACCCACAGGCCACCGAGAACCACTTACTGTATACTTGGAGATGGACGTATGTTATTTCCTGTTGATCATGTGCTTTAAAGGTCTGTAAAGTGTAGAATCCCGTGTCCTTCTGGGTGATAGCCCAGAGCATCATGGAGCTATCCTTATAGATTTCTTCCCTGCCGCTGACTTTCTTTCCAATTTGGAGTGAGTCGCTGGACTTTTCGTAATGTGCAATTGTGAGATTTTCATTTACATCTTTCCCTTTGTACCAGGAAAAGGAGACGAGGTCCTCTTCCTGGTCAGGGACATGGAGAAGAACCTTCGCCCCCTCGGCGGCTGAGAACCGCATTTCTTTGGTTGTCAGCAGTGCTGCAGCAGGCGAGTCCCAGAAGGTTAAAAGTGAGGCTGGGAGAGAGAAAGAATCGCCGTCAGCATTGGGCGCTCCAGGCCCTGAGCAGGTGGGTCTAAACAGCCTCAGAAGGAAGAACAATATTCAAAGGATGTGTTTGGGCGCGGGCGTGCGGACACACTGGGTGCAGAAAAACAACATGAAGCCTGTTCCCTCTGTGCCCCTAAAGCTGTGTCCTCTGCTTGGAACTCTCTCCTCTGATGTCTGCGTGGCTCCCCACTCACTGCGCTCACATCTCTGCCCACAGCCAAGAGTACATGGATGCCTTCCCTGTCCTCTAAAAGCCCTGGGTTATCACGATCTAATGTCGTTATTTTGTTCCCTGTATTTGCAGCCAACCCTGGCTGCACCTTCTAGAAAAGTCCTCCATGGGCTGGGGATTTAGCTCAGTGGTAGAGCGCTTACCTAGGAAGCGCAAGGCCTGGGTTCGGTCCCCAGCTCCGAAAAAAAAAAACCAAAAAAAAAAAAAAAAAAAAAAAAAAGAAAAGTCCTCCATACTTCCAGCCCTATAGAAGCGAGGCTCGTGGGGCCAGGGGTTGGGCTGCTCTTCCCCAGAGGCCCAGTGCTGGGGACAGGCTTAGATGCCCGTAAGGGAATGAAGGAGTGAGCATGGCCTGAGACATGGGTGTCTGTGGGTCTATTCACAGCAAACTCAGAGCTGATGACACTGTTAAAACTGTTATGTGTTCTTGAAGGACAGTGAAAGTGACCTCAAGAGGAAGAGGGAGAAATGTCACAAGTCTAATAGTATTTCAGGGTCAGATCCACTGGGAGCAGTCAAGTTCCAAAGTGCTGGACTCTGAGCTTTCCAGACTCAAGCCAAATCAGGACTCCAGGCTGCAATTCTTAAGACTTGGGGAATAAAAGCACTTTCCTGCAGGCTTAATTAAGCCTAGGGCAGGGCAGCTACAGAGTCCTTGTGAGTTTAGCCTCCTAAGAGAAAGCATTGTTTACACACAAGGCTTTTCGGCATAGCAGGAGATCTCTCTGATTTTAGCTTTTGTCTTAAAGCAAGGTATAACATTTCCCTTTGCTATAGAGTTTTGCTGTTAGGAGACAAAGAATGGGTCTCTCCACTCACATAATGTGTGTCCTCATCTCCCCCCAACATGTGTGTGTGTGTGTGTGTGTGTGTGTGTGTGTGTGTGTGTGTGTGTGTGTGTGTGTGTGTGTGTGTGTGTGCTGGAGGATGTCAGCAGATAGCTACTCCCCTATCTCCCACGGCTGCCCTTCCAGTAAGTTCTGGGCTCCCTGGAGCTGTATGAAGATGGGAACAACCTCTCTCAGCTCCTAAGACAATGTCCCTCCCAGATGTCCCCATTCCTGAGAGTGACAGGCACCTAGGAACATACAACCTCCAACTTCACAGGGTTAAGGCCTCCCCTGCTCACCCAGGGAAGCACCTAAGGCACCCTTCCTCCCCAGCTCCCCCCACCCCCCATGGATTCCTCACTTCCCCACAGTGGTAATCCTGCTTTCCTGCTGTCCCCTTCCCAGCCACGCCAAGCCCCTCCAGCACTGCATAAATCCTGTGGCCTCAAAGACAGATCCTTGTCTGAGTCCTGGACTGCAACTCACTTCTCTCTTCCCATCCAGGGAATCTCTCCAGGGCCACCTCCTCGCTTGTCCCAACATTTCCTCTCTGCCCTGCTGCCAGCTCTTCCTCCTCCCAGGGAGGAGACTCCCAGGCCCACTGTTGGGTCCCAGGCCCTTCTCCATCCTCCCTCCACCCCATGGCCTGGCCCACCTCTCCTGAGTCAGAAGCCTCAGCACCGCCCTGTGCCGTGCACCCCTCCCACCATTGCTCCTGCTTGGAAACTCCAAGCTCACCCACAGCTCAGCGTCAAGGCCCTGACCCCATCCCACAGCCCCTGAGGGGCACAAACACAGGAGCCTGCATCTGACCAGGGCATTTGGGGTCCTCTGTGTACCATGCTCTGGGCAATCTCTGGCAGGGAGCAAATCCCCATTACCATGGCCACCCGGTGAGGACTCCAACAATCAGGGCACAGCCATGGACCCTGTGGGCACTGGTGACTAACTTTAAATAAATATAAAGTATTCCTCCCCTCTGAACACTCCTTGCTCCCTGAGAGCATCCACCTGAGCAGCCTGGGTCACTCCCTGCGTCCTCTCCTCTCAGCCTGAAGCAGAGTCTGCTCCCAGGGTCCCTTCCTGCCAGAGTCCCCCCCACGCCACTCCAAGACTGGCCTCACCTGTGAGCAGGAGCCCTTTGCAGAGAAGTAGAGAGGAGGACTCCATGGTCTCTGCTCCCGCTGTGCTGTGCTGGTGTCTGAGGGTCCTTCCCTTTTATTTCTCCTGACCTTACCCCAGGGGCATCTCCCAGAGTCCCATGAGCTGTGCGCAGGGAATCTGCCCAAGGCCTTGATCTATGTCAACCCTTCTTTCTGGGGGACTGTCCTGTCTTCCTTTCTCTCCTCCACCACCCCACCTGTCTGAAAACCCATTTTTTTAAGGTTTATTCTTTTGTTTGAAACAGGGTCTCATGATGTAGCCCAGGCTGGTCTAGAACTTACCATGTAGCCCAGGCTGACCTCAAACTCCTAGAACTCTGCCTGCCCCTCGGGAGAGTGCTGGTATTAAAGGCAGGCTCCACTATGCCCAGTAAAGATCTATTTGTTTAGTGTACAAATTTCTTACTTTATAAAGGATGTTTAAATTTCCACAGATATAAAAATAAGTCGTGACTGACTGTTTTTCGCCTGTCCTTACCCTGTTTCTAAAACCCATTCCAACCTGTCATTCTGATTATGGTGGGTCTCTAGTTTTTGAAGTTCACCCCACCTCCCCTGAATTCTATGTCCTGGAGTACCTGCCCTTTCCTGCAGCTTTGGCACATGGACTTGATCCCTTGGTCAGGAAGCGAGCCCTGGCTGTCTGATCCCACAGGGCAGCTCTCCTAGTCCAAACCCCAATGTTCTCACGCTCATGGGTGAAAATGATCCAGCACCCCCAACTTCTATGCAAAATTATTGTCTGTCTGTCTGTCTGTCTGTTTTTAATTTTTCAGCTGGGGTGTCTCTCTGACATCCAGACCTCAAGCTCCACCCAGTCCCTGGGGCTCTGGTTCATGTGACTTCTAGCCGTGCAGGTCTCCAGGGTCGCACTGGGGAATCTTGGTGTAGCCCCAAGCTGGCAGCCCCCACTTCTTCCTGTGTGATAATTGGTCAGCTGTTCGTTCATCTGTGCTGGAGCAGGTGACAGGAAGGTGTGAGATAGGGTGGGGATGGAGGATGGCTGCCTCCAAAGAAGCCTGCTTCCCGGTTTGTGCTTTCTCAGCTACCACTGACCATCTTAAGTGAATAAAAATGGGCACATGACCACTCCAAGTGATGGATGAGAAGGTTTTTTTGTGTAGATGTGAGGAATGGCATTGCTATCTGGAAACGTCCAGGGCAGGGAGAGAACGTAGAATATTAGATATGACCAGTATCAGTACTGAATGGGGCCATAGGAGAGAGGTGGGCGGGGAGAGAGAGATAGGAAGAGAAGGCCAAGAGGACAAAGAGAACCAAGAGTGACCAAAATATCTGGGTTATAAAGGGATCAGAACCTGGGGGAAGGCAAGCCAGGCTCAGGAACTGGAGAGGTTTAGGGTAGGGGGTGGAGCTGAGAGGAGCCAGTCCCCGGATTCCATGGGCTTTGGTATGTTAAACAGACACTATAATTAGCCATGTGTGGTAAATTTCTTTGGGATTTAGGATTAAGCCCTCAAAAGAATTGCAGAGTAGGAAATGTCCAAAGGTACTTTTACACACCACACACACACACACACACACACACACACACACGTACACACCACGAAACAAAACACCACAACTTCCTGAGATGCTCTCTTGTGCTCTCATCTATGATAGGGTCATTCAGTGGTTTCCATGAGTCCAGGTCCTGCCCTCGAGACATGAGGAAACTTACTAAGAGACAGGAAAGAGTAGGTGTAGCCAGGGGTCTGCAGGAGCCTAGTGTGGGATATCTGAGTCAGCCCGATGAAGGTTTAAAGGGAGACTCCCAAAGGAGAGCAGTGGGTGTGGACAAGGATTTTTCTCTTCTGGCTACTGTGAGATTGAAGCCCAAGCATCCCTTTGGTTTACCACTGAGTTATTATTTCACATGTGCTAGTTTACATTTGTTTTTTAATGTTGGTTGAGCCTAGTAAGTCTGGAAGTCATTAAATATTCCCTTTACCCTGGTCCCCAACACAAGAATCCACCTGCCTCAGCCTCCTAAGTGCAGAGTCTATACACATGCAAAAGTAAAAAAGGTAAAAAGGTGGACATAGTCACACACCCTTAATCCCAGCACTTGAGAGGCAGGGGCAGGCAGATGTCTGTGAGTTCAAGGCAGCTTGGTTAACACAGTGGTACTCTGTCTCAATAAAAATTAAATTTAAGAAATAAAATAAAAAATTTAAAAACCTTGTTAACTGCTTTAGAATGGTTCCAACTACAATGTTTCTCCCCTTTTGTTTGTTTGTTTGTTTGCTTGCTTGAGACACACTTTCTGGTTACCACTCAGGCTGGCATCATATGCAGTGAGGATGGCCTGGGCCTTCTGGCTCTCATGCCCCCGGCTCCCCAGTGCTAGGATGACAGGAGTGCTAGCACTCCTGGACGATGCTGTGCTGGAGGCTGGCCCAGGGTGAGCCAGGCAAGCATCTGCCTGCTGCACGGCATCCTTAGCCCATGTAGACTTTCCTTAAAGACCGAGGCACAAGCCAGCATTACAGCGAACTCAAGGTCTCTCTGAAACCTTCTACACATCCTATTTCCAGGATTCTGGTCACTTCCCCCTGTAGACACAGGATGTCACACTCCTGACACAACTGCTCCTGAACACGTCCTGGAACGGAAATCAGATCGGTGATAGCAGTGATTATAGATAAGTTTCCATACACGCTCATCACGCACCTAGTCCCTTCCTAGCCCTGGGAGACATCTGTCATCTGCTGCTGCACGTGACTTCTGCCTTCAGAACACCTGGATGATCAGCTGGGTTTCAGGGTCACAACCATCACATAGAGAGGCCAGGGGTTCCCTCTGGTACTGACAGACCCAGGCTAGGACTCGACAGAGGCCATGGCTGGGGTGAGCTGCAGCTCTCTGAAGGCACAGTACACTTCTCAGCCTTGATGCTCACTGTGGTGTGGAGGACTGAACCATAGAAAGAGAAGGGGAGAGGGATGGAGGTGGACCTGACAGAGGAGGGGACAGAGCAGAGGCTTAGACACAGACCCACCCACAGCCTGTGAATCTGGAGGGAGCTGCTGCCTGGGAGGAGGGTGAGCTCAGAGGAAGACAGCAGAGCTGAGAGCACAGCAGGGAGCACGGGAGCAGGGCTGAAGCTGAAGCTGCGCTCCACAGAGGGAGGACTGAGGAGGCAGCAGAGACCTGGAAATGCCCCTCCCTTCCTCCCTTTCTCCCTCCCTCCCTCCCTCTCACCCAACAAATGTCCCCCTGATGACAAGGGCTTCTCCTCACAGTATCATAAATAAGAAAGCCACCAGTGTGGGTGTGGGGTCCCTGTACCCACCACAGTAGGCAGGGAGACAGTCGATGAGGCCAAAATGAAGTTCGCTTCAGCCAGAATTAGACAGACATGTGCTGGGACAAACTTCTGGAGTTTGACACTGGGTGGTTTCAGCCATATGTGAGCACAGCACGATTTGGGGCGGGGGGAGAGTTTCCTGATGACAATCAACTCAGTCACAGGGTACAACAAAGCTCAAGGCACGTTGGCACTGGGACTCTTGGCAAGGGACACAAGACTTCTTCCATGAACATGGGTTCTGTTGACCTACAGACAGTGCTCAAGGTAAGGGTCTCAGGACAATGGCTGAGGTAAACATAGTTCCTGGCCCTAAGATCACACAGCGGTCACTTAGGCTGTGGTAGAGTACGAGTGACAACTGTCAGGAGGATGGTTGTGTAGACTAAGAAGCAGGGCTCAAGACAAAGAGGGGAGGGGAGTCAGGGCCACACAAACATCGTATTCTGGGGGACTCAGGTGCAGCCGGCCCTACAGACTGCTAGAGACCAGCAGGTCGTAAACTGCATCCTTCCCCGTGCTCCTGGAGGAAGACAGGCGAGCATCTCCTTCCTCTGAAGAGACGAGCCTGGGTGTTTAATTGGCTGGTGCTCCAAGGCAGGTCTAAGGCCATGATGGGACCTGGAGTGGAGGAGGAGGGTTAACAGAATCCACAGGAAATGGCAGGTTCTAGCCGCCTGTTTAGACAGCAGCCTTCATCTCAGGACCAACTCCCTGAGCACTCTCTGCCTGAGACCAATCCCCAGGACAAAGGGAAGGTCCTATTGCCTCTGCTCTGTTAACGTGGTGGGAAGCTCCACACCTCATGGCTCAGCTCAGCACAGCATAAGTTACAGGGAACCAAAGAACAAGGTCCCCTAGACAGAGCTGCCAAGTTCAGTTCGCCTCTCCCCTCGCAGCTGCAGGGAGCTGAGCTGGTTCAGGCTCTGGGATGTGGCCTAAAGGTGCAGGCCTGTGTTCTGACAGATGTGGAGCCCATCCTCTGACCTTGGGTGAGAAGAGGCAGCTCAGAGATCCCTGGGGTCTCCCTAGGAGACCAAGGGCCTGAGAGGAGACCCAGGGCTTCTGTCTGCAGCCTGAGGAGAAGACAAGGAGACAGAGGCTCTTCAGCAGGCGGCCCTCAGTGAATGGGAACTGGTAGGGGGTGGGGCTGGGGAAAGGAAAAGCTAGGTTGTTCTTAAAAGTTTTGGTCACTTTATTCTGATGACGGATCTTCCCAACTATGACAGTGCAACTATCCAAGAAACAACCAAGAGGGCGGGTCAGAGAAATTCCTCCACGGATGGTACTACTTGGTTCTAATCTGAGGGCCTGAATTCAATCCTCAAATCTCATGTTGTAAGAAAAATCTGAGGATTTCAAGTTGGCCTTTGTCTTCCACATCAGTCTTTGAGAATACACACACACACACACACACACACACACACCTACATCAACACACAGATATGTGCGTGCACACACATGCATGCATGCACATACACCTAAGGACAATCATGCATGTATACATGCACCACATACACACACAGAGACACATAGGCACATACACACATACACACAGACATGCATAAACTATAAACAAAGTTAAATCGAACTATGGCGTTAAAGAGTCATTAGCTTAAAACCCAAGGATTTGTGACTATATCCGGGACATGTAGGGCCCTGGGATGCTTACTGATTGATTGATTGATTGATTGATTGATTGATTGATTGACTGGTATCTGAGTCTTTCCAGGTACTATGCCTTCCACAAAGATTAGGCCAGTTTCTGTCCTCAGGAAGCCCCAAGTCTAATGGGCTGTGCCACCATCAAAGGCAGTTAGAGGGAAGCCAGGGGGTTATAGGTCCACAAGAGAACAGATTAAAGGAGAGAAAGTCAGGAGCCAGGGTCTGGAGAGGAAGAGCCAGGGAAGGCTGCGCCCCCTCCAAGGACCGTGAGAGTGAGCATGGCTCTCAGGGCAGTGAGTAGTGAGTCACACAGAGCCCCAAGGAGAGAGTTCATCTAGGAGAAGTGACAGGTTCAGGGGCAACCAGAGAGTGGAGGCCATGTTGCTTCCTTCACCTGGTAAGATGGACGCCCTCAGCTGCACCCCCTGGCTCAGTTCAGGGCACACCTGTTCAGGACACAGGGCCCTCCCTTCCCACCCAAGGCTAACATCTCTATATTGATGATTTTCTCATTTCTAGCCTGTGTTTCACCTGCTGGATTCTTCTTATTTCCGTAGAATCCCTACCAATCAGTGCCTCCCACATTGTTGAGGAGGAAATGTTTCTTTTATGTGTCCCTCATCCCCCAGAGAATTTTCAAGTCTTGTCCTGGTACAAAGGGGTCACTGCAGGCATCTGCAATGAGCATGGGTGGTTTGTCACTGATTTCTGTAGGCAGAGGCAGAGAGACGACACACTCCCGAAGATCCCTGTCATTACAGAACATCTCCCCAAACCACACTGGATTCCACACACTATGAAGTTCAGGTACACATGTTGAAAACAAACTGATGCATATCGGTTCAGCCATGTACACAGTGATTCTCCGTGACCTCTGGGTGCTGGGTGACTTAATTCTAACTGACTCACTCAGTGCACTCATGCCCGACCTCTGTCTTTCTCCTTCTGCATGTGTCCCCATGTGGGTGTTTGAGCATTTAGTGCAGGACACACATGGCAGACACAAACTGCTGAAGCAGAAATTTCGGGTTTCTTCGGAGACTCGGTTGTGTCATTTGATACTTTTCTGGGAACTGTCTTACGAGAGGATTGTTTTGGGCAGACATGTGAGAGGATGTTTTGCTAAGAGCAGACGTGTTTTTCTGGAAGTTGTCTGGAATATGGGCATGCGATGTTTTGCTAGAGTGGACACTTGAGAGAACACGTGATGTTTGGAAAGGACAGACGTAACCCAGCAGTCAGTGGCTGGTGCTGTGAGGTATTGGTAGACCGTGCCGCTCTTTGCTGATCATTGTTGCGCTTTGCTGACGCTGGTCTTCACTGACAATGCTTTGTGGTATCGGTTCGCCTTGCCATCTTTGCTGGTCATCTTTTGTAGTGACTTCATAGAGAGAAAAGCCACCAAAGAACTTCTGGTGCTGTTCTGCCGGCTTCTTGCCGCTTCCTCAAACTCAGGCCAATCGGCAGAGTCTCAAGGTCTCTTCTGGAACTGCCAATTGCCGATTCATGAGTGGTGTTTGCGAGTGGACTAAGTTCCTACTGCTGATTCATGTCAGCTGACCTGATATCCTGACAACACAGACCGGATTCCATCCAAAGAACTATTTCTAAATTTCTAAACAGGCCCACAGTCTCCTTTGCCCTACTACCCTTTCCTTTCCACTACCCCTGGTGGGTGGAAATCTAGGAGGGAGGTTAAAACATTTAAAAAATATAAAACTACAAAATGCAGTGGGTTTCAACCCTTCGCCCAACTCCACCCTGCAAGGAAGAGGCGCTTTGGTCAATAACTCAGCCTAGGGAGACCAGAATGAGCTTAAATTCTAAGGGTTTCCCCCATGAATGTGGCCCTGTGTCAGGTAGGGCCCCGCTAAGGGAGACGTGACATCCTCCAGGAAGCGCTCTGGCTGCACAGCTTGTCCCTGGCTGGACCACAAGTGACCCTGGTTAGATTCTCTCCAAGGTTGATACTGAGTTCCTGTTAGAGCTTCGAGGGAACGAGGCCTTATTTGGTGCTGAAGTCCTCATAGGATGCGGAGCCAGCTGTGTACTGCAAGGACAGCCACATTTAGTGTGAGTCACCAAGGCATCTCCCTCTGAGACCCAGCATGGAGATCATAGCTGGACAGGTGCCTAGGACCATAAACAACTCTCCTGGTGGGTGCATGAGATGTCACATGCTGTTCTGGTTTCCCAAGTGGAGGGACAGGGGACATAGGTCCTAGGGAATTCTGCTTGAGTTCTCTCCGGCAACTAAATGGCAACTAATTCTACGGATGTGGACAGCTCCCAGATAATGCCTGCAGTTTCCCCAATGTTCACCAGGGGGCGCATTAGGACACAATCAGCACCCGGAAAAGTATCTGCCTGAACTAGCCATTTACTTTGCAGCCGGGTTTCCGTCAGTGTCTCAGATGACCAGGAGGCCCCTCCCACAACTCTTTATGACCTCCTGGCTTTTTCTTGTGCTTCAACACAGTGATGTTCCTGGGACCTATGCAGTTCCTTCTCTGCTGGCGTCTTCCACGAGGAAAGACAGGGTGACCACGGGGGAATGGCCTAGACATAAAGGACAGGCTTCCTAGATAGGGGAGGGAGAGCATGGACTGACTGCATGCACAGCTCAGCCAACATGGGGAGTTGCATTGCTTCCCCTGAAACCCGAAACCCTTCCAGAAATAAGTGCCTCCTTCCTTACTCCCTGAATGTAAAACCCAGACACAGCAGTCCCTCGGATTCTGTCCTGGACCATGACCCTGACTAGTGACTCCAGGGATAATGAACCAGTTCTCTTCCCTGGTCCTCTCTCAGGTGGCTCAATGCTGTCCCATGATTTGCCGCTGTCACCTTTCTGCTGGGGGTAAATGTGGTGCACTTACCCCAGAGCATTGAGAACATGGATCAGACTGGGTGCCCACATGGGTCTCTGTGTCACCAGAGCACATAGGGAGGACATGGTGCTCTTTGGTGCTGACAGACCAAGGTCAGGATGTAACAGAAGTCGGCCCTGGGGTGAGCTGCATTTTCTTGGGACACAAGGATGTGTATCAGCCTTATTGCTCGGAGTGTGGTCTCCAGGACTGACACAAAGAGAAAAGGGGAGAGAAGCAGGAGGCAGCATGGGGGAAGGGGGAGGGGGCACAACAGTGTCTTGGACACAGCCACGCCACAGCCCCTGTGATTCTGAGAGATGTTCCTGCCTGGGAGGAGGCTCAGCTCAGTTGGGAAAGAGAGCAGAGCTTGGTCAGAAGGTCTTCTCCACGAGGGGAGACAGCAGCCAACCACGGAGGCCTCTCCTGTGTTTTCCTGCAAAGGGGACACCACCTGGGTGGGTGTCTTGCTAGCAGGTGAGGAGGCCATTCTCTGACAGTGTGGGTAGGAGCAGAGCTCAGACACTCCTAAGGAGCAAGAGAACCTGAGAGGGAAGGCAGGGTTTGTGCTTGAGTTTCAGGGAGCAGAAGGAGGGGAACAGATGGTCAGTAGAGGGGAGCCCTCAGTGAACAGGAAATGGTATGGGGGAGGGGAAGAAAAGCCAGAGTGTCCTCTACTCAAAGTTGATCACCATTGACAACTATGTTCTGAAGACCTATTGTATTGGCTGGTTTTGTGTGTCAACTCGGCACAAGTTAGTTCATCAGAGAGGAAGGGGCCCCAGTTAAGAAGATGCCTCCATGAGATCCAGTTGTAAGGCATTTTCTCAATTAGCGATCAATGGGGGAGGGCCCAGCTTGTGGTGGGTAGGGTTGTTCCTGGGCAGGTGGTCTTGGGTTCTATAAGAAAGTGGGTTGAGCAAGCCATGGGAAGCAAGGCAATAAGCAGTACCCTCCATGGCCTCTGCATCAGCTCCTGCCTCCAGGTTCCTGCCCTGCTTGAGTTTCTATCCTGTCTTCCTCCAGTGATGGTCTATGATCTGGAAGTGTAAGCAGAATGAAACTGTTCCTCCCCAACCTGCTTTTTGGTCATGGTGTTTTCATCCCAGAAATCGAAACCCTAACTAATACACTGATGTTCCCAACCATGGCAGTGGGACTCTCCAAAAAAATATCAAGCCGGGGGTTGGAGGAACAGTGATTGTTCAGCTCATTAGATGCTTACTGCCATCTCAGTTGAACCTGTTTACTGTGATTGTAGCCTCACTTCCTCAAGTAGTCTTGATAGTGGCTGTGGCATCCACCAGAGTATACCCATAGCAGGATGGTACATGCCTGCTCCCTGCTACACATACACACACACACACACACACACACACACACACACACACACATACACACACATACACACACACACACAGGGGGTGGGGAGAAGAAGTACATAAAATATATAAATCCATTTAAATCAACTGAGGATACCAAACACTCTCATTAGTGCCAAACTTGAGATGTTTATAAGCAACCTGCAGATTCCAGTTGATCTGAGACATTTCCCCATCCATCCCCTCACTGGATTTTAAGCCTTTGGCAGCAATCAACCCCTCCAAAGGATCAGCCTAAACCTCACAGTGACCTACTTCTAGTGGACTGGAAGACAAGACAGCCAGGCAGGGCAGCTGGATGGTTCAATAAGGGAGATTGGAACCACAAAGGGAATTGGGTTCTGGTGGTGGTGGTTTCTCTCTCTCTCTCTCTCTCTCTCTCTCTCTCTCTCTCTCTCTCTCTCTCTCTCTCTCTCTCTCCCCTTCTCTCCCCCTCTCTTTCTTCCCCTTCCTCCCTTCCTTTCTTCCTTCCTTTCTTTCTTCCTTCCTTTCTTTCTTCCTTCTTTTCTTTCTTCCTTCTTTTCTTTCTTTCTTTCTTTCTTTCTTTCTTTCTTTCTTTCTTTCTTTCTTTCTTTCTTTCTCTTAAAGGCCAGAGACTGGAAGATTCAGTCAGCGAAGGAATCGTCTCCACAGAACACAGAACAGAGTGTGAGTGGAGATCTGAGGACAGTGGTGGGTGAACCATGGAGACATCAGAGGAGAGAGCTCCACACAGAGGAAATGACACACTCGAGGGACTGAGGACATGGAGGTCATCTTGCTTTTATCCACCAAGTTGGGCAGGCACCCCCTCACCAGTCCTGCTAGGCTGAGGGACAAACATGTCTGCTTAGGACAGAGGTTCCCCATCTTTCTATCTATTGATGGCGTTCTCTCTCTTACATTGTAGTCCCATTTTAACCGACTGGAGCACGCCTGCCATTGTCTATATCAGCATTGATACAGTGCCCCCAAGAGCTGCTGCGGGAGGAAATGTTCTTCTCCTTCTTCACAATCTGCCAGACAACCTCGGAGCCTTTCCTTGAACAAACCACCATTTCCAGCTAAGGTCTTTGAAATTCTGCCATATGTCACTGCCAGTAGTTCAGGAAGGTCGGGGAGTTCGTACACAAAGAGGTCCTTGCTGGGTGGACTAGAAGATCACCCAGGTGGAGCATGGGTACTACATCTTCTAAACCTTCCATATGTGCTTTACAAATGAAGAAAAAAAAATCTGTACGAGTTTCCATGCTTCGGTGATTGACTCTGTGTCCTCTGCGGTTTGGCGGCACTGATACCGCTGTAAACACACGTGTCAAGAATGGCCTGTGCCGGGGTTGGGGATTTAGCTCAGTGGTAGAGCGCTTGCCTAGCAAGCGCAAGGCCCTGGGTTCGGTCCCCAGCTCCGAAAAAAAGAAAAAAGAAAAAGAATGGCCTGTGCCACTACTGGATTTGTCCTCACATGGTAAATTGGGGGCAGGACAAGTATTGTTGAGATAAACTGGGATAGATCAGAATCCCTCACCGGAGGACCTGACCTGGGGAAAGCAGGCATGTGCTGAGTAACCAGACCAAGGATGTCAGCTCTAGCCCAGGCTCTTCCTGGCTTCCTCATGACATGGCTCTGAGAAAGATGCTGGGGGAGTCAGGCAGGGCATGGCTGAGGAAGCCACGGGATCCTCACAGTGAGGCAAACACCAGGAAGTCCTGACTCCAGACCTCTGTCCCAATCTCCTCTCAGATGACGTTGGGAGCTTTTCTCCAGGGCTGAAATGGGACTTCCTGCTTTTGCTGACCGGGAGCAATGGTTTACTGTTTGTCCAAGTCTCCCAGAGACCTGAGCCAGCCAGAGTTCTACAGCAGTTAGGCAAGCTCAACTGGACATCTCCTTCTGAGTCTTAGCAGGGGGATCAAAGCTGGACAGGTACCCAGGACATTAATGACCTGTTCTGCTGGGTTTATGAGATGTCACAGGAAGATGTGGTCCTCAAGGGAAGGAATATGGAAGGGGGTCCCTCCTGTCCAGTGCTTCTCCTTAGAGTTCCATTCCAGGGACTTCTCTGGTAGGCAGATAGCAATGGTCTATGCTGATTTGAGAAGCTCTCCTGCTCCAAGGTCAGGCCGAAGGTCACCTTACTGACCTGGCAATGGTCATCTACCATGTGTTCTATTTTATGGAAACTGATACATGAAAGGCAGTGGCCCAATCACAATCACAGAGGCTATGAGTGGCAGATCCAAACAGAAGCTGTCTGTCTGCAGCCTCAGTCATGTCTCCTCCACCCTCAAAGGCCTTAATAGGTGCCTGGGAAGCAGAGAGGGGATGGCTGAGATCGCTGAAGATGAACTACTGTAGGCTTTGATTTTTCAAAACCTACTTTAACTATGGTTCTTTAACACTTTGACCTTCCTTTTAGCCCACCACCCACCAGAGGTAGGAGAAAAGAAAGGCCCACAGGGGTTGTGGACCTGTTTGAAAAGTTCTTTGGAGCGGTTCCGATCTTCATTGTCAGGAGTACAGTCCTCCAGCAAAACACCAAACATGAATCAGCAGCAGTGGCTTGATCCAGAAGAAACCTCAAGGCTCCACTTACTGGCATGGTCCGCAGAGGTGGCAAGAAGCAGCCGGAATACCAGCAGAAGTTCTTTGGTGACTTTCTTTCTATGACGCCATGACAAGCAAAGATCAAGGAAGAAAGCAAGGCAAACCAGTGCGGGAGTATTGTTCACTGTCTGTTGGGTTATAGTCGTACCCCTCCAAACATTGTGTATTCTCTCAAGCGTCTGCTCCAGCAAAACATCGCATGCCCTTATTCCAGGCAGCTTCCAGAAAACCATCACACGTCTGTTCTCAGCAAAACATCCTCTCAAGTGTCTGCTTCAGTAGACTATCCCGTCAAAAGAGTTTCCAGAAAAATATCCATGACACAACTGAGTCTCCAACAAAACCTGAATTCCCCACTACAAACTACTGTCATTTGGTCCCCTCCTCTATCTCTTTTCACAGCCTGTGGCACAGCCCTCCCTTCAAGCTACCGACACCACAGTCCATGAACAAGCCTCGGTGACCACGATGTGCCTGTCATTAGACACTGGAATCTCCATGCAATGTATCATCAAGCACTACAGCCTGGTTATCAATGAAAGGATGGCAGTACCTCACACAAAACAAAAACAAAAACAGACTCAGTGTGGGAGTTTGAATAAAATGGCCTCCGCTGGCCTATAGAAAACAGCACTACTAGGGGGTGTGGCCTTGTTGGAGTAGGTGTGGTCTTGTTGGAGGAAGTGACACAGTCATTCTTCGGATCAAGATGTAGAACCTTCAGCTCCTTCTCCAGCCCTATATCTGCCTACACGCCACCATGACCATGATGGACTGAACCTCTGAACCTGTAAGCTGGTACCAAATAAATGTTCTCCTTTGTAAGAGTTGCCTTGGTCTTGGCATCTTCACAGCAATGGAAACCCTAAGGCTTCAGTATAGACTATGTGTCATGGGGAAGGATCAGTGGGAGGTCCCCATCACTTTAGTTCCAAAAAGAGTCTCCCAGTCCTTCTACCTGTGATTAGTAAGCCACCCCTCCTCCAAAGTCTGTGTGTGTGTGTGTGTGTGTGTGTGTGTGTGAGAGAGAGAGAGAGAGAGAGAGAGAGAGAGAGAGAGAGAGAGTGTTGTGTGCAAAGTGGAGAAAATTTACTGTGAGAAAATTGACAACTAAGACACAAAGCCAGCCAGGGGTGGTAAATACCTGTTAACCCAGCAGAAAACATGAAGCAAGAGAAACCTGAGGACAGGACAACTCAGGTTACACAGCGGCACCCTGTGGGCTGGAGAGATGGCTCAGTGGTTAAGAGCACTGACTGCTCTTCCAGAGGTCCTGAGTTCAAATCCCAGCAACCACATGGTGGCTCACAACCATCTGTAATGGGATCTGATGCCCTCTTCTGGTGTGTCTGAAGACAGCAACAGTGTACTCACGTACATAAAATAAATAAATAAAAATTTTTAAAAAGACAAAACAAGGTTTAAAAAAGAAAACAAACAAGGAGCCAGGGGTGGTGGTGCACACCCTTAATCCAAGCACTTGGGTGGCAGAGGCAGGTGGATCTCTGAATTTGAGGCCAGCCTGGTCCAGAGAGTTCAGAATAGCTAGAGCTCTTACACAGAAAAATACTATCTCAAAACAAAACAAAATGCATACTTGTTCCTCCAGAACACCATGGTTGGAGTACACACACACACACACACACACACACACACACACAGTGGCTCCCCACAACTCTTAACTCCAATTCCTGGGGATCCAGCGCCCTCTTCTAGCCTCTTCAGGAGCTAGACAGGCACACACACAGTAAAATACATGTTAGCAGAACACACAAGCAAGTTAAATAAAAATAAATAAAATAAATAAATCTTTGGGGTTGGGGATTTAGCTCAGTGGTAGAGCGCTTGCCTAGCAAGCGCAAGGCCCTGGGTTCGGTCCCCAGCTCCGGAAAAAAAAAAAATCTTTTTTAAAAGGTCATCAATAGAGTAAACAGAATTGCAGCATAGTTAAGGTACTGTGAGCTGGGCATGGTGGTACATGCCTTTATTCCCTGTACTTGGGTAGAATTCCAGGCCACTCAGGGCTACGGATTGAGACCCTGTTTAAAAACAATAAACAAGCAACAGCGAATTGTTCTGTATTGCTGAAGCTCACAGTTGTTTCTGCTACCTGGACACCAGTAACCCATGAGAAGTTGGAATATTGACAGGCGATTGGACTGGACATGTTTCACTGGGACCATAATGTTAGCTCTTCCCAAGGACCTAGTAACAACTTACATCATCGTCTGTCTGTCGTCATTACCTGCCACCGCCATATGACAGTGGCTTTTAAAAGGACTGCTTGCCACCCCAGTACTTTTTCTCTCTCTCTGTTTCTAGCCACTAGTGTTCCCAGCCACTCTCTCTCTATCCCTTCTGTCCTCTGCCCCACCTCCGACCCCTTCTCTGGCCTCATGTCTCTGCTTCCACCCATCTGCCCTTTTCCCTTCTCCAGGCCTGCACTCCCTTCCCTTCCCCCAAATAAACTTCCTTTATATCAGGTCTGTTGCATGGCATGATTTCTCAGGGGTTACCTGGGCATGGGCAAGCCAGGTAAGCCCCCCCCCACCCCACACACACATTATATTTCATAACAGACGATATGTTCTGAGCAGTCTGATCTGAAGTTTGTTTTGTCCCCAGATGGAAAAAATCTATAGAACACAAAAGCCCGGCTGGCTTGAGTTTCTCTTCTGAGACCAGCTTTTACAGTGTCAGCTTGCACACTGTTGTTGCTACTTTTCATTTGCTTAAGATTTATTTATTTTAATGATATGAGTACACATGGGGTTCCAATAACGGTGGTTGTGAGCCACCTTGTGGTTGCTGGGAATTGAACTCAGTACCATCTGGAAGAGCAGGCAGTGCTCTTAATCGCTGAACCATCTTGCCAAACCCCAGGTTTTGCTTTTTTTGAGACAGCATTTCTCTGTGTAGCCCTGGCTGTCCTAGAACTGGCTGGTCCGGAACTCGCAGAGATTCACCTGTCTCTGCCTCTCAAGTGCTAGGATTAAAGGTGTGCGCCGTGCGCCATCACTGGGCAATTAACCCGGGTGTTTGTTTGTTTGTTTTGTTGGTTGGTTGGTTTTCGATTTTTTAGAGCGTAGTAACAGAACGGCGCCCTATGTCCGCTTCTCCCCTCGGGGTAGGCAGGCCCATCGCGCACTTGGCTAGACTGAAGGAAGGGGAGCTTAGTCGGGTCCCGGCGGGTGCATTTATGGGGGTTGAGGGGAGAAAGGGATATTTATGCATTCTGAGGAGGTGGCCAGGGTCTCTGGGGCAAGGTTTGGGGGCCGTGTACCTTGGCTAAGGCAGGGATGTTGGAAGATGCTCCGTCTGCATACTCAGGGGCTGTAGAGTGGAGTGGGCAACCTTATAAGGTCAAACAAACAAGGAGTGAAGCCTGATAACCATCAGGGTAACACATTCCAACTAGGGTTGATGGGGGAGGGGAACTTTATGACGCCGGATCCTGAGCGAAGAGGTATCCGGGTTGGAGCTTCCTCGACCGCTCAGTAACCCTGGGCCATTTCGGTCCCACAATAGAAATGTATCATTTCTCACATTAGCCATTGTGAAGTTGGGACGTGAAGCACACTCATATTGTCGTGTGACCATCACCGTTGTCCATTTCCAGACCTTTCTAAAACCTGAGTGCTGAGCTGGCTGTGGGTTTCCACGCGCACCCCAACTGCGCTGGCGGCAGCGTTTATCCAGAGTTTGTCAGTGTTCATCATTAAAAAACAGTTCACTTTTGTCAAATGCCTTTATTGGTTCAGTTATGGGTTATGTACTGCATCCGTTTTGTGTCTCTTCACGCTAACGTTAAATGGTAAAACCTGACCATAGATGAGATTGCTTCAGCCTTCATCTTGTAGCTCCTGACTTTAACCTGACTGAATGTTTCTGCCCTAACTAGAAGACCATGTTGTACTTTGTAACCCGGCCTTTTGAACTCTGGAAATTCCCTCTCCTCCCTGCCTCTACACCCAATCAGCTTAAAGGTCACACAGCACTGTTTTGTCTAGATAGCCTAAATGTTGCAAATATTGCAAATGCACCTGTTCCTGGGTTTTCCCATACACAAACTGGCCCTGAGAACACCTGCACATACCCCCAACCCGAACACAGCTTGGTGCCCAACTCCTGGCTGGGTCCTTAATCATTCTTGGAGTGTGTGTCCAATAAATATCAATATCTGACTGAGACTGATGTCAGAGTAGTTTGGGTAGCTAATCCTGAACCCCAACACTACCATCTCTGCAGGTTCTGGGCATCTAGGAGTCTGTTTGTTTCATTGAAGTCACTCTAGTGTGCACATAGAAACTGAATTCTTGGTATTCTGAAGAATGGACAGTAAGGTCTCAAAGTTCGCTTCCATTGTTAGAGATACTGCGCTTTAACTTATAAAGTTAATCTGGTTAGAGGTTCTCAATATTGTTGATGAGTTTCGAAGAGCCAACGTTTTCTCTCTTTTTCTGGTCTGTTTTAGCCATCTTCCCTTTGTGCGCTCTCTCTCTCTCTCTCTCTCTCTCTCTCTCTCTCTCTCTCTCTCTCTCTTCCTCTGACTAAGCAGCCTTTAGTGCTAGGTTAGAGGTTATGGGTGTGTTGTTCTTTTCTTTTTCTAATAACTGTGTAACCTCAACCAGCATCAAACTTGAAATCCTCCTGCCTCGGCCTCCGGAATGCTGAAGTCTAAGTCACACTCCCGAATTCTGCTCTTCCACTGACTTGGTTTAGTCCATTCTCCATTCTATATGTTTCTAGTATTAGGTTATAGTGCCGATTCGAGTTTTTCTTTTTTTAAACACAAATCTTTGTAGACTAAGTGCTTTGAGTACTTGCTTGTGTGGGTCTTACCTTCTTTAATTCTCATGTTCCTAACCGAACGTGGCTCTACGTGCATGGTCTTCCGGGCAGGAGCGATGGTCCAGCTGTTCAGAGCACATCTGCTCTTATGCAGGAATGAAGTTCACATTCCATTGCCTACGGTGGACAGCTCATAACCCTGGGTGAATCCAGTCCCAGGGGGTCTGTCACCTCTGACTTCTGTGGACATCTGCACTCATGTGTGTATACCCACAGAGAACACACACACACACACACACACACACACACACACACACACACACACAACTAAAAAATAATAAAAATAGTCAGATCCTGGTGGCACACGCCTTTAGTCCCAGCACATGAGATACAGAGACAGGTGGAACTCTGAGTTTGAGGCCAGCTTTAAAGAGTGAATGAAGTAATCAAGTACGTTTTGGCAGAATGCCACACGTGGAGGAAGACTTCAGATGAGCGGAAGTCATTACTGTGAGGAGGGTTAGTTAGGCTTGGAGTCAGACAGCCACACCCTTCTCTGATAAACCACAGAAATCTTTCTTTGAAGACTGATCAATCGATTGATTGATTGATTGATTGACTGTATGGGTGCTCTATCTGCATGCACACCTACATGCCAGAAGAGGGCACCAGAACCCATTACAGGTAGTTGTGAGCCACCATGTGGTTGCTGCTGGGATTTGAACTCAGGATCTCTAGAAGAGTAGCCCGAGCTCTTAACCACTGAGCCATCTTTCCAGCCTCCAACCATAGAAATCTTAGTTCATTGTTTTCAATACTCTATGCTTCCATATTTTTCATCTTTAGACGAGGGATAAAGGGAGCTCTGTGTAAAAATTAAAATCTGGAAGGTTACAATTCCAGAAGTGAAAAACTCAACAAGCTGTTTAAAGGGCTGCAGGGGAAAGTTTCACCAACAGAACTGTAGCTCAACCTGCCAGGTACTGGCAGTGTAGCTGAAGATGACCTTGAGCCCAGCGATGGTGGCACAGGCCTTTAGTCCCAGCACTCAGGGGGCAGAGGCAGGCAGACCTCTGAGTTTGAAGCTAGCCTGGTCTACAGAGTGTGGTCCAGAATATCCAGGGCTGAACAGAGAAACCCTGTCCCAAAACACCAATCAATCAATCAATTAATCAATCAATTAAAAACAGTCAGTCAACTAAAAATATAAAATATCCTTGAACATCTGATCCTCCTGCCTCTAACTCCCCAATGCTGGGATTACAGCACTGTAGTTGATGCGGTGCTGAGAATGGAACCCAGGAGATGCTAGACCTGCGCTCTACCAGGTCAGCCACATCACTTGCTCTGCATACATTTTAATCAATGGTCCAGGCCCAGCTGAGCCGACTCAGGGATGTGAAGAATCTGAAACCCTCCATCGGGGAAATGTGCCACAGTCCTCTGTCCAGGACACACAGGTCACCTCCTCCTGAAAATCCAAGTGTGAAACTCTTCACACACCGCTTCCAGGCCTCATGTCCTGGATCAGGACCCTGAGTGGTGACACCGGTGGTAACGGCTCCATCCCTGTCCCTAGCATCACTCGGTGGGTCCCTTTTCAGCTTTCACAGATATCTGCCGCCTTCTTGCTGGAGTAAATCCCGCCCTTCCAGAGCTCCGAGAACACAGGGCAGACTGTGCCTGCGTAGCTCTCTGTGTCATTAGGACATATAGAGAGGACAGGGGCTGACAGACCCAAGGCCAGGACACAGTAGCACAGTAGCGGGGAGTCTTGGGCTGCACTGCTGTTCTCTCAGGGAATGGGGATGTTTATCAGCCTTGTCGCCCACTGCATGGTGAGGAGGACTGAAACATGAGAGAAAAGCTGAGAGGACAGAGAAGCCTTGTGGGGACACACACACACCCGCAGCCCATGCCAAGAGAGGCTCCTGGCCGGGAGGAGGAGTTGAAGGGAGGAAGGACGGCAGAGTTGACATCAGAACAGGATCCAAAGCTCACCTCCTCAGAGGAAGAGTGAGGACAGCAATGTCCACAGAGGCGCCCTCTGAACCCTCATGCACAGTGCACACCTGCTTCCCGGAGAGGAGATCACTCTAAATTTAGTGGAAGTTTCTGGTTTCTTTGGAGACTCAGTTGTATCAGTTTCTGGAAACTGTCTTATGAGAGGATGTTTTTGCTGAAGTAGACACGTGGGGAAGGATGTTTTGCTGAGAACAGACACGTGTATTTCTAGAAGCTGCCTGGAGTAAGGGTATGTGATGCCTTGCTAGAGCAGATGCTTGGGAGAGCACGTGGCGTTTGGAAAGGGTATAAATAGAACCCAACAGACAGTGACACATAACGTTGTGTGGTATTGGTTTGCCTTCCACTCTTTACTGGTCTTTCTTGGGCTTTGCTGATGCTGATCTTCGAGGACGTGTGGTGTTGGTTCATCTCTCCACTCTGCTGATCACCGTTTGTTGTGACTTCACAGAGGGAAATGCATCAAAGAACTTCTGGTGGCGTTCTGGCTTCTTGCTGCTTCCTCAGCCTTGAGCCCATTAGCAGAACCTCTTGGTTTCTTCTGGATCAAGCTACCGCCGCTGATTTGTGTGAACTGAACTGCTGCTATCCTGACAACGGGGATGGGAATCGCCCAAAAGCCTATTTCTAAACAGGTCCACATCCCCCTTTGCCCTATTAACCTTTCCTTTCCACTACCTGTGGTGGGTAGTGGGCTACAAGGGAAGTTAGAGCATTTAAGTACATTTATTAAACTAGCGTTTGAAAAACACAAGCCTACACCACTCCTCCATAGGTGAAGGAGCTGAGCGGCAACACTGGGTAGAGTCTCCTGTGGAGGAGACTGAGAAGGGCAGAGGCTCAGCAGCAGGGAGCTCTCAGAAGGCATGAATGGTAAGGGGGCAGGAAAGACCCATTGTCCCCATTCAGTGACACACTCAGGGGCACTGAGGTGATGGAGGCATATAGTTTTCCATCACTGTTACAAAGGTTGCCATACTCTGCAGACTGATGTTTTCACAGTCACGGGGTGACTGTCAAAAGAGCAACAGTTGCTGTCAATCTAGACAACTTCCGCTCAACTCTCCAACCCCTCGGGTGCTAAGACAGCACCCACTCCTTCAAGTTCTCTCAAGTCCAGGTAGCTGCTGAGGTATGAAGCACCCACTCAAACACACAGAGGGTGTAGGCCGGCACTCACCCACACATACAGACCAGCCACAACACACACACACACACACACACACCCAACCCAACCACAACACACACACACACACACACACACCCAACCCAGCCACCACACACACACACACACACACACACACACACACCCCACACACACAGACACACAAACACTCACACACACTCACAAAACACACACACACACCACACACACACACACACACACACACACACACACACACTCTCACATACACACACACACACACCACACACACACACACCCACACACCCAACACACACACACACAAACACACACACACACCCAACCCAGCAACACACACACACACACCCAACCCAGCCACCACACATATACACACCATATAGACAAATACATACTCAACCCAGATACCACACACACTCACACACAGTTACAGAAACACACACACTCAATCTAGCCTCCACACATACATACACACACTCAACCCTACTATCACACACACACACACACACACACACACACACACACACAGAGAGAGAGAGAGAGAGAGAGAGAGAGAGAGAGAGAGAGATAAGTAAATCTAGAAAAAGCTTAAATCAACCTAGAGGATGAAGCACTCTTGTTAGCTCCAAATCTAAGAAACTTTATTCTTTTTTAAGAATTTGTTTTATTATGCAATTACTGTCTTCAGACACACCAGAAGAGGACGCCAGACCCCCCTTTACAGATGGTTGTGGGCCACCATGTGGTTGCTGGGAACTGAACTCAGGACCTCTGGAAGAGCAGTCAGCGCTCTTCTTCTTCTTTTTTTTTTTTTTTTTTTTTGTTCTTTTTTTCGAGCTGGGGACCCGAACCCAGGGCCTTGCGCTTCCTAGGCAAGCGCCTACCACTGAGCTAAATCCCCAACCCCAGCAGTCAGCGCTCTTAACCACTGAGCCATCTCTCCAGCCCCTAAAGAAGCTTTTAGGTAAACCTTAGGCACCTAGGCGGCTGGCACACTCATTCACGCACGCTCTGTTCACTCATTTATTCATGTATCCACTCCTCCATAGTGGTATCTGGACCCTTTCAGGCAGTGGTGAGGCTTTCAAAAGGGTCAGACCAGCTCCTGTCTCTCAAACTGACCTTAATCTGGGGTCTGGAAGACAGTCAGTGAGCGTAGCTACAAAGTGCAGTCAGGTTAACCAGAAGGACAGAGGTCAGAGTCAGAAAAGGACTGAAGGTTTGGAGAGGTGGATGGTCCAGAGGCTAAGAGGATCCAGGTTCAACTCCCAGCATGAACACTGTAGCTCACAAACGTCTGTAACTCACAAGGACACAACACCCTCTTCTGACAGCCACAGGCATCAGGCGTGCGTGTGGTGCACAGATATGCGTGTATGTGTCATATGTACCAAATAACTAAATGAACAAACTGAGAACGTGAAGACCTAGGGACTAGAAGATGCGGTCAGTGAAGACGTCGCACCCCTCAAACACTGTGTGTGCACAGAGATCTGAGGACAGAGGGAGGGGGTGAGCCATGGGGACACCTGAGGAGAGAGCTCCACACAGAGGAAATGACACACTCGGGGGAACTGAGGACGTGGAGGTCATCTCACTTCCCTTCACCATGGCGGGGAGGAGGAGGGGATGGTAGAGGGAAGGAGGCATGCATGGTCTACCCTTACCCATCCAGATAGGCTGAGGGATGAACATTGTTGTAGTAAATATTATTTGGGGGTTTCTACCCTACCTTAGATCATTTAGTTCCCTAACAAAAGACACAACCCCTTTAGAATTAGAATAAGCCTTGAAGCACTGCAGCTGGGTATGCAGCAACCCTCTGTGCTAGTTTGTCCACTTCCCTGTTAATCACCCTGGAATATCACTTGCTGTATCTCGTTTGGCTGTCCCTGCTGCATCAGGCTAGCCCTCATGACCAGGTGCTCAGGATCCGTGGTACTCCATGGCGACTTCTTTTTTCCTCCTCTCTACCTTCCCCCCTCGCCCCCCTAGTGGTCCCTACCTGAGATCTCCAACCTGGTAACTCAAACTCCACCTCTCTTTATCCCCCACCCCCACCCCCAGTAATTGGCTGTCACCAATTTATTTAACCAATAGTTTTTAATTAGGGAGCAAGGTTTAGACAACCAAGGCTGGTATATGTGAGGATCTATTTGTCTTGGAACAACTAGGCCTTGGGGTACAGAATTTAGCATTTGACCAGCCCTCTACATTTCCCCCTTACCCATCCAGCAAGGGTGAACACAGTGAAGAACGTAGCTCAGGATATCTCATAGCTCAGGGTGGTTCCATCTTCCCAGCAAAGACAAAGGGCCAAATGCCCTTTTCTTTGTGGATTTTTCTCTCTTCTATTCTAGCGTCACTTTTAACCAGCTGCCAGCCTCCTACCACTGCCCAGTCATTCACTACCGAAGTAGAGCCACCCACGGTTGCTATAAAAGGGACATGTCCTCCTGCTTTCGAATAATCTGCCGAACAATGTTCAAGTGTCTCGTTGGCACATACAGGAAGTTCCAATGAAGCGCTATGAAACTGCACGATATGTGTTGTGAGATATAAAGCGGTATAATGCGGCGGCGGCAGATATACAGACAGTATAAAGATTTATTGAGGGGGAAGGAAGCAGAGACCTGGAAAAGGGTAGAGGCAGGGAAAGGGTGCGGGGGAGAAGGACAAAAAGAGGAGGAAAAGAGAGAGATGCCGGCCGGGAATGTGTGGCGACAGAGAAAGATAGTGAAAGAAGAAGGGGAGGGGGCTGGAGTAGCCAGTAGTCCTGTTCTACCCGGCTGTGGCCCCTGGCACGGAGGAGGTAGGTGATGACGCAGGCTGTTGCTAGGTAGCTGTTGGGCGGAGCCTAGCGGAATTGTCCGTAAGCCCTCGGTTAGCCTTTAATTCACCTGTGTAGGGGCCTAATACAACAGCAGAGTAACCGTATACCCGATGGGTGACTGCTACTGTGGAACTTCACGCAAAGACACGCCTGCATGTCACCACCCTACATCCTTCCACATCCTACACCCTTCTGCACCGTAAAAAATTACAACTGAAGCATTTATATGAATTCCCACATATACAGTGATTGACCTTGGGTACTGGTGGGGATCATTCCACTCCATACACACGGGACTGTCAGGTCTGCCTACCTCCCCTTTGTGTTCCCAATCTGGGTTTAAGCATTTAGTGCAAGACACAACGGAATCATACATCTCACTTCACAAGCAGAGATAGGAGGGCCTCTGCTGGGTAAACTCAGTCCACGGATGTCAGCCTCAGACCACGAACAAGGCCCTGAGAGAGTCTGTGGGTGTCAGGCAGGGTCTGGCTCAGGAAGCCACAGGATCCTCAAATCGAGGTGAGCACCAGGAAGCCAGAGGGTCCAGACCTTTGTCCCAGAATCCCCTCTAAGTAGCCCTGGGAAGTTTTCTTCCGGGGCTAGATTCCGACCTCCTGTTAGAACTGACGTGGAACAAGGTTTTCTTCCTTGTCTAAGTTCCCAGACAGACACTTGTAAGCTAGGTCACTTAGGCATCTCCTTCCACAGACTGAGTGAGGACGAGATCGTTAGACAGGTGCTAGGCCATTAGCCACTTATTCTAATGGGCTTAAGTGATGTCAGAGGAAGACCGGAGTCCCCAAGGCCAGGGACAAAGGAGACAGGCAGTGCTCCTAATTGCTTGCCTTCAGGGGTCCAATCCAGGAAATTCCACGGTGTAGACTAATGGTAACACACAGCTGACTTGCTGGAGGTTAGTCACTGATCGTACTTAAACTTCTCCCACAATGGCTGTTTGCTATATATTCTACTACAGGGAAACAAACACACAAGCACGGTGGATGAGTAAGGGCCACACCGGCCACGGCCACAGAAAGCAGCTCGGTCGCAGTTGGTCAAGATCTGATGAAGAACAACTTTAACTTAGTCTCCATTTCCGTTTCTTCATGGAGATTGTGTCATAGCCCTCCCTCCCAGCCAACAATGCCATATTAACCCAACGGAGGGCTCCCTGCTCCCCACCTCCTCTCAGAAGACCCTGGACTCTCCACCCCCTGGCTCTGCAATCACCAGGGCCTGTATTTCAATGAGAGGACAACTCTGCCTCAGAAAAACGGCAGACTCAGTGTAGTTCAGGCCAGGAGGGAGGACGTGGGAGGGTCAGTGTGAGGGCGCCAATGCATACAGCTCTGTGGGGACTCGGGGTGGGGGGTTCTTTCCCAGTGGGGGTCATTGCTGCTGGGGCGCCCACTCCCCTCAGAGCAGAGGAGATAAGGAGTCGGGAAGGGGTGAGGGAGGCAGGCGATGGTGTTCAGGGGAACCCAGCAGCTCCGAGTGACCAGAAAACAGCCCGCCGCCCGGCTCAGACTGCCTAGCAACCAGGTGCTGCTTTATTTAGTCAAGTTTCCCAGAACAAAGACAGACAGAGTGATTACCCATTGTGGGCTTGGTTTTTCATTGCGCGTCCAGGGAGACAGGTTTAGTCCCAATTAGAAAATACAAACGGGGCAGATTTTGCTTTTATTATCAGCCCCGTCGCGCCGATTTAAAGAGTCTAAAGCATGTCTCCTCCAAAGCAAGCACATCTCTTATGTGATAGGCTGATTTTAGGCTGTAGTTTTAAAGCGCTCCAGACAAACAGAAACTATCTGAGCTGTCTTTTTATGAGCAGCACATACTAACACCTAACTTCTTTTGCTATATCTTTTGTCATCTAGACTGTAAAGTAGGAAAAGTTTATTTTAGTCAATCTATGATATTTATTGATTCTATTCTTCCAGGGCTGTACCCTGTATGACCCTTATCTTTCTATTAAATGATTTTTTTATTATATGTATATGAGTACACTGTAGCTATCTTCAGACAGGCCAGAAGAGGGCATCAGACCCCATTACAGATGGTTGTGAGCCACCATGTGGTTGTTGGGAATTGAACTTAGGACCTCTGGGAGAGCAGTCAGTGCTCTTAACCACTGAGTCATCTCTGCAGCCCAGGGGCCCCGCCCCCCCATCTTTAAACTACACTTGACAGAACTCTAAACCTACAATAAAAAGAGGCCTTGAATCTGTAACCCATTCTCCTGGCCAGTCAGGGTTTGTCAGTTGTCTCTGTCTGCCCTGCATCTGACATCAACTATACTGTTTGAGTTAGCGCAAGGGCAGAGACCCCCAAGAAGATCCCTGGAGCAATAATGGCCTCATCTAACGATGTGTTTATCTGTGCTTAATGATCTCCAGGGCTTAAGGAAGACTTCCAAAGAGTGGGAAGATAAGGTTAATTTTAGGATTTTCCTAAAAAAGACTCAGGTATCATTTTTCCCAGGAAAAGGCATACAGGAAGTGCCCAAGAATGTGACACACAGAGACCAAAACCCAAAAGTTAGAGATGAAGGACAGAGACTGCACCGGTCCGCTCAGCTTTGCTGGGACCGTGTCAAGCAGCTGTGCTGGCGTCATAACTCTCGCCGCTTCCAGCGAGCGGATGTGGCTGGCCAGGCCTCCCAGTCCAAATGTCTGTGAACAGTGAGGGACCCTGTCTCTCTTCATGCGCCACAGTGGGGGGATTTCTTTGTCAATGATGGGGAAAATGGAGAAAAAGTTCTAGGGAGAAAATCATCAGTGACAACACTAAGACAGCCAGTGTGGTGACACAAACCGTAGGACGAGGATGAAGGTCAGGAGGAACGTGAGTACAGGGCGACTAAGGCCACAAAGGGAGACTCTGCTTCCCCCCTCCAAAAAAAGAACACATTGATAGAGTTAGATCAATTGATGAATGACTTAATTCAATAATTAGATTACATTAATTAATAGATTAAGAGCCTAGGTTCTGAATCAAATATAGTCAACCTTCACAGTCCACGGGCAACTGATTTCAGGAGTCCCCAAACTTCTGGATGCTCTGAGTCCCTGGTTAAAATGGGTGTAATGTTTGCAGGGAGATAAACAGCCCCTTACGAACTCGGTCTTTTCTGGTACATAGCACCAGCACTGCCTACACACCAGCCATCCCTGGGAAGTGAGAAACAGTGACGGGAGAAGGAACTGTCCGAATTTCACTAAGGACACAACTTGTTTCTTCATGGTTTGACCTACAGTTTGTTTAATCCACAATTGTAAAATGCTGGCACATAAAAGCCCAACTGGACTGAGTTTCTTATACTGAATAATACTATAAAGTAACATTTATAGTATGACTTTGCTCAGGATTCTCTCTCATTCATATTCTCTCTCTCTCTCTCTCTCTCTCTCTCTCTTTCTCAAAATAGTTCAGGAGCTGGAGAAATGGCTCAGTAGTTAAGAGTACTAGCTTCGGGGTTGGGGATTTAGCTCAGTGGTAGAGAGTGCTTGCCTAGCAAGCGCAAGGCCCTGGGTTCGGTCCCCAGCTCGAGAAAAAAAAAGAAGAAAAAAAAAAAAAGGGTTGGGGATTTGGCTCAGTGGTAGAGCGCTTGCCTAGGAAGGGCAAGGGCCTGGGTTCGGTCCCCAGCCCCGAAAAAAAAAAAAAAAAAAAAAAAAAAAAAAAGAGTACTAGCTTCTCTTCTAGGGGACCCAGGATGTGGCAGCTCTTAACAGTCTGTGCTTTCCAGGGGATCTGATGCCCTCTTCTGGCTTCTATGGGCATTACATGCACACAGAACAGCCATGCAGGAGGCAAAACACCCATAAACATAAAAATTGTAAAAATAAATGAACAATATTCTGGTGTTGCGGTAAATATTATTTTGGGGTTCCTAATCCACCTTAGATCATTTAGTTTCCAAATAAAAAGACACAAAACCTTTATATTTACAATAAGCCTTAAAGCATTAGAGCTGGGCAGATATCAGCCCTCTATGCTAGTTTGTCTACTTCCCTGTCAATCATCCCCAGATATCACCTGCCATGTTGTGTATGGGCCTCTCCTACTCCAACAGACCCCGGCCCTCGAGGCCGTGAGCTGACGACCCACCTACCCCATGGTGCCTTCTACCTTTCTCCTCCTCTCCTCTCACTGTCTCTGCCTCAGACCTAACCCTGGAAATTGAGACTCTGCCTACCTCTCTCCTGCCCAGCTACAGACTGTAGGCATCTTTATTCAACAAATAACTTTAAATTAAGAAGCGAGGTTTGCACAACAAAAGCTGGCATACATGAGAATTCACCATCTTGGAGCAACAAGACCTTAGGACAAAGACTTTAGCGTCACGGGGTTGGGGATTTAGCTCAGTGGTAGAGCGCTTGCCTAGGAAGCGCAAGGCCCTGGGTTCAATCCCCAGCTCCAAAAAAAAAAAAAAAAAAAAAAAGACTTTAGCGTCACAATACATAGCAACAGACCAAACCTCTCAGCGTTTTGGTGTGTTGGGAACTATGTCTGTGTGATTTATGATTTATTGTTTATTATATTAGTCGATCCTGGTTGGAGCAAGCCTTTAACCTCGGCTCTTGGAAGGCAGAGGTAGGTGGATCGCTGTAAGTTTGGGACTAGGCTGATCTACATAGTGAGTTCCAAGTCAACCAGAGCTACGTAGTGAGTGAGACCCTGTTGAAAGAAAGAGAGAGGAGAGAAGAAGAGGAAGAAGAAAGAAGGAGGAAGGACAGAGGAACAATCATACACATGTATCATCACTTGGTCTATTTTAAGGTGTACAGGGGAGTGGCATGTTGTATCACTGCTACCGATGTTCATTTCCAAAACTCTCTAAACCTGTTGGATTCCTTACAGCCCCAGCCTGCCTCCGCCTAGCTGAGGACAATCACCGCTGGTGCAAACCTGGGCTTCCCTACCCCACCCCCACCCCACCCCGAGTCCCGGGGCTAGACGCTGTTCCCAGTCCCCCACCCCACTCTGATCTAGGCTCTTCCTCAACACCCAGCGGCGCCTGGATGTCCAAGAGTCAGAGGACCCTACCCCCTCCTCGCCTCCCCACCCCCCCCTCCGCTCCCCGCAACTCTGCTTCCCAACCAGCTCTGGCTTTCTCACAAATCAGACTGTGCTTTCCCATCCCCCATCCCCCACCCCGAAGCGGTGACTTCAGTCCCGGGGCCTGTAATGAGCGCACTTAAACTCCCCGAGATTCTGCCTCCGCAAGCGGCCATGCCCTGCCGCAGGGCGGAAGCGGACCCACAAGAATGCAACAGAGATCTCTGTGAGAGCTGTTCAGAGATCAGTGGAGTCATGCTGGGAAGTAGGACCTATCCATTTCCACTAGTGTGACTATTCGGGATTCCAATCTAAAGAAAAAAACCAAGAGCAGTTGTGCTCGGATTTTCCTGGGTATTTGGGAGGATGTGACCCGAGTCCTGGAGAGAAGAATGGTGGCTCCATCATTCCTGGATAGCTTCAAGGAAAGCTTCCAGCTTCCAGAGGCTAACCTGTGCCTGGGTTTATGTTCTCCTTGGCTATTCTGGGATGCCCTTTGCCTAGTTAATTCCCCTATAGTCACAATGGCTTTTACCATGAGAGACGCCAGGAGGAAGGGGACTGCTCATGGTGACACAGTGGTGTGCCCAGACGTGGGAAGCTCTGGGAGGTTAGAGCAGGCTTGCAGGAGGGAACTCCAGCTCTGCTAGGACAGGGACTAAAGTGTATGACCCCAGAAAAATACAGTCTGAGTGTTGAGTATGTGTTCTGATGCCGCCCCCTGGTGACGGATATGGAGAACTGCAGTGTATGTCCAGGGCTCTGTCCAAATCAGCGAAGTATGTTTCTGTTTGCGTACTTGGGATTGGACCCCCCAGGAGACAAGCACTTGCCAGGAGAACCCTGACGTTCCTGTGGACTCTCATAACCCGTCGGGACAGTTGGCTTATTGCCTTGGGGGGTGGGGCACTTTTCCCCTATGCCTGTCCCACCAAGAAAGAGAAGTTGGGTGATTTAGCCTAAACATAATAGTACATGGCTGGGCCCACGTGCTACAAGACATGGGTCTCAAACAAAGCCTTTGTTAACTCTCAGCTATCACAGGAAGTCAGTCTCCGACCCTGCAGACAATCTCCCTAGCGTCACCTGGGGTCTAGCCTGGGATAAGCTGTGCAGCCAGGGCTTCCTGGTGCTCACCTCTCTGTGAGGATGCCATGGTTTCCTCAGCCAGGCCCTGCCTGACATCCACAGACCCTCCCAGGGCCATGTTCATGGTGAGACCCTGAGAATTTAAGCTCAGTCTGGTGTCCCTGGGTTGTTACCTACGACAGCCACTCCTCCCTGCAGGGTGGAATCAGATGAAGAGTTGAAGTCCACTGGTTTGCCTCTGCCATGTGTGTCCTGCACTAAATGCTCAAACACCCACATGGGGACACAATACTTCTAGAAGGAGAAAGACAGAGGTCGAGCATGAGTGCACTGAGTGTGTCAGTTAGAATTAACCCACCCAGCACCCGGAGATCCCTGTGTACATGGGTGAACATGTATGTCTCAATTTGTTTTCAACATAGGTACCTAGACTGCACAGGGTGTGGAATCCAGTGTGGTGACAGGGGCCCTCCAGAGTCTATCATTTCTCTACCTCTGTGCTAGGCTCCAGCCTATGGAAGTCAACGGCTAGCGCACACTATGCGTTTTCATGACTGATGCCTGCAGTGACCTCTTTGTACCAGGACAAGACTTGCTGACTCTTGGGCACAATAGGGGCACGCAGAGGCACTGACTGGTAGGAATTGTTCGAGGTGGAAAGAATGTGGCAGAGTAGACACAGGCTAGAAATAGAGAGATCCATCAGTATTGAGACTCCGTGTTGCAGTAATACATTATTTGGGGGTTTCTACCCCACTCTTAGATCATTAAGTCCCCAATTAAAAGACACAAAACTTTTATATTTGTAATAAGCCTTAAAAACACTGGAGCTAGGTAGATATTAGCCCTCTATGTTAGTTGGTCTATTGCCCTGTCAGTAACCCAGGAATATCACTTGCCATGTCTGCCTGGTACACCCCCATTCCAACGGTCGGCCCTCTTGGCCATGCTCTCACAATCCAGCTACCCCATGGCAACTTCCTTCTCCTCCTTCTCCTCCCTCCTCCCTTTCTCATGGTCTCTGCCTCAGACCCAAAGCCTGGGGATCAAAACCCCACCTACCTCTCTTCTGCCCTGCTACAGGCTGTAGGCATCTTTGTTAAACAATAGTTTTAAATTAAGAAGCCAGGTCACAGAGTATCACTTGGTGGGCCAGAGGCTGCTCTCATCTCTGAGGATCTCCTCCTGGGGGCAACCAGGTATTGGGAGGCCAGTATTTAGCATTACAATACAGAGCAACAGGCCAATCCTCTGTCTTGGGTGGGAAGGGAGGGCCCTGTGTCCTGAACAGGTGTGCCCTGAACTGAGCCAGGGAGTGCAGCTGAGGGCGTCCATCTTACCAGGTGAAGGAAGCAACATGGCCTCCACTCTCTGGTTGCCCCTGAACCTGTCACTTCCCCTAGATGAACTCTCTCCTTGGGGCTCTGTGTGACTCACTACTCACTGCCCTGAGAGCCATGCTCACTCTCACGGTCCTTGGAGGGGGCACAGCCTTCCCTGGCTCTCCCTCTCCAGACCCTGGCTCTTGACTTTCTCTCTTGTGGACCCAATAACCCCCTGGCTTCCCTCTAACTGCCTTTGATGGTGGTACAGCCCATTAGACTTGGGGCTTCATGAGGACAGAAACTGGCCTAATCTTTGTGGAAGCACAGTATCTGGAAAGACTCAGATACCAATCAATCAATTAATCAATCAGTAAGCGTCCCAGAGCCCCTGTCCTGGGTGCAGTCACAAATCCTCGGGTTTTAAGTAATGACCCTTTACTAACACAGTTTGATTTTAACTCTCTCTGTCTCTCTGTCTCTCTGTCTCTGTCTCTGTCTCTCTGTCTCTCTCGGTCTCTGTCTGTGTGTGTGTATGTGTGTGTACATGTGCATGTGTGCCTCTGTGTGTGTGTGTACATGTGCATGTGTGCCCGTGTGTGTGTATTCTCAAAGACTGATGTGGAAGACAAAGGCCAACTTGATTCTTTTTTTTATTTATTGTATACGGGTACACTGTAGCTGCCTTCAGACATACCAGAAGAGGGCATCGGATCCCACTACAGATGGTTGTGAGCCACCATGTGGTTGCTGGGAATTGAACTCAGGACTTCAGGAAGAGCAGTCGGTGCTCTTAACCACTGAGCCATCTCTGCAGCCCCCAAAGGCCAACTTGAAATCCTCAGATCTTACAACATGAGATTTGAGGATTGAATTCAGGCCCTCAGACTAGAACCAAGTAGTGCCATCCGTGGAAGAATTTCTCTGACCCGCCCTCTTAGTTGTTTCTTGGATAGTTGCACTGTTATAGTTGGGAAGATCCGTCATCAGAATAAAGTGACCAAAACTTTTAAGAACAACCTAGCTTTTCCTTTCCCCAGCCCCACCCCCTACCAGTTCTCATTCACCGAGGGCCGCCTGCTGCAGAGCCTCTGTCTCCTTGTCTTCTCCTCAGGCTGCAGACAGAAGCCCTGGGTCTCCTCTCAGGCCCTTGGTCTCCTAGGGAGACCCCAGGGAGTCTCTGAGCTCCCTCTTCTCACCCAAGGTCAGAGGATGGGCTCCACATCTGTCAGAGCACAGGCCTGCACCTTTAGGCCACATCCCAGAGCCTCAGCTCAGCTCCCTGCAGCTTCGAGGGGAGAGGCGAACTGAACTTGGCAGCTCTGTCTAGGGGACCTTGTTCTTTGGTTCCCTGTAACTTATGCTGTGCTGAGCTGAGCCATGAGGTGTGGAGCTTCCCACCATGTTAACAGAGCAGAGGCAATAGGACCTTCCCTTTGTCCTGGGGATTGGTCTCAGGCAGAGAGTGCTCAGGGAGTTGGTCCTCAGGTTGCTGTCTGAAGAAGTTCTGTGGCCTCCCCTTTCTCCTTCCCTCCCTTTCCCCTCTCCTCCCTCACCTCACTCCCTAACCCTCCACTGCCATCATTTTCATCCTGGAGAAGCTCTTCTTCAGGGTTTAAACAGAAGCCTGTCCTTCCCTTAAGCCCCTGCCATGGCTAGATCCTGCCACTTCCTGAGGTGTCTGTTAACCCTCCTCCTCCACTCCAGGCCCTGTCAGGGCCTCAGGCCCTTCATCTTCACAAACCCTGCTGAGGGACTTGTTTCAACTTCCTGTGTGAACCTTCCAGCTGGAGAGGGTAGGAGGTCTCCGTGCACACAGGCAAGCCTTGGAGCACCAGCCAAGTTAGACACCCAGGCTCGTCTCTTCAAAGGAGATGCTTGCCTGTCTTCCTCCAGGAGCACGGGGAAGGATGCAGTTTACGACCTGCTGGTCTCTAGCAGTCTGTAAGGCCGGCTGCACCTGAGTCCCCCAGAATACTATGTTTGTGTGGCCCTGACTCCCCTCCCCTCTTCGTCTTGAGCCCTGCTTCTTAGTCTACACAACCATCCTCCTGACAGTTGTCACTCGTACTCTACCACAGCCTAAGTGACCGCTGTGTGATCTTAGGGCCAGGAACTATGTTTACCTCAGCCATTGTCCTGAGACCCTTACCTTGAGCACTGTCTGTAAGTCATGGAAGAAGTCATGTGTCCCTTGCCAAGAGTCCCAGTGCCAATGTGCCTTGAGCTTTGTTGTACCCTGTGACTGAGTTGATTGTCATCAGGAAACTCTCCCCCCGCCCCAAATCGTGCTGTGCTCACGTATGGCTGAAACCACCCAGTGTCAGACTCCAGAAGTTTGTCCCAGCACATGTCTGTCTAATTCTGGCTGAAGTGAACTTCATTCTGACTTCATCGACTGTCTCCCTGCCTACTGTGGTGGGTACAGGGACCCCACACCCACACTGGTGGCTTTCTTACTTATGATACTGTGAGGAGAAGCCCTTGTCATCAAGGGGACATTTGTTGGGTGAGAGGGAGGGAGGGAGGGAGAAAGGGATGAAGAGACGGGCATTTCCAGGTCTCTGCTGCCTCCCCAGTCCTCCCTCTGTGGAGAGCAGCTTCAGCTTCAGCCCTGCTCCCGTGCTCCCTGCTGTGCTCTCAGCTCTGCTGTCTTCCTCTGAGCTCACCCTCCTCCCAGGCAGCAGCTCCCTCCAGATTCACAGGCTGTGGGTGGGTCTGTGTCTAAGCCTCTGCTCTGTCCCCTCCTCTGTCAGGTCCACCTCCATCCCTCTCCCCTTCTCTCTCTCTATGGTTTAGTCCTCCACACCACAGTGAGCATCAAGGCTGAGAAGTGTACTGGGCCTTCAGAGAGCTGCAGCTCACCCCAGCCATGGCCTCTGTCGAGTCCTAGCCTGGGTCTGTCAGTACCAGAGGGAACCCCTGGCCTCTCTATGTGATGGTTGTGACCCTGAAACCCAGCTGATCATCCAGTTGTTCTGAAAATAGAGTCCACATGCAGAGGGTAGGTGACAGATGTCTCCCAGGGCTAGGAAGGGACTAAGTGTGTGATGAGCGTGTATGGAAACATCTATAATCACTGCTATCACCCATCTGATTTCCATTCCAGGACGTGTTCAGGAGCAGTTGTGTCAGGAGTGTGATCTCCCATGTCTACAGGGGGAAGTGACCAGAATCCTGGAAATAGGATGTGTAGAAGGTTTCAGAGAGACCTTGAGTTCGCTGTAATGCTGGCTTGTGCCTTGGTCTTTAATGAAAGTCTACATGGGCTAAGGATGCCGTGCAGCAGGCAGATGCTTGCCTGGCTCACCCTGGGCCAGCCTCCAGCACAGCATTGTCCAGGAGTGCTGTGCCTCCCTGTCATCCTAGCACTGGGGAGTTGGGGGCATGAGAGCCAGAAGGCCCAGGCCATCCTCACTGCGTATGATGCCAGCCTGAGTGGCAACCAGAGAGCGTGTCTCAAGCAAACAAAGACCAAGGAGAAGAATTGTTGTCAGGTCTGGCAGTGGTAGCATACACCTTCAATCCCAGCACTGAGGAAGCAGAGGCATGGGGATCTCTGAGAGTTCAGACTACAGACTATCTCTGTGAGTTCTAGGACAGCCAAGGCTACACAGAGACAGCCCGTCTTGAAAAACCAATAAATAAATTAAAATAAAATAAAATAACTTAAGTGCTTCAGAATGCTTCTGAGTACAATATGTAGTTTTATACACATTATAATATAACACATATTATAATATATAATATATATTGTTTTCTAAGATAGGTTTCTTTGTGTAACCCTGCCTGTCCCACAGTTTCTTTGTGTAGACTAGGCTGGCCTCGAACTCACCAAATCTGCCTGTCTCTGCCTCCTGAGTACAGTGATCGATGGTGTGCACCACGACTGCTGGCTTCATTTTATTCTTTAAAAGCATATTAGACGTTGCTGGCTAAATAGTCCTGACCAAGGAGGCCTTAGAGGTTTTGTAAGTCAAGGCTACACAACTAGGAAGTGGTGCCTTAGTTTTGTATGTCTTGTATGGGTGTAGTCTCAGCACTTAGGAGACTGAGACAGGAGGATTCTTGTGTTGGGAATAGATAATGCGTCCCAGGCTGACTAGGCTCCACCAAAAGTAATTGCAAAATAATTAATGTGAATGAATGATTCAGTGTTACAGCAATGGGAGACTTGGGAATCGGTCTCATGGTGGTCGAAAGAGTCCTCTACTTCCTATCCGCTGCCCTTTCCAGTTCTAGTGTCAAATGTCCATCGGGCTGAGTCAGCCGGCCCCTTCTGGCTTCAATGACTCTTTCCTGGGTCGTCGTAAATTTTTCTCTCGTATGACCTAAGGGTAAGGCCAGGACTCCCACGCTCACCCCCGATGTGTCTAATCTAAATCCGTGCACAAGGGAGGGTCTCAGGAACTGGGGTTTCTTTGTGGGTGCAGGTAACTGGACAGGGCCTTCCCAGTGCTTAAGAAAGTGAACCATAGCTTCGAAAGCCAAAGCCAGGAAGCAGGCTTCTTTGGGGCAGCCATCATCCATCCCCTCCCTACCCTCACACCTTCCTTCCACCTGCTCGAAGACAAATGAACGAACAGCTGACCCACTATCACACAGGAAGAAGTAGGGGCTGTCAGCTTGGGCCTACACCAAGATTCCCCAGTGTGACCCCGGAGACCTGCACAGCTAGAAGTCACATGAACCAGAGCCCTAGGGACAGGGTGGAGCTTGAGGTCCGGGTGTCAATCGCAGAGATGCATGGCCTATAAATATTAAAAAACAAATAAAACCACAATGATTTTACAGAGGATGCTGGGACACTGGGACTGGTACCCTCTAATGTGTCACAGGCAGGGGGAGTAATGGAGAAGGAAGGGGTTTGGGGTAGGAGAGCCAAGAGGCCCAGCTGGTCTGCGCTCATTTCCTGACCCTGTGGTTGTTGCCAGGTGCAAAAGCTGTGAGGAATGTAGAGGTCACCACAGGACTTCAGAAGTAAGGCAAATGGCAGACATTCAGGCTATGGAGACCCAATAAAATCAAAATGGTGGGATGAGAAGAGGGTCTGGGAGGATGGTAGAAATAGACATCATCCAGTCATGACTTTTCTTAATATCGGAGGGCCTTAAGCCATTATTTATAACGTAAGAATCTTTGAATGCATTATAAAAGAAGTAAACCTTAAAAAAATGGGTTTTGAGACAGGTGGGGTTGTGGGGGAGAAAAAGGAAGAAGGGACAGTCCCCGCAGCAAGAAGGGTTGACATAGATCAAGGCCTTGGGCAGATTCCCTGCGCACAGCTCATGGGACTCTGGGAGATGCCCCTGGGGTAAGGTCAGGAGAAATAAAAGGGAAGGACCCTCAGACACCAGCACAGCACAGCGGGAGCAGAGACCATGGAGTCCTCCTCTCTACTTCTCTGCAAAGGGCTCCTGCTCACAGGTGAGGCCAGTCTTGGAGTGGCGTGGGGGGGACTCTGGCAGGAAGGGACCCTGGGAGCAGACTCTGCTTCAGGCTGAGAGGAGAGGACACAGGGAGCGACCCAGGCTGCCCGGGTGGATGTTCTCAGGGAGCAAGGAGTGTTCAGAGGGGAGGAATACTTTATATTTATTTAAAGTTAGTCACCAGTGCCCACAGGGTCCATGGCTGTGCCCTGACTGTTGGAGTCCTCACTGGGGTGGCCATGGTAATGGGGATTTGCTCCCTGCCAGAGATTGCCCAGAGCATGGTACACAGAGGACCCCAAATGCCCTGGTCAGATGCAGGCCCCTCAGGGGCTCTGGGATGGGGTCAGGGCCTTGACGCTGAGCTGTGGGTGAGCTTGGAGTTTCCAAGCAGGAGCACATGGTGGGAGGAGTGCACGGCACAGGGCGGTGCTGAGGCTTCTGACTCAGGAGAGGTGGGCCAGGCCATGGGGTGGAGGGAGGATGGAGAAGGGCCTGGGACCCAACAGTGGGCCTGGGAGTCTCCTCCCTGGGAGGAGGAAGAGCTGGCAGCAGGGCAGAGAGGAAATGTTGGGACAAGCGAGGAGGTGGCCCTGGAGAGATTCCCTGGATGGGAAGAGAGAAGTGAGTTGCAGTCCAGGACTCAGACAAGGATCTGTCTTTGAGGCCACAGGATTTATGCAGTGCTGGAGGGGCTTGGCGTGGCTGGGAAGGGGACAGCAGGAAAGCAGGATTATCACTGTGGGGAAGTGAGGAATCCATGGGGTGGAGAAGCTGGGGAGGAAGGGTGCCTTAGGTGCTTCCCTGGGTGAGCAGGGGAGGCCTTAACCCTGTGAAGTTGGAGGTTGTATGTTCCTAGGTGCCTGTCACTCTCAGGAATGGGGACATTTGGGAAGGACATTGTCTTAGGAGCTGAGAGAGGTTGTTCCCATCTTCATACAGCTCCAGGGAGCCCAGAACCTACTGGAAGGGCAGCCGTGGGAGATAGGGGAGTAGCTATCTGCTGATATTCCCCAATACACACATTCATGCGCATACACACACACACACACACACACATACACACACACACTCATACACACACACTCACACATTGAGGCACACACACACACACACATTCATGCACAGACACCCATACACACACACTCACACTCACACACACACACACACACACACACACACTCGCCCGGTGGTCAGGGGAGACAGGTGAAGTCACACATTTGGAAACGACAATTCTTAGACACTGACTCTTCCGCTTCTACAAGCTGGACAGGGAGGGGGAAAGGAGATAGATCTTCTTGGGTTGTAAATTGTTGGGTCTCTTACTGGCCTTTAGAATCTACGAGAGTGTTTCCCATGTGTCCGAGTAGCCTATTAGACAGTGTTATGGATGAACTGGTTCAGGCTTGGATTAAAGAGGGACCCATGGATATAAGCATCAGGATTAGAGGAACCAGCTCAGTGTCTGCTTGAAAGAGACTCTGTGGAGAACTTCGACGCCATGGGTTTCAAGGCTCAATGCCTCTCGTCTGAGTTTGGCTTCCACCAGGCCTGAGTGGTTGAAACACACCAGCAAACTTAGCCTAGATCAGTGGTTCTCAGCCTGTGGGTCTCAACCCCTTTGAAGGCTGGACGATCCTTTCACAGGGGTCTAACTTCAGATATAATATTTGTATTATGATTCATAGCAGTAGCCAAATTACAGTTATTAAGTAGCAACAAAATAATGTTGGGGGGTAGGAGTCTGTCATTGGCTCTAAACTGAAAATCCTGTAAGCCCCTAAATACCCCTAGTCCTACAATTCATTCATTCATTCATTCACTCATTCACTCATTCACTCATTCTTCCACAGAAGTCTGGGCCTTTCTCAGACTCATGACCTTCCCAGAGCCCTTTCCCTAGCCCCTGTCCTCACAAAGCCCTAGCCTGCATCGACTGGAAGACAGGGCACTGAGAGATGATCCAGCAAAGGGTTACTGCAGACTCAGAGAACAGAACAGCAACATTTGGTAGTGATGGCCCAGGGTCTCTAGAGGAGAAGGTCAGGGAAGGCATCCCTACCCCAAATGTAATTCTTGTGGAGAGTGAGTGGGGAGCCATGCAGACACGAGAGGAGAGAGATCCGTACAAAGGTCACTCCAGCTTCGGGGGACTGGGAACATAGATGATGAAGTTTCCCTGCACCAAGTGAGAGGACGCCCTCACCCCACACCTCGGCAGAAGATGAACACACCTACCTGTTCCGGACCTGGGCCTCCTCTCAGCGATCACTAAGCTTCTGACACTGATGGACTTTTTTTCTTTCTCCCTAGCTTCCATTCTAACCTGCTGGAATGCACCCGCCGCTGCCGAGCTCACTATTGAATTAGTGCCACCCATGGTTGCCGAAGGCGGAAACTCCGTTCTGTTTGTGCATGAAATGCCATTGAATGTCCAGGCGTTTTACTGGTACAAACAGAGAGATCCGACGAAGAGCTATGAAGTCGCGCGGTACTTAACACCCACCAACGAAAGTTCGAAGATGCCTCAGCACAGCGGCCGGAAAACCGTATTCTACAGTGGATCCCTGCTGATCAGAAATGTCACCCAGGCCGACAGTGGAGTCTACACCTTACTAACATTTAACACAGAAATGCAAAGCGAATTAACACATGTGCATCTGGAAGTACGCGGTAGGTGGTTGCGGGATCTCTGGGTGCTAGGGGTCGGGATGAGCTCGGTCTGTTTTACACGTTTCGGACCATCGGGCATCAGCTATGCCCATCTCCTTCTGCGTGCGTCTCCTTGCTGGCGTTTGAGCATTTAGTGCAGGACATACACCTGGGAGAAAAAACTACAATAGGTCAGAGTCCCTTCCCTGACTCCACCCCCAGAGAAGAGGGCGCACTCTGTAATACAGTCTGAGTGTTGGGGCTTCGTCATGAACGTGGCCCTGAGAAAGACTCTTGGGATTCTAGCAGGGTCTGGCTGAGAAAACCATGGGGCCCCCACAGTAAGGTGGCCACAAGAAAGCCCTGACTCCAGATCTCTATATGAGCGTCCAGTCCAGGGGACCCTGGGACCTTCACGTCCTGTGAGAGATGACAGGGATCAAGGCTTTACTGCTCGTTTGTCTCACATCAGGTGGAACCAGTCCATGCACTGTGTGGAGGACCACAATCAGGCTAGGTCACCCGGGCACACCCTTCTCCTGAGTCTCAGTATGGAGGGCCCAGAAAGACAGGTGCCCGTGCTGTGACTCAAGGATACAGGTCCTCCTGGCAACTGCTTGCCCTCAGGGGTGCAGCCCACTCAACTCTCCCTGAAGGCAGAGTAATACTCTGACATTTTGAGCAGCCTCCATCTCTAAAGAGGAGTTCTTCTTTACATTACAAACATAGCAATGATCATTTATCAGTGCTTATTATTATCATTATTATTATTATTATCACTATTATTATTATTGGTTTGGTTTTTCAAGACAGGGTTTCTCTATGTAGCCCTAGCTATCCTAGAACTCACTCTGTAGACCAGGCTAACCTTGAACTCATGGAGAGCTGCCTACCTCTGCCTCTGCCTCTGCCTCTGCCTCTGCCCCTCCCTCTGCCTCACACCTTGCCCTGCCCCTGCCCCTGCCCCTGGCCCTAAGCAGGTCTCTCTTCCTCTGCCTCTGCCTCTGACTCTGCCCCTTCCTCTGACTCTGCCCCTGCCCCTGCCCCTGGCCTGGCCCTGCCCCTGCCCCCTGCCCCCTGCCTCCTCTGCCCCCTGCCTCTGCCCCTGCCTCTGCCCCTGCCCCTCCCCCTGCCCCTGCCCCTCCCTCCTGCCCTCTGTCTCTGCCTCTGCCTCTGCCTCTGTCTCTCTGCCTCTGCATCTCTACCTCTGCCCCTGCCTCTGCCCCTGCCTCTGCCTCTGCCCCTGCCCCTGCCCCTGCCCCCTGCCCCTGCCCCTGCCCCTGCCCCTGCCCCTGCCCCTGCCCCCCTGCCTCCTCTGCCCCTGCCCCTGCCCCTGCCCCTGCCCCTGCCCCTGCCCCTGCCCCTGCCTCTGCCTCTGCCTCTGCCTCTGCCTCTGCCTCTGCCTCTGCCTCTGCCTCGTGCTGGGATTAAAGGCATGCCCAGCCAAGTGCTCTATTATTTAAAAACAGAAACACAGGAAATACAGTGGCTGCATTAGGGCCACATAGACCATGGGTGGCAGATCTGAAGCAGTACCTATCTGTCTACTGCCTCGGCCCCAAACTTCTCCAGACTGGAGGTCACACTAGATGTCTATGGACCAGAGCGGGCTCTTTGGGATCTGAGGGTGAGCCGTCATCATTCAGTCCCTTCCTCTGTTCCTTCACAGAGCCTGTGGTACAGCCCACCCTCCAAGCAGACAGCACCACAGTAACAGAAGCTGGTTCTGTGACCCTCACCTGCCTCTCAGAAGACCCTGGACTCTCCATCCGTTGGTTCTTCAATCACCAGGGCCTGTATTTCAATGACAGGATGACTTTGTCCCAGAAAAACAGCAGACTCAGCATAGACCGAGCCAGGTGGGAGGATGCCGGGGAGTATCAGTGTGAGGTCTCCAATGGGTACAGCTCTAAGATGAGCCTCCCAGTCCAAATATCTGTGACGAGTGGGTGACCTTGCCTCTCGTCGTGCGCCGCAGTGGGGAGACTTGTTTGTCAATAAGAAAAGTGAAGAAAAATTCTAGGGAAGACACCAAGACAGCCAGCGTGGTGATGAAGACTGGCCATCTCAGGATAAAACACAAGTCAGGGGGCTGGAGAGACGGCTCAGAGGTTAAGAGCACTGACTGCTCTTCCAGAGGTCCTGAGTTCAAATCCCAGCAACCACATGGTGGCTCACAACTCTATCTGTAATGGCCTTCTTCTGGTGTTATAAATAAATCTTAAAAAAAAAAAATCCATGAGTCATCGGGAACATGTGTTTGAACCAGCTAGGGTTACAAAGAGAGACCTAGTCTCAAAATAAAATAAAATAAAATAAAATAAAATAAAATAAAATAAAATAGGGGTTGGGGATTTAGCTCAGTGGTAGAACGCTTGCCTAGCAAGCGCAAGGCCCTGGGTTCGGTCCCCAGCTCCGAAAAAAAGAAAAGAAAAGAAAAATCAGCACAGTAAGTCAAACTACAAAGGGATTATAATTAATGGCTTAGGTTCTGAGTCAAATATGGCCAGTCCTCCAGATCATTCCAGGAACCCCCAAGTCTCTGGATGTTCCAAGCCCCTGATGAAGACGGTGTGCCCTGTTTGCCTAGAGACAGACACATCCTCCTCTCACATGTGCCAGTCAATTCTGATGCCCAACACCGATGCTGCCCAGACACCTTTCCAAACCATTCCGAAACACATTCCATTTCCCACAGCCCTGATAGCGGTCACTCTACTTCTGCCTCTGTGTACGTGGCATTTGTCTTTTCCATTAGCATCCTAGGAAGCATGCGTCTGTTCTCCCAGGCCGCCTGACCCGTGTCGTCACGCACTCTAGGCAGCGCTTGCCAACCGAGTCTTCTTTCTGGTGTTCTGTTGTGTCCCCAGTGCTGGCTACTGACCTAGGAGATTATACACACCAGACAAGGGCTCTACGGCCCTGCTTCTGGGTTTGTTTATTTGTTCATTTATTTATTTGAGACAAGATCTCACTATCTAACCCTGCCCAGCCTGGAACTTGCTGTGTAGATCAAGCTGGCCTTGAATTCACAGAGATCCACCTGTCTCTGCCTCCGGAATGCTGGGATTAAACCCATGAACCACCATGCATGCCCAGATTAATTTTTTCTAATTACATGTGTGCACGTGTGTCCATGTGATGATATATGCGTGTGAATACAAGTGTTCTCAAAGGCTAAAAGTGTTGGGTCCCAATATCCCCTCCCCACCTCCAAGATAGAGTTACAGGTGGTGGTGAGTCACCCAACATGGGTACTGAACACTGAACTTGGGTTGTTTTCAAAGGTAGTGCGACTTTTTAACCCCTGAGTTATCTCTGCCAACCATTTCCCCAGCCCCTCTTTTTTGTTTGTTCGTTTCTTTCTTTCTTTCATTTGTTTGTTTGTTTGTTTGTTTGTTTTTCTAAGACAGGGTTTCTCTGGGTAGCTCTGGCTATCCTGGAATTCACTATGTAGAACAGGCTGGTTTCCAACCCAGAGAGATCTGCCTGCCTCTAACTCCCAAATGCTGGAATTAGAGGCATGCACCATGACCACCAGGCTCCTTTTGGTTTCTTGATCTGAGGTCTCATGTAGCTCAAACTTCATAAGTAGGCAAGGTTGAGTTTGAACTCCCGATCCTCCCAAATGCAAGGATTATAAGCACTCACCCACACCTATTTTGCCAGGGTTTTATTTATGTACATACACACCCATAAACAAAAATTTAAACCAGGAGTTTCAGTGAATGGCTGAATTCCTGTCATTTTTAGAGGCTGAAGCAGGAGGATCAATGCAAGTTAGAGGCTAGCGACATGGCAAGATCCTATGCCAAAAAGAAACCAACACACACACACACACACACACACACACACACTAAATAAATAACAAATAAATAAATTTTTAAGATGTTTCTAATAAATAATAAAATAAATAATTTTAATTAAAATTAAACTAAATCTAGGTTCTGCAGATGAGAGGAAACACTAGGTGTTTGTCTTTCTAAATTTGGCTTCCGGGCTGGGGATTTAGCTCAGTGGTAGAGCCCTTACCTAGGAAGCGCAAGGCCCTGGGTTCGGCCCCCAGCTCCGAAAAAAAAAAGAAAAAAAAAAAAAAAAAAAAAAAAATTTGGCTTCCCTCTCCCCCACTGACTATATATGCCACACTTTCTTTTTTTTTTTTTCCCGGAGCAAGCGCTCTACCACTGAGCTAAATCCCCAACCCCTTATGCCACACTTTCATAGTCAGTCATCCCCTGAGGGACATCAGGCTTGTTCCGGTTTCTAGCTAGTGGAATAATGCAGGATAAACACAAATGTGAAGGTGAAGTGGGATAAGGCAGGAAAGACCAACTGACGCATGTAGCCATCACCTGTGTCGTCTGTTTCCCAAAGCATGACTTCACTTGCTACCTGGAACAGAATGACCTGGAAGAAATATCTAAACAATGGGTCCTTGCCCTTAACAACCTGCTGACTTCCCAAAAGGCTTCTGTGAAATCTCACCTTGTGGCTTCAGAGTCTAAAACGAGAATTCAAACTGGCCTGGGGATTGAAACCTTTCAGGAGCGATCCTGGCTTTGGTCCACTAGTGACATCTCTTCTCTTCTACTCTTGTTGGTGTTGGGGTAGCTTATTCCAGAAAGATTCCCACAACATTTCTGGAGGCCCTAGCAGGGTATCCTTCACCAGGATCCCAATTCCAAAACAGCCAGGGCTGCCTTGAAAGCAAACAACACAAGAAGTGTTGCATATGTACTTGGGGGTCTCAAGGTTGCCAACACTGACCCAACAAGTTACCAAAGACTGTCCCCAACTTGCTCAGAATAACCCCCCCATGCTAGCACAAAAACTGAGATCCTGCCCATTTAAACACCTAGGAGTGGTCTTCACTGACATTGAACCCAACAGAAGGTAACAATACTGGTGTGCACTGTCTCGGGTGGGGCCCTTCCTACCTGCATGGAGAATTAGCTTGGAACTTGTGCACACGCTACCACCCGTCAATCTTTAGACATGAGTGTGAAAATGAATAAGACTTAAAATGACACTGGCCAAACACTACCCAAAAACAGGCCTTCCTTGGCCAGAAATTTTGCCACCTGTAGGGTTTAGGAGGCACTGTATGCCTATAAATGCAGTTACTCTCCTTTTGAAGTCATGTTTGGCCACCCACATCCATTGCTCCCAAAGGACTCGGGGACCTCTATTGGACACACCTGCCCTACGTGGTTCTTTGTTTTTGTTTTTTGAGACAGGGTTTCTCTGTTTAGCCCTGTCTGTCCTGGAACTCACTCGGTAGACCAGGCTGGCTTCAAACTCAGAGATCCACCTGCCTCTGCCTCCTGAGTGCTGAGACTAAAGGCACGTGCCACCACCCGACTTCCAGTAGCTCTTGAAAGACTTAGTTGACACTCCACAAAAATTTGATGGTGTCAAGTTCAGAAGTTTGGTCTGGTTCTTCCTCCCAGCCCCACGCTCCCAGAAATAAGACTCAGACTCAAATATATTTACAAATACCTGGGCCCTATTGCTAGGCTCTTCTCTGACTGGCTCATGACTTAAAATAACCCATTTATTCTAATCTACATTCTGCCGTGTGGCTGGTTACCTGTGCTCAAGTACCATGCGCCTGTCTCGTCAAATCTTCTCAGGTGTGGGAATCCTTTCTGCCTCCCAGATGGTCCACCTCCTATTTCCTGCCTAAGCCACAGGCCGTCAGATTTTTATTGACAGATGCCACATCCATTCAGACACAAGATATTCTCTCTACAGTCAAGGTATGGATATACCATAAGGCTGTGTGGATCTAAGCCAGAAGCGGTCCCTGAAAGCCGACCCAAAACAGCTTCTGAAGTTGGCCACTTCAAATGACCTCAGAATAGAGACAATGGCTCTACATTACTCTCTCATGTCCTTATTGATCCTGTGGATCTATATCTGAAGCATTTCCTCAGTCTCGTCCCAGGGAAGTTGTAATTGCTGGACCCCCATTACTCATATGCCCCCCAGAGGGGTTTTGCCCTATCTCCTTCCTTGGGAATAGATCGGCCACAGATCATCCCTCAGACCTCATCATGTCGCTGTGGAACTGACCACACTGGTAAAACAGACTGACTCCTTTTGGAGATGTCCCCAGTCAGTGACAGCCTAAGGGCAAGGGGCCGGAAGTCAAAGCAATTGAGGGGGAACTATTGGTGTTACCTTAAATACTGGCCATGTGGAGACGTCACCATAAAAGGAGCTCCCAGAGAGCCACAAGGAATTAAAGCCCTAAAGGGTCCTTGTGGGGCAACCTGGGAGGAATATGGGAACTGACCATAAAAGAGCCCTTCATGTGGGAAAGCCACATCTCAAAATGCTGGCTTTATTAAAGGCCAGCTACGGATTTCTTAATCTAACAGACCCATCTCTAGGTCAGGACTGCTGGACATCACGTGCTTGTGCGAAGGTAAGTTACCTGTAAGGAGTAAGAATGCCCAACCAAAGCCTGACTAATAACATCAAAGGGGTATGTTTAACTGGGCCACCTGCTCAGGTCATGGAAGTAGGTCAATGTGTGGGAAATGAAAGGGGCTGAACCAGGCTGGTTAAGAGAGCAGTAGCTCCTAATGGTACACACTTCACCTGCCCTTAAGGTGTTTACACCTGCGACCCAGGAGACCGAGGCTGACCGATACTCTACTGAGATGTGCTCCCAGGAAGTAATGTCCAGTTATACGTACATCCCTTAGATTAAAAATAATAAGAGAACTCCTGTACTTTTACCAGTCTTGCTAGGAATGGCCCTGACAGGGTCCATGGCGGTGCCTTTGCACTAGGATCCAGCAAGTTCAGCACAGCCAGCGCCCACCGACACCACACACACTGTGATCAAAGATTAACTGTTGTTCAGGAAAAGCAGAGTCACTCTCCAGCCTCCAAAACACTGGTGGGGAATTAGATTGACTACCACTGAAGAAGAAGGCATGTCCAGGATTTTAAATAAAGAATGCTGTTTTATGCTAATTAATCAGGAATAGTACAGGGAGATGCCAAAGGTGTGTTACTGGAAAAGTAAGGTAGAGGTACCAGGAGAGCCAATGGAGTAAATACGGACAACACAGGGGCCCGACTGGCTCCGCCAGAGTACCAACCCCTTTCCTCAGGATCTTAATGGAGGTGAAGAGAGAAGGAAGTAGAACAAGAACCATTATTATAATTACCCACTTGTTCAGTGTTTTGCTCAAAGCACTGTCTGTACTGCTTAATTGGCAAGTGTGACTTCACTCACCACCTGGAACAGAATGGCCTGGAGAAACCTCAAACAACCAGGCTGTCGCCCTGCCACTGAAGCCGCAAAGGCTTCTGCAAAACTCTCCCTCAACTGCCCCACCCTGTGGCTTTAGAGTATAAAATGAGACTACAAGCCTGACCTGCAATCGAAGCCTTCCGGGAGCTCTCCTGGCTTTGGTCCACCAGTGAAGGCTCCTCTCCCTCTCACTGGTCCCCACACAAGGACTTCCCCCTTACTTTTCTCTTTATTTCTTTTAAATTTATCTTCTTTGCGCGCGCGCGTGCGCGCGCGCGCGCGCGCGTGTGTGTGTGTTTGTGTTGTGTGCATTTGTGTGTGTGTGTATTAGTGGTGTTTGTGTGAGTGGTATGTGAGTGTATGTGTGTGTTTGTGTGTGTGAGTGTGTGTGTGTAAGTCAGAGGACAACTGGAGGGGTCGGTTCTCTCCTTCCTCCATACAGGTTTTAGAGATTGTGTGTGATTGTGTATGTGTTTGTGTGTGTGTGTAATGTGTGTGAGTGTATGTGAGTTTTTGTGTAAGAGTGTTTGTGTGTGTATGTTAGTGGTGTGTGTGTGTTTGTGTGTGTGTTAGTGGTGTGTGTTTGTGTGTATGTGTTTGTGTGTATGTGTGAGTGTGTTTGTGTTTGTATGTCAGTGGTGTGTGTGTGTCTGTGTGAGTGTCTGTGTGAGTGTGTGTGTGTGTGTGTGTGTGTGTGTGTGTGTGTGTGTGTGTGTGTGTGTGTGTGTAAGTCAGAGGACAACTGGAGGAGTCAGTTCTCTCCTTCCTCCATACAGGTTCTAGAGATTGAACACAGATCTGTGTGTGTGTGTGTGTGTGTGTGTGTTTGTGTTGTGTGTGTTTGTGTGTGTATGTTAGTGGTGTGTGTGTGTTTTTGTGTGCTAGTGGTGTGTGTGTTTATGTGTGTATGTGTGTATGTCAGTGGTGTGTATGTGAGTGTTTGTATGTATGTGTGTGAGAGTGTTTGTGTGCATGTTAGTGGTGTCTGTGTGTGTGTGTGTGTGTGTGTGTGTGTGTGAGTCAGAGGACAACTGAAGGGAGTCAGTTCTCTCAGGCTTGGCAGCAGATGTCTTTATCCATTGATCTATTTGCCTGGTGCAGTTTTTATATTTTTGAGACAAAGTCTGACTCTGTAATCCAGGCTAGCCAGAGTCCTTATAGAACACAGGATAGCCTCAAATCCATAACAATTCATTTCCATGGATTTACAGACACTGTGTCTGTCCAATTCCTATCTTTATTTTATGTACTTATGTATTTATATTTATAAGAAAACATATCCCTAGGCTCAACTAAATAGAGCATTGCATAAGCATAGAAAGACAGTTACATTTTTAGGTCTACAGGGTAATTTCTTGTTAAGACTATTTCTGCTGGGCAGTGGTGGTGCATACCTTAAATCCCAGCAGGCATATCTCTGAGTTCAAGGCCAGCCTGGTGTACAGAGTGAGTTCCAAGACAGCCAGGACTACACAGAGAAACCCTGTCTAAATAAACAAACAAACAAACAAACAATTAAATAACCAACCCACTATTCCTGAGACTGGTGCGGTGGCATATGCCTCTAATGTAACCCCTTGGGAAGCGAAGCTGGAGGATCAGGACTCCAGTAGATCCTCCCCTACAAGGCTCGTTCTAGGCCTGTCTGGGCTACATAAAATTCTGAGTTTAAAAAAACAAAATCACTGGAGAGAAGGCTGAAACATGCCTTCTGAACGTGAAAGAGATAATGTCATGAACTTAATAGCAGCTGTGAGTTACTGCTCAAGGCCTGTAAGAGACTGGGCCCATCAACATTTCACCACAGTTTAGGAAGGGGTTGAGATGCTGGAGAGAAGACTCAGTGTTTAAGAGCTCTTGCTACTCTTGCAGATTCGGCTCCCAAACTCCTAGGTTCTTATGCTCTCTTCTACCTCTGTGGACACTGCATGCACACTTACATACATGCAGATAAGAACTCAAATACATAAAGTATGTGAAAATTTTTTAATTTTTCACCAGTCGCAGTGGGTGAGTCATATTCCCAGTAGTGTATTCAGTTAAAAGATGCCCTCACCCGAGTAATTAACGTCCTATCTGCAACCCCAGATAAATGCCACACGCCCTGCAAAAAAAAAAAATACCGAAAATAGGAACATTTGGGGGAAGAAAGGATTTTGGTGGAAGAGAAAGAAAGTAAGCTAATGGTAATGGGGAAATATTATGAGAGCAGATTATAATTATAATTTAAAACAAAGCTCAAAAGAATAAAACTTCTATTCCCAGCATGCCCTTAGGGATAGCTTTGGGATGGAGGAGCGCTAGAACCACATTTCCCGAAATGCAACGCTCACTCAGCCTACTTTTAACCTATGGAAATTGTCCTTATACAGAGACCTTCATCCACAATGCATTTGGTGCATGCATTTGGAGGCTAGCTCTCTTGATAGGAAAAAGGCAATCGCAGAGCATGCTGGGAAGCCTTCTAGTCTGGGGCCACCTTTACTTGCCAACGCATGCGTTTAAACTACAACTCCCAGAGGGCCGTGCCTGAAGAGGAAGGCGGGTTCTCCTGCCGGAAGTCAGTTTTAGCCCTGGGCCCCACAACTGCAAGCAGAGCCGGAGCCGCCCAGTTACAGCGGGACCCGGGCCTCGGGGTCCAGACAGGGGTCGCCATGGTAACGGGGGGAGCGTCGTACCGGGGACAGGCAGAGGGAGGGTTCATATACGGTCCCCGGGGTTTCGGTTTGGAGCTGACAAGCTTCCTCCTGCCGCGGATGATCCGGGCCGGGCGCAGGTTCTCGGGATTCGGGTCAGGAATGGGGGTTAGGGGCTCGACGCTGCGCTGCGGGGTGTGCTTATGGTTCCAAGCAAAGGATTTGGAGGGGAAAGAGTGTCCAGGGGAGGGACTGCCCTGGTGGAGACTTTTGGGGGAGATTTTGAAACCACAGAGGCGGGAGAAGATATTGGAGATGAGGAAGGGATGATGGAGAAGAGCTGGAGACTCTACAGACAGTGTAGGGAGGGTTCCTTAGGAGAAGGAAGGAGCTGGTTTTAAGGAGAGCTAGTGTTGGGAAGTTGGATATGGCCAGGGGAAGAAGAGGACCCTGGAGACCGGAAGTCGGCCCCTGTACTTTTAGGGTTAGGTTGCTGCAAAAAAAAAAAAAAAAAAGAGTGAGGGCTCTAGCAGTAGAAAGTGGATTCTAGGAGAAAATGGGGAAGCTTCTCTTCCACAGAGAAGAAGTCTGGGGTGCAGAGTAGGCTTGGAGGCATGATATTTGAGGAGGGGAGCTTTGAGAGCAAGGACTAAGCACTGCATTTAGGGGAACCTCCACCTTCAAGATGGGCCTTTTGGAACTGAGAGTTCTTTGGATAGGGACTTGGGGAAGAAGACTTGGGAGAGAGATGTCAGTAGAGGACTTGTAACTTCGATGCGACCTTTGTAACAAGGGAAGCCAGCCTTGGACAGGGAGAAGGGATGCTTGTAATGAAGGTTGGGTGAAGTTTCACAGAGTGGGGCCAAAGGTGCGCGCGCGGTGGAGGTTGGGGGATGGAAGTTACAACGGAACATCAGGGGAGGTGGCTGTGATGGCCGGAAGGCTCCCTGAGGGTTCAGCACATGGATATAGGGACTAGGGGCTTCTCAGATGTGTTCCCAGGAGTAGAACGGTTCTCACTGAGGGAAACAGAAAGATCTACTGGTTGGGGGTCAGGGGTAGGACACAGAAGGCTTAACTCAGCCCTGCTTCCAGCTATTATTCCCTTTGCTTCTGTGCCGGGCCCTGCTCTAGCCTGCCTGTGCCCACCCCTTCCCTTCCTGAGCTGCCCAGAACTGGGTTTCCCTGGCTCAGCAGAAGTAGTTCTTGGAAGGAGCATGTAACATCCTGTTGGTGGTTTTCTGCTTAGGTTAAGTAAGGCAGATGGATTGAGTAAAGAATGAGGCTCACAGAAGACCATGGAGGCCAGGAAAGAATCCAGCGCTCAGGGTAAAGACTTTGAGGAACTAGCTCTGCTTTCTGGTTGTGATAAATGCTTTCCTTGGGTCTTAGCTTTATCATCTGTAAAATGGGCAAGAGTATATATGTCTGGACAGACAGGACTCAAAACTAGGCTTCCCAGCAGGGAAACTTTGAGCCCTGATTTTCTCTTTTTTCACCCCCCCCCCCTGTACCTAGGATTGAACCCTGGCAGAGGATTGAACCTGGGGTCTTGGGCATGCTGCATGAGTACTTTACTCATTCAGCTAAATTCCCAGCCTTGTGGTTTCTCTCTTCTCCCTCCTCTCTCTTCCACCCGCTCTGCACGCCCCCCTCCCCTTTCCTTTTTATTGAGGATGAAACCCAGAGCCTGGTATGTGGTAGTAAGTCACATACATCTCCTGCCACTGAACTACACTTCAGTCCTTTCTTGTGTTTTATTCATTTTATGTTACATATGTGGAGGTCCGAAGTGACCTGTGGAGTCAGCCCTCTCCTTCCACTATGTGGGGTCTCAGGGATCAAACTTGGGTCTTTGGCCTGGCAACCTGAGCCTGTACCTACTGAACACTCACCCTCCTTCTGTCTGTCTGTCTCTCTCTCTGTGTCTTTTCTTCTCTTCTTCTTCTCCTTAGACAGGGTCTTGCAGGTATTCCAGGCTGCCTTTGAACTCCCAACCTCCTGGTCTTAGCATTCCCGGTATCTACAATCACAGATGTGCATCACTGGATGGCTGGGGCATGAGTTTCTGAAAGTGAAATGATAGGCCACACTTTACAGGCTGGGGTTGTATGACGTGTAGCATATAGTAGCCATCTGCTGGGCCTCGTATCGATATTACCCTATTCATTGGTCTAGTGAAGGAGGGAGCCCCATTATGTCCATTACATGGAAGGGGAAGCTGAGGCCCACAGGGTTAAGGGACCTGCCCTTGAACATAAAGCCACTGCCTGTTAGTACTCCAGTGTTTTCTGGCTCAGAGTGTGCTCTCAGCTGCTTGACTGAATGCATCTAGGGTAGCGGTTCTCAACCATCATGTCCCCTCTGGGGGTTCAGTGCCCGTCATGGGGGTCACTTAAGACCATCAGAAAACACAGATATTTATATTCTGATTCATAGCAGTACCAAAACTACAGTTATGAAGTAGTAACAAAAATTTTATGGTTGGGGGTCCCCACAACATGAGGAACCCCCAAAAGTATTAGGAAGGTTGAAGACCACTGGACTAGGTCACACGATTGCTCATTTTACTGGGGACTCGGTGAGGACTGGGGACTGTGCTGAGCACTTACGGCTTTAACTCAGTTGTTTTGTTTCCTGTAGTACTGGGGATTGAGCCCCAGGCCTGGAGCATAGTAAGCAAGCAAGCACTCTATCTGCGATTCATCCTCTCATCTCACCAAGCTGCCTAGGCGGTCCTTGAACTTGTGATCCTCTTGCCTCAGCCTCCCAAAAAGCTGGGCTGATAGGCCTGTGCCACCAGGTCCACCTGACTCACTCAGCTTTCAGAATTGCTCTCTGACAGGTGACCTTCTGAGCCAGACAGAAGGTAGTCAGGTTAACACAGAATGTGTGGTCGAGTCAGACCCCCTGTGGGTGGTTTTTCTTTTGTGGTTTACGGATCACAGTGCAGCTCAGGATCACAGTGCAGCTCAGGGCACAGCTCAGGCACAGCTCACGGTGCAGTACACTGAGGCCCCCAACAGTTTGCATATTTAAGTGTCAAGAAGGCCCACTTGCTCTGCCTGGAAGGTGCGAGGCTCCAGGTTCCAGCTGGGAATTCAACAAAACAACAAACACCATGGTTGAAGTGGCTCTGAGGATAAAAGCACTTGTCACATAGTCCCGACAACCTGAGTTTTATACCAGGAACCCAAGGTGGGAAGGGACAAATGGCCCCCCTCAAAACCTTCTGACTTCCACACAAGCAAGCACCAGATGCCGGAAAGCTCTCTAACACCTCCCGGAGAGGACGGACAGTTTGCCGGCAGTCCAGCAGTTCTGCTCTAGTAGCTAGCCAGAAACCAAGCCATACGCACAGACTTGTATGCCGTTTCTCACTGTAGCTCGGAAGTGCAGGCTGTACGGTTGGCCATGAGCTGAAGATGCATAAATGAGTGAGGTGGTGGAGATCCGTCAGTGGAGCAGCGCTGGCCCGTAATCGGGAAGTGGGTGGGATAGGCCTGCAGCTGCAGCGCTTTCAGGCTGAGGCAGGAATGGGCTAAGGGGTTATCTCAGAACATTTGCAGGGGTGAAGTTGTGCTGTCTGACTTTGGGTTTTTTTTGTTTTGTTTTGTTTTGTTTTTTTGTTATTTTTGAGACCGGGTTTGATATTGTAGCCTCTGATGGTCTAGAACTCAGTATGTAAACTAAGCTTAAGCTTGCCTCATACTTACAGTAATCCTCCTGCCTCTGCCTCCAGGGTCTGGGGATTCCACCCAAGCACCAGTAAACCCAGTCATAGTGGCCCACACTTGTAATCTCAGAACTTTGAGAGGCTGAGGCAGGGGGATTGCCCCAAGTTCTTAGCAAACCTAGGCTGCATAGGGAGGCCCTGTCTTTAAAAAAAAAAAAAAAAAACAAACAGAAAAACAAGGGCTGGAGAGGTGGCTCAGCAGTTAAGAGCACTGACTGCTCCTGCAGAGGATCCAGACTTGGTCCTGGCTCCCACATCGGGTGGAGCACACCCATTCACAGCCACCCGGAGTGCTAAGCTCCTAGAGGTCTGATGCTTCTGGTCTCTATGGGCACCTGCACGCAAGTACACATAGGAACACAAGTAACCAAATACAGCCGAGCTCTGTTACATGCCTATGACCCCGGCATTTGGGAAGTGGAAACAAGAAGAGCAGGAGTTCAAGGTCTGCTTGGCCGTGTAGTAAGTTTGAAGCCATCCTGGGCTGCAGGAGACACAGTCTCCAAAAAAAAAAAAAAAAAAAAGGCACGTAGTAGGAACGCAGACACACGAAGTCTAAATATAAATACAATTGAGTACTTATGTGGCCAACAGTGGGACAGATGGCTTATGACTTGTTCAGTGGTAGTGCCTGTCATCCCACAGTGTGGCCTGGTGTGGCCTGGCTCAGCAAAAGCACTTGTCCCGAGTCCCCCAGGGAGCAGCTGCAGGCGTGGCTCAGCTCCTGCCTGGCTCACACAGGCCCACAGTGTTTCCCCAGCACCAGGAACGATCCCCGATCCCTGATAAGGTGGAGCATCTTGGACAGCTTGATTTGAGGGTAATGTGGTGGCATCAGAGATGGATATAAGATGAGCTGGAGCCTGGGACTTGGTCAGCCACTCAGTGGAAGCGAGACTGCAACCCATGTCCAGCCTGGGCCCCGCCATCTCTCCCATAGGGTGTCTCGTGGAGCCCACCCTGACCTGTGTCCGTCGTCGTAGTCCCGAGTCTCCCCCACTCCACCCTGCCTCCACTCATCTCCTCCCCATCTCCTCCCCTGCTTGCTCTAGATCCGATTCATTCTCATCCAGAACCGAGCAGGCAAGACACGCCTGGCCAAGTGGTATATGCAGTTCGATGATGACGAGAAGCAGAAGTTGATCGAGGAAGTGCACGCCGTGGTCACCGTCAGAGATGCCAAGCACACCAACTTTGTGGAGGTGACTGACACCCTTCCCGTGCCTACTTCCCTGACACCTCTGCCTCCGGCACCACACCCCTCCCTCCACCTCCTCTATCCACTCTTTTTTTTTTTTTTTTTTTTTTTTTCTTTTTTTTTTCGAGCTGGGGACCAAACCTAGGGTCTTGCATTTGCTAGGCAAGCGCTCTACCACTGAGCTACATCCCCAACCCCCTCCTCTATCCGCTCTAATCCACTAATCCTCTAATCCTCTAATCCACGCTTTTAGCTGGGTTTCTCTTTCAGGGGCTGTGGGCGTGGCTCAGTGAGGAAAGAGTACTCCTTCGTGAGGAGTCGAGTTCGGATCCTCCACACACCCACACACCTGGTTCACTCAGGTGACCTTCCGCCAAGATCTGAAGGGCTGAGGGAGTAGACGTTTTCAGAGCAGGGAACATTCCAAGCCTCAGGGGAGGAGCAGGTGCAAAAGCCCTGAGGCAGAAGCGAGGGTGGAGAGTTCCAGGAGGGGCAGGCGAGGAGAACCTGTGGCTGACTGAGGTCCCGAGATCTTCTGGCATACTTAGTGGCCAGAGCCACAGAACGGTTTTGAGCAGGGGACATGAGATGGCACAAACTTCCAGGATCCCCCATCTGTCTGGGTACTTATTTACTGTTGTGGGGGAGAGCATGTGCGCCACAGTGTGTATGTGTGTGGAGGTCAGAGGACAGCTTGGTGGACTCAGTTTCTCCCTCCACCTTTCTGTGGGCTCAAGGGATGGACCTTGGGGCCAGGCTTGCAAAGTGCCTCTATCTGCTGCCATAGTTTTTTAGTGTCAACTTTACGTTGTTTTTCTGTGTATTCATTTTTAAAAACAGGGCCTTGTGTGCCTCCAGCCTGCCCCAAACTATCCAGCTGAGAATAGCTTTGAATTCCTGATTCACCTGCCTTTACCTCCCAAATGTCCAGGTTACCTGGGTTTTGCCTTTTTGAGACAGGGTCTCACTCTGCAGCCCAGGCTAGCCTGAAAGTCACCATGTAGTCCAGGCTTACCTTGAACTTGCAGCAGTCCTCCTGCCTCAGCCACCTGAGTGCAGGGGAACACAGGTCTAGTCCATCTCGTGGCTGGCTTCAAACTCATAATCCTCCAGCCTCAGCCTCCTTGGTGCTGGGATTACAAGGCTGTACCACCACACTTGGCTGGGATCCCCTTTAAGAAGCAAGAGCAGAAGCAGGAGACCTTCAAGGTAGGACCAGTGTCACACAAAGGGATGCTGGTGATGAAACAGCATCACAGCAGGGGTGGGCGGCTCTCATATGAGTTCCCAGCTGATGGCCCCGTTCTTCTAACACACACACACACACACACACACACACACACACTCACACACACTCACACTCACACTCAACACACCCATACTCACACACACACCTCACACACTCATACTCACACCACACCTCATACTCTCACATACTCATACTCACACTCACACTCATACTCTCACTCATACACTCATACACTCATACTCTCACACACTCATACTCACACTCACACTCATACTCTCACACACTCATACTCACACTCACACTCACACACACCCACACACACACTCACACTCACTCTCACACACACTCACTCACACACACACACTCACACTCACACTCACACACACACTCACACTCACACACACTCACACACACACTCTCACACACTCACTCACACACACACTCATACTCACACACTCACTCACACACACTCACACACACTCTCACACACACACTCACACACACTCACACACTCATACTCACACTCACACACACACAGCAGGTTGGGGGTGAGAAGCAGGAGGTTGGTGTCTGCTCTCATTCTGTAGAGGTGTGTGTAGAGTGGCAGTCACCAATGTGGGAGAGTCTGGAGAAGGAAATGAAAATGGAGTTTGAGCATGTCGGGGTACCCAGGCGCGGGGACTCGCTGGGACAGTGAAGAAGCACGGCCAGGTGCATGCCATTTCATCCCAGGTCCTTCCCATCTAGGGACAGCTCAGGACCCCCGTTGCACTCTGAGCCTGTTAGAGAAGCTGAGCCTGTCTCACGGTGTCCCCGGTGCTGCCTTGAACTGAGATGACACTGAGCAGATGCCACCTGAAGTCAGCCACGTGCGAAGTCCTGAGCTGGGAATAGTGACAGTGCTAATACTCTTAAGAAACTTGGTGGCTACTAGGACTGATGGCTCACACCCTTAATCCAGCACCAAGGAGGTAGAAGCAGCCAATCTCTATGAGTTCAAGGCTAGCCTGGTCTCCATAGAGAGTTTCTAGCCTGCCTGAGCTACATATTGAAACCCTGTCTGCAAAAAGAAAGTCACATGGAAGGCTGAGGCTGGGGTTCAGTTGGTAAAGTGCTTGCCCAGAATGCATCACATAGGGTGGTAGCCTCTGCCTCTAATCCGACATTTGAGAAGCAGGGGCAAGACGGTTCCGTAGCTACATGGTGAGTTTGTGTCCAAGATGGGCTACATACACACTATCTTGAGGGGGAAAAGTGCATCCTTGCAACTCTAACATTGTAGTATATACCTGTAGCCCTAACACCGAGGTGCATGCCTGTAACACAGGCACTGAATTCCTCTGTGTGTTTATGTGTGTGACAGGGCAGAGTGCAGAGGCCAGAGGTCAACCTTGAGGGCCATTCCTCAGGAGCTGTCTACCTTGTGTTTTGAGATAAGGATCTCTCATTATGGCCTGGCGTGCACTGGTTAGTCTAACCTGACAGACCAGAAAACTCCAGCGAGCCGCCTGTCCCAGCCGCCAGCACTGAGGCGAGAGCATGTGGCACGGCGCCTGCCTCTTTGTTGCATAGTGAGACTGTGGATGAGCTGCTCCCGGCCTGTCTCTTTTAGGGAGTGGGGGCCAGGAGTTACTTTTTCAAGACAGGGTTTCTCTGTGCAGCCCTGGCTCTTGGGAAACTCACTCACGCTGTAGACCAGGCTGGCCTCAAACTCAGATCCTCCTGCCTCTGCTTCCTGAGTGCTGGGATTAAAGGCGTTTGCCACCACCACCCAGCTTTTTCTCCTGGTTTAGACCTCTGTAGTCCTCTCTGTAGTCCTGGTTACCTTCTGTCTTTGTCTCTGAGGTGGAAAGATCAGGAAAGAGTTGAAGCTAGTCTGGTCTGTATATAACGTTCCAAAGCAGAGTTGTATAGAGAAGCCTTGTCTCTACAAATAATACATAAATAACGAGCAAAATAATATCTTTAAAAATGAGCTGAGTTGGGGCTGGGGATTTAGGCTCAGTGGTAAAAAAATAAAAAAAAAAAAACAAAAAAAAAAAAAAAAGAGCTGAGCTGAAAAAATAAAATTCCAGGACCCAAAATATGTAGTTCACCACAGTTATCACCAGATGGTGCTCTACACACATCCCAGAGAACTAGAGTTTGGCTAAACACCAGCCACATCCCAATGTGCACATCCTTACCTGTGTTAACTCTGCACTCCTTTTGTTCCTTCACTGTGCTGAGGCCAGAACACAGAGCCTCATGCATACTAGGCAGGGGCTCCACCACTGACAGCCTCAGCCCCTCACTGGGGGATTCTAGACAGGGTCTCTACCACTGAGCCACGCCCCCAGCCCCTCCCTGGGGGATTCTAGGCAGAGGCTCTACCACTAAGCCACGCCCCCAGCCCCTCACTGGGGGATTCCAGGCAGGGGCTCTACCACTGAGCCACGCCCCAGCCCCTGTGCATCTGTCTTTGTCTTTATTCAGTGTACATGCATAGCATTAAGTCGACCCCAGCACAGGTCTGTCTGGAGCAATGTGAGCATTATTCTAATATTTACATGTGTGAGTTGAGTGTCCATTACCTAGAACTCTAAAGTTCAGAATGCCCCAAAGTAAGAACTTCTGTGTTTTGTTTGTTTGTTTATGCTGCCCAGGCTGAGCTGAAATGCCTTCCTCTCAGCCTCCTGAGCCTTTGAGCCAAGTGTAGTGCTGCATGTCTGTGATCCCAGAACCAGGAAAGGAGGAACAGGGATGAGAAGTTCAGGTCCATCCTCAGCTACATAGCCAGTGCAGTCTCAGCCTGGCTACCTGGTAGATTCCATGCCAAAACAACAAACCAGCTGAAACCTATTTCTGTTTTGCATTGAGTTAGGGCCCACTACATAGCCCAGACTTCCTTCAAACATGTGATCCTCCTGCCTTAGCCCCGCACTGCTGCCAGGCCTAGTCACAGTCCCTGCCCTGGCTCCTTCACAATCTGTTCCCTGTGCCTGGAACTCCCCTGTCTTCCAGCTCTCAGCTCACAGTACCCTCCTTCAGGAGACCTCCCTGACTCCCAGGATGAAAGGGATTAGGGTACTGTCCTGAACCCCCAAAACCCAGTCCTCCCTGCCAACCCTGGGATTTCCATCCCACTCTGCTGCTGTCACTACTCTGTCCCTTCGCCCAGGCAGGAACAGCCATGCCTGGGCTCACACACGCGGTGGAACAGTTGGCATCTGGCCCACTCTGCCAGGCTCAGACCTGACTCCTTTCTGCCCACAGTTCCGGAACTTCAAGATCATCTACCGGCGCTACGCTGGCCTCTACTTCTGCATCTGCGTTGATGTCAACGACAACAATCTGGCCTATCTTGAGGCCATCCACAACTTCGTAGAAGTGAGTCAGGTGCCGGCCTAGGAGGCCCTGGAGTGCTGGGGTGGCCACTCGTCCCCCCAAACGCTACCCCCAGCCTCCCTCTCTGTGCATGGGTCTGTCTTTCTAATCTGCCTCTCCCTCCTCACCTCTCTCATCTGCTCCAGCCAAGGACCTCCACTATCTGCCCATCCACTACCCAGCTCCACCTTTGATTATAGTCATGGTGTGACTGTGCTTGTACAATGGTGTGCGCACGTGCGTGTGTGCCTGTATGCGTTGTGTGTACAAGTACAGTGTATGTGCAGGCACCCGAGGACCCAAAAAGCATTGGATATTAGACCCCCTGGTGTTGGACTTGCAGGCAGTTGTGAGCCACCTGATGTGGATGCTGGAAACTGTATTTTGAGTTCTCTAGAAGGACAACCTGTGCTCTTAACCATCGAGCCATCTCTCCAGTTGCACATTCTCACACACACACACACACACACACACACACACACACACACACACACACACACACACACACCCTTTTTTGAGACAGGTCTCATAGAGCCCCAGCTGGCCTCAATCTTGCTATATATATAGCCAGGGATGGCCTTGGATTCCTGCCTCTACCTCCACGGAGCAGGTTTTATGTTGTGCTGGAAATGGGACCCAGGGCTTCGTGAGTGCTTGGCAGACACTGAACTACATCCTGGGCCTCCGGGCCTGTCTCGTTTCATATCGCTGCGTGTGCCCAGCATCTGCGATGTGTGTGCTCATGTAGGCACACATGTACCTTCCATGGCTCACCCATGGAAATCAGAGGACAGGTTTGGGAGTTGGTTCTCTCCTCCCACCATGGGATACAGGGTTCAAACTCAGTTTTGCATAGCGAGCCCTGTTGGTCACAGAGCCAACCTTGTCTGTGCCTGTCTCTTATCACTGGTCTTCTTCTCCCTCGCTCAGGTGTTAAATGAATACTTCCACAATGTCTGTGAACTGGACCTGGTGTTCAACTTCTACAAGGTAGGCTTGTGGGGAAGAGGGCAAGAAGTGGCTGTAGGGATGTGTCCCGGGCACCCCACACACCCCACACTCTCCCCATGCTGTTTCTCTGCTCAGGGTCCACCCACTTGGCACCCCTCCCTCACCCCGGCTTTTCCTGCCCTCCTTCCTTGCCCAGGTTTACACGGTGGTAGATGAGATGTTCCTGGCAGGAGAGATCCGAGAGACGAGCCAGACGAAGGTGCTGAAGCAGCTGCTGATGCTGCAGTCGCTGGAGTGAGGCGGGCCTCCGCCCAGCCCGGCCTGCTGGGCCAACCTGCCTGCTCGTCCCCTGCCAGGCTCGAGGCCCACCCCAGCAGCCCCCTCCCTTCCTCAGCTGGCCCAGAGGAGTGACCCAGCAGGGTCTAGGCCACAGGGGAGGAGGCCAGAACCCACTGCCTCTGGGCCCTACGTGGATGGCAGAGGCCACCGTGATGTCCCGAGTAACTGTGCCATTGTCGTGTGATGCTGTGAGTGTGTGTGTGTGCAGCCCCCAATAAACCTGTGGTCCTGCCTGGCCTGGCTGTCTGACCGTCGTCTGTCTACTCACCCGGGGAGCCAGGGACCCTTCAGAAGCCTTGCCCTTGGTCCATCAGGGAGTCACTCAACAACATCACATTGGTCTGAGAAAAGCAGAGAGCTAAGCATACGTTAGACATACTTCTGCCACACAGGGCCACCAACACTGTGAGGGATAACAGTTCCCCCGATGAAACACTCGCTCCAAAATGCTACTCAGTGACTGCACCTAACAGCACCGAGTCTGCCAGCCGTGCCAGCGTGCACACCCAGCCCTGGGTTTGGTTTGGTTTGGTTTTGGGAGATGGCTTCACTGTGTAGTTTTGCCTAACCTGGAACTCACCTAACCCTCCCTCCCGAGTGCTGAGATTAAGGGGCGAGCCACAAGTTCCAGCTCAGCTCCTGGATTTTTAAGGAGGAGTCTTGACTCCCACCCCCAAGATCAGGGATTGCAGTGTGTTTCTACATCCAGTTTCTGAGAAATTACTTTGTGCTTACAAGATTATGAGGAAGGGTGCCTAGTTGTCTGTTTTTCCGAGGGAGACGACTGGACCCAGGAAGATGACAAGACTAAAGCAAAGTTCACTGCCTGCTTTAGGTTGGTGTGGAGCTGCGGACGGTGCTTCCAAATCTTCATTTCTACCTACTAGGCCCCATGGCCCTGGGAGATGGTTTAGTTCCTCACCAATAGCCATTGCCAAGTGGTCTGGGCCAATTCCTGGTGTTGTCTGTACTTAGCCTGGGTAGACTCGAGCTTTTACCCACTGAGTATGACAGTAGACCTCTGGCCAGTGTGACAATAGAAAAGACCCTTAAACCAGGCCCCGGGTGGGGGTCACATGACTTAATGCCAGATACGTAAGAGATTGAGGCAGGAGGATCACAAATTCACGGCTTGCCTGTGCTACAGTGAGGTCAAGGCCAGTCCAAGCAAATAAATAAGACCCAATCTAGAAAGGCAAAAAGGGCTGGGGGCATGGCTCAGTGGTAGAGCCCCTGCCTGGAATCCCCCAGTGAGGGGCTGGGGGTGTGGCTCAGTGGTAGAGCCCCTGCCTGGAATCCCCCAGGGAGGGGCTGGGGATGTGGCTCAGTGGTAGATTGCCCAGTAAGTATGTGTGAGGCCTTGAGTTCAATTCTCAATACAAAGAAGAAGAAGGAAAAATTGGAGAAAGAGCAGGTGAGATGCTTGCTACCAACCCTGATGGGCCAAGTGTAATCCCCAGACCCACACAGTAGAAAGAACCAACACCTACAAGGTTGTCCTCTGACTTCCATAAGCATACTGTGGCATGTGTGTCCATCCCTGTCCCCACCCAATAAGTAAAAGGTGTACTTAAAGGCCTAGAGGAGAAACGGCCGTGTATGTTTCATATCTCTGAGCAGTTTGTCCAGCCGATGGCCTCTGAGAACAGTGTGTGATGGCCACTATCCCCACCTCTGACTGGCACCGTAGGCAAGCAGGGGATATATGTCATGATGCCTTCTCTCAGACTTAACCTCTGCAAGAGGCAGGTGCAACCCATAGTGGCCATGGCCTTTAGGAAAATCAGTCAGTTTGTCTCACCTGCATAACCCAAGCTGCCTTGAACTCATTACCATCCTCCTGCCTCAACTTCCCCAATGCTGGAATTACTTGCTCAGCTGGTGATAATAGTTTTTCCTCCTCTGTGTTTGTGTGATGTGTGAGTATTCCATTAATCTAGGAGCAAACACACATTATTTTGTAGACATTAAGCAGCTCCAGTGTGTCGGGGCATTATCAAGACCACAGAGGTAAAGACAAACGGACGGGGATGTGGCTCTGTTGGTAGAGTGCTGGCCTAACATGCACAAAACCCTGGGTTCAATTCCCAGCACCACATAAAGTAGGCATTGTGACCCATATATGTAACCCCAGCACTGTGGAGGTAGACACAAGAGGATCAGGAATTCAAGCTCTACTTGACAGATTCAAAACCGACCTGGGTTATGTGAAATCCTGCCTAGAAATCAAAGCATTTTTAGAAATGCTATTGAGAGTATCATAAACCTATCCAATGACTGAAACAGAACTAAACCAGGCCAGCCAGATGGCCCAGCCATTGAAGAACTTTCTAAGTAAGCTTGAGGCAGATCCCTAGAACCAAACCAAACAAAACAAAACCAAAACAAAAACCTTCATATGGCAAGATGGGAGCCCGATACAAGAGAACCACCGGAAGTGCACAGGCCAGTTACCCCAGAGTACATAAGCAGAGACAAAACAAACCCCACCTCAACGAGGTGGAAGAGGACTGACTTCCAAAAGCTGACTTCTGAACTCCTTCTGACATATGTATACATATCACACACACACACACACACACACACACACACACACACACACACACAGTAGTGACCTCACGTGGGCTGAGCCTCTCGACCCGGGAGGTGGGCGTGCAAAATTGAACAGGGAGGCTGGGAAGGAGCCAAGCAGCTCCTTACCAAGGCAAACACACACCCCATGACTCAGCAATGCTGCTCCTATCAATTTACTCGAAATAAAATCTTCTGTACACACACACACACACAACACACACACACACACACACATGTGCCTACACGTGTCCGTGGCAGCTGTGTTCACAGAAGTCAACCCGGATGCTGTGCCAGGCCATCGATGAAGGAAAGCATCAGTCCACGCGGACAGAAATCATCCCGCCGTAAAATGAATTGGAGCTTTGATACACACCACAGCGTGGACAGTGCATCCGATGGGAGGGGAGGAAGACACAAAGGACCACCAAGGAGAGATGTGGGTGCAGGTAGGAGGACCTGGAGACCCGAGTCATCCTCAACTACACAAGACCCTGTTTCCATATAATAAATAGAATATAAATAAAACTACCGGGGCAGGGCTCAGAGGTTAGGCACCTGCTCTTCCAGGGTCCTGAGTTCAATTCCCAGAACCACATGGTGGCTCATCCATCTGTAACTATCACAAGACCTTCTGGTTTCTGAAGACATATAATAAATAAATGAATAAATAAAAAAATAAAAATAAAACTACCATGTTAGTGCCTGCTCCAATATGAAATGTCCAAATGCCCAGAGTAAACAAATCCATTAACATGGAAAGCTGATTAGTGTGGAGAGAAAGGAAGTAACTTCTCAATGCACAGGGTTGTTTGTGTGTGTGTGTGTGTTTGTGTGTGCGTGTGCACGCGCGTGCTAATGGGGATTGAACAGACAGCCCTGTATGGGCTAAGTAAAGGCCCTAGCACTGATGATACCTTCTAATAAGTGAGCTTCATAGAGTCCCCAAGCTGATTGCTGGAGTATTTCAGGCAGATGCTGTATGTCCAACCCTCTTATACAGACCAAGCCTTCCACTGTCCTTTTTATTTTTAGAGTCAAGACTCACTAAATATCCAGACTAGCCTTCAACTCACTTTCTAACCTAACCGGCCTTGAACCTGTGATCCTTACGCCTCAGCCCCTCAAGTGCAGAGTTTATAGCCCTGCACTACCAGGCTTACTGATAGGTTTTGAGACTGAGTTTCACTGTTTAACTCATGTTCAATTCTCAGGACCTACATAGCAGCTCACACAGACACACATACAGGCGAAACACCAACGCATATGAAATAAAAATAAATCAAAGATTTTAGGCAAGCAGTGGTGGCACATGTTAAAGTCAACATTTTTTTTTTTTTTTTTTTTTTTTTTTTTTGGTCTCACAGAACGCTGCGTGCAGCAAGGCTCGAAGAACAGCGGTGCAGGTTAAGTGAGGCCCGGGCTCAAGCGAAGGTGGAACCGTTCCAGCCCACGTTGGCTGCGTTCATGTCGTAATAGTTGATGTAGACCCGGTCCGGGCTGACAGCAGCGTGCTGTAGTTGCGGTTCTGGGCGCCACCGATCTTGCCGATGCTGTGCAGGCTGCAGAGGGCGCAGGGGTCGTTTGTGCTGCTAAAAGTCATGAGCTGGTCCGGGACCACGTGCACTGCGATGTACTGTGCCGGCTTGCGGGTGGCCTGGGTCAACTGCTGGGTGAGCTCGGAGAGAAACCCCTCTGGCACGGAGGCGCGGGGAACGTTGGTGTTCACGATGAACATAGGCATGGTGGCAGAGAGACTGAGAGCGACGGCCGGAGGATGGTGCAAAGCGCGGTGTGACCCAAGTCCGGGACCTGAGCTATGTGACCCAGCTCAGGACCGCCCCAAGCCGGCTGCCGCTCTAAAGTCAATATTCTTGTGCTTCAGTTTACCAAATGTTGGGATTTTTGAGCTTGGCCCACCATATCTGTCTCACCAGATTCATTTGAAAGTTCCTATTGTCAAAGCCACATCTTTCTGGGGACTGTTACAGAAATCCCAGGAAACAGAGACTCATGGGAAAACTAAGCCTCAAGGAAAGGCACCGTCATTTTAAGTCCAAATATGAGACAGATTGCCCAACCCGAAGTTAAGATTTAGCCTTAGTGACCAAGAGAACGTGATGTCTGCATGGCCTTGCAAGAGGCTAGCACATGAACACACGTACACCTGCACGCATGCCCATGTGCACACACACACACACACACACACACAAACACATGCCCATACACATACACATACACTCCACACACACACACACACACACACTCTCTCACTCTCTCTCTCTCTCTCTCTCTCTCTCACACACACACACACACACACACACACACACACACATTCAAAATAAAACTTTTTTTTCTTTTCTTTTTTTTTTTTAGAGCTGGGGACTGAACCCAGGGCCTTGCACTTGCTAGGCAAGCGCTCTACCACTGAGCTAAATCCCCAACCCCAAAATAAAACTTTTTAAATGTGAGTACAACGTCACTGTCTTCAAACACACCAGAAGAGGGTATCGGACCCCATTACAAATGATTGTTAGCCACCATGTGGTTTTTGGGATTCTAGAGGAATAGCCAGTGCTCCTAACCTCTGAGCCATCTCTCCAGCCCCCAATAAAACCTTTGTTGTTGTTGTTGTTGTTGGGTTCTCGTTTTGTTTTGTTTTGTTTTTTGTTTTTGGAAACAGAGTTTCTCTGTGTAGCCCTGGCTGTCCTAGAACTCTGTAAACCAGGTTGTCCTCGAACTCACAGAGATCCACCTGCCTCCACACCTAGCTGCAGCCAATGTTCTTAATTCTGAGCTGTCCGTCTGCGTTCTCTCTCTCTCTCTCTCTCTCTCTCTCTCTCTCTCTCTCTCTCTCTCTCTGTTTTTTGTTTTATTTTGTTTTGAGACAAGGCCTCTCTGTGTATTTCTGACTGTCCTGGAGCTCCCCCAGACTGGCCCTGAACTCAAAGAGATCCCCCTGCCTCTGCCTCCAGAGTGCTGGGATTAAAAAAAGTATGCATCACCACATTAGCCTCTCTTTTTTATTTTTATCTATTATTATTGTGTGTGATTATGCATTTGTGTGTAATGCATAATGTATGTGTGTGCCCGTGGAAGGTAGGTGAGTAACTTTCCAGAGTTCTTGGCTTCCACTATGCATCACATACACTTCATGGATCAAATTCAGATCGTCAGGCTTGAATAACCCTCTCAGAGATCTAACCTTCATGGAACTTCTTGATAGGTGTGTATGCATGTATATATAAGATTTTATTTTAGACGGTGGAGAGATGGCTCAGCAGCTAAGACACTGGCTGCCCTTCTAGAGGACCTGGGTTCGATTCCCAGCACCCTCGTTGCAGCTCACAACTGTCTGTAACTCCACTTGCAGGGGATCAGACCCCCTCACACAGACACACATACAAGCAAAACACCAATGTACATGAAATGAAAATAAAGCACTAAAAAAATAATTTTAGCTGGGCAGTGTTGGTGCATGCCTTTAATTCCAGCACTCAGGAGGCAGAAGCAGGCAGATCTCTGTGAGTTCGAGGCCAGCCCAGTCTACAGAGTGAGTTCCAAGACAGTCAGGGCTGTACAGAGAGACTTTGTCTCAAAACAAACAAACAAAAAAAATAAATTACTTATTATTAACTTAAATTGTTTTAATTTATTTTATTTTCTGTATAAGGGTGTTCTGTTTGCATTCATGTCTGTGCTTGGTACCCACATAGATCAGAAGAGGACATGTTGGGGGTCCCCCTAGAACTGACGTGAGCAGTAGGAACCCGGAATTGAACATTCCTCTGGAAGAGCAGCCAGTGCACTTAACCGCTGAGCTCTACATCCCCATGCCCACTCTTGAGGCAGGGGTGCATTGAATGTTTGTCTTGAGTCTACTTGAGTAGGGATAGGGATAGGGTTCCCATTTACAATGTAGATGCCTGGTCTCCATCCTTAGAACAAAAGAGCAGCCTGACAGAAAGGTCAGGGAGTGCTTTGCCATCAGTGAAATGAATTCAAAGTGAAGGTGGACGAGATTACTTTTCTTCAGTCCTAGGGAAGAGAGAATCCAGCCAAATCCAAAGGGGAAATGTGAGATTGGAGATAAAATTGGCCTCAGGCCTGACACCTGCTGGAGCCTTGTCAAGGTTAACCAGGGTCAGCCAGAGGCCTCCCACTCAGGATGTAATCCCCAAATTGGCTACAACATCCACTAGAATTCATACAGCACAAGTAGGGTGCTCCCTGTGCCAGGTGCAGTTAGGGCCGGGCAGAGCCTGCTTTCTGGAGCTACAGAGGAACCACAGTCCTATCTGGCTCTTAGCCTCGAGTCTCTGAGGGGGATTCCTGACTCACATTCCACATCCGGTCTTGCAGGAAATCCTGTTGATTCAGCCTTGGAACACAGCCAACCCTGACAGCCACTCCAGCACCATTATCTCCTGCCCAATGAAAACAATCACCGTAGAGCTTCCGAGCCAGCTACCAGCTTCCGAACAGCTGCCAGCACACCACCAGGCCTGGCAAGCTTGGGAGAAGGAAGCCAGAAAAGGGTGTTGCCGAATCCCCTGCAGTTAGAATTACAGGCATCGGGAAGGATCTGAGTGCTGGGAACCAAACTCTGGTCGTTTGCAAGAGCAATACTGTTCTAACCACTGAACTAACTCTCTCTCTCTTTTTCCCTCTCTCTCTCTCTCTTCCCCAAAGGAAAAGGGGTAGTGCAAAGATGGCCTCAAACTCGTGATAGCGCTGCCTCTTGTCCTCCAGCATATCCTACCAGCATGCCTGATTCTCTTTCATAAACACCATCGCTGCTTCATGGTTGTTTATTCTGAAATTTATTTCTTTACCGAAGTTGTAGATCCCAGTTTGGCCGATCAGAGATCTTCGCAGAAAGTGACCTCTTCAGGCTGCTGTCCATGAGGGAGTAGCTGTGCTACTGTCATGGAATGACACCCCTACCTGGAAAAATGATCCAAGACAACCTCCCACTAGGCATCTTGACTTCTCACCTTCACACTTCCTCTTGTCTTGTAAGCTGACTTCCCCCCCAACCCCCACAGTTGTTATTCTGCTTCCTGAAGTTAAATTATATAAAAGATACTCTCAGGCTGGAGAGATGGCTCAGCAATTATTCACAACTGTCTGTAATTCCAGTATCGGATATCATTACACAGACATATGTGCAGGCAAAACAAAAACAAAAAACAAAAACAAAAATAAAAACAAAAACAAAAAACAAAAAACAAAACCCACATTAAATAAAAATAGATTATTAAAAAAAGGTACTCTTAAAATGACTTATTTTTTTTAATGCAACTATTGCATTCAGAATGTAAAATTTCGGGGGTTGGGGATTTGGCTCAGTGGTAGAGCGCTTGCCTAGCAAGCACAAGGCCCTGGGTTCGGTCCTCAGCTCTGGGAAAAAAAAAAAAAAAAAAAAAAAAAAAACAGAATGTAAAATTTCTTACATGGTCCAACAGTCGACAGAGAGATCCTCTGTCCTAGCAGAGGACCCAAGTTTTATTCCCAGCACTCACACCAGACAATCTATGATCCCTTGTGACTCGAGCTTCAGGGAACCTGGCGTCCTCTTCAGGCTTCCACAGGTACCAGCACTCATGGGCACATACTCACACATAGATACTCACATATACACATAATTAAAAGTAAAACGTTTCTTTTTAAAAATTACCTATGCAGGCAAGGGTGCAACTCAGTGTATAGCCGAAGGCACAAGTTCTGTATTCCATCCCTAGTGCCGATACAAAGCATATCAGCTTTATTCTTTCATGTTGCTATATTGAAGTGAGAACCTTCCTTCCATATACCTAGTAAAGTGGTATACCACTGAGCTCCCCACCCCCAGCCCCTCACTGGAGGATTCTAGGCAGGGGCTCTACCACTGAGCCCCGCCCCCAGCCCCTCACTGGGGGATTCTAGGCAGGGGCTCCACCACTGAGCCCCGCCCCCAGCCCCTCACTAGAGGATTCTAGGCAGGGGCTCTACCACTGAGCCACGCCCCCAGCCCCTCACTGGAGGATTCCAGGCAGGGGCTCTACCACTGAGCCACGCCCCAGTTCTCTTTCACTCTGTTTCTATAAGCAACTATACATCACTATGAGTTTTTATCCATTTTCTAGTCTATCATCCTTTTCCCTTATGCTAACAGAAATGCAATATGGGAGAAAACTGGGATTTTGTTTCATGATTGTTTACCATTGTACCCTAGTACCAGTGTTGTTCTTGGGGCACTGGAAGTCCTCTGTAAATATTTGTTGTGAACCTAGGGTTGTAGCAGAGTGGTAGAGTACTTGCCTTCTATGTTTGATGCCTAGGTTCAATCCACAGTTGTACCAAAACTAAATAAGTGAATAACTGGGGAGTTTTGTTGTTACTGTTAATGTTTGTTCGCTTGGTTTGTTGTTGTTGTTGTTGTTGTTGTTGTTGTTGTTGCTTTGTTTGTTTGTTTTATTTTTGAAATAGGGTTTCTCTGTGGGGGAGATGAGCTTTGTAGACCTGGCTAACCTCGAGTATGTTTTAGTTTTTTATTTGGTTTGTTTTTGATTCTCCGGGCTGGGAAAATAGTTTAATCGGTGAAGTACTTGCTGTGCAAGCATGAAGACAGGAGTTCCGATCTCCAGCTCCCGTGGAAACGGTGGACATCCGTGGGCAAAAGCATTTGCCCCCCAAACCTAATAACATGAGTCTAATCCCCAGAACCCTCAAGTGGGTGGAGGAAGAAAATCAACTCCTTCAAATTATACCCTGACCACAGCACTCATCCATGGCACTCACACCAAGGCACTCACACCAAGGCACTCACACCACAGCACTCACACCAAGGCACTCACACCATGGCACTCACACCATGGCACTCACACCATGGCACTCAGCCATGGCACTCACACCATGGTACTCACACCACGGCACTCACACCACGGCACTCACACCACGGCACTCACACCATGGTACTCACACCATGGCACTCACACCATGGCACTCACACCACGGCACTCACACCATGGCACTCATACTACTCAAAATTAAAAATAAGTGTACAAAGAAATTTTTTAAAGCTGAGCATGGTACACGCACGCCTGTACCCCAGCAGTGGCGGTGTGGGGGCATCAGAGACAGGAGGATTTCCTGGAGTTCACTGGCCATGCAATTGCTGATTTCCTAGAATCAGAGAGAGACCCTGTGGTGGTTTGAATCTGCTTGGCACTATTAGGAGGTGTGGCCTTGTGGGGGGAAGAGTGTCACTGTGGGGGTGGGCAATGAGACCTTCTTCAGAACCACTGAGGAGCCAGCCTTCCATTTGCCCTTGGAACAAGATGCAGAACAGCTCCTCCAGCGCCATGTCTGAATGCTGCCATGCTTCCTGCCTTGATGATAATGGACTGAACCTCAGAACCTGGAAGCCAGCCCCAGTTAAATGTTGTCCTTATAAGAGTTGCCTTGGTCATGGTGTCTCTTCATAGCAATGGAAACCCTAACTAAGACAGACCCTGTCTCAAAACATAAGTGGGTGAGCCAGGGCAATGGCTTAGGGGGTAAATGCATGTCTCAGTCATGGTTTCCATTGCTGTGATAAACACCATGACCAGAAGCAGTGTGAGAAGAAAGGATTTACTTCACTGTATAGCTTACAATCCACCATCAAGGGAATCCAAGGCAGGAGCCTGGATGCCGGAAGGAGGGCGAGCAGAGACCATGGAGGAGTACTGCTCGCTGGTGTGCTCCCATGCTTTCTTTCTCTCTTTTGGTTTTCCAAGACAGGGTTTCTCTGTGTATCCCTGGCTGTCCTGGAGCTTTCGCTGTAGACCAGGCTGACCTCAAACTCAGAGATCTGCCTGCCTCTGCCTTCCCAAGTGGTGGGATTAAAGGCATGGACCACCACTGTGCATCACCACTGTGGGCCACCATTGTCTGGCTTCCTTCTTCTAGCATCCAGCACCACCCGTTCAGGGGTGGCACCATCCCCAGTGGGCTGGACTTTCTCACTTCAGTCAAGAAAATGCCGCATAGAGGGTCTGAATTGAAGTCTGAATTGAAGGCAATGTCTCAGTGGAGGTTTCTTCTAGCTTGTGACACTGACAGAAACAAAACAGGCCAACAAGCAAGCAAACAGCAGCTAATGGGCACAGGGCACTCACTACAGAAGCCTGGCAGCCTAGGCTTGGTTCTTGGAATCCACAGAGAGGTGGAAAGAGAGACTACAAAGTTGTCCTTCCAGCAGGCAGCGGTGGCTTGCGACTTTAAGCCCAGCACTCAGAGGCAGAGGCAGGCGGATCTCTGAGCATTGGAGGGCAGCCTGCTGGACAGAGCCAGTTACAGGACAGCCAGGGCTGCACAGAGAAACCTGTGGCGACCACACATGATGGGGACATATACTCATAATGACTTTTTTATTATTATTTTTGATAAATAATAATTTTTAATTGAAAAATAAGTTTCAGGGGTTGGGGATTTGGCTCAGTGGTAGAGCGCTTGCCTAGCAACCACAAGGCCCTGAGTTCGGTCCCCAGCTCCGGAAAAAAAAAAAAAAAAAGATTAAAAAAAAAAAAAGAAAAATAAGTTTCTTTTTCTTCAAATATTTATTTATTTATTATGTATACATCATACAGCTTTCTGTCTGCATGTGTGCCTGCAGGCCAGAAGATGACCCCAGATCTTATCATAGATGGTTGTGAGCCACCATGTGGTTGCTGGGAATTGAACTCAGGACCTTTGGAAGAGCAGTCAGTGCTTTTAACCGCTGAGCCATCTCTCCAGCCCGAAAAGTAAGTTTCTTGAGGAAGACACTTGATGTTAACCTCTGGCCTCCACAAGCACGTGCATACGTGTGCATGTATATCCACATGCACACATGCACCACACACACACGTGAATGAGAGAGAGACAGAGAAAAAGAAGAAAGGAAGAAAGAAATCAGTCCTTATTTGCATAGAGACCTCTCCCTCTAACATGTGGCTCTCTCCGTTTCTATGGAGATAGATGCCAGGCTTCATCATTCAGCCCAAAGTGATAAACATGTGGTTGTCATGACAACTCTACACCCTCATGGTGTCTGGTCTGTACCAGCCAGATGCCCACTGGGCAGCATTGAAGCGATGTGAGATAAAAATAGAAGGGCAGAGTGGAGCTAAGCTCTTAGCCTGGAGGCTCCACAGCCTCATTCTAGCACCTGCAGTGCATGCTCAGTACAGTCTGAGCCCCCATTTCCCCACCACTCCCTCTCCCTGCATGCCCCACCCCCCGCCCCTGCTCCCTGCTGTCCCTTCAGTCCCTCACAGGTTCCAACCTATTGGTCCACCTTTTCACCTCTCTCTCTCTCTCTCTCTCTCTCTCTCTCTCTCTCTCTCTCAGGGCAGTGACCCCTTCAATGGAAGGTCTTCTCAACCATCCCTTTTTTTCCAGCCTTCAGCAGGATGCCAGTTCTGCTTTCTCTCTTGGCGAGTTGCCCGAGGAGAGCGGAAGTCAGGCCACAGAGGTGAAATTGCAGAAGCAATCATAACAAGCCAATAGGTGGGGAGGGAGGTCTGGCAGGGGAAACTGTGTGCTAAGAGGCTGAGGACAGGAGCTGGTGGTGAGGGCACTGCCCCGCTGGGGAGGGAGGTCCGGCTGACAGAAGAACGAGGAACAGATTTTCCAATCTGGGCTTGGTGGTGTGTATTGATTACCCAAGTACTTGGGACGCTGGGCGAGAGGATGGTTTCAAATCTGAGGCCAATGTGGATATCACAAGACCTTGTCTCAGCAAAGGGAAAAGGACTAGGGATGCAGCTTAGCTGGCAGAATACTTGCTTGGTGTGCAGGAAACCCTGGGTAGGCCTCCCAGCACCTCAGGAAACCAGGTCTGGTGGCTCATGCCAATATCCCAAGCACTGGGAAGATGCAGACAGGAAGAAGAGAAGTTGGAGGTCATCTGTGGCTACGTAGTGAGTTCCAGGCTAGCTTAGGCTACACAGGGAGACCATAGTTTATGTTATGTTGTTTATTTACAAAAAAGCACCATATATACACACACACATACATATACATACATACATACATACATACACACACATATCTGTTTTCTGTTTTTTTTTCTTTTTAAGATTTATTTTTTATTATATATAAGTACACTGTAGCTGTCTTCAGACACACCAGAATAGGGTTTCAGATCCCATTACAGATGGTTGTGAGCCACCACGTGGTTTCTGGGTCTTGAACTCATGACCTTTGGAAGAACAGTCAATGTTCTTAACCACTGAGCCATTTCTCCAGCCCCTTGTTGTTGTTTTCTAAGACAGGGTCCCACTGTGTAGCCTGGCTGTCCTGAACTCCCTCTGTAGATCAGGCTGGCCTTAAACTCATAAAAATGCACCTGACTCTGCCTTGCAAATGCTGGGATTAAAGCCATGTGCCACCACTGCCCGACTTGTGATGATGTTTTAATAAATAAGTCATTATGTAGCTCTGGCTCGCCTGGAACTCAGTACAGAGACAGGCCTGGCTGGAACTCACAGAGATCCAGCTGCATTTTCCTGTTTCTGCCCCCACCCCCACCCCTCCAAAAAATGCTTTGAGAAAGAGAGAAAGAAAATGGGAGAAGGAGGAAGGGAGGGTTAGACAGAACAGAGAGGAAAACTTGGAAGGAAGGAGACATAGAAAAGGGGATGCTGGGAGGGAGGGTAGTGTTGGGAAAGCCCAGCGGTGCTGTGGGTCAGGGCTCCCCCACACCCTGGGGCGCACACAGCTTTCATCCACCACAGGACACTTGGAGGCAGCTGGAATGTTAGGGGATCTTTTTACCTTGGGATGGAGGGGTCTGTGTGCCCTTTTGAGAGACAATTCAGCAGTTTCCAGAGGCCCAGCCTGAGGGGCGGCCCTTGCTTCCCAGAGCCTTCTATGGGCTGTTTGGAGAACATTCCATTGCTGGACCTTCTGGAACAAATTGAGGAAGCTTGGCAACCTCCACTGCCCTCGAGGCTGGGTCATTCTTTGCTCCAGCCGCCTCCTCATCCTTCTTCAGTCTCTCTCTCTCTCTCTCCATCTCTCCCCCACCTCCACCCACCTCCTGCTCTCTGACTAGTACTTTTTATAGAACACTTTAAAAAATACATGGGAATTGATAATTGAAGGCACATGGCATGCACTGGACAGGAAGAAGTGGTGAAGACCCACCTCTCTCTCCTCTCCCCTCTTCCATGCCCTGAGGTGCTTCCCAGGAGGTACCCCAGCCTGCTTTATCCCATCCTCAAAGGCTCCAGCTGGATAGGCTATGGGCCAGAGGTGGAGGCTCTGAAGTGCCCACATCAGAGGCCCCCAGCAGGCCCGGCCTCCCTGTGGAATGCTCAGAGGGCCACCAGCAGGGAAGGGCAGAGCCTGTGCACTTGGACCAGGCCCAGTCCAGGGTCCCAGCGCCGTGTATTTGCTCTTAAAGTAGCTGTTATGCAAGCACAGATGGAGAAAGTTCTACTTAGGACACTCACAGGCCCTAAGTCTTATTGTTTTCTTACTTAAGGATGGATTCCTGGGCTAGAGAGATGGCTCAGCAGTTAAGAACACTTGCTGTTCTTGCAGAGGACCTGAGTTTAATCCCAGCATCTACACAGCAGCCCACAACAATCTATCTGTCTGTAATTCCAGTTCTAGGGGATCTAGAAAAACACTCACCACACAAAATAAAATAAGAAACTCTTCCTTCCTTCCTCCCTCCCTCCCTCCCTCCCTCCCTCCCTCCCTCCTTCCTTCCTTCCTTCCTTCCTTCCTTCCTTCCTTTCTCTTTAAAACAGGGTTTCTCTGTGTAGCCCTGGCTGTTCTGAAACTAGCTATGTAGACCAGGCTGGCCAGGAACTCACAGAGATCCACCTGCCTCTGTCTCCCGAGCTAAGGATTAAAGGTGTGACCTACAGCTGCCTGGCTAAAATAAATAACTTTAATGAAATTAAAATAAATAAAATAAAAAGAGTGCATTTGAGTCAGGCAAGGTGACATACATCTGTTATACCAGTAGTTGTAGGTTGATGCACAAGGATTAGGAGTTCAAAGCCAGTCTTGGTGCCATGAGTTCCTAATTTAAACACAATATGGGCTGGCAAGGTGGTTTATTCAGTAAAGGCGATAGATCCCAAGGTTGATGACCTGTTTGATCATCATGGTGGAAGGAAAACACCAATTTGGACAAGTCGTCCTTGTTAGGGTTTAAATCTCAGCCCATGCCTGTACAGAACGCACCCAGACAACATGGTTCCACGTGGAGAAGTTTAATGAGAGAAGAGTAGAAGAGAGGAAAGGCCGGCGGCCATGGGCAGGTGGTGGGAGGCGGGAAGGGAGCAAGAACAGAAAAGAACAAAGAGTAAGAGAAAAGTAAGACAGAGAGGAGGAGGCAATCAGCCCCTTACATCGTCAGGCACAGCTGGCTGTTGCTAGGCAACTGTAGGGCGGAGCATACCTGGCTGTTCCTAGGTAGCTGTGGGGGTGGAGCTTAGACAGAATACCAACAGTCCTCAGACCTCGATGCTCATAGAACGTTTACCTCACCTTCGCATAGCCTTGGGTTCAATAGGTAGGTGTAGTGGGTACTAGTAGTGGTGGTTTCATATGCTTGGCAGGGAGTGGCACTATTAGGAGGGATGGCCTTGTTGGAGTGGGTGTGGCCTTGTTGAAGGAAGTGTGTTACTGTGGCCATGGGTTTTGAGACCCTTCTTCTAACTGCCTGGAAGTCAGTAGTCTTCTGTTCGACTTTGGAATAAGCTGTAGAACTCTCAGCTCCTCCAGCACCATGCCTTCCTGGACGCTGCCATAGTTCTTGCCAGGATGATAATGGACTGAACCTCTGAACCTGGAAGCCAGCCCCAATTAAATGTTGTCCCTATAAGAGTTGCCTTGGTCATGGTGTCTCGTCACAGCAATGGAAACTCTAAGACAGTGTTTCAACCCTTTATCCTGACACTCGGAGATGAACACAAATCAACGCAGGATCAAAGCCAGCTTCAGTCACTACAGGGAATTTGAGGTTACTCTGCCACGTGAGAGCCTGTCACACCGAAGCAAGAGCACTGATCCATGTTTATCCACTAACTTGAAAAAGAGAAGCATGGTGGCACATACCTATAATCTCAGCACTGGGTTGGCAGAGGCAGGAGGATGGCCATAAATTCATAGCTAGATTGATTGGTCGACAGCCAGGGCTACAGAACAAGAGGAAGGGGAAAAAAACATCGAGCTTGCGAAATTCCTAAAAGTTTAGCAATACACTCTAGAGAACTGAGGATTGATCCCACCCAGCACACGCCAAGGCGCCAGCTGACAGAACTCCAGGATGAGGAAGCTAATGCCAACTGTTTTGTTTGGGGGATTAAACTCAGGGTCTTCCTCAAACCAGGCAAGCATTTTTTTTTTTTTTTTTTTTACCACCCAGCTATATTCCCAGCCCCTACCAAATGATCAAGTGGCCCTAGGACTGTGTCTCACTTCTCTACCCACAGTGCACTGCTTCTGACTTTTCCTGTCCCAGGGCCTTGCTCTTGGCTAAGGGCCATGTGCCCATCCTTACCCAGAAAACCCCCATGGTTCACTCTCTCTCTTCCTTTTGGCCTTTGTTCATATGTCACCTTTGGTTAAGCTTTCTCTAAAATCTCAAATTTGCACCCCAGTTCCTGTCTTATGAGTAACACCGCTCTGAGCGAGGTGTTGGGGTACGCACCTGTAATCTCAGCATTCTGGAGGCAGGAAGTCAGCCTAGATTGAATGAGATCCTGTCTCAAAAAAATAGAGAAAGAAGAGAAAAAGAAAAACCCACTCTTCTGGTCACCTGATCTACAAATCCAACTCTGTGTGTGTGCACACATGCATGCATGCATGTGTGTCTGTGTGCGTATATATGTGTGAGCGTGTGTGTATATATGTATGTGTGTGACTGAGTATGTATGTCTGCATGTGTGTATATGTGTGTGTATGTGTGTATATGTAAGTGTGTATATCTGTGAATGTATGTGTGTATGTATGTGTGTGAGTATGCGTATGTCTGCATGTGTGTATGTGTGAATGTATGTGTGTATATATGTATGTGTGTGACTGTGTGTGTATGTCTGTGTTTATATGTAAGTGTGTGAATGTATGTATGTGTATGTGAGTGTGTGTATGTGTGAATTATGTGTGTGTATGTATGTATGTGAGAGAGTGTATGTCTGTATGTGTATATATGTGAGTATGTGTGTGAATGTGTGTGTGAGAGAGTGTATATGTGTTATAAGCACAGAAGCCAAAGCTTCTCAGGAATGTTAGTATGACAGTCTTGCTACATAGCACAGCTGGCCTTAATCTCAAAGCAATCCTCCTGCCTCAGCCTCTTCAGTGCTGACATTTCAGTCTATGATGGGCTGGGAAGGGCCCCAAGAGCTTTCTGCACTCTAGGTAGGCAGTGTACCAACTAAGCCACATTCTCAAATCTGGTGGTGGTGGTGGTGGTGGTGGTGGTGGTGGTGGTGATGTTCATGCATGTGTTTTAAATGGTGAGTTTATTTTTTGTTACATTTTCTCATTTGTGCCTGTGTATGTTCAGCTATATGCATGCATGTGCATGGAGATAAAAGAAAACTTTCAGGAGTTAATGTTTTCTTCCTACCACGTGGGGCCTGAGAAATCGAACTCACGTCTTCAGGCTTGGAGCCAAGTACCTTTACCCTCTGAACCATCTCAGTGGGATGGGAGAATTGTTCTTTGAAAATATGACCCCTAATATGATTCTTGTGATCCAGCGAAAGGCCTCGCACCCATGCACATATGGGCCACAGTAACTGGACTTAGTTATAAACAATAAATTGATAAATAAGTTTAAGAGTGTGGCATCAGCAAAGCTAGAGAGGGAAATGGGGTAGATAGGATCTTATTTCAGAGTGTACATATATGAAATTGTCAAAAATAAAGAATGTCTTTGTTATTTTTAATTATGTAGGAGGTGAGGGTGGGTATGTGCATGTGAGCACAGGTAGCCAAGGATATCCCAACAACAACTGGGAGAGAAGTCAGTTCTATGTCGAAGTTGGGTGTCTCTTGTTTCTGCTCCTGTATCGTGTACTGCAGCACCCACCCTCACTCGGCTTCTAGGCCATTCACTGGCCCTGCCTCCCAACTTGGGTAAGAATCCTGAGAATGTAGGCTGCATGATACGTCATCCAGTTCCCCTCCCATTTCATGTGTGTGTGTGTGTGTGCATGTGCACATATGTGTGCACACATGTTTGCATGTGTATGGGCACGTGTGTGTGGGCATATATGCACATTCACTTGATTATGTATGTGTGTATGTGACCTGAGCTTGCTGTTGAGAATCATTCTCTGTGGCCCCCATTGAGGCAGGGGCTCCCCTATGGGCCAGAGTTTGCTCCTATGTCTAGGCTGACTAACCATCTTGCTATCTGTTTTCTAAACCTGTCTCTGTTTTCTAAAGCTAGAATTATAGGTGGGCATTAATCCCACACTGACATTTATGTGGGTTTCTGGGGATCCAAACTCCAGTCCTCAGTCTTCTGCCTTCATCACTGAGCCACCTCCTTAGTCCCCACATCCAGTCATTTACATGCCTTCATTTCCATTCATTTCCCAGGATCAAACTAGGATCACCAACATTTCAGTCCTACTTCCTTTATCCCTGAGCTATCTCCATTACTACTACTGCTGCTGCCGCCGCCACCACCACTACTTCTCCTCGGCCTCCTCTTTTCCTCCTCTTCTTCCTCTTTCTTTCTCCTCCTCCTCTTCCTTCTCCTTTGGTTTTCTTCTTGGGACACAGTCTCACTCTATAGCCCTGGTTGGCCAGAAGTCACTACCAGGATGGCCTCAAACTCGAACCTGCCTTTTACTTCCCGAGTGCTGAGATTAAAGGCATGAGGCACTCTGACCAGCTTCCCTGGAGCTCACCATCCTCCTGCCTCAGCTTCCTGAGTGCTGGGAATTCCGGCGTGTGGCACCACACTCAGTAGTTGGGTCCCTTCCTCACTTCCCACCCAGGGCTTCAGGAAGAGCTTGCACAACAGACTACACTGCAACAGGCAGGCATCCCTCAAAGGACTGCTGGGTCAAAGGCTGTGGGAGGTCCCACTGTGAACACTTGCCAGGCAGCCTTCAGAGTTCCAAGGAGGCTGTACCCATTTCCACGCCCACCAGCAAGTGTGTCAGAGGACACAGGCATCTCTTGGAGCCAACTTCACCGCTCAGACCCTTCGATGGGACAAAGCCTTTGGATAGGGTTTCATAGCTTGACTTGAAAAGGTTGCAGTAAGACACCTCATCATGACTCCTTATAAACTCCACATGGACAGCTCTCAAAGATGGGTGCTGTCCCACCCTCCCCACAACCACTCTGGCTGCTCATGTCTTTCTCCAGGAGAAGGGACTTCAGGGCTTGACTTCCTATGACCTCTTGCCAGGTTAACCCTGTTTTAACCCTGTCACATTTGGACCTGTTTGCGAGGTTGAAAACCCTGTTGTAGCTTTGCCCAACAAGCTCTGGAATTGATTCGTTCACCTCAGTCGAAAAGTAGTTCAGGCTGGGGAGGTGGCTCAGCTGGCAGAGGACCTTGCAAGCCAGCACAAGGCCTGAGTTGGGCCCTCATGGATGCCATGCATGGTGCCATGTTCCTATAATCCCAGCACCGGGAAGTTGAAGGCAGAATTATCAGAAGTTCAGGATGACCTTCGCTACATAGCAAGGCCAGCCAGACACACGAAATGAAATATCTTTTTTTTTTTTAAAGATTTATTCATTTATTTTATGCATCAGTACACTGTAGCTGTCTCAGATACACCAGAGGAGGGCATCAGATCCCTTTACAGATGGTTGTGAGCCACCATGTGGTTGCTGGGAATTGAACTCAGTACCTCTGGAAGAGCAGTCAGTGCTCTTAACCACTGAGCCATCTCTCCAGCCCCGGAATGAAATATCTTTAAAGTAATATAAAATAGAGCAGGGGAAAGGACTCAGTCAGTAAAGTGGCTGCCACTTAAGCAAGAGGACCTGAGTTTGGATCCCCAGAACCAACATAAAAGATGGACGTGGCTCTGTGGCCCTGTTGCTCTGTGCTCTGAGCTGCTCCCCAAAGTTCTGTAAGATCCAGGATCTGTGAGAGGCCCTGCCTCAAAAAACTAACAGTGGAGTGTGGTTGAGGAGTGCACCTGCACTCCTGTGTGCACTAAAAGAACACATGCATATACCACACCACACACACACTTACAAACACACTCACACACACACATACATACACACTCACACACACACACAAACACAGTCACACACACACATACAAACTTATACACATACACTGACACACATATATTCACACACACATACACACACATATACACACACTCACACTATACACACATATACACACACTCACACATACACACCTATACACACCTACACATTCACACACATATACACAGGTGCTCACACACATACTCAAACATACATTCACATACATATATACATGTACACACACATACACACATACACACACTCACATACAGCTGTGAGTGAGGCTGAAATAAATTTAGATGCTGATTTTTTTCCCTCATCCACGTCTTCATCACCAAGAAACTATAGAACCTTGTTTTTTTTAAAGTTAATTTTCATTAGAACTATTTATTCATATCTGTGTACTTGTTATAAAAACAAACATAATAATCATACGGTACCAATAGAGAGGCTGAACTTGACGATGAGGCTTTCCGTGAGGAAACACAAATCAGGAGGTTGTATGGATCATGCAATGGTTTTTGTTTTAAAGGTTTTCATTTTTTTTTAAGAATATTTATTTCTTTTATGTGTTTGAGTACACTGTAGCTGTCTTCAGACACACCAGAAGAGGGCGTCAGATTCCATTACAGATAGCTGTAAACCACCATGTGGTTGCTGGGAATTGAACTCAGGACCTCAGGAAAAGCAGTCAGTGCTCCTTTCTTCCTTCCTTCCTTCCTTCCCTTCTTTCTTTCTTTCTTTCTTTCTTTCTTTCTTTCTTTCTTTCTTTCTTTCTTTTTTTCGGAGCTGGGGACCGAACCCAGGGCCTTGTGCTTGCTAGGCAAGCGCTCTACCACTGAGCTAAATCCCCAACCCCCCCCCCTTCTTTCTTTCTAATACAAATGCTTTATTTAACAGTTTCAGGTCACTCCATGGGCTAAGTATTTGATATCTAGGACCCATCAGCAAGGTCAGCGCAACCTTAGAGCTTCTCTTCTGACTCCCATAGGGTGAGCACATCACCCTCCCGAACAGGGCCTTTGACATTTCAGAAGATAGAAAGGCTGGTGTCGTCCATGAATTCTGTTCACAACTGCATGCACTGTCCCTGCGACCCGGTCCTACCCAGCACTTTGGTTGCCCTAGCCAGCTTGATGGGCTGTACACGACTCAAATCCATGATGGCGGTGATCGGGCAGAGAGCAGTCGGTGCTCTTAACCACTGAGCCATCTCTCCAGCCCCAAGGTTTTCATTTTTAATGATGTGTATGTGGCGGGCATATACTCATGAGTGCAGTGCCCACAGAGGCCAGAGGCATCGGATTCCCTGGAGCTGGGGTTGTAGGCGTTTTTAATGAGTTACCTGAACAGCTTTCTGTGAGCCTGGCTTTTCCTCCTTCTGGGTTGGCACAGTTCACTGAAACAACCACTGTCTGCATGGCCGCAAACCCTGGCGCTCTTGTGGCAACCAGGGCCATTTTACATCCACGAAGTTAGCGTTTGGACTTTGATCTATCCTGTTCCCATGGTTTTTTTTTTTTTTTTTTTTTTTTTTTTTTTTTTTTTTCTCTCCCAGTGATAGGTGGAGTACACCTCTAGCCGAAGGCACGATGTCAGTTTACCAGAACAGGAGTGAGGTGCTCAGAATGAGTACTCAGCTGCTCTTGGACTTCTGTTCATTTAGTGTCTGTCTGTCTGTCTGTCTGTCAGCTTTTGTTTATTTAGTTTGAATGTGTCTGTCAGTGAGTGTGCAATACACCATAAAATGTCAGATCAGATGACAGTTTGCTGGAGAGTCAGGAGCCATGTAGGTCCTGAGACTGGAACTCTGGTCCTCAGGCTTGGCCGCCAGCCCCTTTAACCTATTCCACCATATCCTCGGACTTGAAGGCTGGCAGATTTGTAATAGTTTTTGCTTGTTTTGTTGTTAATTTTATTTTAATTTCCATTTGCTATTCTAGGTATGGGAGTTTGCCTGCATGTCCGTCCATGCACCACTTGCATGTATAGAGCCCCCGAAGGTCAGAGAGAATATCAGATGTGGCATTACAGCCAATCATGAGACACATGGGGGCTGGGAACTGAACCCTGGTACTCTAGAAGAACAGCCAGCACTCTTAACCACTGAGCCATCTCTCCAGCCCTGGAGATATACATACATACATACATACATACATACATACATACATACATACACACACACACACACACACACACATATAGTTTGTTTGTTTGTTTGTTTGTTTGTTTTTTTGGAAGACAAAAGCATGTCACTATAGGCTAGGCTGCCCTAATAGTCCCAGGAATCCTCCTGCCTTAGCCTCCTGAGTGGGGCATGTGCTGAATCCTCCTGAGTCATAAGGACCAGAGAGACTCAGGCGAACTCCTCTCAACCAAGATCCCCAATGAGTCTGAGGTCCCATCCCTCTGCCTGAGCCCCATTCCTCTACCTTTCTCATGTCCTGTCTCAGAAGCATCAAATGTCTCTCTATTCAGGTCATCTGAGCCTAGAGACACCTATGGGCTCCAATCCTGGGCCTGGAGTTGTGGCAAGGGCATGTGCCCTAGGAAATTCTCCACCCCCCCAGCCTATGCTGGAGGTGGGGTAGGAGAGAGGGCAACACCTGACACCCCATTGCTGGGCCTCTAGGCCTAGAAAGGAGTGACAGACAGCTGGTACCACAAACCACAGGGTCTGACAGGTGACAGCTGGGAGAGGCCTGCAGGGCACTGTACAAGCCAGCTTGTAAATAAGTCAGGAGGAAGGGCAGGATCGACCTTCTCCAGTTCCCAGGTGCAGAGCCAGCCAGACCAGAGGCAGGAAGCTCCCTGCCTTAGCCTCCAGGAAACCAAGGGTCCTCCCCAAGACCTCCCTAACTCTTGTTCTCTTCTTTTCCTTTCTAACCCTGCCCCCATTCCCAGCACACCTGCTTTCTCATGACCTCCAACTTGTTGTGTGGCCAAGGATGACCTTGAACTCTGGATGCTCCTGCCTCGACCTCCTAAGTGCTGGGTTAAATGGGGTGCACCACCATGCAAGTTTTATATAGCACTGGGGTTGCTGTATGCAGAACCGGGGAGCTGCAGCCCCACACCTGGTTTTGTTTGTTGAGATGGGATCTCATGTTTCGCAGTGTCACACACTGGGTTCCAACTCACTGAGGCTGGCCTTGGACTCCTGATCCCCCTGCTTTTACAAAAGCCCCAAATGCTAAGATGACTATAGAATGTCACCATCAAATGCAGCACTTAAAATAAAAACAAAAAGGTCTTATTATGTAACCCAGCCTGGAATTGAATTTATAGCAATCCTCCTGCCTCAGCCTCCGGAGTTCTGGGATTACAATTCTGAACCACCACACCTGGCCTCCCTTACTGTGAAGTGACCCATCCCAGGAGTCCCTTCTGTGTAGCTGGCTCACTGCTAGCCCATGTCACGGACACAGAGGAAGCAGAGGAGCCCCTACCCTCAGTCCTGCAGAAGAGGCAGGTCCAGCCTCAGAGAGGAGAAGCCAGGGTGAGTAATGTAGGAGTGGGAGAGTCCAGGTTACTAGGGGGCTGGAGGTTAGGCTCTGGGAGACTCAGGCTCCATTATTGGAATCTGAAGCTAGTGGAGTGACAGAGAGTGATGTGACCAGGTGAGGGGCCAGTCCAGGGGGTGGTCTGTGTAGATTTGGTATGACAGATGTATCCTTGTGTGCATGTGTGAGTATGTGAATGTGTAGGCCAGAGGTCCAACCTGTGTGCCGTTACACAGGAGCCATCCATCTTGGTTTGGGATAGAGTCTGTCACTGATCTGGCTCAGGATTTGCTTTCTGCCTTTCCAGTAGTGGGATTACAAGTGGACAAACGAGTCTCATACATTTTCTTTTTTTTTTTTTTCTCTTTTTTCTTTTTTTCGGAGCTGGGGACCGAACCCAGGGCCTTGCGCTTGCTAGGCAAGCGCTCTACCACTGAGCTAAATCCCCAACCCCTCTTTATTTTTTTAAAAAAAGAATAATTTACTTTAAACTCGTGTGCATGCATGTTTTGACTGCATGAGGGTAATGGATCCCTTGGAACTGGAGTTACAGTCACTTGTGGCTGCCATGTAGGTGCTGAGATTTGAACTCAGGACCTCTGGAAGAACAGCCTGTGCTCCTAACCCGCTGAGCCATCTCTCCAGCCTTTTTTGGGTACCTGGAATTGAACTCAGTCCTCAGGAAAATGAACAGCAAACATTTTACCCACTGAGCCATCTCTTTAGCCTTATTCCTGCATTCCCATTCAAAGGTCTTTGGGGCCCAGGGCAGCAGCCTAGTCTAAAACAATAGCCTCTTTCTCTCTTTATTTTGGTTCTTTGTCAGCTGTTTATTGAGCTGGTACCAAGGGTGATATGGATCGCAGGGCCTTGCACATGCTAAGTATCCGTTCTGTCACTGAGCTGGACTCAGCAGGAGGCAGAAGCAGAAGGATGGTAAGTTCAAGGCCAGCCCATATATTGACTTCCTGGCCAGCTAGGGCTACCTAGAAAGACTAGGGGTTTTGTTTGTTTGTTTGTTTGTTTGTTAAAAAGAGAGAGTAAGGGGGAAAAAGGACCAATGAGAGGATTCAGTGGGCAAAGGCACTGATCATCAAGCTGGAGGCTATGAGTCTAATCCCCAGGGCTCCTGTGGTGAAGGACAGAAATGACAGTTGTCCTCTGACCCATCTATAGAGTGTTAACACATGTGTGCATGCACACAGGCACACACACACACACACACACACACACACACACACACACACACAGGTAAATTAATTTATAAAACAGTTAAAAAAAACAAACAAACAAACAAAAAAAACAGAATCTCTTATGCAATGTATGGAAGCCTCACCTGTCAATGAATTGCCATTGACCTCTTATCTTAATCAGGAAGTGGGGAGGTAGACTTCTGGTACAGAGAGGATTTCTGAGATAGAGTGAGGCACTCACTGGAGGTTCATCCCAAACTCTGAGGAAGATGGTTACATGAACCTGAGGAGAAATAACTGACCACATGGCAGCACTTGGAAGAAAATTAATGGGATAATCCAGTCAGGGCTAGCTGGAACAAACCAAAGCTTTTGACCCAGGCAACTCTTCATAATAATTCAGTCTCAAGGTCGCCATTTTGTGAACCCGGGGGAAGCCCGTGGTCATATCCCTCCCACGTCAGGCTGCTTCGGTGGGTACTGATTAGGTTCCACAGCAATCACAAAGGGTCCTGACTTCCTGCTGTGTCAGAAGGGATTTACAGGCTGGAGAGAGAGGCTGTCCTTCCAAAGGACCGGGTTTCGTTTCACAGCACCGGCACAGCGGCTCACAACTAAAGATACAGCCAATCTAACACCCTCTCTCCGCTTCTAGGGATGTCAGACGTGGGTATTATCACACAGATGCTGGTGAAAGACCCATACAGGTAAAGTGATAAGATAAACTACAAAAGCAAAGGGTCGTTGCTCAGTCACGTGACCTGTCCAGATTCTAATCCTGCCTCTCGTCTCCCTCGATTCTTCCTTTGCTTTCTTCTTCCCCCCATCTCTCCCTTCCTTGAGAGAAGAAAAGAAAACCTTTTTCTTTTACAGTATGGGTACTTAAATTCCTAAACAGTTCAAAATTGGCAAAGTGGTTCAGTATTGGTAAAGTGGATTGGGTTCCACATTCCAGCTTCATTTCTTTCTTTCTTTTTTTTTTTTTTTTTTTTCTTTTTCCGGAGCTGGGGACTGAACCCAGGGCCTTGCGCTTGCTAGGCAAGCGCTCTACCACTGAGCTAAATCCCCAACCCCCCAGCTTCATTTCTTGTTCTTCAACTACTCTCTCTCCGTTGTTGCAGAATTCAAATCTCTTGTCTGTGTGCAAACTTATCTAAGAGTTGTACAGGAACCCTGTGGCTACGGGGTCTTCCTGTCCCCCAGTGGGAGCTACGGACCTCCCAGAAATCACTTTCTAGGAAAGAGGCGGGTTTAAAGGCCAGCAGGAAATGGATCGTTTATGTCTTTAGCTCTTAGCTCGGTGCCTTTGGCCGCTGAAATGTGTACAGTCCTGTGGGTGGACTTGGGTTTAACCCGATGAATTGTGGGAACGGAAACAAATGCATGACAGAACCACGTGCGGGTGAGGGCTGCTTTTCTTACTAAGCCAGAAGAACATGGCTGCCGGGAAGACTACAGAAACAGGGTGAGAGGGGTCACTGAATAAAGGTACTTGCTGCCTTGTTTGAAGACCTGAGTTCTGTCTCCAGGCCCCACGTGGTAGAAGGAGAGAGCCTGCTAAGAATGAGAGTTGTCCTCTGGCTCCAACACTTTCATGAGTGTGCGCACGCTCACGGTAAATAAAGAAACGTAATTTTACGTTATTGAAAGGTTAAAAAAAACCTTTTCAACAATGAAAAGATGGTGTCGTATTTTCATAAAACCTATATCCATCCTGAATATCCTTTTTGGTTTGAGACAGTGTGTCACCGTGTGGCCCAAATTGACCTGCCACTCACTACAGGTGACCCAGGGTAGCTTCTTCTGAGTTCCAATAATTCTGCCTCAGCCTTGTGAGGGCTGAGATTCCAGTGGATAACACTGTCCTTCAAAAGCTGTGATGGAGGCTGGTGGTGGTGGTGCATGCCTTTAATACCAGCAGGGAGGCAGAGGCAGGTGGGTCTTGCCATTCACAGTCAGCCTGGCCTGCAGAGTGAGTTGTAGGACAGCCAAAGTCACACAGAGAAACCCTGCTTCCTCCTCCAACAAGCCCTCTCTGCCCCTTCCGAGGCTAGCCTTTCCCTCCAGCCCCTTATGCCCCTCTTTTCTCCTGAGGTCGATGCTGTCTGTGGCCCAGGATGGTCAGTACCTTGGAATCCTTCCATAGTGAAGATTGCAGTCTCGAGCTGCGGGTGAGGTCCTAGTAGAACAGACTGAGCCCAGTAGTCTCCTCTGCTCCACCTATGGGTATTCACCAGACTTTCCAAAGGAGACATTCTTCAGGGCATTTCCCAGGTGGTCCACAGAGCCCAGGAAGTGACTCTTGGCTCTCCTCCTGCCACAGCCCAGCCTCTCCTTGCCCTTCTTTATACCCTTGGGGAAGCCCCAGGCCTTTCTCCCACTGATGAAATTCGAAGGAATCTGGGTAGGAGGTTGGGCCAGTGGGAAGAAAGCTGGCTGGAACCAGTTTGAGTATTGCTTTCACTGGGGGCAGGCAGTGGGGCAGAACATTCCCAGCCAATCCTGATCCACAAACTTCAACCTCAGTGTCCTGGCCCAAACTCACCCTATGTGTCCCAAAGTTCCTTGGTTCAGTAGTTCTCTTTCCTCCTCCTTCTAAGTCTGCTATTTTTTACCACTGAGGGTAACGAAACAATGCCTAGATTAACAATGCAGTTTGTGGTGAATTGGCCATTTAAAATTTTTTTTTTTTTATTTATATATCTGTGTGTGTGTGTGTGTGTGTGTGTGTGTGTGTGTGTGTGTGTGTGTGTGCATGTACCATGCTCCTACATGGAGCACCCAATCTGTGATGGAGGAAAAAAAAGACTGGTTTTTCGCTCAAGCATGAGGGCCTGAGTTCAAATTCAAGCATTCATGTAAAAGCCTGGCACAGCAGTGAATGATTTTTTTTTTTTTTTCCCGGAGCTGGGGACCAAACCCAGGGCCTTGCGCTTGCTAGGCAAGTGCTCTACCACTGAGCTAAATCCCCAAGCCCAGCAGTGAATGATTCTAACTCTCCCTAACTCTGCTGCTGGCAGACACAGACAACAGCCAGGAGGACCTCAGGGGTTTGCTGGCCCCAAGTCTAGACAAAATTAATGAGCTCAGGTTCTGTGAAAGACCCTGTCTCAAAAAACAAAAGAGGAATAGATAGTCTCTCTCTCTCTCTCTCTCTCTCTCTCTCTCTCCTCTCTCTCTCTCTCCCTCCTCCCTCCCTCCCCTCCCTCCTCCCCCCCCATTTGTTTTACAGACTGGGTTTCTTTTTTCTTTTTTTTATGTAGCCCTGCCTGTCCTAGAACTCCCTCTGAAGACCAGGGTTGGCCTTGAACTCACAGAGATCTTCCTGCCTCTGCCTCCAGAGAGATGGTATTAAAGATGTCCCCTTTCTAGGGGTCCTGTTGTGAATAATCAGTTATTAACCACCATTAGATTCTTTTTTAAAAAGTAAAATTAAAAAAAGGGGCTGGGGGTTGGGGATTTAGCTCAGTGGTAGAGCGCTTGCCTAGCAAGCACAAGGCCCTGGGTTCGGTCCCCCAGCTCCGAAGAAAGGGAAAGAAAAAAGGGGGGGGGGCTGGAGAGATGGCTCAGCGGTTAAGAACACTGACTGCTCTTCCAGAGGTCCTGAGTTCGAATCCCAGCAACCACATGGTGGCTCACAGCCATCTGTAATGGGATCCGATGCCCTCTTCTGGTGTGCTTGAAGACAGCTACAGTGTACTCATATATAAGAAGAAAATCTTTTACTGTTTTTCTTTTTCTTTCTTTTTTTCAGAGCTGAGGACCAAACCCAGGGCCTTGTGCTTGCTAGGCAAGCGCTCTACCGCTGAGCTAAATCCCCAACCCTGAAGAAAATCTTTTTTAAAAAAAAAAAAAGATTCTTTTTCCTGCGGTGAGGTGCATATGGATGGGTATGGCCCCTTTTGGAGCCTTTGCACCCTCTCCGGCCCTGCCGCCTTCCCGGCCCCGCCCCTTGCTGTGCAGTTTTACTCAGCATTGGATGCCCTCTTTGATCTTGGCTCCGCCCCTCGTTTAGACCAGACGCCCAGTGTTCCATACCCAATCAGCGCTTGTGGGACGGCCTCCGCCTTTTCAAGTTCCGCCCTCTGCTTTTAATCCTAGTCGCTTCCTTCCAGCGGGGTCAGAGCCACGCGGCAGGGTCTGGACTTCTTCCCTTATCCCATTTGCTCCACTTTCCATATCCCCGTGCTACTTACTATTTGCATATGGAAATCTGACTTTGTCTCCAGAGCTCGAAACCCTCAATCCACACCTTTAGGGCTCTGGAACCCAAGAATCCGAGTCAGGCAGCCTAGACCTGGGATCACGGATCTTGGGTTCCCGGAGCCAGACATCCCGGATCTACACCACCTGAGCGTCCTTAATCCTTCAGGGAATCAAAGACCGCTACGTCTTGATCTGAAGAACTGTTCGCCACCCCAACAAAAAAACGAAAAGCTACAAAGGCGCTCTCAACTCCCAGTTTTCGGAAATTCGACATCACCGGGGGAAAAAGGGATCTCCGCGCCCAGCTCAGGAAGCTTAGGACCCTCCAGTCTCAGAAATCCAGTGGACGCACAACTTCAGGGACCGTTGCAAAGTTTCAGCCTCCTCTCTCCGTCCTAAGGACCTCACATCCAGTCTCTAGGCGCACAAGGAACCCCTCCGTTGCGGCTCAACATGGCAGTGGATCCTCCTAAGGCTGACCCCAAAGGGGTGGTGGCGGTGGATCCCACCGCGAACTGTGGCTCGGGGCTGGGGTCCAGAGAGGACCAGGGAGCGAAAGCAGGTGGCTGCTGCAGTTCCCGGGACCAAGTGAGCCGCTGCCTTCGCGCCAACCTGCTGGTTCTGCTCACGGTGGCGGCGGCGGTGGCTGGCGTGATGCTAGGTCTGGGGGTCTCGGCGGCGGGCGGTGCTGAGGCGCTGGGCCACGCGCGCTTTACCGCTTTCGCCTTCCCGGGAGAGCTGCTGTTGCGTCTGCTGGAGATGATCATCCTGCCGCTCGTGGTGTGCAGCCTGATCGGAGGTGCAGCCAGTCTGGACCCTAGCGCGCTCGGCCGTTTGGGCGCCTGGGCCCTGCTCTTTTTCCTGGTCACCACACTGCTCTCTTCGGCTCTCGGCGTGGCCTTGGCCCTGGCGCTGAAGCCGGGCGCCGCCTTTGTTGCCATCAACTCCTCTGTTGTAGACTCCAGTGTCCACAGAGCACCCACCAAAGAGGTGCTGGATTCCTTTCTGGAACTCCTGAGGTGCGTTCCCGCCAGGCAGTGGGGTGGGAAGGGACCAGTGCAAGCGTGCAGTCTTTCTGCTTTATCCCTCCGGAGTGCAGGGATCACACGGGTGTACCGCCACTAGTGACGAAGGTTGGGCGCTCCAGAATGAGACATGCCTTCTAGAGTCTTAGGAAAACAAGGTAATGGTGACAGGACCTCTAACATCTTGGAGGGGTGAACTTTTGCGGAAGTTCCCTACATTTGGGGGCGGTCCTAGACTTGGAGGGCTTTTAGAGAAAGGAAAAATATTAAACCTTCTTAAAATATTAAAATAAGACGACTTTTGGAGACAGTACAGCCAAGCATGGCATTGAGCTCCTCGTCACCCTTCTTCCATCTCCCAAGTGACTGGGATGAAGGCGCATCATTTTGCTTCCTAAAACCAAGTCTGCTACAGGTAGCTCAGGCTGCTGTCCTTGCCTCAGCCTCCTTCCTTGGCTTGCAAGAGAAGTGTTAGAGACACAAGGTCTGTCCTAAGAAGAGTCAGAACAACCCCTCTCCTACGCTCGCCCCCCCTCATCCCGGCTATCCCCTTCTTCCCAGCACCCCTATCCAAATTAACAGGTGTGATGAACCACTAAAGAAAAACAATCAAGAACGCTGTGCAAACTACTGGGAGGGATTCTTTGGGTGGCAAAGGGGGCAGAGGTGAGGCTCCTGGCTAAGGATTTGGAGCCAGGGTCTGCGCCCCTTTTTCTCCTATGAGCCTTGGAGGTCCAGTGGTGATGTGAGGGGCTGCCTGATTCCCATTGATAGGAGGGTCCCCGCTTCTTGCTCACTCTCTCTAACCCTCCTTAGTCCACCTGCGCCAGGCAGCCAGCCTTCCGGGTGCCTTCTCCCCTCCCTGCCCTACGGTCTCATTTCCTCTTGTGTGCTCCCTTTCAATGCCTCCTCCATAGCGGAGAGTGACATTTATTCTTCTTGTACCCTCCCCACTTTGGAGGTCTCTAGACTCTAGGTCCACGTGGCCCTGCCACGAGGCCCTCTGTTTCAGCATCTTCAGATTGGGGATTTCCTGGAAGGAAGAGAGAGGCGGGGGGCGGGGTGAGGGTGGGGGTGGGGATGTGGAAGCAGTGAGTCAGAAAACAGGGCATCCTCTGCTTCTGGGTCATAGTATGGGATGATATAGAGGATTGGGCTCTTGGTGTCCGTGGTGAGGATACCTTCTGGCTGGCAGAGATTAGCTGGGTCCTGAGCCCTGCCCAGGGCTGCTAATAGGCACACCCACCTTCAGGCTGTTTGTGAGCCGAGGCTTTTCCTCCCGGGCAAGCTCTAAAGGGCTGGAACTCACACTTGGCTGGCTGACCACTGTCTTAGCCGGAACACTTCACAGTCAGCTTTCAGGCAGGTAAACATGGGCCTTCAGAAGCCCAGGTCGCCTTAAATCAGTGGCAAGGCACACATACCCACGAGGGACCAGGCACTCTTTACGTTTTTATTTTATGTGCGTGAGTGTTTTGCCAACATGTATGTGTGTGCACTTCATGTGTGCCTGGTGCCCGCAGATGCCAAAGGAGGTTATTGGATTCCCTGGGACTGAAGTTAGAGGGGATTGTAAGCTGCCATGTGCATGCTGGGATTCTTTTTTTTTTTTTTTTGGTTCTTTTTTTTCGGAGCTGGGGACCGAACCCAGGGCCTTGCGCTTCCTAGGCAAGCACTCTACCACTGAGCCAAATCCCCAACTCCTCATGCTGGGATTCTTTAGCCGTTCCCTTGACCCCCGAGTCTCCTGCACTAGCACACTTAGTGGGACCACTTTTGGGGTTTTTTTTTGGGGGGGGAGTGGGGTGAGATAGGGTTTCTCTGTTCCTGGGACTCGTAGAAATCCACTTGTCTTTTGCACACACACACCCCCATCCCCTGTGCTGGATTAAAGCCGTGCAACACCATTGGCATGGTACCATTTACAACTGTGCCCCTGGCCATGTGACTGCTTAGGCCAGCGTTCAAGAGTCGGTGTACAAGTCAGACATGGCCGCCCACACTGCCAAGCCACAGCCCGGTAGGGTGGAAGAAAGAAGATCAAGAGTTCTAGGCAGTCCTGGGTCCCGTGAGGATCTCTCTCCCCCAAGAACAAGGACAAGCTCTCCCTTGAGAAAGGTTCTTGCCTTTCTGTGCCTCCGGTTCCCTTCATTTATCTATGGGGTTTTTAAGACAGGGTCCTTGCGGTTGTCCCCGTGCCTGCACCAACGCACCTGGAGTTCCCTTCAGTTAAAAAGGGGTTGGCTATGTAAAGCAGTAAATGTGCCCCCTGGCATATGGCAGGCACCCGCCACACACCAGTGGCCATGCAAGGACAGATGCATATTCATGACTGGAACAGCAGTCCCACTGTTCATCATGTCCGTGGCCTCCCCCACGCTCTCTCACCCTCCAGCCGGCTCCTTAGGGATAACCCTCCAGGAAGTAGCTGATGCAAGAACCCCAGGGTGTTAAATGGTCTCTGGGGGGTGGAGCTCAGTCCTGGTGTGACCCCGCCCTTGCCAGCCTCTCAAAAGCCTAGTTTCCCCCTCCAACCCACAATTCCTTGGTTCTGACACACCCACTTCCTGGGGCCACAGGAGGGTAATTGGAACTCCCACATCCTGGGAGAGGTGTGCTGGCCTGCTCCTCCAGCCAGCTACCCCAAGGGGCTGAAGGATGACAGGTCTGAGGCAAGCCTGGGCTTACAGATTAAGGCTAGCCTGGGTAAACTTAGCAAGACCCTGTCTCAAAAAATGAAAATATCTCTGAGGATGTAGTTCAGTTGTAGAGTAGGTAAGGTCCTTGCCTTCTACCTCTATGTGGCAAAAAACAAAAACAAAAGTTGGCCAGCCAGGAGGTGGGGGCAGGGCTCAGGGCTTAGGAACCTTTTTTTTTTTTTTTTTTTTTTTTTTTTTGCCAAGGCTGATTGGTGACCTGAAGCTGCTTTCTGGAACCCACACAATAGAAAACAGGAGTAGGGAGCATGTGTGCCCCAAGCAATTACATGTTTATGGCCAGGCATGATGGTGCATCTCTTTAATTCCAGCACAGTGGCAGGGGCAAGTGGATCTCTGTGAGTTCAAGGCCAGCCAGGGCTACATAGTGAGACACTCTCAAAAGAAAAATTTATATGTAGAGTGATGGTTTTCTGTGTGTGAATTAAAATGTGACTGTAATCTCGTAGTTCAGCAGCCCCTTTCTTAAGCAACCAAGAGAGGTTCCCATCCCCACCCTCCCTGGACCGTAACTAACATAGGTGTTTGTTTCTGCAGGAATATGTTCCCCTCCAATCTGGTGTCTGCTTCTGCTGCCTTCCGCATTGTGAGTCCTCTGGGGTGTGCTGAGGGGCTTAGGGGTGGGTGGTTATGGTCTAGAGAAGGGAAATGCATGTAGGAGCTTCCTTAGAGAGTTCTAGGTTTGCCACTGAGACTCATCCATGCCTTTCTCATTAAGAATTGAGATTCTGGGGGTTGGGGATTTAGCTCAGTGGTAGAGCACTTGCCTAGCAAGCGCAAGGCCCTGGGTTCGGTCCCCAGCTCTGAGAAAAAGAAAAAAGAAAAAAAAGAATTGAGATTCTGGAGGGGACTGGCCGGACAATAGGTAGCCATGTCCTGTATGAGAAGATGACCACCGTTTAATTCTCAGAACACACCGTGGTCCTCTGACCTCCCAACACTTTCAGGAGTGTACATGTGCACATGTGTATGGGTGAGTGTGTGCATGTGCCACACACACACAATGTTAAATTTTAAAAAGAAATGAGAATATGGGAGAGGCTGAAATACTAACTGAGAAAGGCTGGGGTTGAGCAGAGAGTTCAGGCTAGACAAGGAGATAGTATCTTGATAAATGCCATTGGTGTGAACCGCTCTTAACCTGTAATCCCAGCACTTGGAAGGGACCCCATCTGCAGTTTGCTACCTCGCATGTATCTAAAGACATCAACACATCTGGAATACATGTGACCTAATGGGTGGAGGCCCAGCAGAGCTTTGCTCTGGCCCAGTGTAGCCCCCACCCACACCCCTTCCCTCTCTTTGTCTTTTGGATCTTTCAAAAAGTTGGTGTGTATTTAGATTTAAACTTGGGATTAGTGTGCAACCCTTGAGACTGGGGTTGTGGCTCAGTGGGTAGTGTGCTTGCCTAGCATGCTTGAAGTCCTGGGTTCCATTCCCAGAGCACTGAGTAAACCAAGCATTGTGTCAGACACCTGTGATTCCAGTAATAAGTAGGAGTAAAATATTTTAGGAGCTCAGGGCCATCTCTGGCTACATAGGGAGTTGTAGGCTAGCCTGGGCTACAAGAGGCTATCTTAAAGAGTGGGGCTGGAGGGTTTGGAGTATGGGGGGGGTGAGCATGGTAGTAGGGAGCCATGATGACAGTTGACACTAATCCTTCCAATCTGTCTTCAGCCATGTGGCGCCTGTCCACAGAGGAGCAATGCAACCATGGACCAGGTGAGCAAGACAAGGTCTGAAGAAGCTCCACACTCCTGGCCCGATGTGGCTTTCAGTTTACCTTCCTCCCTTTGCTGTTTGAGTCTTCCCCCAAAAATGTATAGTGTGGGTGCTGGAGAGATGGCTCAGTGGTTTAGAGCACTGGCTGCCCTTCTAGAGGTCCTGAGTTCAATTCCCAGCACCCATGTGGCAACCGACAACTGTCTGTAATTACAGTTCCAGGGGGATCTGACACCTTCACACAGATGTAGATGCAGTCAAACACATTTAAAAGGAAAAAACCCAAAAAACAGTAAAGCATGAAATTTGATTTAAAGTTTGCAGTCCAAACTGGCAGCAGTGGCTCCTGGTGCTCTAACTGAGGTGGGCTGAGCTTTCTCACATCAAATTTTTTTTTAAGGTGTTATCTCTCTGTGTAATCCTGACTGTCCTCAAACTTGCTCTGTAGACCAGGTTGGCTACAAATTGTGAGATCTCTCTGCCTCCTGGGGTTAAATGTGTGCCCCCACCACACCCAGCTTCCACATAAATTTTTTCATTCTTCATTTATTTTTATTTATTTCTTAGTTTTCACTTTACATCCTGATTGCTGCCCCTTCCCATTCACCTCTTTCCACAATTCTTTCCCCCTCCCTGCCCTTTTCCTTTGAGAGGGTGAAGGCACCCCCTGGGTCACCCCCCACCCTGGTACATCAGGTCTCTGAGGGGCTAGGTTCATCCTCTCCCACTGAGGACAGGCAAGGCAGCCCAGTTAGGGGAGCATATCCCGCAGAGAGGCCACAGCTTTTGGGATAGCCTCTGCTCTAGTTGATTGGGACCCACGTGAAGACTGAGATACACACTTGCTGCGTATTTTTTGTTTTTTTAAGACAGGGTTTTCTCTGTGTGGCCATGGCTGTCCTGGAATTCAGAAGGATTGTAGGAGGGGGTGACTGGGCGAGGAATTGTAATCGGGATATAAAGTGAATAAATAAAAAGAAATGAAGGGCTGGAGAGATGGCTCAGCGGTTAAGAGCACCATCTGCTCTTCCAGAGGTCCTGAGTTCAATTCCCAGCAACCACATGGTGGCTCACAACCATCTGGAATGGGATCCGATGCCCTCTTCTAGTGTGTCTGAAGACAGCTACAGTGTACTTATATAAAGTAAATAAATAAATCTTAAAAAAAAAAAGAAATGAAAATGAAAAAAAAAAAGTGGTGCCCCATCCCTCCAGAGGCAGAGACCCGAGATCCCTGAATTCGAGGCCAGGCTGCTCTTGGGGAGGCCTAGGTCGTCTATCCTGTGTATGCTCTTTGGTTGGTGGTTCAGTTTCCGAGAGTTCCAAAATCAGGTCAATTGATCTGGTCTTCCTGTGGGGTTCCTATCACCTCTGGGGCCCATAATCCTTCCCCCGACTGCATTTGCCTGCAGGCCAGTCAGATCAAGGCTGTTTCCCAGTCGATACTGTTCCTTCTTCCAAGACGAATTTAGCTTGTATAAAGCTGACAAAACAAAACCCAAAAACCAAACAAAAAACCAAAAATAACCAACCAGCCGGGATCAGCAGTGTTGGGTACTCAGTGGCTGTGCAGATGGCTTACACGCTTTCCCCACCTTACCTCTGTTCCTTCCTGAAGCCTCACTGTGAGATGAAGATGAACATCCTGGGCTTGGTCGTGTTCGCTATAGTCTTTGGTGTGGCTCTGAGGAAGCTGGGGCCCGAGGGTGAGCTGCTCATCCGATTCTTCAACTCCTTCAATGATGCCACCATGGTCCTGGTCTCCTGGATTATGTGGTAGGTGTTGGGAACAAGGGGTGGGCATGTCTGTTGTGTGACACAGGGGAGCCTCCCAATGTGCTTCCTAGAGCCCAAAGGGTTCTGCATTCAGATCTCGTGTCCCCCATTCCCTGGCTGTGTGACTTTGGGGCAGTGACTTGCCTTCTCTGTGCCTCAGTCTCCCCGTTGTAAACGGTGATTACCCTGTAGTCCATGGGTGCTAGGACTGATACATTTGCCTTCTTGATCATTCTAGAAGGTGATGGAAGACAGCCAAACAGATGTACCACGGCTTTAATGTAATAGCATGGCTCCTTTTGAACTGAGGATCTGAGTGTAGGTGAACCGCAGAAGCACAGGAAAGAAGTTTATTTGGAGCCGGAGAGTGCTTGCCTCACTGGTGTCGTGGGCACCCTGTGTTCTATCCCTGTGCCTGGTTCTAACTATTGAGCAGCCCCTGGTGTGAGGACTGGCCTTTGGTTTTTCATAAATGACTTCAGGAAATGAAAGTGAAAACCACCTACAGGGACCTCTGGCTTTCCTCCTGTCCATCTGCCCCGACATCTAGTCCACCCACCTGGCCTGGATGTAAAGATCAGAAATGGAGAGAAAAGACAAGATGGCTACTTCCACAAACCTTTCACTCCCCCCTCAAAAAGTAATAGTAACAACAACTCCCCCGATTCCAAGATAGAACTTTCCTGGGGCTGGAGAGATGCCTCAGTGATTAAGAGCCCCGGCTGTCCGTCACTGGACCCCTTTTTGTTACTCAGCATCCACATGGTATCTTGCAAGCATCTCTAACAGATTCCAGGGAATCTGTTGGCCCCTTCTGGCCTGTGTGGGCAATCGCACTCATGTGGTACACAGCCATACAAGCCAAACCCCCAACATGTAAAATAAAAATGAATCTTTAAGAAAAGTAACTTTCGGGTTGGGGATTTAGCTTAGTGGTAGAGCGCTTGCCTAGGAAGCGCAAGGCCCTGGGTTCGGTCCCCAGCTCCGAAAAAAAAAAAAAAAAAAAGAAAAGTAACTTTCCAATGGCTGGAGAGATGGCTCCGGGGTTAACATTACTCACTGCTCTCCCAGAGGACCTAGGTTTGATTACAAACATTCACGAGGTGGCTGATAATCATTTGTAATCCCAGTTCCAGGGGTCAGGCCCCCTGTACTGGCATTTTAGGGCCCCAGATATGTACAAGATGAGTGGACATTCATGTAGTCAAAACACTCAAACACGTAGAATGACATGGAAAACTCTTAGCCTGGCATGGTGGAACGTGCCTTTAATGTTAGTGCTCAGGAGACAGAGGCCAGTGGATAGATCTTTGTGGGTTTAAGGTTTGTTTGTTCTACTTAGCCAGTGCCAATTGGTGAGGCAAACTGTAAGATACTATCTTAAAAAACAAAAGAAAGTGTGCAGAGCAGTGGTGGAGCATGCCTTTAATCCCAGCACGTGGGAGGCAGAAGCAAGGAGTTCAAGAAACAAAACAAGGGCTGGAGAGATGGCTCAGCGGTTAAGAGCACTGAGTGCTCTTCCAGAGGTCATGAGTTCAATTCCCAGCAACCACATGATGGCTCACAACCATCTGTGAGGAGATCTGATGCCCTCTTCTGGTGTGTCTGAAGACAGTGACAGTGTACTCATATACATAAAATGAATAAATAAAATCTTTTAAAAAATTAATTAACAAAACAAAACGTCAAGTTTTCGTGTAACGCTGCTTTTGAGAGGCCGAGGTTGGCAGGTTTTTTGAGTTCAAGGCTAGACCAGGGCTACGAAAAGAAACCCAGCATGAAAAAAGCCAAAACTAAGCCAGCCATGCTCACTGGATAAGCTTTTTGTTGGACATTTTTGGAAATAGGGTTTCACTATGTAACCTAGACTTCCTATATCTCCTAATTTCCCTACTCTTGGACCCAAGAGATGGGAACCCAGGCACCCACCACCATATTCGATGCTGTGTGTGTGTGTGTGTGTGTGTGTGTGTGTGTGTGTGTGTGTGTGTGTGTGGCTGTTGATCTCTTTGGTGGAGTCCTACCCACCCACCCCCCTAGCCCCTCACTGGAGGGGGTGGGTGTTCTAGGTTCTGCCACTGAACCAGATACCTGCCCCCTAGTGTGTCTTGATCAGGAGGAAGACATGGCGGGGAAGGGCCAGGTGAGGTGGCAAAAAAGCTTTTGTCTATGCGGCTCAGAAAAGCTTCAGAGACAGCTTGGTTTCCCTCCCCGGTGCTGCCGTTTCCCAGCTCTGGGTGCTACTCCAAGTTAGACTTAACTTCCCTATGCCTCAGCTTTTCTCTGCAGAAAATGGTGCCATCACAGCTGCTTCAGAAGTCACAAAAGGGTTTATACACCTTCTCAGGCCACTGCCTGTTCTGCTCTCTGCTCACAGTAAACAATGGCAAATGTTTATTTAAGCATTTGAGCTTATGAAATTCCTGGGCACATCTGAGTGGCTAGGACTTGCCCAACTGACCCACCCTCGTTGCTCAGGTAGCTGGGAACTGGTGCCTTTCTTTTGTGTAAAGGACAAGGAACTGAGGAGACAATCGGCCGTGACTGCAGAGCAAGAGGGTATTAGGGAAACCGGGCTAACAGCAAGTGCATCATGGGAGTCTTTGCAGTAGGACACAGGGAGGGTTTTTGCACCAGAAGTGGGTCTGTGTACAGATACCTCCCAGGTAGTGTCTCGCTTCATCCTTTAGCAATTCCCGGAGGTTAGTAGCATTACCTTGTCTGGTTGGTGTTTTCTTTTATTCTGTGGCGAAGTTTAAAAGCAGGTCTTTGAGCTATCATTGAGCCATACTGCTGAGCCACACCTGTCAGCCCTCTTTTTACTTTCTGAGGGAGGGTTTTATTGCCTTGAATTATTATTCTATGTGTGGGTATGTATAGATTTACATTTTACGTGGGTAAGTGTTTGACCTACATGTATGTCTGTGCACCATGTGTATTCAGTGTCTGTGGATGTCAGAAAAAACCACCAGATCACCTAGAAGTGGAGTTTAAGGCTTATGAGCCACCATGTGGGTCCCAGAAATAAACCTGGATCCTGGAGAAAATAGCCAGCATTCTTATTTGCTGAGCCATCGATCTCTCCAGCCTCGAGCCTTGGAATTTGGATCCTCATAGCTTAACTTCCTAAGTGTCTGGTGGGCTGTCAGTCATCCATGATCAAAGGCTTGGGTGGGGTATGTTGCAAGTACCACAGACCTGAGAGTTAGAGTGACCCAGGAACACCGTTCTTTTTTCCTGAAGGACAGCAGCTGCTTTAACAAGCAATTGACTCAGAGTAATGGGTGCTTTCTTTCTCTCATTCACCCTCAAGTCTACATCTGAGGTCGCTGTTCTGGTAGGGATGGAAACGGGTGCGCATGCGCGGGCTTTTATTTCGTAGCTGTTTTATCTTCGTGTCTCAGACAGTTATCTGAGTCTCTGACCAGACAGTCCTGGACTGGTGCTCTGGATAACTCCAGACTTCTAGGAAAGGTTGAGAAGTGTGGTCAACTGAAGTGCTGCGTACAGAGAGTGACTGTGACAGTCCCATGATCAGCAGCAGCAATCTGTCTATGTGATTGATGATCAGGTACGCCCCCATTGGCATCTTGTTCCTGGTGGCGGGCAAGATTGTGGAGATGAAAGACATCCGCCAGCTCTTCATCGGCCTCGGCAAATACATCGTGTGCTGCCTGCTGGGCCACGCCATCCACGGGCTCCTGGTTCTGCCTCTCATCTACTTCCTCTTTACCCGCAAAAACCCTTATCGATTCCTGTGGGGCATCGTGACACCCCTGGCTACAGCTTTCGGGACCTCTTCTAGGTGAGATCTGCTACCAAATGTAACAAAGGGAACTGGGAGGGTGTATCAGTGTTTGAAGACCTGTATTATGTCTGGGGTCATTTGATGTGGACGCAGATGTCTTTCTTTTTAATTTTATTTTTACTTTTTTTGTTCAGTTTTTCTTTTCTTTCTTAACTTTTATTTTTATTTTCTATGTATCAGTGTTTTACCTGAATGTCTGTTTGCAGTGTGCCTACTTGCCCACAGGCCAGGTCTTTGATTTTCCCTGAGTTTGTTACAGCTGTGAGCCACCATATAGGTGCTGAAGATTGAACCCTGGTCCTCTGGAAGAGCAGCCACCGCTTTTTTTTTTTTTTTTTTTTTTTTCTTTTTTTTTTTCGGAGCTGGGGATCGAACCAGGGCCTTGCGCTTCCTAGGCAAGCGCTCTACCACTGAGCTAAATCCCCAACCCTGCAGCCACCGCTCTTAAGCACTGAGCCATCTCGCCACTCAGTGTCCTGGGGTCCTGGATTGCGCTGCCCTTGAAAAAAAAATGAGAGAGTTACTGACTCAGTATTTTTTTTTTCTTAATTCTGTCGTTTTTCCTTTTCTTTCTGTGTGAGCTCACAGTGCCCTGTGTAAGTCAGAGGACACCTGCAGGTGTCCTTCCTCACCTCCTACATGTTTGAGATTGTCCTTGTTTTTCCTGTGTGTTTTTGGGATCCCTTTCTCCTCTCTCTCACTAGGGGTTTTTTTCTGTAGTAAGTGTTTGCAGAGGCAGAAGCTCCAGGGGGTGTGAGGAAAGGAGGTTTTGATAGGTGGGCGGAGCCTCTGGATGTTGTGGGCGGGGACTCTGGATGTTGTGGGCGGGGCTAAGTGATTTTGTGACTGTCTCAGCTGGGGTTGGGCCTAGGCTTTGCAGTCCAGGAATGCTGGTCCCAGAGTGCTCCCCAAGTCTCGCTCACTCAGTGTGATGTTCTCTATTAGCTCTGCCACATTGCCCCTGATGATGAAGTGTGTAGAGGAGAAGAATGGTGTGGCCAAACACATCAGCCGGTTCATCCTGCCCATCGGCGCTACCGTCAATATGGACGGGGCAGCGTTGTTCCAGTGCGTGGCGGCAGTGTTCATTGCACAACTAAATGGGATGTCCCTGGACTTCGTGAAGATCATCACCATCCTGTGAGTGCTGGGTGCCAAGGCAGGAGGCCCCGCCTCCAGGATTCTGCCACCTCACCTCCTGCCCTCTCTCTCCCAGGGTCACAGCTACTGCATCCAGTGTCGGGGCCGCAGGTATCCCTGCAGGGGGCGTCCTCACCCTTGCCATCATTCTAGAAGCAATCAGCCTCCCTGTCAAAGACATCTCCTTGATCTTGGCCGTGGACTGGCTAGTGTGAGTGGGGCCTCAGGAGTTGGGGGGACTGAGGCATCTCCTGTGCAGAATAAGAAACACAAGACAGGTCTACAGTGAGCTCATGAGATCTTAATCTTTCTATTCATAGGGATAGTTAGCAATTCAGGGGTTCTATTTCTTTTCCCTTTTTTTTTAATATTTATTTATTTATTTATTTTATGTATATGAGTAAACTGTAGCTCTCTTCAGACACACCAGAAGAGGGCATCAGATCCCATTATAGACGGTTGTGAGACACACACACATACATTGCTGCACTTGAATGTGCATGAGTGGACTGGAGCGATGGCTCAGTGGTTGAGAGCACTGACTGCTCTTCCTGAGGTCCTGAGTTCAATTCCCAGCAACCACGTGGTGGCTCACAACAGCCTGTAATGGGATCTGATGACCTCTTCTGGTGTGTCTGAAGACAGCCACAGTGTACTCATATACATAAAGTAAATAAATCTTAAGGGGAAAAAAAGTTTATACCCGAACATGCACACATACACACACACACACACACACACATACACACATTTGTCTTTATTTATATGAGTGCACCGTTGGGTGACGGGATAGGGCATGTTTCATGATGTGTCTGTTTTTTTTCTTCCACCATTTTTTGTTTGCTTTGGGTGTGTCTTTTGTTTTATATTTTGTTTGACCCTGGATCTCGTGATGTAACCCCTTGGCCATCCTGGTATTTGCCCTGTAATCCAGGCAAGCTTCAAACTCTCCTTCTGCCTCAGACTCCATGGTACTAGGAAAACACATGCAAGCCATGCCCTATGCCTGGCCAATCTTTGGAGTCTTATAAGGAAACCTAGAAGAGCAGCACGTTGTCCTTTGCAGTTGTGACTCCGAGGCTAGGCTCTGTAGTGACCTTAATCCTCCTGTGTCTGTTTCCCCATCTGTACAATGGGGAGGTAGTAAAGCCCCTGCTACACAAACATTAGGCTGCGGATTGGTTCTTTTTCAACTATGTGGTACCTAGACTCGGCAGACAGATGGATCTCTGAGCTCTTTGGCCAGCCAGTCTGGCTGATGGATGAGATGGTGTTTAGTTCCATGAGAGATGCTATGACAAAGAATAAGGTTGTAAGGTGTGGTGCTACACATCCTTAACTCCGGTACCTGGGAGGCCAAGGCAGGAGAATCTCTGAGTTTGAAGCCAGCCTGGTTTACACTGAGTTCCAGGACGGCTAAGTAGAGAGACACCGTCTCCTAAAGCGACTCTTCTAGTGGTTGAGGATGGTCCACCTGAGCCCTGGCCTCCTGCTTCCACTTCCTTCTGTCTCACGTGATTGCTGTGTTCCCCCTTTCAGGGACAGGTCCTGTACGGTCCTCAACGTGGAGGGTGATGCTTTTGGGGCCGGATTGCTCCAGAGTTACGTGGATCGCACCAAGATGCCGAGCTCAGAGCCTGAACTGATCCAGGTGAAGAACGACGTGTCTCAGAAACCATTGCCCCTCGCCACAGAGGAGGGGAACCCCCTCCTGAAACAGTGCCGGGAACCCTCCGGGGACTCCAGTGCCACATGCGAAAAGGAATCTGTCATGTGAATGTTTGGAGGGCTTCTATGCCCTGGTGACCTCACTTTGGAAATCGGGCTCTTGAGAGCTGGAGAAATGGACTGGGTGTGGGCCTGAGGGGAGGCTGTTTACAGACTCCGGCAACCTGGGGGTCCTCATCTCCTTCCTGGAGAGGTTATTCAGAGCCTTCTTGCTGGGGTGCATGTGGTTATATATGAATGTGTCCCTAAATCTTCCCCCATCCTGTCCCCTATTCAAGGAGATGGCATTTATCTGTCTCCCAGAGCCCTCCTGCATACCTGTCTCAGGGAATGGGTTGCCCTGTAGAGGTCTCCACCCTTTGAAGGCAAAATATTGTGATGAAATATTTTCTTACTATCCCTAGCTGTGCTGTGTGTGTGTGTGTGTGTGTGTGTGTGTGTGTGTGTGTGTGTGCGCGCGCGCGCGTGCGTGCGCACTTGCTGTAACCTTCCCTGTAGCTCCTCCATGACAACAAACATTCCCATGAGTCCTGAGGGAAAGCCAAAAATAAATGTCACTCCAAATCACATTTTTTAGCAATAAAATGGTGTCAAATGTGTTAACCATGGTTCTGGAGTCTTGAGTGATACCAAGTGTGGTGCCACAAAACTTTAAATTCCAGCATTAGGGAAGCAACTTCTAGGTTCTCACCTGGAAAAGGATGCAGGAAGGAAAATCAGGAGCTAAAGGCCAGCCTGGGCTGATGACATTGTCTCAAAAAACAATTTCAGCTGAACATAGTGTCGTACGCTTTTAATCCTAGTACTCCAGAGGCAGAGGAAGGCAGATGTCTGCGTTTGACCCCAGTCTGGTCTGGACAGTGAGATTCAGGCCAGCCAGTGCTTCCTAGGGAGACCATATCTCTAAAAACATATGGTTACTATTTCAACGAAATATAAAAATCATATGAACACCTAAGTCAAGTTTAGATTTCACTGGATTTTACTAATCAGAAACCATGTGGTCAGGTAATGGTTGCACCGGCCTTTATCCCAGCACTTGGGAGACAGACAGAGGCTGCCAGATCTCTGAGTTTGAGGCCAGCCTGATCTATAGACCAAGTTCTAGGAGGGCCAAGCCCCACCACCACCGCCGAACACACACAACCCTGTCTCAAAAAACAACAAAAAAGAAATGGTGAGCAGGTAAGGCAGCTCAGGGGCACAGGTAACTTGTTCTATCTGGGGAACCCACATGGTGGGAGGACAGAAGAGCTGGAAGTGTGGCTCAGTACTTAAGAGCACTGTGCAGGTGGGAGAGACCTGATGCTGCCAAGTTGTTTTCTGAGCTCCACATACCCACAGCATCTCATTTTAAGACAAGGTCTCACTGTACCTCTGACTGACTGAAGCTCACAGAGGTCTACTTGTCTCTGTCTCCGGAATGATGGGACTAAAGTCATACGCCATGACACTCAGCTATACTTAAATCTTTATTGCTAAAAATCGCCACTGATCCTGGCCCAGTGTTAGAGACTTTTAGATAAGATGAATAATGCATTAACTTTGGGGAAATTAATTAACTTGTGATTGTAAAAGCCGGTGCATTTTGTTCTGTGTTCTATTTACAAATCCTGTACAGGGGCTGGGGTGACTCAGGTTCAGAGCCCCTGCCTAGAATCCCCCAGTGAGGGGCTGGGGGCGTGGCTCAGTGGTAGAGCCCCTGCCTAGAATCCCCCAGTGAGGGGCAGGGGTGTGGCTCAGTAGTAGAGCCTTTCTAATGTGCATGAGGTTGTTGTCTTCACCCCAGCATTGGGTTGGTGAGGTGGAGGTGGGAGACTGGGGTGGCCTTGTACAACTTCTAGAAAGTTCATTTACCACTGTGACTTCCTGCATGTACTCCCACTATCCAGGTATTTCCCATACAATAACTTTGCTCTTTCTTTTCCTTTTTTTTTTTTTTTTAAGACAGATTCTCTCTATGTAGCTCCAGCTGGTCCTGAACTAGCAGAGATCCTCCTGCTTCTGCTTCCTGAGTGATAGGATTAAAGATACAGGCCACCAAATCCTGTTTAGAATGTTTTAATTAATTAATTAATTAACTAGTTAATTTTTACATCCCGACCACAGCTTCCCCGACTTCCCCAACTTCCCCCTCGTCCCAGTTCTTCCCCTCCCACCCTTTCTTCCTCTAAAGAAGGGCAGGCCTCCCGGTGGATATTAATCAACCAGCCATGGCATATCATATTGCAGTAAGACTAGGCACCTCCTCTCCTATTAAGGCTACATGAGGCAACCGCATGGGGGGAAAGGATCCCAAAGGCAGGCAACAGAGTCAGAGATAGCCCTTTCTCCCACTGTTAGGAGTCCGACGAGAAGACCAAGCTGCATACCTGTAACATGTGCAGAGGGCCCAGGTCCTAACTATGCAGGCTCCCTGGTTGGCAGTTCAATCCCTGTGAGCCCCAGGAGCCCAGGTTAGTTGATCCTGTGGGGTTTATTGGGGTGTCCTTACCCTCCAGCCCCTACAATCTTTTTGTAAATCAGGTTTTGCCTGAGTGTCTGTATACCACATACATGTGTGGTATCTGTTGAACTGGAGTCGCAGACACTTGTGAGCTGCCATGTGGTTGCTGGGAATTGAACCCAAGTCCTTTGGGAAAGCAGCCAGTGCTTTTAAATGCTTGGCCATCTCTAAAATATTTTTTATATTTATTTTAATTTTATTATTATTATTTTTGGAATTTTGGGACAGGGTCTTGCTGCCTTGAATTCACAGAGACCTGCCTTCCTTGCTTCCATATCATTTTTGTTTATGGGTATCCGTCTGTGTGAGGCATCGGCCGCTCGCCTGATTTTCTTTTTTCTTTCTTTTTTTTTTTTTTTTTCGGAGCTGGGGACCGAACCCAGGGCTCTACCGCTGAGCTAAATCCCCAACCCCTCGCCTGACTTTCATTTGCTCTCTGATTCTCCTTTGTCTTGGAGACTCCAACTCTGCCATGGCACTCAGTGTCTTGCTGTGTTTGGATCCTATGGCTTTCAGCCTGCTGTGTGCTTTGCTCCGGCAAGCCTTGCCTGTGTGCAGGCTGTGGGCTCTGCTGCGGTCCAGCAGCTGTTTCCTCCCCATCCCATGTCGCTCTGTTGACCTATGGATCTTAACATGGGTCTTAACATGGAGGACTCTTGGGGCTAGAGAGATGGTTCAGCAGTTAAGAGCACTGACTGCTCTTCCAGAGGTCCTGAGTTCAAATCCCAGCAACCACATGGTGGCTCACAACCATCTGCAATGGGATCTGATGCCCTCTTCTGTGTGTCTGAAGACAGCTACAGTGTACTCATATAAAGTAAAATAAAATAAAAAATAAATAAAAAACCATGGAGGACTCAAGAGTCTTTTCAGAACGATATTGGTTGCTACTACTTATGGTCATTATGGTTCACACCTGACTCCACGTCCCCATCCTGCACACGCACACACATACACACTCACACACATACACATTCACTCACTCACTACTAATGAGCTTACTGTTGAATCCTTATGGAGCGGATGTCTAAAATGCTTTCTGTTATGTCCTTGTCCTTATTAAGTTGTAATAAGAGTATTAGAGGGGTTTTTAAATAACAGTCCTGGGTGGGTATGGTATGCCTGTAACCACAGCATGCGCACGCTTGAGCAAAGCACCCAGATATGTGAAATCTTTACAAAGCCAAGATAACAGCCTAGGGTCAGTGAAAGGACTCAGTGGGCACAGGTATTTGCTGCTAAACCTGATGATCTGAGTTCAATACCCAGGATCCACAGAAACAAGGAAAGAACCAACTCCTCTGACTGCCACTCCCTCTGTGTGTGTGTGTGTGTGTGTGTGTGTGTGTGTGTGTGTGTGTGAAGTGCAGGCAGGAAGATCAGGAGTGCTAGGTCACCTAGTGAGTTCTAGGCCAGCCTAGGCTACATCAGACCTTGCGTCACGAGAGGGGTAGGCAGGGGATGGTAGCTTGGTGGTTAGATGGTTTCCTTAGCAAGCCTGTGGTCCTGGGTTCAGTCCCAAGGTTGAATCCTGTGAAATGGTTGGATAATAACTTTACATCAGTGGTTTCAGAATCCTAGCATAGTGGGCTGCTTTTATTTCAAGAAGGGAGAAAGACAGACAGATTCTGGCTAGGTAGCCAGGTGGGTCTTGAACTTTCTATCCTCTTGGCTCTGTCCCCTGAGTGCTGGTGTTACAGGTGACCCTTACCATGCTTGACTTAGAGGGCTTGCTTCCTTTTCTTCCTTCGTTCCTTCGTTCCTTCCTTCCTTTCTTATTTTTCCAGGACAGGGTCCCATTTAACCCAAGGTTATCTGGCACTATGCAGCTGAAAATGATCTTGAATTAATTTCTTTCTTGTGTGTGTGTGTGTGTGTGTGTGTGTGTGTGTGTGTGTGTGTTTTATTATTATGTTTTTCAAGACAAGGTTCTTTTTGTATAGCCTGGGTTGTCCTGGAGCTCACTCTGCAGACCAGGCTAGCCTTGTACTCAGAGATCTGCCTCTCGAGTGCTGGGATTAAAGGCGTACACCACCACTGCCCAGCCACCTTGAGTTTCTGATCTGTTTCTGAGTGGTATGTTACACTGTGCCCAGTTGTAGTTGGCCTTGAGGACCCATCCCAGGCCATTGTGCATTTAGGCAACCCTCCACCGATTGAGCTGTAGTCCCTGCCCTCCATGTCTCATAGTCACGCTACCACACACCACATTTTCCTGCTCCCCAAAGAACTCCACATCTGGCTCCTCTCCCTTCCCACACTGGCTGCTTCCCTGGTCCAGCTGACCCCTCACCTCTGAAAGGCTTCTGAGACTTCCTACCTCTGCAAGCTCCTAGTTAAACTGTCCCCCATATGTCCACAAGAGGGCACCAACTCTTACTTCTCGCTTCGCTCACTTGGTTGTTTTAGGGACAAGATCTCATTCCCTAGTCTAGCTGTCCTGGAACTCCAGGTCTCAGCCTTTCTCCAGCTTTTATTATTTCTTTCTTTTAAAAAAAAATTGTTTTTAGGAGATCAAGAGATGGCTCAGTGGTTAAGAGCACAGGGTACTCTTCCAGAAGTCCAGAGTTCAATTTCTAGCACCCACATGGTGGCTCATAACTGTCTAACTTTATGGGATCCAATTCCTTCTTCTTGTGTGCAGACGTACATGCAGAGAAAACATATATATAATTTTGTTTAGAATACATTTTACTTACTGTTTGACAATTTCTTTTCTTTTTATTTATTTATTGCTTTGTTTTTGTTTTCGGAGCCAGGGTTTCTCTGTGTAGCTGTGGCTGTCCTAGATCTCACTCTGTAGACCAGACTGGCCTCGGACTCATGGAACCCTGTCTCTGCTTCTCGAGTGCTGGGATTAAAGTTGTTCATCACCCACCCGGTGTTCTTTGACAATTTCTTTTTTTTTTTCTCTCTTTTTTTCGGGGCTGGGGAATCGAACCCAGGACCTTGCGCTTCCTAGGCAAGCGCTCTACCACTGAGCCAAATCCCCAACCCCGACAATTTCTTAAATGTATACAATATATATTGATCATATCCATCTTTAACTCTCCCCCTTTTCTCCCTCTTCTTAAAAAAAAAAAGTGTGGGGCCGGAGAGATGACTCAGTGGTTAAGATCACCGACTGCTCTTCCAGAGGTCCTGAGTTCAATTGTAATGAAATCTGATGCCCTCTGTTGGTGTGTCTAAGGACAGCAATGGTGTACTCATAGAAATAAAGAAAAAGGTGTGCTTGTGCTTGCATGCATTCAAGTGCAGCAATGTGTGTGTGTGTGTGTGTGTGTGTGAGAGAGAGAGAGAGAGAGAGAGAGAGAGAGAGAGAGAGAGAGAGAGAGAGAGAGGGAGGGCAGGCTTGGTGGAAGTACCTGACCCCGTCTTGCCTCTTAGTTATGTCTTGCATATGCCAGGCTCCTCTTGCCCCAGAGCCCTTGCTCTGGCTGTCACTTCCCCCAGACACCTTTGCCCACATCTCTACTTGGGTTTTCTTCACCTCAGGATATCAATGTGATCCCTCACTCCCACCCCATGCACCAATGTTCCTCACCCATCACTTCCTCTAGCTATTTAGGTAGTTTGTATTTTTTAAAGAGGTTTTCTTTATTTATTTTACATATATGATGTTGCTGTCACACCAGAAGGGGCATTTGCTCTCATTACAGGTGGCTGCGAGGCATCGTGTGTTTGCTGGGAATTGAACTCAGGACCTCTGGAAGAGCAGTCAGTGCTCTTAACTGCTGAGCCATCTCTCCAGCCACTATTTAGTGAGTTCTCATTCGTTTTATACTTACTGGTTGTTGTGCCTGCAGCACGCATGTATGCGTGTGGAGGTCAGAGGACAAATCTCAGTGCTCCCCTTCCAGCCTGTGTGGGCTGTGGGGCTCAGTGGTAAGCACCCGTATCTACCTGGCTGTCTCCTGGGTCCTGTTTTGTTTTGGTTTTTGAGACAGGTTCTTGCTTTGTAGGCTAGGCTAGCTGAGAACTCGACATGTAGCCCAGGCTGGCCTAGACATTTCCATGTAGCTGAGGATGCTCTTGAACTCCCGCTTCTTCTGCCACTATCTCCTTAAGTGATGGGGGTTGAACCCTAGGCTTTGTGCATGCTAAGCAAGCCCTCTACTGCTCTCCCACTGACTATAGCCTCAGCCAAAAGGCTAGTAGTCATTTGTAATACTGTGCACATGTGTGGGTCCCCCTCCTTGGTACCCTAGGAGGAAGTCTGACACTGGTACCCACTAAACCGGCAGCTCCAAATGTGTTGGAAGATGGTCTGGTGGCTAATTACCAAGTGCTGTGGGCTACAAGGTGTCCCCATGTGAGAGGCAAGCCTTGGCCAAGTTTCTAATGAACACAGATGGCACAAGCTTCCCTTATTTTACATGGCTGATAGACTTCCTGGAAAATTCACAGGCAGTTAGAGTCTCACGGGAGACCTTGTGTTCACGATGGAGGCTTCAAGGTGGGGGTGGAGATTGATAGTATTCTCACAATAGTATTTTCACCTGCAAGGAAGGCTAGGCTTAGTCGGTCTGATCTTGATGTACAGGCTATTAAAAATGTAGGAATGAGGGGTTGGGGATTTAGCTCAGTGGTAGAGCGCTTCCCTAGGAAGCGCAAGCCCCTGGGTTCGGGCCCCAGCTCCGAAAAAAAAAAAAAAAAAAAAAAAAAAAAAGTAGGAATGATTTCTCTTCTGACTGGTAATTGGTAAAGTAGTGAATTTAATATTCTTTATACAGTTACTGGGGAGGGGCATTTATGCTTCATACACCCAGTGTGGCCTGAGGATCCAACTCGGCTTCTCAAGCTTGGCGGGCGGCAGGTGTTTCTACCCGCTGAGCCGGCTTGCTGGCTCTATTCTTATAGTGTGGGGCAGGGTTTGCTCAGTTGTGACCTCAGGATGTCCCTCAATAGTTCCTTTACCTTATTCTTGGTTCTTTTTTTTTTTTTTTTTTTTTTTTTCTGTTTTCCAAGATAGGGTTTCTCTGTGGAGCCTTGGCTGTCCTGGAACTCGCTCTGTAGACCAGGCTGACTTCGAACTCACAGAGATCTGCCTGCCTCTGCCTCCCATGTGCTGGGATTAAAGGTGCGCACCACCACTGCCCAACTTTTGTTTTTTGTTTTTAAAATATTTTTATGTTTATGAGGTTTGCCTGTGTGTATTTTCTGATGCCGTTGGAAACCAGAAAAGACATTAGATCCCGTGGAACTAAGGTTAGTGATGGTTCTGACACACCGTGGGTTGTGGGAACGGAACCTGAGTCTTCTGCAAGAGCAGCTTGTCTTTTTCTGAGTCGGTACTTCAGCCCCCTGTGTAAAGTTCCATGGGTGCTGTGGATCCGTACTCAAGTCTCATGCTTGAACAGTGTCCTAGTTAAGTTTCTATTGCTGTGATAAAACTCTATGACCAAAAGCAATCTGGGGAGAAAGGGGCTTATTTCCTGCAACTCTTAGGTCGCTATCATTGAGGGAAGTCAGTGTAGGAACAAAGGGGTGGGAACTGAAATGGAAGCCATGGAGGGGTGGAGCCATGGAGGGGTGGAGCCACGGAGGGGTGGAGCCACGGAGGGGTGGAGCCACGGAGGGGTGGAGCCACGGAGTGGTGCTTATTGGTTTGCTCAGTTTGCTTTTTTATCGAACCCAGACCACTTGCTGGGGGCTCCATTGTTCAGAGTGGGCTAGGCCCTCTCATTAATCAAGAAAATGCCCTCAGACTTTCCTACAGACTTTTTCTCAACCGAGAGCACCTTTCCCAGATGACCCTAGCCTGTGTCAAGCTGACAAACTAACCAGCACAGATAGCAAGCACTTTACAGGTTGGGACTGACCCTTCTCCTTTCCTTGAGACAGGGACTCTGTGTAGCCCTGGCTTTCCTGAAACTGGCTCTGTAGACCAGGCTGACCTGAGACTCACAGAAATCCTCCTTCTGCCTCCTGAGTGCTGGAACTAAAGGTGTGCACCACTAAGCCCAGCCTAATAGACGCTTTTTTTGAGACCATTGTAGCCAGGCACACCTGGTTGTTGGGGGTGGAGCCTAGACTAAATGCCAACAGGTACAGCTGTGATTTGATAGTTAGCTGTTATTATTTTGTGGTACAGGTGACCAAACCTAGGGCATCTGTCAGCTAGAAAAACCTGAGACCTACATCCCTGTCCTGTGCTTAAAAAAAAACAAACAAACAACAAACGAACCAAAAAACCCAAAACCGGGCTGGAGAGATGGCTCAGCGGTTAAGAGCACTAACTGCTCTTCCAGAGGTCCTGAGTTCAATCCCCAGCAACCACATGGTGGCTCACAACCATCTGTAATGGGATCTGATGCCCTCTTCTGGTGTGTCTGAAGACAACTACAGTGTACTTATAATAAACAAATAAATCTTTAAAACAAAAACAAACAAAAAAAAACAACAAACAAACAAACAAATAAAAAAAAACCAAACCATCATGACAAGGGTGTGGTGGCACAGACCCATAATCCCAGCACCTGGGAGACGGAGGAGAGAGGACTATGACTTGCAGGCTAGCCTAGGATCTGCAGATGTTGAGTCAAGGACCAACAGCAAAAATTCTTTGGACCAGATGTGGTGCACACTTGTAATCCCAGCATTCCACAGGCAGAGACAGGAGGACCATAACTTTGAAACCAGTCTGGGCTAGAAAGTTAGACAGACCCTGCCTCAAATTCCTGCTCCTCCCAGTAAAATGAACAGGGTGCGCGCGCGGGGGTGGATGGGAGTAGGGCACATCCAGGAAGTGTGTGGAACAAGCCGTAGAATGAAGCAAGAAAACAAAGGTTCTATTCATCTTGAGTTTTTAAACTTTAAAGTAGCATAATTTAAGCCTTATTTAACAATATACATACCAGTAGTAGCAGTTTGACCATAATTTATATGCATAATGAAATGAGAATTTTTTAAACCTGTTTAAATGGCACGGCCACCGCAAGGCTCCATTTTGGTACTATTTCTACAGCAGGATCTAAAGAGGAAGTGAAGTGTGGGCCTTGAAACTGTGACCTGAATTCAAGTCCTCTACTGGCCACTTCCTAAACTATCTGGTTATTGGCAAGTAACTGTCATTTTGGCCTCAGTTTTCCTCCCTGATAAATGGATGTAATAGCAGCTATCACTTCCGTGTGTACGCCTGGGCCCAGCAAGCTCTTTGTAACTGTGAGCTATGGCAAAGGTTTATCCCTTCCCGGAAGGGGGATGGGGAGGAACAGGTGCAGGGGACTGAAATAAAGAGGTAATATATTGGCCAGATCCCAAACCAGAGCCTGGTCAATCCTCCAAGAGCACGATGGGGTTAGAAGAAGCAGATACATCAAGCAGCACTCTTAAAAGGGAGGAGGGGAGGTGGCCAGTGCTTTCCCACCTTCCAGAGCCACTCCAAGAAAACCAGAGATGAAGGCGGTGAAGCAGAGCCTGGGGGCGAGGGGTGGGGCACGACCAGACAAGGGATCTTATGGACAAGATTATCAAAGATGAAAAGCGGGACAGACGCGCCCTCTAGTGGAGGAAGGAAGCACTAGCGCCAAGGGCACTGAGGATCCCTAAATACAAATGGAGGCATTCAGTATCTCAAATGAAACTGAGACTGGGTAACTAACTGGTCCGGGGCTACCTAAGTTGTCTGTGGTTAGACGGAGGCTGGCTGGTTTGTTCTCCAGACCTCACTTTCCAAGGGCCCACGGCTCTTGGAATATAGGGCAGAGACTATGCAGAGCCCTGAAGACTGGACTCAAATCCCTGGGCTTTTCCATCAAAGGCCACCACTTTTCTCCCTCATGAAGGATGGGCTAGGAGGGCTTACACGTAGCCCCACTTCGAGGCTTAAGAGCCTATGTGTTGCTCCAGTCTTTGGGTTCTACTTCCTGCCAAAGCCAGGCTTGTTCTGTGGGCTTCCTCCAATCTTCCTTGGCCAGTTCACCCGTTTTTTTTTTCCTCCAGTGCACAGCCCCATTGTCCAATCACAAACTGGTTCAGATCCGTACAGAACCCGAGGCAAAGAACAGATTCCTGCACCCTGCAGTTCCCTTGGCCCCAGATGCGGGCATCAGGGCTTCAGCCACCTGTCAAGCTTAAGAGTGCAGGGTTGGGGTACTCCGGGTTCTCGATGACCCCAGGCCCAAACTTGAGCTCCAGGAAACGGCGGTAGTTGTTAGGGGCCTGTGCCATGAAACCCGCAAAGGCCAGTGGGACCAGCGGCTGCAGGAAGTGCTCTGGGAACTCAACATCCTGCCGGTGGTCCAGCCATGTGTCCTTGGTCATGACCCCATTGCGTGGGTAGAAGGGCCACAGGTCCACGTGCAGGTGGTTGCTCTCGCTGTACTGCACTCGGAAGAAGTCGCCCTCCACCGCCTTCTCCCACACGAAGCCTCGTTCATCCACTACCGAGCCAGCCTCTGCGCCCCGCAACTGCTCGCAGTTGCCCACGTCCTCCAGGTAGATGCCCAGATCTACGTCGTAGTCCCACGGGATGATGTCGCCATGGCGGGCTGCACCCAGCAGCGAGCCGCCCTCCAACCAGTAGCGCACGCCCGCCGCCTCCAGCACGCCCACCACGTAGCGCGCAGTCTCCCGCAGTGCGCGCAGGCAGCAAGGTGGTGTCCAGCGGCCCTCATACAGGTAGGCGGGTGTGTCGCCCACTACGGTACCGAAGCAGCGCGGGCTCTCCTTGCTGCAGCCAAACCACTCGAGCCGTCCGCCTTCCCAGCTCACCAGGCGGATACCAAGCGAGCGCAGCAGCGCCGCTCTCCGTGAGCGCCCCTCGCGTTCCGCCTTCCAGCGCGCGTGGGCGGTGGCCAGAGGGGGCTGGCGCGCCGAGGCGAAAGTCAAGTCCAGCAACTGCACTGCCCAGCCGCGCAGGGCCGTCTGTAGGAAGAGGCTGGTGGCCAGCGGCCGTGCCAGGGGAACCGAGAGGTTGAAGAGATCGCGGGAGCGCATCAGCAGCACCGCGTCGCCATCCAAAGCGTCGCAGCGGGGCGCGCTGGGCGCTGGGCCGTAGCGCGCAGTCCACTCCCTCAAGCTGACGTTCAGTGCTAGGCACCGCGCTGGGTTGGTAGTGGCGACCGGGGCGGCTACGAGGCGCGCGCTGCTTCCCCGGAGCGCCTCCACCATTCGCTCCAGATGTCCTGGTGACTCGGCCCGCGCTCCATCAGGCACCAGGGCCACGAACTCGGTGGCTACATATGTCTCCGGGCGCGAGGCCGCCGCTGACCGGTCCAGAGCTGGCTGGAGCAGGGCCAGGCGAACGTTGGGAATGCGAGGCAAGGCCAGGGGTGGGTAAGGGAGTGTGTCGGCGGCCACCACCACAGGCTGGGCTGGGTCCAGCTGCAGGAAGGAATCCACTAGCTCCGGCACCGCGTTGTCAAAAGCCTCAAATTCCCGAATCAGGACAGTGACTCGCGGACCAATGGCAGAAGTGCGGCGTGGGCCCCGGGTCCGGGAGTTTCTGGGCTGGTGTTGTAGCCATGACACATAGAAGAAGACTAGGAGGTTGAGGATGATGGCTGCTGCCAGGGCAGCCCAGCAGCGGGTGAGCCGCATGGGGCCTGATGTCAGACCCTAGCCAGGGCGTCCAGGGCATCCTGGGGAGACAGGATGAAAAGGGAGTCTGGGGCAGACTGTCAGCATTCCCTACCCTCCAACTCTCAGCTCCTCTTCCTGGATCTGATTTCAGGCCCTCCAGGAATTCTTGGTTCATGCCCCTGCCCTAGACAGACCACTTGAAAACATCACATCATCTGGGAGAGGGGAGGTGGTCAGTTTCCCACTCAACTACACAGTGAGTTCTTAGGCTAATGTGTGAGGGCCTGTTTTAAACTAAAGCCCAAAATTGAACCCAACACTCCTGCAGACGAACACACAATCCTGGTTGCTGCCAGATGGTGGAAGGAGAACTGTGAACTGTTTGATCCTGGGACTCTACCTATGCTAGACAAATGCTCTACCACCAAGCCGCACTCCCAGCCCCTCACTGGTGGGTATAGGAAGGTTGTTTAAGCACACCCCCAGCACCCAGTTTTAGTTTTGCAAAGTAAAACACTTCTGGCGCCATATTTGACCAACAATGTGAGGGTGTTTAAAGGACTGTGTAGTTTCACACATTAGCCCAGGTTATGGAGAAGAGGCCAGCCTTGGGTTGTTGGTCTTCCTGCAGCTACCTCCAGACCTCCGGATGGTTGGGTTTACAGGTGTGGACACCACACAGTTGTAAATGTACTTAGTACTACTGAACTGTGTGTGCCAGGCTGCTTTAAGGTGATACATTTGATTTGATTTTATGTATATTAGATCACAATTTTTTTTAAGATTTATTATGTACATAGCCTGCAGCCCAGAAGAGGGCACCAGATCTTATTATAGATGAGATATGAGCCACATGGGAATTGAACTCAGGTCCTCTGAAGAGTAGCTAGTGCTCTTAACCACTGAGCCATCTCTCCAGCCCTGGATCACCGTTTTTAAAAGCCATACATAGTACATTCTGTAGTCCAGCCCTCAGAAGAGGCAGGAGGATGGGAAGTTCACAGAAAACATGGCTACATGTGAGAATTTCTGTCTCAAAGAAGCAAACCCAACCCAACCAAAACACAAAAAACAAAAGTAGGAAGAGGAGGGAAGGAGCAACAGTGGCTGCCCTTTAACTCCTACACTTAGGAGGCAAAGGCAGGTGGATCTCCATGATTTCGAAGCCAGTCTGGTCTATGGAGTGAGTTCCAGGACAGCTAGGGCTATAGATGCCTTTTTTTTTTTTTTTTTTTTTTTTAATTTAAAACAGGGTTGGGAGCATGGCTTTGCAATAGAGGGCTACCCTAAAATTCACTGTCAAGGAGTTCCCTGGGGGTGTGGCTTTTAGTAGCATAAATACATAACATGGAAAGGTATCTTATGTTTCATCCACAATACAATCATGAAGAAGGAGAAAACAAACACAAAGGAGGGCTGGGGAGAGAGGTCAGCACTGGCTGTTCTTTCCTGGAATTCAGTTCCTAGCACCCACATGGCTGCCCACAACCATTTCTAACTCCAGTTCCAGGGGCTCTGGTGCCCTTTTCTGGCCTCTGTGGGCACCAGGCACACGTGGTGTGTAGACATGCATGCAGGTAAAACACTCAAGACACTTAAATAAATCGAGGCACCCAGAGGTGAGGTCACTTGCTTAAAGTCATACATCTGAGAAGAGGGACATGGGATTTGATGTAAGAAGAAGCTAGTCACTAAATCATGCTTCAACTTGACTCTAATCCAAAAGGGGATCTCTATGACTCTGACACCAGCCTGGTGTACACAGACCTTGTCTCAAAAACAAAACACCCTAGGAAGCTGTCTTGTTGAGATGGGGTCTCGCTAAGTGTCGAAGGCTGTCTTTGAACTAAGAACCTCTTGCTTTCTGACTGCTGGGACTACAGGCACATGCACTGTCTACCCAACTGATTCTTTTTCACAATCACATATCCCGACTCTTTACGCCACAGATGATGGATGCTCTTAAAGCCGAATATGACACGTGACTTACTGGCCGAAAGTCAGCATATCAACAAGTAGGTACTTTGTGCCAGGGTGTTTTGGGTTTGTTTGTTTTCAAGACAGGGTCTCAATGTGGGCCAGGTTGGCCTTGAACTAGGTATGTCGTTGAGGGATGACTCTGCTGCAAGGCAAGGGCCAGGCTGGGATTACAGGCACACAGCACCACCATCTACTAACGCTCTACCAGCTGAGGTGTCTCCTCAGCTCCAACCCCAGCCTGTGCTCTGCAGATCTGAGAAGACAGGCGCACCAGTACAACTTAATGGTAAGGTAGGAGACCAGCAGGGGGCCAGGAGTGAGGAACATGGGGCCTTGTCTAGGAAAAGTGGTCAGGGAAGAGAGAGTGAAGCTGAACTCTTACTACGTTTGTAATCTTTCCCTCACACATTACATGTGCTGGGTCTGGTGTTAAATGCTTGTAATCCCAGCACATGGGGGGGTGAAGGCAGGAGGATTGAAATTTCAAGGTTATCCTTGACCACTGCTGGAGTTTGAGGCCAGCCCGGGCTACCTGAGTCTGTCAAGAGCAAAACAAAACAACAAAACGATGCTTAAAGATGGTCCAGCAGGTGCTTGACACCAAGGCGGACCTGAGGTTAGTCCCCAGGACCCAAACAATAGAAGGAAAGACTCAACCCCAGCAAGCTGTCCTCTGACCTCCACACATGCACATGCACATGCACACAATAAATAAGTGAGAAAAACATAAGTGTAAGTGTATCACTTGGAATTAGCCTGAGCCTTACCAACCACAATAGGTACAAAAAGGAGACCTTTCAGCAAAGCCTTTGAGGGCATAGCAAGGGCAGCTATCCATGTGATTACTGTGACATCAAGGATCTTACCTCCCTAGGTTTCAGGCTGAGGGTGATCAAGAAGAGTGGTTCCACCTGGGGTCATCTGCCCTGCTGAGGGAGGAGCCAGAAAACATCAAATGAGCCAATTCCTTGCAACAAAGTGCAATTTCATTCTACCCATGACAGCAGCTTATGACATCACAGACTCTTTCATCCGATTGAAATCTATACCCTGGGGTTGGGGATTTAGCTCAGTGGTAGAGCGCTTGCCTAGCAAACGCAAGGCCCTGGGTTCGGTCCCCAGCTCCGAAAAAAAAAAAAAAGAAAAAGGAAATCTATACCCTGGGTACCGCTTCAGTTGTCTCAGGACTAGTGTGGTGGGTAGGATTCATCAACTGGAAGCTATAACTGTTCCTCTGCCATGATGGTGTCCAGAAGGGGCAGAAGTGACAGCATCTGTTACCATGACAACCCCTTCTTTCCTAGACACATGCATCCTTTGGAGCTAATCCTAACATCCCCTATCTTTTTTTTTTTTTTTTTTTTTAACATCCCCTATCTTACTGAACCTGACTGCTAGGATCACCAGACGGTGGGAGATTGCCCTGTTATAGTAACCAGAGCATGGCTTTGACTGCTTCTCATCTCCTTGGGAAATGGTCCAAGCTCTGTAACCATAGCAACTGTCCCACAGCAGCACTTGTCTTCTAAATAAAAACACCTGGTTGGTTTGTCGGTGGACCTCCCATATGGGAAGGGGAGATGGTTACCATGGTAATGCCAACTGGGTTGGCTGGGGGAGGAGTGGGGCAGAGGCATTCCTCTTAGAGGAATATCTTTGGGGCTGGGTCTTTTTTTCTACCTGAGCACTAGGTGAGGGGAGGTTGCTATAGTAACTGATGAGGATAGGGTCAGAAGAACCACCAGGGACTTGGGTTACCTTAGCAACCTCCTCCTAGTGCAATGATAGTAGAGGTTTGGGGCTCCACGTATGCAAAATGGGAAGGGGCTGGAAGGGGCCTCCAGGTTGGATAGGGTTACTATGACAACCGACTTCCTCGGGACAGAGCCCACTCCCCACACCAGGTCGTCTGTTTTCTTCTTTTTCTTTTTCCTTTTAGTAAGTGAAAGACACGGGGGTGTATTTGCATCTGGAGGGGATATTACTCTGACATTGGGGAGAAGGCAGAAAAAAGTCCTGTCTGGTCTCACTCCCGCAAAGGAGACAATTGCGAGGGACCCTGGGTCCTTTGCCTTCGTTGAGGCAGCCCCTCCCCCTCCCTGTCAGCAACCTTGCCTTGCGCACCACCCGGGACGACCCCGGTGGGCGAGGCTCGCGCCCAGCCCCGTGCTCGTCTCCGCTCCCCTCGTCCGCCCAGTGCGCGCGCGCGCGCACACGAAGCGGGGGTGTGTAAGTGTGAATCTGCGCGTCCGCGCAGGCGCGCGAGGCAGAGCGGGCGCGCGGGCCGGCCCGGGGGCCTCCATGATGGAGGAGCGAGCGGCCGCCGCGGTCGCATCGGCCGCCGCCTGCCGCCCTCTGGGCTCGGGCACGGCTCCCAACCCAACAGCCGCGGCCCCAGCCTCCAGCCCTGCTCCTGGGCCAGGCCCCGTAGGTAAAGGAGGTGGCGGCGGAGGCAGCCCGGGCCCCACGGCGGGCCCGGAGCCCCTCAGCCTGCCTGGGATCCTGCACTTTATCCAACACGAGTGGGCACGCTTCGAAGCCGAGAAGGCCCGCTGGGAGGCTGAGCGCGCCGAGCTGCAGGTGAGCGCCGCCGCTGCCCTCCCGCGCCCCCCGCCCCAGCCCTGCCCGGCCCGGCCTCGCCTCACCCGCCGCCGCCGCCGCCATCTTGGAGCAATGGCCGCCGGGACGGCCGGGAGGGGGCGGGCAGGGACGGCGACGGGCCGGCGGCAGGGTCCCCAGGGCTTCAGGGGCAGGCCGAGGACCGGTTCGGGTCAGAGGAGCTGAGCCGGGCCGAGTCTGTCGGTAGCCTCAAGTGGGAGTGATGGGCCCAAGCCTAGAGAGTCAGCGATGCGACTCGGGGGTCCTCGGGGACAGAGTGCTGAGAAAGTGGATGGGGTCTGGGCGAATAAATATGCCACACCTCGCCTCCGGATCCTAACCAGATGCTGGCTGTCAGGGTGGGATGGACTTGGTCTCTAGTGGGGTGACACACTCTTAATATCCACTGGGTGCAGGGAGTGAAGAGAGGAAGACTGGAAGCCAGGATGGGGTACCTTGGGGGAGTGGCTGGCCAGGAGCAATTGAAAGGTGTCTGTGTGAGGGCTTTGAGGGTGGGAGGAAGCTTGATGGGAGGTGTCTCAGGATGAAGTGTGTGGCCTCCTGACCAAGAAGGACAGTTTGGGTATGTGTGGCTACAATGTAAGGTAGGGATCCTTTGGGTGGAATCACGGAGAGAGCAGAGGACATACTTTAGGCTCCCTTGGGAGAGCTTGAGAGTGGGAAGCGACAGTTTGGGTGCTTGGAGGGATAGGGTTCCTGTAGGAAAGACTCAAGACTCGAGGATGTTAGGTAGAAGACCCTAAACTGTAGGGGCGTTTGTTGGGTGTATCCAGCGTGAAGACAGGAGCGCCTGTGGTGCTCACGGTGAAGAGAAATGGAGGTGCCTTTGGGTGATGAGGAAGGGGAAAAGACAGTGTGAGGAGGGACTCCATGAGAGAAGTGTTTGTGTAAGGTCCTGTGAAAGGACTTGATGGTTTGTAGAGAAGAATGTGCCAGGTGATGGTTTGTGGAGTAGGAGTTGGGCTGGGCTCTGTGACCTTGAGCAAGGTACTGCCTGTGGATAGTGGCCTTTGAGATGTAGGGAATCAGAAAGGTGAGCACTTGAAGGCCTCTAGGGATGGGCCACCAGGAGTCAAATGGTTCCTAGGCTGGGATGTTATTAACAAAAACAGTCAGTGCTTGGTGTCTGGCAACCCATCTTTCTGTTTCTAATGTGCTCTTTCCTGTCAGATTAAAATAGGACCCCACATAAGTGACTGATTCAATGTTTGTCCGTGGGGTGAATGCTGAGAGCGTTTGATTTTTGTCTGTATCTCCCATCCTTGAGAGAGAAATCCTTATGTAAGTGTGCCTCATGTTGTGCCCAACTCTTAGCTCAGGCTCTTTCCCAGTATGCATCTCTTCAGATCTTCTCAATACCCCATTATGTAGGCAGGCCAATGTCATTACCTCACTCAGCAATAGTGACAGCAGCTGCTATTTATTCAGGGCATATTATGTGCCTGACACTGTACTAAGTGTTATGATAGATGCTATCATTTAATTCTTGTGGCATTCGGAGAGGGGAAATGGTATACCTTCCTCTCTTTTTTAATGAGCAGGGGAGGGAGATATTGCAGATCACAGCAGAGGTGGCAGTGCTGACCTGTGTCTTTTCCATCTCTGACACTGAGCACAGGTGAGAAAAGTCTCTAGGGAGGCTCTTAGAGGCCTCACCAGGTCACTGCAGCCTTCACAGCAGAGTTGGGGCTGAATCTTGGCCTCTGGAGCTTGACGTGAGTACAACTGACAGCATCCACTGTAACGTCCTTGCTGTGTAGCCCCCAGACCCCACTCACTTTACAGGTGTGTGCTACCTCCTAGTGAGAGATATGTGTCTCAACACTCACTCAGTAACCTTCTGCGGAACTTGTGTGTGTGTGAGGGGGGCACACACAAGTGAAAGAGAGCCAGCTCCAGCTGGAGCTAGTGAGGGGCCCTGACTCAGAAACAAAGTGGGGGTCCTGAGGAATGGTGTTTCCACACATGTATGTATACAGATAACACAAGGTATGGCTTTGCTGGCAGTGTTTATCCTGTGAGAGAGTAACGACGTGGAATAGTGAAGTGGATGTGTTTATAAAATGATGATCGCTCTGCCTTTTGTACTTTTTACATTTTTATTTTTATTTTATTTATTTTATTGTTTTGTTTCAAGACAAGATCTCACAATGTAGTCCTGGCACTCACTGTGTAGAACAAGCTGGCCTTAAACTCACAGAAACCCACCTGCCTCTGCCTCTGAGTGCTGGGATTAAAGGTGTGTGCTGTTGTGGAAATGAGATGACAATGCAGGAGTTGATTCTCTCCTTGTACCGTGTTGGTCTTGAACTGGAGCTCAGGCAGCCGCTTGGCAGCTGGCACTTATTCTCCCAATCATCTCCTTGGCCCTCACCTCCTTTGCTGGCTTGCTTATTTGGAGGCAGTGTCCTGCTGTGTAGCCATGGCTGTATTGGAACTCCATATGTAGATCGGTAGATTAGACTAGCTTTAAATTCCCCTCAGCTCATCCATCCCCTACTCTCACTACCTTTGACTCCTGAGTGCTGGAATTAATGGTACTCACTCCTCATCTGCACCATCCCCCCTTTTTTTTGAGTCAGATCTTTACTCTATATCCTAGGGTGGCCTTGAACTCACAATCCTTGTGCTTCAGCCTCTGGAGGCTAGAATGACAGCCCTACACCGTTACAGGAGTGACCTTCCTTTGTGGTAGGTGTGCACAAGCACACCTCAGAAGCAGCATCCCTTCTCACCTACCTCTCTTCACCCAGCACTCACACCTTCTGAAGGGTGACTTCCATGAGACCCATCGTGACTGGGCAGTGTCAGTACTGAGGAGTGGGCCCACTGTGCATCAGTGCCCAGGACACCAGTAGGAAGATGGCTGGTCAGAGCAAAGAGGAAGTGGAAGTGCGCGCTGATAATAAGTGGAAATGTGTTGGGATGGGTCACTTCTGAGGAATAGAAGATGTGGCTTCTGCCTCAAAAGCTTCTAGACCAGCAGAATAGCCACTTTACTCAGGAGACTGCAGACAACTGCCTGCACTCGGGCGTAAGTCGATTGTGTGCTTCTGAGAAGGGAGCCCTTGGGGAGAGGTCTGAACCTGATGTTCTTAGATGGAGAGACTAGATGAGACACCAAGGAAAAAGGCCTGTGCAGTTGTTTTCTTCCCCTCTGCCTCCTGTGGAAGCTGTCCCTTCCAGGGAGGAGCTGGGTGAGCTATAGGCTCCAGGCCACACACTGAATGGGAGCTTGAGAACTGGAAGGTCTGCGGCAGGAGTGGCTCTGTGTTCAGGACTTTGCCTTAGAGAGGAGCAGCCTGGGAGAGATGGCAGCCCCAAGTCAGAGCCCAGAGTGTTGGGATCCTGTGGATGGAGGGCATGGCACTTCCAGCTCCCAGCTCACCTGCAGCCATCATAGAGGAGACTGACAGGCAGTGCCAGCACTTCCATGTTTTGGTGGGATCCACTGATCCAAGACACTTCAGCCACGTCTTCCCAGTTCTCCTTCCTCTTCTCTACCAGAGGAACTGTGAAGAGGACAGCACCATAGAGGGTGTTGGTGAGGACCCCCCAACTCAGCCATTCTCAGTTCTTCTGGGCTTTAAAAAAGTTTTCATTGCATTTTTTTTATTCACATGTTATTGGGTATTAATGCCACCATACCCAATTTTATGTGGTACTGGAGATCAAATTTAGGACTTCATGCATGCTAAGCCAACATGCTAACATGCTTAGCCCAGTCCCAGGGTTTCTGTAGCTACCCCTTCTATTGGATGCCTCTTCTTTGAGCTTTGCTAAATTCACACTTGGTTCTCCACATTGTAATTGTAATGACTTTGGCAACTTGTGCACCTGGTTGTTTTCTTCTATGAATTCCCTGTGTTCCTCCAGTAGACATCTTGTTCATCTCGGTTGCCATGGTCCTCTCAACCTACTTTCTTCACTAATCCTAGTTCACATTCTGATGCAGCCTTGATGCAATTTTGAGTATCTTCAGTCTGCCCTGCCCTGTTGTCTCTGTCTTCAACCTACAGCTCTCTCCCTCCCTCAGCTAGCTAGCTTCTGGTCAGCCTCAGTTCTTTGTTAGCCCTGAGTTAAAATGCAGATGAGAGAGAGCAAGCCTGGGGCACAGGGACAGGGAGGATAGGTCAGGACCCTGCTAGCACAAAGAGCAGCATTGCTGGATATCTGAATACTGCCTGGAGTTGGCCAGGTTAGCCTGTGAGCTTTTGGGGGAGCCCTAGGGCACTTAAGCAGATCTGTGGTGTTCAAGAAGTAGGGCCCTAGGAAGACAGACATTTACAAAGGCCTGGCTTCCCAAGCTTTCTTCCTGATGATGGGTTTTGGGTTCAAGGGTTAGGTCCCCTTGACTAGCTGGGCTTTTGAATTAATGGACAAGGAGAGAAAATGAAGAGAGGCAAAGACAAGGACTGACCCAGCAGCCCTCATGCAGGCTGGAGCTGCATATGAGGGACCCACAATGCTCTATTCTCTTAGCAGATGAAGACCCCATGAACTACTTAGTGTCTGCAGCAAATCAGCGGCAGAGCCAAGCCTGGCTTTTAGGCTGCCTTGCACTGGAACAGTGAAACCATTCTGAGAAAGCCAGCAAGAGCGCCAGGCTCTGGGTTTGGTAGATGGCCTTCAAACATGATTGAGGAGCCACAGGATTCTGCCTTAAGGCAGTTGGTCCAGTGTCTCTAAATGACATGTTGACAGACTGGAGCCTACTGGGGCAGCCCAAGCTAGCAGACAGACAGATGAGCTTGGCAGGAACCGTAAGCCATGTCTGTGGCATATCTCATGTCTTGGGCAGCATAAAGCTTCGAACAGCTTCTTCTGCATTGCAGTGGGAGCTGAGCCCAGCCTCCTACTCTTGTCCCTGAGTGCCAGAAGTTATCTTCCTACGCTTCCCAGCAACAGATGCTCTGAAGGAATAGTGGGACACCACCTCCACCAGCAACCATGGGACAACAGCTGATGGGGGGTAGTCCAGGGCTGTTAATACTTAACATCCCCAACACCATCCCTGACCTAACTCCTCAGAAGGCTACAGCCGAGTCAGGCCCCGCTGTCCCTGTTTGAACTTTGTGGGTTAAAGGTGCCTCCTCAGCTTTTTTTAAAGGTAGAGTCTTAGCCCACACTGGACTTGAACTCATAGCAATCCCACTGTCTCAGCCTCCTGAATGCTGAGATTACAGACTGAGCTCTTTTATGGGTGACATACCTAGAGACCTTGGAGGTGGGTCCAGCATGTCATCCTTTCTCCCTGAACCCTGGCATCGCTGTAGAAAGGGGCTGGAACTGTGCTTGAATAAGGGAGACAGCCCTGAACCTGCTGTCCTCCTTGTCTATCCCAGGCTCAGGTGGCTTTCCTCCAGGGCGAGAGGAAAGGCCAAGAGAATCTAAAGACGGACCTGGTGCGGCGGATCAAGATGCTGGAGTATGCCCTGAAGCAGGAGAGGTGAGCCCTGCCCTGCCACAGAGGGCACTGTTCTGACAGGGCGGCAGGCTGCTAACTACACTTTAGCCAGCAAAGGAAGTTTCTCTGCTGTCCTCTCCTCCTCATCCCTACGAATATGTAAAGAAGCTGTAGAGGGTGTGATTCAGACGCTAGTAGTAGCATTAGGGCTTTGGCAAACCTACTATGTGCTCCAGTTCTAGACAACAGCTACCTTGCTTATTTTTGCCATAGTCTGATGGTGCGGCTGGCTGTGGTTCTGGGAAGGAACTGAGGCTTCAGGAGGAGGGAGGGCGACTTTGAGAATCCTAGAGCTGAGGATTGTGGATCGGGAGCTGATGCAGGAGGCCCTGGGCTTCCTTCCCCTTTCTCTACTCATTTGTTTTTTGTTCTTTTAGGGCCAAATATCATAAACTGAAGTTTGGTACAGACCTGAATCAGGGGGAGAAGAAGGCAGATCTGTCAGAACAAGGTACCCACCCTTGTGTTCTCCCTCAGCCACCCCCAGCAGGCTGCTTGGCATAAAAAAGTTGCAGATGGCCATGGGGGTGGGGGGTGGGGAGGATAGAGTTGTGTCCTCAGGGTCTCTGCCCGCCAGTCCTGTGTCCGACTGTGTCCAGCCATACCTGTCTGCCGTCCTGCTGTCCTCCCAAGGACATGACAGATGCCCCAGCAGCTCCTGCATCCTCCGGTTAGGAGAGGGAATGTAACTATGTATAGCGCGCTGTGGAGAGTGTAGGAAAAAGTCACTGAAGAGGTGGTGTTGGCACTGGGTTGTCATTCAGTCGTTTACCACCCCCTTCAAATTGATATGTGAGGTGCTGGCTTCCTGTCACAGAGCAGGGCACAGCAGAGAGCAGAAGAGATGTGTGCTTGTTCTCCGGGCACTGGCAGCTTAAGCTTCTGGAAGGAGAGAACAGATGTCTTTGGGGGTGAGGGAATGTTTTCAGGTGAAGCACAGTGTCTAGTCAGGTGGACCCAGTGGCAAGGGCACCAGTGTGCGTGGTTGTGCCAGTGATGTTTGGAGCTTGGTCCCGGGGCTCTGTGGAGTTCTTGCCTGCGGGGCTAAGGGAGGTCTTCATTTCATGCCATGCTTCTCCTACTTAAGCTCTTGACTGGGGTAGCCCAGGCGTCCAGCCGGGCCTTATGGATAGATGTCCAGTGGATACCTCATGAGCAATGCACAGAGTGGGTTTCCCAGCCAAACTCACCTCAGCTGGAGAGGTGGAATCTTTAGCTGCTACCCCCGGTTCTCAGCATGGGAAACACAGCTGCTTCAGGAAGGGCTCAGCTGAGCCGACTTCAGCCTGCTCATTTTCTAGAGCCAAACTACCCACTCCTTGCATAAGAAAGCAGCAGCCAGCCATGCATGTGGAGGCACAGCTCTGCTATTCTTAGCGGTGGTTGGCAGGGGCCAGTCAAGAGCCTAACAGTGAGGAGAGCTTCCAGAAGGAGTCACTTGGAGGGGGAGTGTGGGTGGAGAGCACTCAGAAAGTGAGGACAGGCCTATGATGGTGGCAGATTCAGTCAGACTTGATGTGAGAAGATGGAGGATGACAGGAGAGTGTCTGTGCCCTGACTGAGACAGCCTCCTCTTCTCTCTCTCTAGTCTCCAATGGCCCTGTAGAGTCGGTCACACTGGAGAACAGCCCATTGGTGTGGAAGGAGGGGCGACAGCTTCTGCGGCAGTGAGTGATGGGAGGGGAGGGACAGGATGGGGCATGAGACTTCACAGCATACTTGGCTCAGGAGATAGGCCCAAGGAATCCACAGTCCTTCCTGTCCCCACTGGGACATGAGCTATCAGGATTCCACCCAGACAGCCTAAATGACCTATCACCTTCCTGTCCCCACTGGGACATGAGCTATCAGGATTCCACCCAGACAGAGCCTAAATGGCCTCCCCGCCCCCCGTGGGAACAGAGGGATTGCTTGCAGCAGGGGCACCCCCTAACACACACATACCCCAAACTCGACCCTATATGCCTCTCTGATAAAAGAGTAACATTGGGGGAGAGTACTTTTAACAGAGTGAAATTAAATCATAGCAGTAGTAGTACCTGGGTGCTGTGGTTCAACACAGAGAAGGTAAGCTCTACTGGCCTCCCGTCTGAGAGGTAAGCTGTCTGCCTCCCGCCTGGAGAAAGGCCTCAGACACAGAGTCAGTGGGCCGCCAGCCTCTAACCAAATCTGGATTTTATTACTGTGAAGATGTTGGCATTTTAGGATATCTGAGAAGTAAATAACCTTATTCCTGAGGAGTGTGGCCCTGTTCACATTTTCATCTTTGTGTCAGTCTTCACATTTGGAGAGGTCCTGGGTTCCTCAAGTGGTGTGTGCTCCATGCTCTGTAAGAACAAGGACTCTTTTTTTTTTTTTAAACTGTCCCTGTGATTTGTAATGCTTTTACTAAGTATTGTCAAATCCCAGATATAAAATTAGCTAGATTACATTATGGACTTAATGGAGTGGAGTGTGCGGCTTAAGAGCTGAGCCCTTGTCTCTGGGACCAGGCCCTGGAGCCCATCCACAGCACCATGGAGATCACTACTATGTAATAGGCACCCCTCTGGAAAGCCAAAGGTCCCCGGAGCCATCCATCGTGAGGTGTTGTGTTGAGAGCTACAAGATGAGTGACAAACCTCGGGAGGCCAACCTTCACTGTCGTCAGCTTAGTATCTGCGAATCACTGCTAGCTTAAGTGGGCACAAATTACCCCAGAGGGTTGTGAAAGCATGGGCCTGGTGCTATATTCATGTCCCTCTGTCCTCTGGTACCCATGGGGTAGCCATCTGTAACTGATGGCTTGCCCCTGGTTCTCACTGGTGCCGAGACCGTTTGATAAATGCATGGAGGGCCACAGTGAGATCTCAGGCAGGCACCCGGAGCCCACTTTTCAGATTGCCAGGCTTCCCTAGCCCTTTTGTCCCCTGGGGAATAAGAGCCTGGCCCACAACACAGGCATTGCAGAGGTAGGACAAGCGAAGAAGGGCACAGGCATCCAAAGGGTCCTGCAGGAGCAGCAAGGCAGTGTTGTCCCTTAACTATGGAAGCCGCAGATACCCATGATTGACTTTTTGATCTTCTCTTTTTTTCTTTTTCCTTTAGGCCAGTCTCAGCTGGCTTCAGTTTTTTAAGTTGCAGAAGTAATAAATGCTCAGGTGTAGAAGTAAGTAGACCGCAGGCTGCGGATGTAGCACAGCGGTAGAGCGCTTGCCTCGCATGCTCAAGGCCCTGGGGTCCATCCCCGGTGCTGCAGAAAAAACAGTGTACTCTTGTGTCCTGTATCCTCCCCTGCAGAGGTCACTGTTGCTCAGTTTATGTCTGTCTTCTAGGCATCCCGGAAACAAGCACAAGGGTGTGTCTGTGTGTGATGAAAACACACACACACACCATCACACTCTTTCCATTTTTATAAAACCTGGACTCACATGGGAACATGGAGCATCCACCATGTTCTCTGTGCTGCTGATCATAGCCATCTCTCTGTGGCGCTCTGCCTTTGTCACCTTCTGCCTAGCGTCCATCAGTGGACATCTGGCTGTTCCTGCACGTGGGCTCTCCCCTACATGTTGGGGACACCGTGTGCCATACATAGCAGCGTGCATGGGGACCAGGGCTTCTATTGATAAGTATTAGAAGTCAAGCTGCTGCTCAGGGTTGCTTCTCAAAATCTGCCATCTGCTCTTTGGTGGTCCCTCAGAAGGCTGCTGGCTTCTGTGTGGCCCCAGCAGTTAGCAGCAGCTCAATTCATGTGTTACCTACCCTGGCTCTGCTCCCACAGGTACCTGGAAGAGGTGGGCTACACAGATACCATCCTGGACATGCGGTCCAAGCGTGTGCGTTCCCTTCTGGGCCGTTCCCTGGAACTCAATGGGGCTGGTGAGCCTGTCGAGGGGGCCCCCAGGGCGTCACCAGGCCCTGGGGGACTTAGCGGTGGCGAGTCTCTACTGGTAAAACAGATCGAGGAACAGATCAAGAGGTGAGACCCTGATTCATCAGGAACTTTGTTCTTCTTCCCCTGGGGAAGGCTGGGCAGGAAGTCAGGTCTCCCCACTACTCTGTCCGCTCTTCTAGATTGTGTTGTGTGCCTCCCCGTCAGGTTGTCGCATGACCTCCTTTCCTAGCTGCCTTTTCAGACCTTTGTGCGGGTCGGGGAGGATAGGGTTGGGGAGGGGGTGGCTGCAGAGGATAAAACAGTGAGGCCTCCACCCTTGTGGCGCATTCTGTTCATTGTCCCATTAGTAGATGGCAGCCCTCAGAAGCAGATATGTCCTTAGGTGATGCTAGGTGGTGCTGTGAAGACTGTGGAGAGTAACAAGAGATTGTCACAGGCTGGGGTTAGAGACCAGCCTGGCCAAAAAGAAGGAGGAAGAGGCGGGCATAAAGCCCTGATTTCCCTCTCCAACACACTCTAAACCAGACATGGAAAACAGCTCATGCCTGTAATCTCAGTACTCACAAAAGGTAGATCCAGGAAGACCAGAAATTCAAGGTCACTCTTGGCTTCAGAGCACATTCGAAGCCAGCCTGGGCTACATGAGACCCTGTCTTTTTAAAAAAAAAAAAAAAAAAAGTAACAAAAGTAGTGCCCCTCTTGGTGGCTGGGAGGGAGGGCCACTTTGTGGGGGTGGCATTTGACCAGAGAGTAGGAGAAAAGAGTGTTCTCTAGGCACGGGAAGTACTGGAGACAGAGGGCTCAGTGCGTGTGGTAAGCAGGAGACCCGTGTGGCATGGCTGCTGCAGTAAACACATGAGTCTTGTGGTCTGTGGTGAGGCCAGATCTCAGGAGGCAGATCACAGAGTGCCTCCTAGGCCATGATAAACAGTGGATGCTTACCCACAGGGCTGTGGGGAGCCCGTGATTTCCAGCCGAGTCACATCATTTGACATCTTAGTTTGCTTCGAGGAGTGATTGAGGAAGCAGGGAGGGAGGCCAGGTGGGGCTTACTGTGCGATCCAGGCCAGGGCTGTGGACCTTAGCAATGGACAGGTAAGAAATGTGCTCTTGTAAAGGACTTATGGGGAGGGAGAAAGAAAGAAGTGAGAGGAATGGACGGGCACCTCCTAAGGCCAGGAGCCCGAGGGGAACAGCAGGAGCTGTTGTGCAGCTGTGTGAAGGTAAGGTGCTGTGTGTCCCACAAGAGCCCTCAAGATCTCTAGTTTACCAGCACACTGATGTGTTCAGGAAGGGATCCAACTGCGCATCCCGAGGGCTCCTAAAGCAAGAGAGCTAAAGGAGGAAGCAGCCAGTGAGGAGGCAGAGGTGGGTGTGGAAGGAGGAAGTCCTCAAAAGGAAGTGTTTCAAAATGGCCATAGAGGATGCTGTACATTGATTCCCATGGGAAGCAGTAACTGTCTTGGCAGTTCACAGCTCTTCTGTGACGGTGGACATCAGGAGAGAGGGCGGGAGTCTGTCTGTGCTGCCTGCACCTGGCATTGGGCCTGGCTCTCCTGGGAGAGCCAGGAGGCTGAGGAGGAACACTGCCTGTATGGGGGGGGCAAGGCTCTCCATGTCCTTGTTAATGGACGGGTGAAGAGTTGGAGGTGACTGAGTGTAGCAGAATGGCTGCTGCCTCTGGCTGATTGGGGCAGGGGACTGCTATCTTCTTAGCCAGCTCATATCTGATTTGTTCCAGGGATGGTGGTACACGGCAGAGGCTTGATAGGAGGCTGTGCATGCAAAGCCAAGGCTCCTTGGGGCTTAGGAGCTCAGCTGTGTCTGGAGTCTGTCCCCTGGGTTCTGTCACCTGGCAGGCAAGACTGAGACTCTCTTGTCTGCTTCCCTGCTGGCAGGAACGCAGCCGGCAAAGATGGCAAGGAGCGCCTGGGCGGCTCGGTGCTGGAGCAGATACCCTTCCTGCAGAACTGCGAGGATGAAGACAGCGATGAGGATGATGAACTGGACAGTGTGCAACATAAGAAGCAACGTGTGAGGGTGAGCCTTCCACTGTTGACCTCTGCCCTGGTCCTCCCTGGCCCCAGATTGGGCCCATCCCACCCTCCTGTCTATGCTCCTGCAGGCCAGCTCAGTGCACTGATGCACTCAGGCTGCTTCATTCAGCTGTGTGCAGCACAGGCCCTCAGTATAGGTTTGTAAATGAAATAAATGTGCCTGGACCCAGGCCTGGGTGATCCCTGGGGAGTCAGTATGCTCTGGGGTCATCCTGGTCTGCTCTGGTCTGCTGCTGTGGTCAGGACCTTTGCCTGTGGGCACTGACCTTGGAATAGCATCATGATCTTGTCAGCCTGTCCTCACATCTGCCTCCCAGCACCCAGTGTGCTTGTGCCTTTTTGCTCTGTACTTTTCTTCTTCAGAATTTTGTCCTTGGTCATGGGTGTGGCCTTAGTTGCCCATTGAGCATCTGCTGAGCCCTTCATAGCCCAGCTCTGAGCAGGTATGGGACCAGAAGACCACAGTGGATCAGTAGTGGATAGGGATGGTCACCTGTAGGATGTGCTGAGGTGGAAGCAGAGACGCCTACTTTCCCACTCCATCCAGGCACCCTTCTCTGCCTTGCCCTGGGTCTCCTAGGGCCACCAGGGATCTGTTTTGTCAGCCTCTAGAGCCTCTGGGTTCCCTCTCCAGGCCCTGACTACCCCTTAGGGTATGTATTGAGGAGGCTTGGCTTCCACTCTGTCTCCAGGTTCCTAGCCTGGCTTAGCACAGGGCCCTGTCCTGATGGGATTCTGATGGGAGCAAAGCACACAGACCTGGGACCCTGAAGGAGGCAAAAGGATAAAAGGCATCTTTGAGTGTGTGGACTCTGACTTGGCCTCCTGGGTCAGATGCTGGAATCCTCTGCGCCCTACTCAGGACTGTCTTTTCTCGTGGGGGGGGATGGGGGGATATGAATGTGTGTTGTGGTGTGTTTTGTGTGCGTGTGTTCCTGTCTGTGCAGGTGCTCCTTATCTGGAGGCCAGAGGTCTGCTTCTTCAAGACTTATCTGTCCTGTGGTTTCTTGTTTTGTTTGTTTTCATTTTGTGTGTTTTATGTATGTATGTATACATGGATAGATGGATATATTAGTCTGGGTTTTCTAGAGGAAGAGAACTAGTGGAATAAATCTATAGGTAGGCAGGCAGGCAGACAGACAGACAGACTGACTGACTGGCTGAGTACAGGCTGTGTTCTAGATTGTCCAACAATGACTGTCTCTCAATGAAGGGTTCGAATCTAGTAGTTTTTCAGTTTACAAGGCTTGATGTCTCAGTCTGTGGTCATTAGTAGATGTTGAAGTCAGAATATATCTCAGCTGCTCTGCAGTGCATACCAAATTCCTGAGAAGTAGACTCTAATGCCGCTGAGGGAATAAGCTTGTTGATGATTGCAAGCATGCCAAGAGCAAACTTCCTTCTTCCATGTTCTTTTTTATAAATTGTCAGCAGCTGTGGCCCAGATTTAAAGGTGGATCTTCCCATTTCAAAAGATTTAATCAGAGCTGGAGAGATGGCTCAGTGGTTAAGAGCACTGACTGCTCTTCAAGAGGTCCTGAGTTCAATTCCCAGCAACCACATGGTGGCTCACAACTATCTGTAATGGGATCTGATGCCCTCTTCTGGTGTGTCTGAAGACAGCTACAGAGTACTTGTATATAATAAATTTATATATTTAAAAAAAAAAAAAAGATTTAATCAAGGGCAGTTCCTCACGGGTGTGCACAGCTGCTTTCGTTTTAGTTAATCTCAGATGTGGCCAAGTTGACCAATGATAGCTATCAGAGTATTTATTGTGTTTTGGACAAAGGGTTTCTCTAGATTATCCTAGATTATCCTCGAGCTTAATATATAGACCAAGACAGCCTGAAGCTTAGAGATAGCCTCTTCCTCTGCCTCCTGAGTGCTGTGATTAAAGGCTTAAACCACAATACCCAGTTAACCTTGTCTTCCTGAGGTAGACAAGTCTCTCACCGTACCTGGGCTTGTTGATGAGTCTCCAATCTGGCTGACTAGCAAGCCTCAGAAATCTTGTTTTCCTCTCCTCAGCACTGAATTGCAAGTATGTGCTGCCCTAACTATCTTTCTATAAGGATGCCGGGGATTGAACTTGGGGCCTGATGCTTGCTTGGCAATCTCTGTCACTTGAGCCTGTCTCCCCAGCCTCTCAGGACACATTTTTAAGTCCGAATTCTGTTTTCTCTGGGAAGTGAAAACATCCTCTTAGCTTACATCCTCTTAGCTCCTCGCAGCAGATACTAGTCTTCACTTTAGTTTGATTTTGTTTTCTGTGGTTCTGGCGATCAAGCCCAGGACTCAGCACTTGCCAGGGCAAGCACTCTGTCACCCAACTTCAGCCCATTTATTTGCTTTTGAGGCAGGGTACCATACTGTAGTTAAGGCTAGCCCAGAACTCTTAGCCACGCTTCTGTCTCAGCTTCCTGAGTACTAGTTGAGGCATGAGCCATCACACCCATCCTGTCCCTGGCTGTTGTATATTGCTGAGGCGTGTCCTGTTCCCTGTACTTGTCCCCTGCCCCATGGGCTCACTTGTGTGGACACCTAGATCTAGACCCTGCTCTACCCGGGGAGTCAGTTGTGCCCTGGGATGCCACTGTCTGTTGGTGCTGGCCAAGGGTTGGGCCCAGTTTGAATTTGTGGACCTAAGGCAATCGGCTTTATTCTGCTTAGCTTGTTCCCACACATATAGGCTGGGAAGAAGAGCTGTAATTTGAGTCACTGTTCACAGGGCTGTGGGGCAGAATGAAGCCATGTCTGAAAGCTCCTCCATGAGTCACTGATTCATGCTCATCATGCTCAAACACACTGCTTGGTGACAAGTGTGTTGTGGCTGTTAGTTTTATGCCCAGAGTGGAGGAGATACAGGCTTCTGTGTGTGTCTTATCTACTCCTAGGGTTGTACCATATGCCTTCCTGAGAGCCATGTGCTGGGGAGGGCCTCAGCAGAGCTGTGAGGAGAAATGTATGAGTACCCAGTGCTGGAGGTAGAGGAGGGCTCAGTACATAGTGTCTAGATCGGCTTTCGGAAATGAGCTAATGGCTTCCCTTTTCCTGGAAACCAGGTGGGTTTGATTTCTGGACTCCAACTCCTATCCTCACTTCTTTTCCGTACCAGCTCCCATCCAAGGCCCTAGTTCCTGAAATGGAGGACGAGGATGAAGAAGATGACTCAGAAGATGCCATCAATGAGTTTGATTTCCTGGGCTCAGGAGAGGACGGAGAGGGGTCTCCAGACCCTCGGCGCTGTGCTTCAGAGGGGAACCCCCATGAGCTGGGTAAGCTGAGGACTAAGGAGAGGCCTGGCTAGGGCAGGCTCTGACTCTGCATGCTTCACCTGCTTCCTGTCCAGGGCTCTGCCTGGACGGATACGTTTCCTGAGGTGGGTCAAGGATAGCTCAAGCCCCAAGTCAGAGGCAGGCCCTTATTCTTCCCTGGAAAGTCCCTGCAAGCTATATTCAAGCAGCTCGGCCAGAAGTCAAGCTCCGGTCCTTACAGCAGCTGACCAGTGCCTGTCTAGCCCAAGTACAGGGCAGGATGAAAACGAGGGTGAAGAAGGGGGTGGGCTGTGTCTTCCTGTCTTGTGACTCCTGCCCAGAAGGGTCCCTTGGGTCTAGAGCAGGGCCAGAATTTACCTGCCCCCTCTCACTGGGACCCTGCCAGTCTGTCTCCGCAGTCTGTCCCTTCCTGGGATCAGGGCTTTACAGCTTCCCCGGTTACAGGAAAGGCGGTGGCAGTGCGGGCCTTCCCTGAGAGATTGGGTAGAACTGGTGGGCGACTTTTGCTCCATCCCTCTTCCATGCAGAAAGCCGTCGCGTCAAACTCCAGGGAATTCTTGCTGACCTCCGGGATGTGGATGGGCTGCCCCCAAAAGTGACTGTCCCGCCTCCTGGCACACCCCAGCCCCGGCCTCATGAAGGTAATCTCCAGCCTCACATTCCAGTCCCTTGGGGTCCATGACAGAGGGAGGCTGCAGAGCTAAGCCTGGGGCTTCTGTGTCCTCAGAGGTAAGGCCCAGCCTCCAATCTGCAGCCTCCCTGTCCCAAAAGGTTGTCTGTCTGTCTGTCTCCCTCTCTTTTTGTCTGTTCTCCCTTGTCTGTCTGTCTGTCCCTGTCTTCCTTTCCAGCTGTGATTCTTGATCCTGTCTTCCTGCCTCTTTTCCTTGCTCCTCATCCTTTCCGCTCTCTCTGCCTCTTTCTCTTTCCCTGGCCCTGTCTCCCCTGCCCACCCCTCCCCCCTACCAGGTTCCTTTGGCTTCTCCTCAGACGTCTTCATCATGGACACTATCGGGGGCGGGGAGGTGAGCCTGGGGGACTTGGCAGATCTCACCGTCACCAATGACAACGACCTCAGCTGTGATGTAAGTTGTTGGGGTGCCCCATCAGTCCTTGGCTCAGCTCTGACCCTGTGACAGGCCTGGGTTCTGTCCCTTCCATGTGAGGACTGTGACAGGTCATTCCACAGCTCCTATGGGCAGCTTAACACATCGTGCCTTTCTAGAGGGTGCCTGGGAAAGGCCTGCACCGAGTGCAGGTCTTCACGCCCTCCCTCTTCGGGGATGTGGGGAGATGATTGTCGGCCATGCTCCCCCCACTCAGGGCACTCTGTTTTGAGTGGAACAGCTGGGCTGGAATGAGGAACCTCATGACTGGCATTCTGTGCTGTGTATCTTGGATGGGTCATTGGGACTTTCTGGGGTGGGTTCAGATGCATTTTTCCAGGACAGCAGATCAGGTTATTGACTGCAGTGAGGTTGGGGACATGTGGAACATGTAGAAGAGAGGCTAGGCAGGATCTGCCTGGGGTTGTAGTGCAGGGTTCCTCAACCTGCCCCACAGTAGCCCTTCGGGGGGGGGGGGAGGACCCACTTGAGCACAAATCTAGTTCCTAAGAATCATAGTGGAAATTCCGGAGGAGCACAGGGGAAGGGGGTCTGAGGGTGCTGAGGCTTCCCTTGACAGCTCATGGTGTCTCCCAAACCTGGCTTTCCACTCAGCTTCACCTTGCAGGACACATGCTTCCAGAGCATCTCTCCTGGGGTCTGAGGGCTCTGTTCCCCAGACTCCCCCGTCCTGGAACTTGTTTCCCAAGCCATAGTCGTCAAGGGTTGCTCCCTGGGGCTGTGTAGCTTTGGGACCTATCTCTGCAGTCATTCTGACTTCCCCCAATCCCAGCCCCTCAGAGAGGCCAGGAGCATTGCACTGCTCTTCAGCCTCAGGTGACTCCCATCACCCGGGGGCTTTGCTTACGATGAAAGAAATTGGTAGTTTCTAAATGGGACCCACTGTTCTGCCTGCCTTGACCTTTCTGGCTTCCTCTTGTGTGGTATGCTTCTGAATTTTGTGTATCCCAACCTTGCTGTCTCCTGCCTCAAGTCCTTTGCATACTGGCCTTGTTTCTAAACTTCCCCTTCCCCTTCCCTGGTTCTGGTTAAGTCCTACATATTTGTCACTACCTCATGAGAGCCTCTTTGTCCCTGCAGAGGAGGCTTGGGTGCCTTGGTGCCCCTTCCTCATACTCAAGAGTTTCCGGTTCTGCGTGTTTAGGAAGGACCCGCCTCTCTTTCCTAGGGGCCTCTGAACTGTGAGGCCCCAAAGAGTGAGGTTCCCTTGGCCTTTCCAGAGCCTTCCTTGCTGCTAAAACCTGAGTATGTGTGAAGGGCTCTTCTTAGGCACACAGAAAGAAATGCCAGGTTGGGGCCAGTCAGTTCCAGTCTAGACGGGTTGGTTGTCAGTGTCCACATGAGTGCTGGGACATCCAAGAGGACACTGAGGCAGCTCCCCATCCCCAGCTGTCTGACAGCAAAGACGCTTTCAAGAAGACGTGGAACCCCAAGTTTACTCTCCGCTCACACTACGATGGCATCCGCTCCCTGGCCTTCCACCACAGCCAGTCAGCACTGCTCACTGCCTCTGAGGATGGCACACTCAAACTGTGGAACCTGCAGAAGGCAGTTACAGCCAAGAAGTAAGGGTGCCACCCTGGAGGGTGCGGGGCCTTGGGACCTGAGGTCCTAGTGACGGGATTCCTCTTTTCCCACAGAAATGCTGCACTGGATGTGGAGCCAATCCATGCTTTCCGTGCTCACAGGTAGGGAGATGCCTGAGCCTGCTCTAAGCCCTGCAACCCGGCAGCATAGAGTGGGCTGCTGCCTGCTGCCCTGGAGACCTGGAGACCTGGAGCAGTGGAGACTCCATCCTGGGCCCCCATACAGTGGAGCCTTGGGCACATCCCTCACTCAGGGAACATGTGTTTTCACTGAGGCCCCTAGAGCAAAGATGCCAAATTTCCCATGGAATCCTTAAGATACACCTAGGAAAGGAGACTGACTGATGGGAGGGCTCCATGGGTAAAGGCACTAAGCTTGACAACTTAAGTTTGATCCCCAGAACTCGTGTGGTAGGAGGAGAGAACCAACTCCAGAAGTTGTCCTCTGCCCTCCACATGCTCACTGTGATGTATGGCAATATGTAAATTTATATGATGTTTAAAAATAACTAGGAGAGCCAGACATGGTGGCACACACCTTGAGTCCCAATATTTGGGAGGCAGAGGCAGGCAGTTCTCTGTCAGTTTAAGGCTAGCCTGGTCTATAGAGCAAGTTCCAGGACAGCCGAGGCTACATAGAGAAACCCTGTCTTGAAAAACAAAACCAAAAACTAGGAGAAATAAATCCTCAAGCTCCTATGAGCAAGGAAGGCCTGAGCCTTAGCTGTCTTGCATCACCTACCCCTTGCACCCTCCAGGGGCCCTGTGCTGGCCGTCACCATGGGCAGCAACAGCGAGTACTGTTACAGTGGTGGGGCTGATGCCAGAATCTACAGCTGGAAGATTCCTGACCTCAACATGGACCCATATGATGGCTATGGTGAGGACAGACCCTGCCCATTCCCTCCTCCTCTCCCAGCTCTGGGAAGTAGCGCTGTAGAGCTCTTAGTCTGGTTTAGTATTAGTAGGTGGGGCAGAGGGAGATGAGGCAAGAGCCGTGTTGGTGAGGGGAGAGTTGGGCTACATTTGAGGGTCAGTGTGAGCTGGCTTTTGGGGAAGCAGAGGCTAGCCTGGATCAGGGTTGGAATGGGCTTGGTTAGCTTGGTGGACTGTGTTGAGGACCAGCTCAGGTCTTATTGTGGGTCAGGGGTTTGTTAGAAACAGAGGTGATGAGCTGAGGGGCATTGGCAGGACCGTAAATGGCAGGGGGTTCAGGCTTTGCCCCTTAGCCCTTTAAGAGTTAAGTGGAGGAGCTGAAGCTGGGGCTCAGTAAGTAGAGTATAGCCCTGGGTCCCGTCCCAATACTACATGAGCTGGGTGGATCAGAACCCTAAAGTCATGGTTGGTTACATGGGGAGTCTGAGCCTCCACTGCATGGAATTGTATCTCAAAGACAAACAAAACAAAACAAAAAACCAAGACATGGTTTAATCTTTAATCCCAGCACTCAGGAGGCAGAAGCAAGCCAAGCTCTGCCTTCAAGGATAGCCTGGTCTACATAGCAAGTTCTAGGCCAACTGGAGAGCTACATCGTGTCTCCAAATATAATTTTTAAAAAAATTGCTGGTTCATCTTGTAATGGAGCAGTAATGGCAGGAGGGATAACCACAGTCACAAGTTCAAGACCAGCTTGATTATGTGGTGGGTTTCAGGCCTTCCATGCTACAGATCAATCAAGCTACTGTCTGGACATAGTGAGTCCTTATTGGGGTTGAGGGGGGAGTTTTTTCTACCCGGAAAAAAAGTTAAAGAGGAAATGGTAGTCTTAGTGCTCAGGAGTCTGAGGCAGAAGGAATTTACGGTCCTGGTCAACCTGGTTTACATAGAAAGGCCTTGTCTCAAAATAGCACACTACATAGAATCAGCAAGATGGCTTAGCAGGTAAAGGCACCTGCCACCACTGCTGATGGTCAGAGTTCAGTCCCCAGAACCCGCATGGTAGGAGAGAACCAATTCCCACAAGTTGTCTTCTTGCCACAAGTTGGCTTCTTACAATACATGTGTGTGTACACACAGAGGCACACAAATAAATAAATATGCATGCATATAAACAAGTAAAAGTGCCTTTAATCCCAGCATTTGGAAGGCAGGGGCAGGAGGATCTCTGAGTTTGAGGCTAGCCTGGTCTACAGAGTGAGTTCAGAGTGGCCAGGACTACACAGAGTGACCTTGTGAGTGTGTGTGTGTGTGTGTGTGTGTGTGTGTGTGTGTGTGTGTGTGTGTGTGTGTGTGTGTGTGTGTGTGTGTGTGTGTGTGTGTGTGTGTGTGTGGGGCAGGTAGATGAGTGGATAAGAGTTAAGTAGGAGGTAACACTGTCTTGGGAAAACCCTCACGGAAGACTTCCATGTTCTTGGGAGTTACTCACCATCCTGAGGACCATGTTTTGTATTAACTCCTGTGTCTTTGTTTATTCTAATTTGAAACAAGGTCTTGCTCTGTCTTTTTTAAGTCCATTTTTAAGAAGTCTTTTACCTAGCAATGGTAGCATACACCTTTAATGGAGGCCAGAGGCTGGCCTACACAGTGCATTCCAGGACAGAGAAACCCTGTCTTGAAAAACCAACCAGCCAAGCAAAGTCTTTTACTAGAAATGGACACCAAGTCCCATCACTCACCAAGCAGCTACTTGCAGTTGATTCCTGCTGAAATGGAAATCAGTTGTCCCTGACCCAGTGTCACTGGGTCTATCAGTGACACTCCAGGGCAGGCCTCATGCCCAGGAGTGGTTGAACAATACAGAATAGACTATGTTGTTGGGGTAAATTTTATGTTTGTTTATTTTTTGCCCTTTTTGTTTAATCTTCTGCTTTAGTCTTAGTCTTTTAGAAAGAAAGAATATAAAGTTGGTTGAGCAGGTAAGGAGGGAGGAGGAGCTGGGGAGAGAAGAGTATGATCACATTTTAAGAAAAATACTGCAAGTGCATTTTTTAAAATGTCTTATAGTAGTCATGCACACCTTTAATTCCAGCACTCAGGAGGCAAAGACAGGCAGAGCTCAGTGAGCCAGCCTGGTCTTTGTGGTGAGGTCTCCGCCAGCTGGGGCTACACAGTGGGATCCTTTCTCAAAGGGAAAAAATAAAAAGAAAGAAAAGAATTGTCTTTTAATAGGCTCCAACTCTGCTTAAGGAAGAAAGTTTTTTATTTTGTTTTGTTTTTTATTTGGTTTGGTTTGGTTTTGTTGAGACAGGGTTTCTCTGTGTAGCCCTGTCTGTCCTGGAACTTACTCTGTAGCCCAAGCTGGCTTCAGACTCCACCTGCCTCTGCCTCCCTGATTGTTGGGATTAAAGGTGTGTGCCACCACCATTACTGTCCATAAACATTTTTAATGTGAAGAAATACCCAGAGTCCTCCCACTTGCTTAACTGCTTAGTGAACTCTTTTTACATGTATTTGTGTGTTACAGATGGTCTGAGCCATTGTCTGGGTGCAGGGAACTAAGCCTGGCGTAAAAGCAAATGTTCTTACCCACCGAGCCATTTCTCTAACCCCACCCCTTTTTAAAGATAGGATTACACTATGTTATCCTAGCCATCCTGGAAATCTTTATGTAGACCAGGTTGGCCTTAAACTCACAGAAATCCTCCTGCCTCTGCCTCCTGAGTGCTGTTTTACTGTTGAACAGAGTTCTGCTTACTGTCAAGGTGACTGACAATCACTACGGAAGTCAGGTGCGGTCCTAAGTGAGCTGTCCTAAGTGAGCTGCCGTACTTCAGGTGCCAGCTGGATTTGACCCACAACCATGTAGTCAACAGCTAGAGACCTCGGAAGGTCCCCCAGCAAAAAAAAAGACATTGCAGGGGCTAAATGGGGAGCTGACTGGGTCAGCAAAGGCAGCCTTTCCCTCGTGCTCCACTGGTGCCCTGAGTTGCTGACCTTGGCCCTGGAGAGACGGTGAACGTGGAACCTTGTTTTCTAAGCTCTTGAGCTGCTTCTGAGCCATAGAATCAGGAGCTTGTGGGCAGTGGACAGCACCCAGGTCCCAGCAGAGATGCAGCGCTTGGGCCGTCCAGTGTAGCTGGTGTCCCTGACAGTCTATTTCTCCCTGGTTTGCCCAGACCCAAGTGTGCTGAGCCGTGTCCTGGAAGGCCATGGGGATGCCGTGTGGGGTCTGGCCTTCAGCCCCACCTCCCAGCGCCTAGCATCCTGCTCTGCCGATGGCACCGTCCGCATCTGGGATCCCAGCAGCAGCGGTTCAAGCTGCCTCTGTACCTTCCCCATGGCTGGAGGTGAGTTTTCATGGTAGTGTCTCACGAGCAAGATACAGAGCCCAGGACTCTGCTGGCTCCTGAGGAGGGCCCCCAGCCACAGGGCAGGACTGGCCCTCTGAGTAGCCTTCTCTCCCCTGTGCTCTCAGAACACGGGATTCCCACCTCAGTGGCCTTCACCAGCACGGAACCTGCCCACGTCGTGGCCTCCTTTCGTTCTGGTGATACCGTTCTTTATGACTTGGAAGCTGGCAGCGCCCTGCTCACATTGGAGTCCCGAGGGAGCAGTGGTGAGGGCCCTTGGCCAGGCAGGCCAGTAACACTGGGGGTTGAATGCCTGTAGGACCCCAGTTCCTTCTGTGGTTCTGGGGACCTAGCCATCAGTGAGATGAGAATGTTTCCCACCTGCCACAAGCAGGAAGGAAACAAGGTTCAGTGGTAGCCAGCCAGCTTGACACCAAGGGCTGGGTAGCATGTCCCCAATTGCAGAAGTGGCCTGCCCCTTGTGCCTCTATCCAGTCCTGCTTTCCCCGTCAGTCCTCTCCCCTTCTTCCCACTGACCCTCCAGGCCCAACACAGATCAACCAGGTGGTGAGTCACCCAAACCAGCCTCTCACCATTACTGCGCACGACGATAGGGGCATCCGTTTCCTGGACAATCGGACAGGTGAGGCCCAGCCTTAGTTTCCCTTCCGTATGTTTTTTTGGGGTTTGGGGGCATGGGACAAGGGCAGAGCACATTCAGACAACTGAATCCTGGTGACTCCTTGTTCCCAGCCCCTCAGCTTCCCAGATAGGGTAAATAGTTGTGGGTTCTCCAGCCACTCCCTATCCTCCCCCAGGTAAATCCATGCATTCCATGGTGGCCCACCTGGACGCAGTCACCTGCCTAGCTGTGGACCCAAATGGTGTGTTCTTGATGTCAGGAAGTAAGTTGGGCGCCTCTTGCTGCTCCTTCCTCTGGAGGGTTGGAGGCAAAGAGGAGGGGCTACAGCCATGGCGGGCAGCTCCACTCTGAGGGTGCTAGAAGTTCCTGCCTGAGCCCCACTGGCTCTCATTGACTCCTCTCCTCGGGAGCCCTGCCTGGGGTGGAGCAGGGTGGTTCTTGTGTTGCAGGCTTGTGGTGATGGGATCAGAGTTTGAGTACTTGATCTGTGTCTGCTTTCAGATACGGGCTCAGCACCATCTACTCTAGAATAGGTGGATAGGTCCCTCCCCAGCAGTGTCGGCTGCAACGGGTGTGTGCACATGCGCCTGTAGATGTGCGGGCAGTGGTAGTGGAGGCTGGGGGAGGCTCGGAGTGAATCACAGCCTGCTCTGCCTGACGGTGCATGTGCTGCTGGCTGAACAGCCACACCCAGGTCTGCCCAATAGCATTAGACCCAGTCCTGACACCATCTGAAGATCTGAGCCTCTGCTTTCTGGGCTGAGTCCCTGGAGTTTGGCTGACTTGAGGAGCAGAGCCTCAGGCTAGTCAGGCCCTCTCATGCCCAGCAAAGGCCCTAGCCTAGGCTGCCCTGCTGTTGTCCACCCTCAGTTCCGTGCAACCTTCATTCCTCGTTGGCTGCCTGCTCCAGGCCCTTTCTGGCCATCCCTCTACCTGGAAGGCTTCCCCTCCTTAAGCCATGTTTAGCCTATTACCTGGAACTAGTGTCTGCGGTTTTCTTTTTTCCTTGTTGTACTGGGGATAGAACTCAGGACCTTGGGCTGGCCAGGCCAGTACACATCAGCCACTGAGCCACACCCTACCGCTTGGAGCTGTTCTCAGGCCGAGAGCTGCCTACTGTGTGCAGCATTCCTTCCAGAGCCCTTACACATACTTGGTGGTTAGCAGAACAGTGGACAGGATGGGGACAGAAAGGCTGTCCTTAGGGCAGAGCCATGGAGGAAGAGAGCTGAGCTGCTTCTGCCCCAAGGACTTTACATGAGGCCAGGTGAAGGGTTCAAACCCCAGGTCTGGGCTGAAACAGCCTCCTCTGCTCCACCCCTGTGCAGGCCATGACTGTTCTCTGCGTTTGTGGAGCCTAGACAATAAGACATGTGTGCAGGAGATCACGGCCCACCGGAAGAAGCACGAGGAGGCCATCCATGCGGTGGCCTGCCATCCCAGCAAGGCTCTCATTGCCAGTGCTGGTGCTGATGCCCTAGCCAAGGTCTTCGTATGATCCCACCTGGCCTCGCCCTGGCTGCACAGTGGCAGGGAGCGGGGCCAGGCAGTGGGGCTGAGGTAAGGACCAGGGCAATTTGTGTTAACCCAGTGTCCTTGCCCCAGAAGACACCCCTCTACCTACCCCTCCCTCATGATCCACTTGCCTGTCAGTTTGAGTTGTGCCAAAGCCCACAGTCCTGTGAGAGTAAATGAGGCTTCCCTGAGAAGAGAGGGAGGGATCGGGGCTGGAGTGGGACACTGTCCTAAGCAGCTACCTTCCCTTTGTCTCTACAGCAGCCCCAGCCTCCCTTTAGAGGCTCTGAGTCTCGGCCTCCTTCATCTTCCTGGAGCCTGGTGGTGCTAATGGCCCTTTCCCCAGGAATCACCCCTCAAGGATGGCCTCTGGGGTTTCTGCTCATGCCCCATTCCCAACTCCTGACATAGCTGTCATCCTGAGGTTGACACAGCCCCGGCTGGGTGTCCTTTGGGATCTCATTTTGTCCAAGATGAAAGAAGGCACCAGACTCCACCCTAGAGTGCCACCCTTCCTCATCCATCGGAGGAAGGGCTGTCTGAGAGGGGTCTCCTAGGGCCCTCCTATGTGGGCCCCAGATTGTCCTTTTGGACCTCAGTCCCTTCTTGCTTTCCAACACTAATCAAGCCTCTGGGGCCAGGCCTTCCTGGGGAGGGCCTGCACTCCTCCAGGGCATTGTCCTAGCCACAGGCCCTCCTTGTGTTGTGGAGGGTGGAGTGGGCGCTGTGCCCCTAGCTCAGTGTATATCTGTATAAAGGAATGGGATTTTAATGGCGCCTACCCCACGTTATCACTGTGTGATAGTCTGTCAGTCTCCTTGCTCCACACTTTGGCCTCTATTTATTTCACTCTTTATTTGGGTCCCACCTTATGCCCTTGGTTCCCCTTTCAGGTTCCTGTTTATAAGCCCCTTCCTTTTTGTCCCAACTTGTATGTGAAAAAAAACTGTCTCAATAAACCCTTTGGAGTAAGATAGGTTCTCCAGGCCATCTGTCAAGGGGATAGTGGACAGTAGGGGAAGGCCACTCCCTCTGCCTTGGTTGAGTGGAGTCTGGGGAGAGGGATATATGGTGGATTGGGGTTCTGTGGTAGAGTGGTGTGGAGAATGTGCTGAATGTTAGCGGGAGGGCAGAAGTGGGAGCACATGTCCAATCTCCATGAGCCCCTCCTTTCTGTCCCTCAACATGAGCTCCCCTTGGGCAGTGAGCTGGTGGGCAGATGCTGGGATGCAGCAACAAACAGTCTAGTTGAAGACCCCTTGCCTGCCTAGGGTCCTAGAACAAAAGCCCCTTTCCTGCCCAGTGCCCACTCTTGGACTGATAGACAACAGAAAGGCAGGCCCACCAGTGACCCAGGCAGAGGACATGGCATGCAGGTACCTGTAGCCCTCAGAGCAGTGCAGACAGAGTTCCTTTCCCTTCCTCCATGTTCAGTGTCGACTTGTGGGGGTCAGGGTACTCACTGTCTTCATAGCCATAGTGGGGTAGGACTGGGAGTCCCATACTACAGAGCAAGAGATTGAGAAGGTCTGCTCAAGGGCTCTCCGCCGACACTGCAAGCAGCAGGCACAGTGTGCCCCACAACCTCCACCTTCCAGCTCTGCCAGCCACATGGGTCAAGGGGTTAAAAGAGCCTCGAGTCCCAGAAGCAGGCCATGGAACATGCTGGAAATTTGCCTATTTCAAGGTGCGCATAGGCCTGTGATTTCTGGGGACGCTCATCGGCCGGGCTGTGAGCTCCACGTGGCCTTGCCTCCCCCATCCCTCTGGGCTCTTTGCAGCTTCCCCAGGTGGTAGTTTGGGTTTTCACTCCAGCCTCAGACTTCCTTCCCCAGCCCCTACCCCCGGATGTGGTGACAGCCAGTACTGTACCAACCTCAGCTGCCCCCAGCAGCACTGAACCAGTAAGGGGGGCCCTTGTGGACAAGTTGCTGCTCTCTAGAGCACCAGCTTCCTGGATGTAGAAACCAATTGGTAGCCACTGCCTGACTATTGGAGTAGAAGTCAGAACTGCTCCTGATGGAGCTCGGGTTGACTACAGAGGCCTGGCTCGGGCTCTCAGTTGATGTTAGCTTTTTAGATTTCCTGTTATTGCACTACTATTTATTTCAGAGAAGGGTGGAGGTCAGGACAACCCACAGTAGCCGAGCTGGTTCTTTGATTATGTGAGTCTACAGGATTGATCTCAGGCCAGTGAGCTTGGCTTCAAGAGCCTTTACCCACTGAGCCATCTCACCATACGATGATTTAGTTAACACCCACCCAGAAGCCCCTGAGTGATTTCGGGGCCTTCCCTTTTCTCTGTCAGGACTGTTAAGACAGTCATGTCAACCCAGTTTTAATAGTGTCCAGGTACTACCTGTATTCCGTTTCTGGAATAAAGCCTCATGACAGAAAAACTAAGGCTCACAGTGGAGAAGTCCATATCTCAAGTCACACAGCCAGAAAGATGTAGGCACTTGGTCTCACGGGAAGTCTATCAAGTGGCATGCCACCTTGATTGGGGGTGGGGGCAGGCTTTGTACCCTCAATTCACTGGAAACAGACCTGAGACTAAGCTCTCCTGTGCATCGTGAGGCCTCAACTTCCCACCTGTGTACTGGGCTTGTAGTTGAGCTGGGGACGTCTGTGTGTGTGTTGGGGGGGGGGGGTTGATAGGAGCAAAAACTAAAGCCACCGGACTTGACACCGATTTCCGACCCTTTCCGTGCGGTGGGCGCCGGATGCGTGCCAGCCTGACAGCTCAGTCTCCTTCAACGACCAAGCGCCGGCCCCTCCTCATGCCGCGGTGGATTGCGGCGAAAAGTCAACTTTCCAGGCTGGACTGTGCAGAGGAAGCGCTGACCCTTCCGCCCTCCTACCCCCCAGCCACCAAATTTCCCCCAACTCCCTAATTCAGGGTCCCGCCTTCCCCTTCCGTCCCAGTAAGGCCCGCCCTGTAACGTCACGGTGCCCTGCGTTGATTGGCTAGCTGCGCCATCGCTCCTGAGACTTCCTTCTGGGCCGCCGCCGCCGACTTAAACTTTGAAGGGGGAAAAAAATAGAGCCACCCGCGCTGTGCGACCCTCCCTTGCCCCCGACCCGCCCCGCCTTCGGTAACGCTCCCTCCTCCGACGCCCCCGATCCAACTTTTCTCCAACTTTCGCGACTTGTGAAAGTCTCTTCTTTTCAGCCCTGGCCCTGGAAACCCCTCTCCTCATCCCCGAGCCAGTCGGGTCCCTATGATGCACTAGACTCCTGTTTTCTACCCCCAAGGCAGAGCATCCTCAGGCCTGCTCTGAGTTTGGTCCTGCCGTCAAACCCACTGGATCCTGGGATTCCCCCTGCTTCGTTCTCAGCCTTCTTTCTCCAGGGGCCTTGGATCACAGTGTCTTTTGATTCCAGGGACCCTGCCTTACCGGACTTTCTTTTCTGGTTTCTTGCAACCTTCCAATCTCTGGGTACCCTCCCCACAAGCCACTGTTTTTTTCTTTCTGAGCTCTGCTCTCTTGACTCCCGGCTTGTGACCCACTAGATTCCTTTTCTCTCATTGCCCAGGATCCCGCCATCCTCGAGTCTCTCAACCTGACAGATTTCTCTCTCAAATGCCTGGGTTCTTACCACCACCGCGCGAGAGCTCTCGGATCTAGGTCCCAGGTTCCTCGGTGAGCTCTGGGCGGCAGGTCGGGGTCTGGCCCCAATGGCCGCCGCCCCCTCCCATCCCGCCGGACTCCCCTGCTCTCCGGGGCCCGGGTCTCCTCCGCCCCCCGGTGGCACGGATCTCCAGTCTCTGCCACCTCTGCTGCCTCAGATCCCGGCTCCGGGATCGGGGGTCTCCTTCCACATCCAGATCGGATTAACACGAGAGTTCGTGCTGTTGCCGGCAGCTTCGGAGTTGGCTCATGTGAAGCAACTAGCCTGTTCTATCGTGGACCAGAAGGTGAGGGCACGGAGGTGGTGGTGGGGCTCTCATGATAAAGGGAGGAGGCTTCGGAGGTGGCCTGAAATTGTTGGGAGGGGAGAGAGGGGCCTAGGTGACCGACGAGGAGGGGCACTACACCCTGGTCGTGTCCTCACTCCACCACCGGTTTGAGAGAGGCCCGGATAGGGGTGGGGTGCCCCAGAGGCCTCCCCAAATTGCCTGTCACTGCTTGTTGTTTTCTGCAGCGGGCTGGGAGGAAGGGAGGGGCCTACCAGGTGTGGAGTGGGGAGGAAGGGGCAAGTGGGAGCAGCTGATTAAGAAGCCCTCTTTCATGGGCCCATCCTGGGCCTCCAGTCTTTGGAAACAGTAGAAATTGAAGCCATACTGGCCATGGTGATCGGGTGACATGTGTGGGTGTGGGTGTGTGGACAAGCTACCAGGGGCAAGCAAGGTCTCTGGGTACAATCACTACCCTTTCCTGGGCCTGAGATGGATGTGAGGCACTCCTGTGTACTCCTTGGCACCCCTCAAAATCCCTGCAGAGTCCATCTCCTCTCCTGATCAATTCCCCTCCTGCTGCTCTTAGATTCGGATATCCAGGTTCCTTCCTCTTGAGTACCACGGTCAGAAGGAACCAAGGAGGACTAGATACTCAAATCCTAGGAAGGCTAAAATTTACAACCCAGCTGGTAGAGCACTTGCCTAGCAAGCAAAAGCCCCCTGGGGTCTAGCCCCCCAACCCCAGCGGGTAGGGAAGATGCTTTTTCAGTAGTTCAAGTGCCTGGTGGTGAACATATGAGGAGTTCTGAGTCCTGGGTGGTTGAATATTGAAACCTTTTCATACTAAAGCATTCAAATACTAGAATCTTAAGTTTATCACATTGCCACATCATAAGGATCCTAGATGACACTGGTAATATGGCATTTACAGGTGAAGCCCAGAATGTATAATCTTACAATGGGAGCACATTAGGATCCCCAAACATCCAGGTTTCGGCTTTTCTCAGGCTCCTGGAAATGGATCCTTCGCCTCCGGGGAAGCAGCAGGGACAGGGTCACCTCCCCTGTTTTTTGTTTTTTGTTTTTCCCAGCTGATAAAACTAGTTTAGAAGAAGACCTCCCAGTCCTTGTACTTTTGTGATCCCAGCACTGGGAAGGCAGAGGCAGGAGGGTGGGGAGTTTTAAGTCAGTCTAGGCTACATATCCAAGCCCTGTCTCAAAGGGAAAAACAGAAACTAGATCAAGCCACCAGCAGGGACAAGGCAGTACTGATTTTCTATAGAATATCAGGGGAAACTGTGTCCACCAACTCTCCAAGTCTGGCCCAGCCCCCTATCACTCCTAAATCGCCCATCCCGCCTGTGGGAAGCAGGACTGGGGCTCCTGTACATTGCCCCTGGGGTGAAATTCTTTATATTAGGGTTCAGATCCCCAGCCTCCCCTCCTCGGGCCCAGCCTAATTTGTTTTCCGATCTTCTGGGGGCTCAGGTGCTGTTTTGGGCCCCTTCTTGCCTGCTTGCCTTCCTTCCCTGTGCCCCACCTGGGCGGTTTCACTTTCTGTTCGACGCTGTGTCATTTCCTGCCCCCTTCCAAGCTGGGACCCGGACACCTGGGTCTTTGGAGCCTTGGATGTGGAGAGGCCTCCGTTTACCTCCAGCTATCTTAAGCACTCCTCCAAAAGTCCCCCCGACCCCCCCCCTTTCTTCTTTCATTCTGCCCCAGTGCTGGGCTAAGAGCCAGGTTACAGGGACAATAGGTTCAGGAAGGAAGTTGGGGTGGAGATGTGGCCGAAAGAGGAGGGGGTGATCACTCAGTGTCCCGCCAGCTCTGGAAAATTCGGAATGTCCAGTCTGCTCCTTGAGCCTCTAATCCCCCTTTGCCCCTTAGCCCCTCCCCTGCCAGTCCCGCCGCCAGACTGGCCAGAGCCCGCTCCCTAGCACACCTGGGGCTCAGGCATCCTGCTGGCTCAAGCTGGGTTTGGGAGGGGACAGGCAGGAAGCGATGGGCTGCAGGGTCTCAGTTTCCGGGGGAAACAGCCGGCCCTGTCCCTAGAGGGTTCCAGTAGCCTGCCGCTGCTGCAGGCTGTATTGAGCTTTTCCGTCGCCATTCCACCCCTCTTCTCCTGCTTCTCAGTTCCCAGAGTGTGGCTTCTACGGCCTGTACGACAAGATCCTGCTCTTCAAACATGACCCAACATCAGCCAACCTCCTGCAGCTGGTGCGATCAGCTGCAGATATCCAGGAGGGCGACTTGGTGGAGGTGGTTCTGTCGGGTGAGAAGTGGCCGTCACCCCGAGGGCGGGGCCTGGGTCCCGGGGGCCGGGCCTCTAGGAGAGGTGGCAGAGGGAGGAATGGGGGGGGGGACTCTCCTGTGACCCCAGCATTCCCAAGGAACAGTCCCACAAGTTAAGATCAGCTAGAGCTAAAGAGTGAAACATTTGGGGCTAGAGAGATGGCTCAGAGGTTAAGAGCGCCGCCTCCTCTTCCAGAGGTCCTGAGTTCAATGGTGGCTCACAACCATCTGTAATGGGATGCCCCCTCCTCATGCATACACAGCATATAGTGTATGCATATGCAATAAATAAATTTAAAAAAAAAGAGTGAAACATTTGGACTGGACAACTGGTTGCTGTTTCAAGGCACTGGGGTTCAATTCTTAGCACCCACACAGCAGCTTGTAATTCCAGTCCCAAGAGATCAGACAGCAAACTGCCAACACATAAAAAGAAAAATCAATGTATCTTAAAAGAGGAGGGGGAGGCTTATCAAGAGATGGGCCGGTTGGGGATTTAGCTCAGTGGTAGAGCTCTTGCCTAGCAAGCACAAGGCCCGGGGGTCGGTCCCCAGCCCAGAAAAAAAAAAAGAAAAAGAAAAAAAAAAAAAAAAGAGATGGGCCTCACAGAAATCTTGGGGAAAGTAGTTAGCTAATCTATCTATTTATTTATTTGAGATAAGACCTTACTGTGTACCTGTGGGTGGCCTGGAACTCACAGAGATCCTCCTGCCTCTGACTCTCGACTCCTGAGATCACAGGTGTGGACCCAGCTAGTTAGTCCTCTCCCCTTGTGGTACCCAGTGCATTACACATGCTAAGCAAACACTGTGCCTACTGGTGAACCATGCCCTCAGCCATCACAACTGTTTACATTTAGTGTGTGTGTGTGTGTGTGTGTGTGTGTGTGTGTGTGTGTGTGTGTGAAGATTAGAAGACAACTTGTGGGACCTGAGTCACCAAATGGGGCGTGTGTATTGAATTCCAGTCATCAGGTGTGGCAACCTTTTAATTGCTGAGCTGTCTCCACGGCCCCAGGAATGTTTTATTTTATTGTTTGTTTATTTATTTATTTTTGAGCCGGTCTCACTATATAGCCCTGTCCATCTTGGAACTCTGTGTGTAGATCAGGCTGGACTCAAACTCACAGAAATCCGACTGCTTCTGCCTCCAAGTGATGGGATTTAAAAATGTGCCACCATTATGGACTGTTTTAACATTGCAACAACAACAGTAATAAGTTCTCTACCCATTAAACAACTCCCCACTAACTCCCACTTTATCAGGAGGCACGTAGTTGTTTTGCTCAGTGGGGAGCTGGGATCCCACCCCACCCCCCAGACAGAGTTTCTCTGGGCAGCCCCAGCTACCATAGGCCAAGCACCCATCCTCTTAGCTCAAGTGTATCCACCCTCCTTGTTGCCCACAGCCTCAGCCACCTTCGAGGATTTCCAGATCCGTCCGCATGCTCTCACTGTGCACTCGTACCGCGCACCAGCCTTCTGCGACCACTGTGGGGAGATGCTGTTTGGCCTTGTGCGCCAGGGCCTCAAGTGCGATGGTGAGGGCCAAAGGGACTGAGCGGAGCCCCCGAGGTTGGGGGCGTGGTGGGCAAATCTAGGAAAGGCATGCTGGGACTGGGTTAAGGTCCAGGGGTGGAGCTTAGAAGTGACATAAGCTCTGTGAGAGAACTTGGAAGGGGCTTGGGGTTCAGGTCTGTGCGCGGAGCACCCCCCTTCCCCGCCCCCGCATGGAGCTGGTGGGTAAGTTAGGACTCCGGGCAAAGTTTGGGAAATAGTGAGGGGCTCTGGAATGGGTGCAGAGCCTCGGAGGTGATCCTTGGTATAAGTGAGGTTAAGGGTTCCTGGACAGAGCAGAGGAGGGTATGAGGATACAGCATAGGAAGATAGGGCTCTTACGGGGGAGATTTATTTACTTTTGTTTGTTTCTTTTCATGCTATGTGCTGAATGCTAGGTGTTTTGCCTGAATATTTGTCTGTTGCACCACAAATGTTGCATGGGGGTTAGGAACCCAACTCGAGTCCTGTACAAAAGAAAAGTGCTCTAACTGCTGGAGCCATCTCTAGGGAGATCTTGAGGTGTGGTGATGGAAGCGAGCTCCGTGTCAGTCAGAGATGAAGCAAAGAAGGAGAGAAATAGCGACGATTTATCTGGAGGAATTGGCCAGGCAGCTCCAGAGTCCTCAAGACAGCCAGTTGGGAATCTCAGGCCCAGGCTGCTTGACCACAGGCAGAATTCTACCGTCTGGGATCATCTGGGAATCTCGGCTCTTTAAAGCTTCCAGTTTAGTGAAAAATCAGGCCCATTATCAACCAGGCTAGCACCATGAGATACAGACCCAAATCCAGTACACAAATTTACTTCAGCGGCAGCACCAAATCTTGGGGCGCTACATCCACTTTTGCTGATGTGGACAGGACATGTGTGCTTGAAGCTAGGGGCGTGGTTTCTTAAGACGGGGTTGGAGGCACACCTACTAGGGGCTACAGGCTTTGGCTCTGATGGTCTTGCGCCCCCTCTAGGCTGCGGACTCAATTACCACAAACGCTGCGCCTTCAGCATCCCAAACAACTGCAGTGGCGCTCGCAAGCGCAGACTGTCGTCCACGTCTCTGGCCAGTGGCCATTCTGTGCGTCTCGGCAGCTCCGAGTCCCTACCCTGCACCGCCGAAGAGCTGGTGAGGGGCTGGAGAGTGGGGAGGGTTGGAAGCGAGGGGCTGATGGCGCCAGGCAGGTGCTAATACGCTGATCTGTTCCTTCTGCCCTTCCTGCTGGGTAGAGCCGTAGCACCACCGACCTCCTTCCTCGCCGACCACCCTCGTCGTCGTCCTCCTCCTCTTCCTCTTCCTTCTACACAGGCCGACCCATTGAGCTGGACAAGATGCTGATGTCCAAGGTCAAGGTGCCACACACCTTCCTTATACATAGCTACACACGGCCCACCGTTTGCCAGGCTTGCAAGAAACTGCTCAAGGGTCTCTTCCGCCAGGGCCTGCAGTGCAAAGGTTAGTGGAAGCCACTGGGAAGACTGTGGGTCTGAAACTCCCCCAGAGAAACGCAGGATCTCCGATCCATGTTCTGAATCCCTGCCATTTTCTAAGACTCTCAAGTTCTGAAACACTAGATCCTTGGAAATCTAGGTCTATAGAACAGAATAGAACTCCCACTATAAAAGCCAAGAGTCTGACTTAGGAGTATAAGAGTCAAGACTTCTAGAATTGTCTGAAGTTACCCATAATCCCACCCTGCACTTGAGAATCTGAGGCAGGGGGATCAGGAATTTTTTTTTAAGATTTATTCATTTATTATATATAAGCACACTGTACCTGTCTTCAGACACACCAGAAGAGGGCATTGGATCTCTTTACAGATGGTTGTGAGCCACCATGTGGTTGCTGGGATTTGAACTCAGGACCTCTGGAAGAGCAGTCGGTGCTCTTAACTGCCGAGCCATCTCTCCAGCCTGGGGATCAGGAATTTAAGACTAGCCTCAGCTATATAGTTTGAGGCCAGCCCAAATTACATGAAATGTTCTGAAAGGGCGGGAGATGTAGCTCACTGGGTAGAGTGCTAACCTAGCATACCAGAGGCCCTGGGCTCCATCCCCAATACCTACCTTGCGCCTATGAGGATGCACAAGCCTATAATCTCATGACCTTAGCCTGGCAGTTAAGTCACCTTCTGTCCTAGCCAGTCCCTGGCCAAGCTGTGCTATGGGAGACCCTCAAAAGAACAGTAATATCTAGAGGAAAGAGGAGGAGAGGTTAAAAAAAAGACTTGCCCCTAAGCCTCACAACCATGGTGGAAGGAGAGAACCAGTTTCCACAAGTTTCCCTCTGATGTCTTCATGCACATTATAGCACATATGTGCATGCATGGGGGTGCGTGTATGCATGGTCACACATCACATACATACAAATAAATACATATAATTAAAAATAAAAAGGTTTGGACTGGAGAGATGGCTCAGTAGTTAAGAGCAACTGGCTGCTTTTCCCGAGGTCCTCAGTTCAATTCCCAGCAACCACATGGTGGCTCACAACCATCGGTAATGGGGTCTGATGCCCTCTTCTGGTGTGTCTGAAGACAGCTAAACATAAAGTTAAAAGAAAAAAATCTTTATTAAAAAAAATTTGACCTGGTGGCCTGTACCTGTAAAAGCATCAACCAGCACTTGGGGGTTGGAGAGGGGAGGGTCATCCTTGGCGACATAGGTTCTGGGCCAGTCTAAACGACAGGAGACCCTGTCTCAAACAACAAACAAACAAAGCAAACAAGCTTTCCTTGTCACTCCTACCTATAGAGCGACAGTCATTAGAGTGCACATTTAATCCTAGCACTATTGAGGCTGAAGCAGGAGGATTGCCAGGAGTTAGATGCTGGCCAGTCTAGGCTCCATAGTGAGGCCAAGTATATATGCACATGTCCATGCACATAGTAACTCTCCTTTCCTGCCCATGCCTTTATCCCCTGTCCCTTCAGACTGCAAGTTTAACTGTCACAAACGCTGTGCTACCCGCGTCCCTAATGACTGCCTGGGGGAGGCGCTCATCAATGGAGGTGAGGTAATTGACATCTAAGGGGGACAGGGTGGGACTGACCGACCCGAGCGAGGCCCTTCTGATGCCCCTGTTCCCGCAGATGTGCCCATGGAGGAAGCCGCCGATTACAGTGAGGCTGATAAGAGCTCCCTCTCAGATGAGTTGGAGGACTCTGGTGTCATCCCAGGCTCCCATGCAGAGAATGCTCTCCATGCCAGCGAGGAAGAGGAAGGCGAGGGAGGCAAGGCCCAGAGGTATCCAGGGGCCGACCCTCCAGAGGCTGCAAGCCTGTGCGTCCCCATCTTTAAGACAGACTGATATCAGTGTGTGATTGTAGATGTCCCTGAGCCCAACCTTGTATCTCTTCTGTTTTAAAAAAAATTGTATGTGAGCCAAGCAGGCCTGTAATCCCAGCACTCGGGAGGCAGGGGCAGTGGAAGTCTGAGTTCAAGGCCAGTCTGGTCTATAGAGCGAGTTCCAGGTCAGCCAGGGCTGCACAGAGAGTCCCTGGGGTTTGGGGGAAGGGGGTGATGTGTGGATGTTTTGTGTGTGCATTCAGCTATGCACTGCGTGTGTGCATTTTCCATGGAGACCATAAGAGGGTGCCAGGTACCTTGGAACTGGCGCTACAGACAGTTGTGAGCCTCCATGTAGGTACTGGGAACCAAACCCAGGTTCTCTGGAAGAGCAGTCTGTGCTTTAACAACTGAGCCGTCTCTCCACCTGTGTTTTCTTTTTAAAGATTTATTTATTATATATAAGAACACTGCCGCTGGGGGTTGGGGATTTAGACACACCAGAAGAGACATCAGACCTTATTACAGGTGGTTGTGAGCCACCATGTGGTTGCTGGGATTTGAACTCAGGCCCTCTGGAAGAGTAGTCAGGGCTCTTAACCGCTGAGCCTCTCCTCATAATAAATCTTTAAAAACAAAAAAAGCATAGCAAGGATATCGAGATGGATCTGAAGGTGTTTAGGAGAAAGCCTGCTGACGTGAGTTTGATCCCTGTAGCCAACTAAAGGTGAATGAAGAGAACTGACTTCACAAAGTTGCCCTCCACCTCCACATTCCGGAGGTGGAACAGAACCCACCCCCTACACACACACACACACACACACACACAGGGACTTGGGCTCCCTCCCAGCACCCATGCGAGGAGGCTTAGATGGCCTGTTACCATAGCTCCAGGCACCCACACACACTCGTGACATAGTCACACAAACACTAAAAAAATATTTTTAATTAAAAAGCAAGTCTTCCTTGCTGTGAGAACCAGTAAACTAACTCAGTGGGGAAAGAAGCAGCCGTTCTCACGCGACTGCTCAACCACATTCCTGTGGCCCCAGGCAGGACATCAGTTTTGCATGTGACTTGTAACTTCTCACCCATTCCCTGCAGCTCGCTGGGCTACATCCCCCTGATGCGTGTGGTACAGTCTGTGCGACACACGACCCGGAAATCCAGCACCACCCTGCGGGAGGGCTGGGTGGTCCATTACAGCAACAAGGACACACTGGTGAGTTTGGGGGATGTGTGTGTAGAGGGATAGGGCCTTTCCGGGTGGGTGGTAACAAGTGGGCGGGGTTAGACCTCGGGGTGGGCTGGAAGAACTTGAGTTGGCACGGACTCATAAGTCTGGGTGGGCGTGGCCAGAATTATGGGTGGGCGGGGAAAGTGGGCAGGCGAGGCCAGTTGGATGTGACTCAATTTCAAGGTTTGCTGAAAAAGCTTAAGGAGTACTCAGTTGCCAGATGGGCGAGGTCTAGGTAGGCGGGGATAGAGAGGGGAGGGCCAGGAAAGTCCAGGTGTCTTAGGTCTAAGGAGGTGGGGTTCTGTAGGCAGTGCTGGCATAGAGGGTGTGTTAAGAAGAAGGGGACTGGGCAGGATGTTCAGCCCGGCGGGTTGAAGGTGGGGCAGCTGGTGGGTGAGGCCAAGAAGAACCACTGCTGGCTAGGGAAGGAGCCAGGCTGGGTTTTGCTCTTGCAAGTCCCCTGGCTGTCAACCTCACACTATCCCCTTTCTGACAGAGGAAGCGGCACTACTGGCGCCTAGACTGCAAATGCATTACCCTCTTCCAGAACAACACGACCAACAGATACTACAAGGTGGGCCTATGTCCGCCCCCTCTCCTCCTCCCCCTTCTCCCACGGCCCCCCAAGTCCTTACAGCTCCACAATCTCCCGCCCCACTGTCTCCCTGATTCTAGTTGTGAGGCCAGTACCGCCCACCTCTGTGCTTTCCAGTCAGGGGAGCAGGCAGGTGCCTTAGCCTCTCTGTGCCCCTTTATCTCACCTGTGAAAAAACACTCTCAGATGCTAGCTCTGCCCTAAGGCCGGTGTGAGCCCTCAGAAATCATCCGTAGAAAGCAGAGCTCAGGGCCTGATATGTGCAAGGCTCCTGACAGTGGACCTGCACTGGCCTGGAACTCACAGATCTGCTGGCCTGGCCTGGCCTCTGACTCCCAAGTGCTGGGATTAAAGGCACGTGCCACCACGCCCAGCAAGCCTGTTATTACTTTCAGATTAATTGGTGGCCTATAGCTTGTCTTTTCTGCCGCTTCCCCATGGGGCAGTGTTTTACCCTCACTGTTTCTGGTTCTTCACAGAAGTCTCTGTAGTGTGACTTTGCTCCTCTCTGGAGCCCGGGAGTCCTTACTGAAAAACTCTAGAGTCAGCTGGACATGATTACAGCATCTGTGATCATGGCACTCTGGAGGTCAAGGCCAGCCTGGGTTTTGTGAGCCCTGTCTCCAAAGTAAAATACACATATACATAAAGTCATCAGAGCGTCAGTGATCTGGGAATAGAGATCAGGTTCCCCAGCCTCCACCATGTCTTCCTTGACATGCCCAGGCCTGCTTCTTTCTTACCTTTCCATATCTGTCTCACCACAGAGCTCATTGTATAAGTCACTTTTTCAAACCCAGGCTCCAACTTAGGCCTGGAAAGCTCTCTACCACTGAGCCACACCCCTAACTCTACCACTGAGCCACGTCCCCAGCCCCTCACTGGGGGATTCTAGGCAGGGGCTCTACCACTGAGCCACACTCCCAGCCCTCACTGGGGGATTCACACCCCAGCCCCTCACTGGGGATTCTAGGCAGGGCTCTACCACTGAGCCACGCCTCCAGCCCCTCACTGGGAGATTCTAGGCAGGGCTCTACCACTGAGCCACGCCCCCAGCCCCTCACTGGGGGATTCTAGGCAGGGGCTCTACCACTGAGCCACGCCCCCAGCCCCTCACTGGGGGATTCTAGGCAGGGGCTCTACCACTGAGCCACGCCCCCAGCCCCTCACTGGGGGATTCTAGGCAGGGGCTCTACCACTGAGCCACGCTCTACCCTTCTTTCTACTTTTTATTTTTGATGGAGGGTCTCACCAAGTTGCTTAGGCCAGCCTTGAAGTTGTGATTGTCTGCAGCTTTCCCTGTGACTAGAACTTGGCTTTCCTCTCCTTTCTCTTCCTTCCTTTTTCAGTACCTGCACTTTCTCTCCCACAGCTTCCTTCACGTCTACTGTTTTGATCTGATTCTGTCTCAGGGGCTTTCTACACAGAGCCGTAAACTGCACCTCCTCATTTCAAACCTTTCGGTGGCTCCCTAAGGCCCTTACACAAAATCCAGGCTTCTCTGTGTGGCCCCTGATGTCCTTGTGTAGACTCGCGCCCTTCCTTTACACGTCACACATTTATCAGGTGCCCGCAGTGTGCCGGGCACTGTCCCATGTGGTGTGTGCAGCAAGCTTCCCTCGGGGCCTTCTTCCATGCTGTCCCATGCCCTCCTTGCCAGCTGACTGCTCTTCCCAGGAGTACTGCGGGGAGGCCTTCCCCGCCCCTCCATGTAGACCGGGTCTGTCCTTACTGACTCTGGCTCAGATGCGGCCCTCTGAGAACAAGGGAGCTGCAGGGATGGCCCAGTAGGTTTACCTACACTCACAGTCCGGTCCCTCGCCAGGAGATCCCGCTGTCTGAAATCCTCGCAGTGGAGCCGGCTCAGAACTTCAGCCTCGTACCTCCGGGCACCAACCCACACTGCTTTGAGATCATCACCGCCAATGTCACCTACTTTGTGGGCGAGACACCTGGCGGGGCCCCAGGAGGGCCGAGCGGGCAGGGAACAGAGGCCGCCCGGGGTTGGGAGACAGCCATCCGCCAGGCACTGATGCCTGTTATCCTCCAAGATGCACCCAGTGCCCCAGGCCACACACCACACAGTAAGTCCCACCCGGGGTACTAGGGGTGGAGCTAGAGACTCTAGGCATCCTGGGAAAGGAACGAGCCTGGAGCCGGCTGTGGGCTGGGCTTGGGCCTGGGTTTGAGTCTCGGTGAAACCCCCTACCTGGTTGATGACCTTTGGCCTTGTGTTCTCTGAGCCCAGCCTCTGAGATGTTCTAATGCCTGTTCTGGGCCAGTCAGTAGGGCAGGACTGGGATGGAGGAAGCTGGGAAGCCGGGCACTTTACTGGAGAAAGTACATCCCTGACACAGTGTGGACCAAAGAGAGGAGGGAGGAGAGAGCCTTTTGCGCACGAGCGCCAGAGGGAGGCCTTATGTCCGGAACACACAGCACACTGGAGTGGGTTGAAGCCTTCAGCCTACACGTCTGAGAGGGCACTGAGCGCCCTCCTGAGTGCACTGGAGAGAAACGGTAGCGAAGACTGTAGACGAGACACAGAGTCAGGGTCGGAGGTTTTGTTTTTTTAGATTTATTTACTTTATGTATATGAGTACACTGTAGCTGTCTTCAGACACCAGAAGAGGGCATCGGATCTCATTACAGATGGTTGTGAACCACCATGTGGTTGCCGGGATTTGAACTCAGGACCTCTGGAAGAGCAGTCAGCGCTCTTAACCACTGAACCAACTCTCCAGCCTCAGGGTTCTATTTAATAAAACCCCTCTGGCTTTGTTGGAGCAAGATGTATATACGAAAAGGACAGAATTGAGCCAGGCATAGCAACACACACTGCTTATTCCAGCAACCTCAAGGCAGAGGCAGGGGGATTGCTATGTGTATGGCTTGAGCTACACAATCATTTCAAAGCCAGGCTGAGCTATGCGGCATGGCTCTGTCAAAGAAGAAAGCATAGGAGATGGAGGAGGAGGAAGAAGGGGAGGGAGGGAGGGGCTGGTGAGATGATTCCGTGGGGAGAGCTCTCGCAGAGGAGAAGTTCAGTTCCCAGCACCCACACCGAGTGAACCACTCCTGCCCGGAACTCCCGGCAATCCTCTGCCCTCTCCCGGCCTCTCTGTGGACAACTGTACTTGTAAGCACGCACGTAAAAATAAAATGAAGAGAGAAGGAAAGGGTAGGACTGGGGCTGGGAGAAAGAGGCGACTGGGGTAAGTTGTAGGTGGAGGGTGGGAACAGTCCAGATGGGGTGTGGAAAGGTAGGGGTGGGAGAGAAAGAGAAGCATTGGAGTGGCCAAAGGAACAGGACTTTGTAAATGCTTCAGTTGGATTTGGGGAAGCTGCTGAAATCTGATGTGACTGTCCCTCCCAGCCTCAGTATCCTACTCTGTTAAATGGGATCAGCAAGCCTCCATTCTCCAGCACCTAGGACACTGGGTAAAGTGCCAGGCGTAGAATTGTGGGGTCCCATATGGAGCCTCTGGATACATCTGGTCTACTCCCTCGGTGGTGCTTGTACTCCATTTCTCAGATGAGGAAACTAAGGTTCAAGTGTAGCCTTGGCAGGCTCAGGTGACCCTGTGCTGAGCCCAGAGCTCGCTCACTTGTGTCTTCCCCCTCCTCCCAGGACAAGCTTCTCTGAGCATCTCTGTGTCCAACAGTCAGATCCAAGAGAACGTGGTGAGTCTCCTACCAGCGCAGGACCTCTTCCTTCTGTCCTAATTTCATTTTAGCTCATTAGGACGAATTTCCCTGCTCAAAGCAACTCGGGGGGTGGGGGTTTGCACAGAGGGCTCAGCAGTTAAGAGCACTTGCCCCGAAGAAGATCTGAGTTGTGTTCCCAGCACCCACATCGGGTGGCTCTCAGCCCCCTGTAACTCCAGTCCGAGGACCCCGCCCAGGTCGTAGTGAATCACTGCAGGCAGCTCAAGGCGGCAGGACCTTGAAGCCACCACGTCTGCAGTCCATGGGGGAGGGGAAAGTGTGTGTGCCTGCCACTGCTCAGCTCACTTGCTTCTAGGACCCAGTCTGTGACCCAGAGCCAGGGAGCCTGGGTCTCTCCTCATCCATTACAAGACAACCCCTCCCAGGCCACCCTGACCCCGACCGTCCCTCAGCCAACAAAGCTATCATACCTCCCAACCTCCAGCCTCCCAGTCTCCTGTCTCCTTGACCCTCTTTCATTTCCGATTTGCACCCACGATCCTGCTGTCTCTACCTCCCAGGACATCGCCACTGTCTACCAGATCTTCCCCGATGAGGTGCTGGGCTCTGGGCAGTTTGGAGTGGTCTATGGAGGTAAGGATGCCACAGCTCTGACTCAGAGGCTGTCTGGGACTGGGGGACCCATGCCCTCCTTGCTACCTGTCTCCTGTTTTGTTTGGGTTGGGAAGCTGGACCCCAGGTACAGAGACTCGCAGGCTCCTTTTCCCATCAGGAAAATTAGTGGGCTTCCTGACTGTTATCAATAGGAGATGTACATTCTGGCTTCTGATGGGTTAGGAGTATAGTTGTCCATTGCCCCTCTTTTTCTTTTCTGGAGCTGAGGACCAAACCCAGGGCCTTGTGCTTGCTAGGCAAGCGCTCTACCACTGAGTAAATCCCCAACCCCTCCATTGCCCCTCTTGAAGCTCTCTCTGTAGCTTCAATTTGCAGCCCAAGGTGCCCTCAAGCTTGTGATCCTCTTGCCTTGGAGTTCCAAGTGCTGGGATAACAGGAGTGCACCACTTTGTTTAGTTTTCTTCTTTCTTTTTCTAGGAGTGAAAGCCATGGCAGTCTACATGCTAGGCAGGGGCTCTCCCACTGAGCCACGCCCCCAGCCCCTCACTGGGGGATTCTAGGCAGGGGCTCTCCCACTGAGCCACGCCCCCAGCCCCTCACTGGGGGATTCTAGGCAGGGGCTCTACCACTGAGCCACGCCCCCAGCCCCTCACTGGGGGATTCTAGGCAGGGGCTCTACCACTGAGCCATGCCCCCAGCCCCTCACTGGGGGATTCTAGGCAGGGGCTCTACCACTGAACCGTACCTCTAGCTCCTCTTTTATTTCCCAGTCCTGCCATCCCACTCCTCATATTGAGAACTCTTCAGAGAAACCTTGACGACCTCCAATATTTTCTGCTTAATTCCACCTGAGTCTCCATAGAAGGGAAGGAACTGGGCCTTCTTGATGTCTGATCCTTTATTTTTCCTATGTCCCACCCTCAGGAAAACACAGGAAGACTGGCAGAGATGTTGCAGTAAAGGTCATTGACAAACTGCGCTTCCCCACCAAGCAGGAGAGCCAGCTCAGGAATGAAGTGGCCATCCTCCAGGTGACCCGAAGGGACCATTACTCAGCCATGTCCCTGCTTACTCCTTTTAAGTACAACTTGAGCCACAGTCTAGGGGTGATTAAGTTAGTCTTTCTGGAAGAGAAGATACACATGCCGGAACTGAGGGGTGTTCTGAGCAGAGAGGGACAAGGGATCAGTCTGTGCAGGTGACAGGGAACCCCAGAGCCGTGGAAGAGACGAGCCCAGGGGGGAGGGTGGGAAGACGCTCAGTGGGCTTTCTTCTAAAGGTATCTAGAATGCCATAGGAAGATTTTGTGGACCAGGACAACAGCGGTAGAGCGTTTGCCCAGCATGCGCGAGTCCCAGAAGAAAAACAATCGAATAGAAACCGAAGCTACACACATACAGTGCAAGCTTTTTCCCAAGCTTCCTGCTATCTCCTTCCGCTGCCCAGGCCCTCCATGTTAGTTGACAGTGCAAAGGCCTCTCTAGGCGCTTGCCACCTCTTGCCATACTGATCCTCAGTCCTGACCCCTCTTCCCCCATTCCCGGACAGAGTCTGCGGCACCCTGGGATTGTGAACCTCGAGTGCATGTTTGAGACCCCTGAGAAGGTATTCGTGGTGATGGAGAAACTGCATGGGGACATGTTGGAGATGATCCTCTCCAGTGAGAAGGGCCGGCTTCCTGAACGCCTCACCAAGTTCCTTATCACGCAGGTGCGCTGCACGCCGTGGGTTTTGGCGCCCCCTGGCGGAGGCGGGGAGAAAAGGCTGGTGCCCTGGGCTCTCAAGAGGGCAGATTAAAGAAATAGATGGAAATCTTATTAATATCAGTAAGAGATAAACAATTAATATCAAAAGAGATAAACAGAAGCCGGGTGTGGTGGTGCATGCCTAGCACTTGGGAGGCCAAGGCAGTGGATCTCTGTGAGTTCAAGGCCAGCCTGATGTACATAGTTCTAGGACAGCCAGAGCCACATTGTGAGACCCATTTGTCAGAAGTTAAATAAAACGCTTGCCTAGCAAGTGCAAGGCCCTGGGTTCGATCCCCAGCTCCGAAAAAAAATCAAAAAGAAAAAAAAAAGTTAAATAAAAGAAGAAAATAAAACAAAAACGACAATTGGGGCTTAGCAAATACTATGACATTATTTATTATAGTCTCCCCATGGTGGCCCTGCCCACGATGTGTCACACAATACACACCATCCAGGATAGATGGCTTTCTTTGACACCACTGTGTCTCCAGTACTCCTCAGCCTGGGACAAGCATGGAGCCGATCTGGGAGAGTGTTGGTCATATAACCTAGTGAAGGAGTGAAAGATTGGGGAAGGGGAACCAATTTCTCTCTTTCATAATAGTAGCTATTACGGATACTGGTTTAATAATCTTCCTGAGTGCTGGTATTAAAGCTGTGCCTCACTACTTCTGGCTTCCTTTTGTTTTTTCAGAAAGGATCTTGTGTAGCTCAGGCTAGCCCAGAACTCACTATGTAGATGAGTCTGACCATTGGGGTCCTCATGACTCTCTCTTTTTTTTTTTTTTTTTTTGGGTCTTTTTTTTGGGGCTGGGGACCGAACCCAGGGCCTTCCGCTTCCTAGGCAAGCGCCCTACCACCGAGCTAAATCCCCAACCCCTATGACTCTCTTTTCTTAGTGCTGGGATTATGGACTTGTACCACCACACCCAGTTTATGCAGTGCTGGGACTCAAACCCAGGGCTTCATGGGATCCACAGAGAGAGCCACTGTTGGGATGGAAATCACGGCTTGGGCCTGGACAAACCACACCAGGTCAACAGGGTCTCACGTGGAGGAGATTTATTGAGATGGCAGAGTTGGGGGGGAGGGGAGTAAGAGAGGGAGGAGAGAGAGAAAAAAAGGGTAGGGGGGCAACAAAGGTCTGCCTTTTATTTCAAATGTGACATAAGTGCTCCCAGGTGAGGATGGGAGCTGAACCAAAGGTATCCTGGGAATGTATGGCCATTGCCATATCAACAAATGCCCAGGTGACCAGGTGATATCACTGCTGGAGGTGAAAGCAGTTCCTGATACCCCTGATGTGTGTGTGTGTGTGTGTGTGTGTGTGTGTGTGTGTGTGTGTGTGTGTGTGTGTGTACACATTCATATCGGAAGCACAGGTGTACTCCACCATGCCCGGCTTCTCACTGGCTGCGAGACGTGGCACAGTTTGAATACACCTTCAGGCAGCTGACTCGTTCCTCCGTAGAATGCTTGCCTGCCTAGCATGCATCTGGCCTGGGGTAGGTGCATCAGCACTGTATGAACTGGGAATGGTGGAACAGCCCATTATGGGAGGCAGGAAGATCAGGGGTTCAAGAGCACCCTTGCCTATGTAGTGACTTCAAGAGCAGCTTGGGCTACAGGAGACCTTGTCGCAAAAAGTAAGAAACAATGTTTATTGTCTAAAACCTTTTCTGTCTTTTCCACCAACTGAGTGGGAAGATGCATGTTTTCACACTTCTTACTAATGCTGGATAAAAATAATTGCCAGGCTCAGAAAAAAAATCTTAAGATTTATCATGTATACAGCTTTCTGCCTGCATGTACACCTGCAGGCCAGAAGAGGGCATCAGATCTCATTACAGATGGCTGTGATCCACCATGTGGTTGCTGGGAATTGAACTCAGGGCCTCTGGAAGAGCAGTCAGTGCTCTTAACCGCTGAGCCATCTCTCCAGCCCCAGGGGATCTCTTATTTATTGCCTTTCGGCCTTCTGAGACACAGGATCTCATGCACTGGATGCTGGCTTTGTGTGATTCTCTTGCATCATCCTTCCTGATGCTGAGCTCACAACTGCCTCACACTCAAGTTATTTTGGTCTGTATTTTATGTCAGTTTTGTACTTTTTAAAAATCTATTTAGTTTTGAGAAAGGGTCTCACTTTGTAGACCAGGCTGCCCTGGAACTCATGGAGATCCATTTACCTCAGCCTCCCAAGTTCTGGGATTAAAGGCAAGTGAGATTTATTATTTTCTATGTGTATGAGGTTTACCTTAATGTATGGACGTGAACCGCGTGTGCTGTGTGCAATGTCTGTGGAGGCCAGAAGAGGGCATCCAACTCCCTTGGAAATGGAGTTGTGAAGCACCCTTTGTATTGGGAATTTAACACCAGTCCCCTGGAAGAGCAGATAGTGGTCCTAACCATTGAACTATCTCTCCAGCCCTTGTTTTAGGTTTTGGTGGTGGTGGTGGTGGTTGTTTGTTCTTTTGGTTTTTGGTTTTGTTTTTTTGTTTGTTTGGTTTGGTTTGGTTTGGTTTTGGACACAAGGTCTTGATATGTATCCCTGGCTGGCCTGGAACTCTCTACTTAGACAAGGCTGGACTCACACAGCCAAACAACTGGGCTTACAGACATGGGTCACCAAGCATGCTTATTGCATTATAAGTGCTCTTTATATATGATAGACGTGAGGTCATCTGTCCTTTATGCTATTTAATATTTTACTGTATTTACTGTGTGAATTTGTACGTGTGAGTCGGTGTGCATGAGCCACGGCTTGAGTGCCATAGCACATGTATAGAGGTCACGGGACAACTTGGACAACTTGGGGGAGTTGGTTCTCTCCTTCCCACTGTGTAGGTCCCAGGGATTGAGGCCAGGCTTGCTGGCCAGAGTCTTTACCCACTGAGCCATCTCTGCAGGCTTCTTCAATCCTTTTTTATCCCAATATTTGTTTTCCAGATTGCCCCCCTCCCTCCTTACTTTTGTTGTTGCTGTTGTTGTTTGAGACCTGGTCTTCTATACCCTAGGCTGGCTTTGAACTTGCCATCCAGTCAAAGAGGACCTTGAATCCCCTGACCTTCCTGCCTCTACCTTCCCAGTGCTAAGACAGAACTATTTTTTTGTGTTTGCTGGCTAGGCCATCATCACGCCACCCTGGCTTTCAGTCACCATAGAACTCTAACCTTTGCGGTGTTGGACGGTCCCTGGTGAGGTCTGAGTTTCAGTCCTTCCTGGAAAAGCTTCCCCTCTCGCTGGACTCTCCCCACTCTAGGTCATTCCCGTTGGCTGCAAGGCATGCCTGCTGCACTTTGCGGCTGCTCTGACCCCTCCCAACCCCCAGCAATATGCCTGGATTTGCCGGGAATGCTGGGAGATGGGACAGAGGTCCCCTGAGGCAGCTACATCCTGACTGCAGGGAGGAGGGAGCTGAGTGAAACTGTTTCTCTCTCTGGTCTTCCATTTCATACTGCTCTTCTCCCTCTCTCTCTCTCTCTCTCTCTCTCTCTCTCTCTCTCTCTCTCTCTCTCTCCTCTTTTCTCTCTGCAGATTTTTTCTGTCCTTCGGGCTCTTGCCTGCTCCACCTCTAAGTACTGGACCCAGTTCTTTGCCTCAGGAACTTCAGACCTCAACAACTGCCCTTCCAGGTAGGTAGTATTAAGTGCTGTGCTCAAGAGTCCACGGTGACACAGGCTTATAACCCTAGCACCCAGGAGGAAGATGTACAAGGATCAGTTCAAGGCTAGCTTCAGCTACATAATGAGTTTGGGTCTAGCCTGGGATACATAAGACCTCATCTTAAAAGTTAAACAACAGATACCAGGCGTGGTGCTATATACTTTTGACCCCAGCACTCAGGAGACAGGCAGTGAATCTCAGTGAATTCAAGGCCAGTCTGGTCTACAGAGTGAGTTCCTGGTCAACCAGAGATACATAGACACTGTCTCAAAAAACAAAATGAGATAAAAATGAACAAAATTAAAAACAAAACAAAGGAAATTCCTAGACAGCCTGAGCCAGGGTGAAACCCTGCCTCATAAAACCAAAGGAGGGTCTAGGGATGTGGCTCAGTTGGTTGCCTAACTTTGCAAAGCCCTAGGTTCAATCCCCGGCACCACAAAAGCTAGGAATCATGGCAGTGCCTATAATTCCAGCGCTGTGGAAGTAGAGGCAGGGTATCAGGAGTTCAAGGTCATTTTGGAATCCACAAAGCCAGTCCATTCTTTGAATTTAAGACCTTATGTAAATAGGTAGCTAAATAAATACCATAGAACCCTTAACAGGGTTAACTCTTATTGCTCCCATTTTACAGAGTAACAAACTGAGACTCAAAGATGCAACAGTTTGCCTAAATCCACCTTAGTAAATGTGGAATCAGGTTTTCTGCTTGAGCAAGTAGCTGCTTTTTGAGCTCTAGACTGACCATTCCTAACTTGTGGGTCACAACCCCTTTCCAGGGTCCAATTACCCTTTCACAGGGGTTCCATAGCAGATGTCCTGCGTATCAGATACACAGTAGTATAATTATAGTTGGAACAAATAATATTATAGTTGAGGTCACCACAACAGGAGCAACTGTATTAAAGGGACCCAGCATTAAGAAGGTTGAGAACCAGGGCTGGAGAGATGGCTTAGCGGTTAAGAGCACTGACTGCTCTTCCAGAGGTCCTGAGTTCAATTCCCAGCAACCACATGGTGGCTCATAACCATCATTAATGGAATCTGATGCCCTCTTCTGATGTGTCTGAAGACAGATATAGTATACTCAGAGAAATAAATCTTAAAAAAAGAAAAGAACAGCTCCAAAAAAAGAACCAAAAAAAAAAAGAAAAGAAAAGAAAAGAAGGTTGAGAACCAGACAGAGCTGGATACAGTTGCTACATTACTCACGCCTTGCTTACACTGTTTACTGATTGTATCACCTTGTATTGTAAGATTTACTTACTTGGTTTTGTAAGACAGCATCTCTCCTGGGTGTTGGTGGTGCACCCCTTTGATCCCAGCACTTGGGAGGTAGAGGCAGACAGATCTCTGAGTTCGAGGCCAGCCTAGACTATAGAACAAGTTCTAGGACAGCCAGAGCTACACAGAGAAACACTTGACTTGAAAACCAAACCAAACCAACCAAACAAACAAACAAATGACAGGCTTGCACTGTAGCCCATGCTAGCCTAGCTCTCATTGTATAGCCCAGGCTGTCCTTGCCCTCCCTCAGCTTCTTTGCTGCTGAGATTACAGCCGTGCCCCATCACACCTGACTCAGACGTCTAGCTTTCTAAATGGCAAGAATGTTTAAATACTTTCTAAAACTTAAATTGTGTGTGTGTGTGTGTGTGTGTGTGTGTGTGTATGTGGAAGGGTATATGTCACAATACATGTGTGCAAATGAGAAAATAACTTGCCTCTTTCCTTCCACCATGTGGGTTCTGGGAATTGAACTCAGGTTACCCTCTTCCTGGCAAGCCCCTCCACCTGTTCAGCCATCTTGCCAACAGAACACATTTGCTGTTGTTGGTTATTGTTTTGTTTTGCTTTTGAGATGGGGTCTTCCAATGTAGCTCTGCCTGTCATGAAACTCACTTTGTAGACCAGGCTAGCCTCAGAATCACTGAGATCATGGTGATGGTGCATGCCTTTAATCCCAGCACTCAGGAGGCAGAGGCAGTTGGAGTCCAAGGCCAGCCTGATCTACAGAGTGAGTTCCAAGACAGCCAGGGTTACACAGAGAAACCCTGCCTAAAACAAAAACCCATGGAGGTCCACCTGCCTCTGCCTTTCAAGTGCAGGGATTAAAGGCGTGTGTATCACATCAGACCTAAAAGTGGTTTTTAATTGTGCCACACAAAGGAAGTGTCTTGGGAGTCCCTGCTGTTTTAATAGCTCATTAGGGTTCCGAGCTCAGCCTTCCCACCCCTCCCCACTGTAGCCCAGCCTTTCTAGAGTTCTATATCGAGCTCTTAACTTGAGAATAAGTGGCTCTACTGTTCTGGGATTCCTTCCTTAAGGACTCCCTCACTAGGCAACATCCTTGGGGGATACAGGAAAGGCCTGTGTGGGCCCTGGACGTGTGGATATCAGCTTGATCCTCTCCTTTCTTTCTCACTTGGCCCTGCCTCCTCTGCTCAGATTCTGGTGGCACTGAGACACCTGCACTTCAAGAACATCGTCCACTGTGACTTGAAACCAGAGAATGTGTTACTGGCATCAGCCGATCCGTTTCCTCAGGTCTGTTATGTCCCCTCCTAGGTGGAGGTGGGGTGGGGTGGGGTGGGGTGGGGCGGGGCGGGGGTGAGGGGGCAAGTCTCAACAGCAGCACAGTGACCAATGGCCTAGATGCAGGTGATAGGTGCAGGAGAGCTTCACACCCTAGGTGACTAGGCTTTGTAAGACAAGGGCTCGATCTCTCACCTGGACCGCATTCTGGGGCTACAAAGTTACTACATGTTGGCTACCCTCTTCCCTGCTGTTACATTTAAGACAGTTAGTTTTGTTGTGCTACTGGCCTTCATGGTCCATAGTGTAGCTAGACAAAGGAAAAAAGATAAGAGGTACAAGAAATGATTGCATCCCTTTTCCTTCACTGAGGTAGTAGGGATAATGGCCCACGTCACTTCTCTCACACCCCATTGGTCTTCTCATCTTCTAGGGATCTAACCTAGGGCCCTTCCTATTCTAAACCTGCACTCTACCACTGAGCCACGCCCCCAGCTCCTCACTGGGGGATTCTAGGCAGGGGCTCTACCACTGAGCCACGCCCCCAGCCCCTCACTGGGGGATTCTAGGCAGGGGCTCTACCACTGAGCCACGCCCCCAGCTCCTCACTGGGGGATTCTAGGCAGGGGCTCTACCACTGAGCCACGCCCCCAGCCCCTCACTGGGGGATTCTAGGCAGGGGCTCTTCCATTAAGCTTTTTAATTTTTATTTGAGACAAAGTCTCAATAGTTCTTCCTTAGAACCTATCTCATGCTCAGGTTTTCTTTATTTTTCTTAATCTGTGTTTGTTCTGCATTAAAAAGTAAATAAATTTTAATCCCAGCACTCAGGAGGCAGAGGCAGGCGGATCTCTGTAAGTTTGAGGCCAGCCTGGTCTACAGAGACAGTTTCAGGACAACCAGGGCTACACAGAGAAACCCTGTATCAAAAACAAAAAACAAAATTAATTAATTAATTGATTGATTGATTAAAGAGTTGCTCAGACTAAACTTGAACTGTCTATTGTCTGGGCTATTGTCTATTGTATTTGTGATCCTAATTCTGCCTCCCTGGTAGCTGAGATCACATGCCTGCACCAGCGGGTCCTGTATGCCTGGTCCTCTTTAATATCCCCAGAAAGCCTTGTCATTAACCCATATCCAGTATGATGGAATCAGGGCCCTTGTTGGAAGTCATGAGTCCATTCTGACTGGACAGGCTTGTAGAATGTTGCCTATATCCTTCCTTCTAGTCCGTAACCCCCCCCCCGTCCTGTAGGGACCATTAACAAAGGGTCAGGAGGAGGCTGTGACCCATCCTAGGAGGCAGGCAACTATAGAGAGCACTTAGTAGAGATTTCTTCATACTGGGTCCAGTCCAGGAGCTGCGTATGCATAAACATGACAGCCCTTTGAGACAGAGGGGAAGTCCCTCACCGGAGACCACTTAGCTAGTGAGTGGCAAATCCTGGATTTGAACCATCATTCAATATTGTTTGGGATACTGAGGTGGCGTTGGTGTGAACACGCAGTGCAAGTGTAAAGGTGGCTTCATCATCCCGCACAACCTTCACGTATCACGCGTCACCATTTCAGGTGAAGCTATGTGACTTTGGCTTCGCTCGCATCATCGGTGAGAAGTCCTTCCGGCGCTCAGTGGTGGGCACGCCCGCCTACCTGGCACCTGAGGTACTGCTCAACCAGGGTTACAACCGCTCGCTGGACATGTGGTCCGTGGGTGTGATCATGTACGTGAGCCTCAGTGGCACATTTCCCTTCAATGAGGACGAGGACATCAATGACCAGATACAGAACGCAGCCTTTATGTACCCGGCCAGCCCCTGGAGCCACATCTCATCTGGAGGTGAGCCACCATGGACAGACTAGGAGGCAGGAGGGTGGGGAAGAAGCCAGGCCTCAGACTAAATGAGTTCAACTAGGCCACGCCTAGTAGATGAGGCTGTAAGTGATTGGGCAAAGCTGATCCTGGGTGGGCGGGGATATGAAGGGAATGTGGGTGGGGCTGAAAGAGAAGGTCAGTCAAAGAGGCTGGGCTGTGGGAGTGGGTAGAACTATAAAGGTTAACCCTCGAGGGTCTTCCAGGAAGACCCTGGTACCCAGGGGGTGTCATGGTGGCTTAAAGCTCTAGGACAAGTACAGAACCAGGGTACCTGGTAGACTGAGGTTTCTTTTTTCTTTTTAATTTTGTTTTGTGGTGGTTTTATTTTGTGTGTATGAGTATTTTGTCTCCGTGTATTTGTGTGCATCATGTGCTCCTGAAGGACAGAAAAAGGGTATCAGAACTAAAGTTACAGGCAGTTGTGGGCCTCCATGTAGGTCCTGAGAACCTAAACGAAATCCTCTGGAAGAGCAGCCAGTGCTCTTAACCTCTGAGCCATCTTTCCTGTTCCAGGCCAGCTGGTTAGTCAGCCTGTCTGTCTGTGTCTGTCTGTCTTCCTTGCTTTATTTTATGTGCATCGGTGTTTTGCCTGTGTGTATACATGTGTGCCTGGTGACAGAGGAGGTTTCTTACAACTGGAGTTTTTACTGGAAGTCGTGAGCCACTGTGTGGGTGCTGGGACCTGAACCCACATTCCCTGCAAGAGCAGAGAGTGTTCCTAACCACTGAGCCGTCACTCCAGCTTCAAGTCTGCTGCTCTGGTGGTTTTGGGTTTTCTTCTGCAACATTAGGAGTTGACCCTAGATCCTCTTCGACTAAGCTGTGTCCCCAGCCCCTTGGTTGTATTTTAATTTGAGATGGGGTCCCACTATACTACCCAGGCTGGCTTTGAACTCATCTTGTTGTTCAATTAGGCATTGGACAGTAGCTGGGATGACAGGCCTGGAAGTCACCAGGCCTGACTGAAACTCAAGTTTTTTTGTTTTTTTTAAAGATTTATTTATGTATTACATATAAGTACACTGTAGCTGTCTTCATACACACCAGAAGAGGGCATCAGATCCCATTACAGATGGTTGTGAGCCACTTTGTGGTTGCTGGGATTTGAACTCAGGACCTCTGGAAGAGCGGTCAGTGCTCTTAACCACTGGGCCATCTCTCTGAAACTCAAGTTTTAACCACAGTGTGTGGTTTGGAATTCGAGGCAGACACATGGGCCTTGAAGATGAGATGCAGCTTGTCGGTGTGGGACCCTGAGAGGAATGGGACCAGAAGAAGCCAGAGTGGCCTGCATGGGGGTAGGGCCTCTCTAGAAAGAACTGGAGCCTAACTCTACGAATGGAGTGGAGATGAGCCTGCAGCTTTGGAAATCTGTCCAGAGAGAAGGCAGTTCAGTCTAGGGGTGTGGCTATGGGGTGGTCCAGAAAAGAAGTGCTTTCTGGGGATCCAGGACCTGATGGACAAGAGAGGAAACCAGAACCAGGGCTGGGCAGACATTTTGATGTTTTCATCAGAGGCTCAAGAGTATGACTCTGGGTCTCAAGCCAAAGATGTCACCTGGCGACTGGGCCTGGGAGATCAGCACTGAGGTGTGGAGCTTTAGGGTCGGTGTGGGGTAGACACCTGAGAGGCTGAGAGTTGGGTGCTCTTGTTTGATTTGATTGGTCTGCTTGGCTTTGGACTGTGTAACAGAGGATGAGCTTGTACTCCTGAGCCTCCTGCCGTCTCTTCCCAAATGCTGGGATTACAGGCTGATACTTGAAGAGCCATGTAAACCTTTGCTTTCCATTGTTCCTTGAACACAGTGTAACAACTATTCGAATACCATTTCTGTTGTGCTAGCATAGAATATCTATTGTGGAAGTATAGGGCAGTGGTAGACCCCCTGTCCTGAGTTTCCCAAAAAGGCGCAGCAGGCATGGCTCAGTGGTAGAGCCCCTGCCTAGGATCCCCCAGTGAGGGGCTGGGGGCGTGGCTCAGTGGTAGAGCCCCGCCTAGAATCCTCCAGTGAGGGGCTGGGGGCGTGGCTCAGTGGTAGAGCCCCTGCCTAGGATCCCCCAGTGAGGGGCTGGCGGCGTGGCTCAGTGGCAGAGCCCTTGCCTAGAATCCCCCAGTGAGGGGCTGGGGGCGTGGCTCAGTGGCAGAGCCCTTGCCTAGAATTCCCCAGTGAGGGGCTGGGGGCGTGGCTCAGTGGTAGAGCTACTTGTCCTAGAATCTTGCGTTGAGGGATGGGAGAGGTGGTTCAGTGTTGGAACACATGTCTAGAAAACTATCCTGAGAAGCTGGGGCTCTGGCCTGGTCAATGGTAGTAGTCTTGGTGTCATGGTGGCTTGACACTCTAGGACAAGTACAGAACCAGGGTGCTAGGTTCCCTTTATAGCGATGTAAGGAGGACAGCATTATAAATGATCTAGAAATGGTTCAGAACAAGCAGGGAGACCATGTGGAGGCTGTATGCAAACACTGCTGTTTTCTACACAGGACTTCAATATCTATGGAGTTTGGTATCTATGGATTCCCAGGAGACATTCCCCCTAGGCTCGCACAGGCCCACATAGTGAAGCCTTGTCCTTTAAGAGGTGCTGCCATCGACAGAGCCTTGGTGGGGCTTTGGCTTGAACACCTGGTACTCAGTTATCCTCTCACAAAGACCCGGCTTCCTTTTCTGGGTCTTCTGAGGCAACAGTGCTTCGGTGTGTGGCCTTTTGTCAATATGCCACATCATTGTTGGCTCCCTACTGATCACAGTCGTGTCATGTTCCATTGGAAATAAATGTATTTTCACCCCAAAAAGTAGACTGTTAAAAACTGGAGGTAGAAGGACTGGCAGATGGCTCAGCCGCTAAAACTGCTTACAGCTCTTTCAGAGAATGGGGGTTAGGTTCCCAGCATCCATGTCTGGTAGCTCACAAGCATCTGTAACTCTAGCTTCAGGGATTCCAATACTTGCTTCTAGCCTAAGAGGAGACCTTCATTCACATGCAGGCACACACACACACACACACACACACACACACACACATAAATAAATAAATAAATAAATATATATATATATTTTGTTTGGGTTTTTTTTTTGATAGTGTTTCATATGTAACCTTGACTGTCCTTGAACTCACAGAAACCCATATGCTTCTTGCATGTGGGATTAAATATAGGCTTCCTCTACCATAATCAATCCAAAAATAAAACATTTTTTTTTTTTTTTGAGCTGGTCATACTGGCGCATACTTAAAATCCCAGCGCTTGCCAGTTGTAGTCCAGGCTGTCTTTGAACTCCTGATTTTCCAGCTTCCATCTCCTAAGTACTGGGATTACCAGTGCAGGCCACCATGAGTGGCAAGATTTGCAATTTACTAAGAAAAGCAAGCGTTAAGGGTTTGGTCACCTGGGCCAGTGCTGGAGGTATGCATTTGTGGCAGTCAGGATGGGGTGACCTTCCGGAAGAGGCTGCCTATCCATCAGAATCTATTTCCTTCCCCCACAGCCATCGACCTCATCAACAACCTGTTGCAGGTGAAGATGCGCAAGCGCTACAGCGTGGACAAGTCTCTCAGCCACCCATGGTTACAGGTGACGTAGGGAGGCGGCAAAGCTAGGTCTCTAATTGGCTGGGCGATTGGGAACGTAATTGACTCGCCTGTTGCTGCGCTGTGGTTGGGGATGGGGCTATGCCGCTATTGGCTGAGCAGGTTGTGGGGTGGGGTGTTTTGCCATCATTGGTCCCTCCAGAATCAGGGCTGTTGCTGAGATTGCTGTATTCTGCCCAGCTTGTGGTCCCCAAGCTAACCCAGTTCTTCCCGTCCCAGGAGTACCAGACATGGCTTGACCTCCGAGAGCTAGAGGGAAAGATGGGCGAGCGATATATCACCCATGAGAGCGACGACGCACGCTGGGATCAGTTTGTATCAGAGCGCCATGGGACGCCTGCAGAAGGGGACCTGGGTGGAGCCTGTCTGCCACAGGACCATGAGATGCAGGGGCTGGCTGAGCGGATCAGCATCCTCTGAGGCCAGTGTTCCCCGCTGGGCTGCTTGCTTTCTTTGGAGTCCTGCACATCATCCTAAAAGTGAACTGTTCTAGAGGAAGCAGCTTTCTGCACAGACTGAATGAGACATTATGCAGGAGGGCCAGGGCTCTCTCTCTTTCCCGTCACTGAAATAGACTGTTCCCAGGGCCATGATTTTAGTCTCTGATGCCCCAACCTTGGAGTGATAAGGCTGGAGAGTTGGTTCTGTGGGTAAAGGCGCTTGCCACCAAGCCTAACAACTTGAGTTTGATTCCTGGGCTGAACCTGTTTGGAGAATTGACTGCCGTTTGCCCCCTGACCACCACATGTACACACACAAACACAGACAATAAATGTATTTTCTTTTTTAACAAAAATAGAGCTCCCACTGACCATGGTGATGTATGTCTATAATCCCAGCACTTGGAGAGGCTGAGGAGGGAGGGTGGCTTTAAGTTCAAAGCCAACCAGGGTTGTAGAATCTCAACAACAAAAAGACAAGCCGTTTTCCATGCTGGGTAATTCCGGCACTTGGGAGGTGGAATCGGAAGAACTAGGTGTTCAAGGTCATACTTAGGTACGTCGTGAGTCCAGGCCAGTGTGGGCTGCTGAGACCCTGTCTCAAAAATAAGAATGTGGGTGCCACAGAAGGTAGGGAAGACAGGAGGAAGGGGAAAAGTTGGGGGCCGACTTTCTGGAGAATATAAGAAAGGGAGAAAATGTGTCTAGCCTAGAGTGCACACCTTTAATCTCTGTGAGTGCATGAGGGGGAGGGGGAGGGAGAGGAGGAAGAGAAAAAGGAAAGAAAGGGGAGTAGAGAGGGACAGGGAGAAGGAAGCACCATGATAGATGAGTGGGTACAGTTCTCAAGATAGAGAAACCTATCTTAAGTCCTAAGTGCATTTAAGGGATAATGGATGGAGCCCACCAGTGAGGGGTGGCTTAGCTATTGGATATTTGTCAAGCCCCAACCCAGCCACCTCAGGGACAAGAACAGACTCCAGGAAGTTGTCCTCTGATCTCCATACCATTGTAGCACACACATGCCAGCCACCCCCTACTCCTACACACACACACACACACACACACACACACACAGGCAAAATAGAATATTCATTATCTTTAACCACATTATTTTTAAATTATATTTTAAGACCAGTCTGGGATACTGGGATATATCAGCCATTTTCTCTCTCTCTCTCTCTCTCTCTCTCTCTCTCTCTCTCTCTCTCTCTCTCTCTCTCTCATTTCTGATGGAACTCACTCTGTAAACCATGTTGGTCTCCAATTCAGAGATCCACCTGCCTCTGCCTCCCGAGTGCTGGGATTAAAGGTATGGGCCACCATTGCCCCGCTGAGCCTTTCTTTCAACACAATCCTGAGAGGAGAGACAGCTCAAAGGGTAAAGGTGCCTTCCAGCGCTAGTCTATCTAGCCAGCTCGATCCAGGGATCCTTCGTCGTGCTTTCCAGGGTGCTGGACTTACCGGCAGGCTTTTGTGCACATCCGTCATTTACATGGGGATCCAGACACCAGTCCAACGTTTGCGCAGCAAGTTCTTTAACCACTAGGCAAGCCCTCCAGGCAATTTTTTTCTTTTTTTCGAGCTGGGGACTGAACCCAGGGCCTTATGCTTCCTAGGCAAGCGCTCTACCACTGAGCTAAATCCCCAACCCCCAGGCAATTTTTTTAAAACCATTTTTGCACCATGATGCCAGACTCCCCTTCCTCTTTGTCATCCATGTGAGGTTCTGGAGATAGAGCCCAAGCCCTTACAACCACCAGGCAAGCCCCGTACCACTGAGTGCCGAGTACAGCCTGCGTGTGTGTAGTGTGCACAAAAGATCTATATAAGGGGTTGGGGATTTGGCTCAGTGGTAGAGCACTTGCCTAGCAAGCGCAAGGCCCTGGGTTCAGTCCCCAGCTCCAAAAAAAAAAAAAAAAAAAAAAAATCTATATCATGCCGGGCAGTAGCAGCACACAACTTTAATCCCTCACTTGGGAGGCAGAGGCAGGAGGATGTCTGAGTTCAAGGCCAGTCTGCTCTGCAGAGTGAATTCCAGGACAGACAGGGCTACACAGAGAAACTCTGTCTTAGAAGAAAACAAAAATATGTATATTGTGAGTGTTCCTCGGTTATTCTCTCCACCTTGCTTCTTCTTATATTTAATTTGGGGGCAGGGTGTGTAAGGTGGCATGCCTACAGGTCAGTTATCTCTGTCCACCATGAGGACATGGGTACCAGGACTAGAACTCAGGTCCTTGGGCTCAGCAGCAAGATCTCCTAGCCACTGAAAGCCATCTCGCCAGCCTGTCTACCCACTTAGTTTTTTGAGACCGGGTCTCTTGGTGATGCACAAGCTCACTAACTGGCTAGAGTGGCTGGCCATCAAGCTTCAGTAATCCTCCCGCATCCATCCCCCAGCACTAAAATGGCAGTTGTGAAACCATTACGTTTGGCCTTTTGCATGGAGCCTAGGAATCTGAGTTTTCATGGCGAGCACTGGCCCGGTTGAGCTGCCTTCCGAGCCTTAGTGTTTTCTATTGCAATGGCTCCTTCTCTCCTGTCCATGTCGGTCCCTGTGCTAAGCGATTCTGGGTATGGGGTAGTGACCATGACACCTCACACCCTGCTACCATTGCATGGAGAAACAGATGAGACCTGGGGACAGTCCTGAGTAGGCAGGGGACATGAGAAATAGGGCAGCCTGAAGCAGTCGGAGAGCATGGCCAGGTGTGTGTAGGAGAACATCTAAGCTTCCATCATCTTCCCCATCTTGGCCCTGAGGCTGTGGGGAAAGGATTTTTTTTCTTTCTTTCTTTTTTTTTTTTTTTTTTTTTGGCAGAGTCCCTCTACCTGGCTGGCCTAGAACTCACTATCCATCCGCCTTTGCCTCCTGAGGGCTGGGATTAAGGGTGTGTGTCATCATGCTGTCCTTTTTAACTCTGGATCCCGTCCAGTTCTCCAGTTGCTTGGCCACCCTGACTTTTAGCTCTCAACCCTCCAACAGCTAACAGTAAACTGAGGATCCATTTGGCATGATTATTCTGTACTGGGAGTCGAAACTAATAGGATTCTAGACAAAGCCTCAACCACTGAGCCTGATCCCCAGCTTCGTCTGGTCTTGCCATGTAGTCTAAGCTAGCCTGGACCTGCAGATCTTCCTGCATAATTATTTGGAGTAATGGGGTAGCAGACCAGAGTCACCACTCTTGGCACCGTGAGAATTTTTAAAAGATGAAATATTTCAAATTGTGTATGTGCATGTACACACATTCATGGGTGTGCCCACTCACAGGGCAGTTGCCTGAGGGACCAGGAGAGGACAATGGATCCCCTGATGCTGGAGTTACAGGGGATTGTGAGCCTCTTTTTTCCCTCCATGTGCCAGGAACCGAACCTATGTCTTCTGGAAGAGCAGCAAGCACTCTTAAATCGCTGAGCCATTTCTCCAGCCCCAGTGCTGGGGTTACAGACATGACCCACCATGCCCAGGGCTCAGTTCTTTATGAGTGGTAGAAGCCATTACTCCAAAAATGTTAAACAGGGTTCTACATAGTGGCCCACTCCTTTAATATGAGCACTGTGGGAAGGGGGAGTCAGATACGACCCAGAGCAGGGCCCACCTCTAAGTTACAAGTCAGCCTGGTCTACATAGTTACAGGTCAGCCAGGGTTACTTAGTGAAACCCTCAAAAAGCAAAACAAAACATAATTATGTTGTTTAACGTGCAGATGAAGAATACAGAGAGACTAAATAGTTTCCTAGTGTTACTCAGCCTTCAAGTGACAGAGACTCACCACATCAAGGTCGGTTATTGCCAGACGATCATAAAAGATTATAAAAAGACATTTTCACGCTATGTTTTTCTTTTTCTAACAGGCTCTCATAGTTAGCCCAGATTGGCCTCGAACTCACCGCGATTCTCCTGCCCCATCCTCCCTTACATATCTTTTAAGGAGTCAAAGGTCCCCCTGAGAAATGGGCTATTTCACAAACGTTGCGGACACAGGGTGTAGTGACACAGGCCGGCCGCGTGAGGGGGCGCTAGCCTCGCTTGCCCAGTGAGGGGAGGCAGGATGCAGCCTTCGAAAGCAGGGAGGCTGATTTAGGACCACAGAACGTTGAGAACAGAGCATCTCAGAAGACTGAGAACAAAGCCTCTTAGAACCGAGAACAAAAGCCCCTGCGAGCTCAGACTGGTGGAACTCAGCTCCACCGCACCTGGAAGACAAAAAAGACCTCAGATTCTCTTCTGGTCAAATCATAGAATATTTCATCCACGGTCTTGTAATTCCATAAGTGTTCTGTTTTGATGAGACAGAAACTCGTTGTGTAATCCAGATTCGTTAGAAATTCACTATGTAGCTCAGGCTGGCCTTGAACTCTCAATTATCCTACTGATTCAGCCTCCTTTGTGATGGAATTACCAAGACGGTTTGAGCCGGTCCTACTTAAAAGCGTAGTCGAACCATAAGATGTTTCTGAGGGTCTGGGAAAGCTGCCTGAAAGAGGAGGCGTGATCCGGATTCAATCCTCTCCGATGATCCTTCTGCGCAGACTCAGAAGCTGAAAGTTCGGGAGGGGCGGCAAGAGCAGCTGCGGAGCTGTCACGTGGATACAATCTCTATTTATAGACCACCCTTCCCCTCGACCTAGAGAGCCCAATGGCAGCCAGAGCTCGCCCGCAAGGGGGCGGGACCAGCTACAGAACCAAGCGGCTAAGACCAATGGAATTGGGGCAAGGGCGGGCTTGTTTCATTGTGATATGAGGAGGCGTGGCCACAGCCCCTAAGGCTCAGCACAAAGGGGCGTGGCGAGTCTGATATGCCATAGGTAGCCACGGGCTTGCGTTAAGGAGAAAAACAGGGCGGGGCGGAGCCTTGCGTCACGGAAGGCAGCAACCAATAGTAGGTCGTTGTTGTGCCTCCCTGGGCGTGATCATGCAGATGAGGCGCGGGTGGGCGGCCCAATGGGCGGGCGCCTATGCAGATGAGACGGTGACAGCCCGGCCAGCGGGCGGGCGGGCTGCTGGGGCGGGGAGGTGGGACCGGCGAGAGGGGCGGCCGTGGGGCCCGGCCGGGCTGGGGCGGGGGGCCGCAGCCATGATCCGGGCCTTCTCGTTCCCGGTTAGCCCGGAGCGGGGTCGGCTGCGGGGATGGTTGGAAGGCAGCCTGGCCGGGCTCTGCGAGTTGCATTGGCTCCGAGAGAGGCAGGAATACCGCGTGCAGCAGGCGCTGCGGCTGGCCCAGCCCGGGATGGGGGGCGCCGAGGCGGAGGACGAGGAGGACGCCGAGGAGGACGAGGATGCGGCAGCGGCGCGTAGGGCCGCGGCAGCCCTGGAGGAGCAGCTGGTGAGGGGTCGCCTGTCCGTGCGTCCATCCATGCATCCCTCCATCCCCCATCCGTTTCCCCACCTCCCTGCTCCTGTGTGGGTCTGTCTGTCTTGGTAGTGTATGCTCAGCACACCGGTCCTAGGGTAGGATAGCAGGCAGGGGGAAAAGACAGACGAGAGATAAGACTGGAAACCTGGCCTCCCCTATCCCCAAATAGACCTGATAGGAAGGATGCACGGCCTCCGTTGGACTCTCAGCATGGACCCTGTTAACCGTCCTGGACGCCTAGTGTGTGCTAAGACTAACATTCGACCTCTTACAGTCTTCCCATCTCATGAGGGTTTGAAAGTCCCCATTTTACAGAGAAAGAAACTGAGGCTTAGAGACAGGAAGAGACTCACCCAAGGTCACACAGCCTGCATTCAAACATAACCTCCCTCTGGGCCCCCGCTACCCCGGATCCATCTTTCCTTAAGTCTCCCGGGTGCTTGGAGATCCCTGGAGGGGGCGGGGTGGGGGAAGGGGAATTTCAGGCCTCTGGAGGGAAAGACCCTCTGCTGAGAAGCTTACAGTCCCTGAGGACCCCCGGGGGCATTTTGATCAACCCGATGACACTTTTACTTGGTCCCATGGCTCAGTAATAAGGGGCCAGGCGAAGGTAGCTGGGGAGTGAGGGGAGAGAGAGTATGATTCTCCGTGGCACTCTAATGATGACTTTCAAATTGAAAAGGCCCCAGCTCTTTCTCCCTCCCTATATGATAACTCCTTGAATCTGGAAACCCTTTCAGGTTGATGTTCCTTCCTTTCCATACCATAGCATTTCTGTTTCATTTCCTTAACCCCGTCGCTGTCTCTGTGATCTTCCAAGACCTGGGGAGATTAGAGATGGGGTCGTGGTCCGTCTCTAGGCCTCAGTGCTTGTCTGCCTAACGTCTGTCTCCATCTCTCTTCCCTTCCCCCAGCCCACTCCCCTGGCCCATCCCATGCCGGTCCTTAAGCCTCTATGTGTGTACTTGTGTGTGGTCAGAGCTTCCCGTTTAGGGAAACCTGAGCCGAGGCTGTGGGGGTTGGGAGGGGTCTCTGGCTGTTGCTGACCTCGGCTGCCCCCTCCCCAGATGGGAAATGGGGAAAGAGGCTGAGGCCAGACGCCCAGCCCCACCCCCAACCGGCCTGACCGTGCAAGGAGTGGGACCTTACACATTCTTCTCCAAGCAGAAACAGCTGTGGGAGGCCCCGCCCCCTCCAAAAGTTACGGAGGAGGGGAAGTGTTCAGTCGTTCCCCCTGCCCTAAGCCGCCTGGGCTCTGCCAGACCCCTCCATCCAACCCACTAAGAGAGGGTGGGAGAAGGCACCGTTGCAGAGCAGTAGTGGTCTGGCCTCTCTCCCTCCTCACTCTCTGCCCGGCTTCTCAGTGCTTACTCCTGGCTGGCGTGAAGTGGTGATGGGAGAGAGGACCTGTCCCTCACACTCCGTCCCTTCCCCACTGTGAGCAGTCAAGGCTCAGCCCAGCTTCAAAGAGGAGGCGGTGGCAGACTGGGACAGGAGCCTGGCTGATGGGGGAGTAGAAAAGCGCTAAATATATATACCTCTGGTGTTGAGGGTACCTGGGTCCTTCTGAAGAGGAAGTCGGGTCACCCCTGATTATAAGACAGCCAAGATCTCTGTCCGCCACTCAGAAACACGATCCCTATGAAGCCAAACAAAAAACCCCCAAAGTTAGACTTGGTGACTCTGGGATATGATGTGGGCATGTCACATTCAGAGTGGAGGTATTGTAGAGAGAGGCGTGGATGTTATGTATAGAGGGGTCCTGTTTGCCCCTAGGAAGGAAAAAGATCCCTTCCAGCAAGGAGGACTTGGGTTAGACTTGCAGAAGGACTTCTTTTTTTTTTTTTTTTTTTTTTTTTTGGTTCTTTTTTTTCAGAGCTGGGGACCGAACCCAGGGCCATGCGCTTCCTAGGCAAGCGCTCTACCACTGAGCTAAATCCCCAACCCCCAGAAGGACTTCTTAACACAGATGAAGGGCACTGGAACGTAAAGACGGGAAAGATGGGGAAGTTTGGGCAAAGGAGTCTCCAGAGACCTCAGGTCATTTATAGATGAACTCAGGCTGTCTGTTCCTCAACTCTTGACTCCTCCCTCTGGTGGAAAAATTGAAATGACAGTTGTGGAACCCATCACCCCCCCCCAAAGTCCATCCTTTTACGTAAAATTTTAATTATGCAAGCAGTATTAGAAAGCATTCCTTGTGAGATTCTAATAATGTAAACTGGCGTTGACGAAGCGCTGAAAAAGAAACTGCTCTTTCAACTCACCTAAGCCCTTCCGGAGAGCTTATGAAAGGCCAAGTTGTGTGATGCCACATTCCAGATGAGGAAAGTGAAGCCCAAGAGGTTAAGACACCCACCTAAGGTCTTACAACTGGGCAGTGAAAGGGATGAGTTGAATCTTGGACACTGGGTGCCAAGTCTCACCTTAAATATTCATTGGTCCGCACAGTTCACCTCATCTTCCATTTGATTCCCTACACTGAGGAGGCCACTACCATTTGACTTGACTTGAGTCGATTCTGACTTTTTCTAATGTATCTACTCTCAAAAACAGTTTACATACCGGGAAAGAAGTGGAGAGTGTCCCGTAACGCATTGCCTTTTTATTTACCAAGGGTAAGGAGCAGGGTAGGCAAGTGTTGTACTTAAGCCACACCCCCAGCCCCTCACTGGCGGATTCTAGGCAAGAGCTCTACCATTGAGCCACGTCCCCAGCCCCTCACTGGGGGATTCTAGGCAGAGGCTCTACCATTGAGCCACGCCCCCAGACCCTCACTGGGGGTTCTAGGCAGGGGCTCTACCACTGAGCCACGCCCCCAGCTCCTCACTGGTGGACTCTAGGCAGGGGCTCTACCACTGAGCCATGCCCCCAGCCCCTCACTGGGGGATTCTAGGCAGGGGCTCTACCACTGAGCCATGCCCCCAGCTCCTCACTATTAAATTGTAGGTCGGAGCTTTACCTCCTCCATTTTGTTTTTAGTTTAGTTTTAGTTTAGTTCCTGGCTGGCCTGGAACTCACATAGATCCACCTGCTTCTGCTCTCTTGTCTGGCCCTAGCTCCCTTTTGAGACTAGATTTCTCTGATTCCTAGACAGGCTTTGAACTTTGCATATTCCTGTCTGCCTCCCAGACTGAAGAATCTCAAAACCCACCCCTGACCTGTGCCAAAGGTTTCGATGTTTTATAAAATTCCAGTTTCTTGGATGAGGTCCCAAAGCTTTGCCCATGGTCCTCAAAATGTGACCGGCCCCTCCAGCCAGAAGTGATACAAGGTGTGGAAATGGTTAGTTACCCACATTTTGGGGTTCCAGTCTAGGTTTGTCCAGAAGCTCACAAGCTGGAACTGGGTAATTCGGATGTGAAGATCTTCCATGTTTAGCCAGGCTGACTTCCCATTGCCAGCCCCCGTCAGTGGTGCCTGCATGTAGAATGGTGGCTCCCATTAGATCTTCACCACTGGGTCTGCACTCAGGAGCGCTCTCATCGGAGCATTCAGGCCCTCCGCAGGTCAAGGCAGGAAGATTGGAAGTAAGTCATCCTTGGTTACATAGGGAATCAGCCTGGGCTACCTGAGACTGTCTCCAAACCCAAAAAGGATGATGGCATTGTCATTGTCTTCGCTTAAGTAAAATCTGCTATGTCCCCGTAATGATGAAGTCACAGGATGACACATTTCTAAGAATGTGTCCCTATGGCCATGATTCTGGCTTTCCCCCTCTCCTGCATGCTGCTTTTCTGTCACAGGAAAAAAAAAATGCTTTCATCCCTCTTAACAGCTGTATAGTATTCCACCATGAGCATTCTGGCATTTGTTTATCAGACCTTTCCTAAGCTCTAAACCCAAGGGAAGAGAATGCCACTGTAAACAATAAAACCTCTGTCCTAGTGAGAAATCACTTCCTATTGAGAGACATGGTAAACAAGTGACACTGATATATGTGTGCGTGTTTAAGTGGGAGAAAAGGAAAGGCGACAGGGTGCAGAATGGCAAAGGAACTATTTTAAAAAGGCAGAGGATGGGAGGGGAGACCACATTAGAACAGCATGGTGTGAGTGGGGGGTAGGGGTGGGGCAGAAGCCCAGAACTCATGCTGCACACAGTGCGGTGATAACCAGAAGGCTAGGCAGCGAGTCTGGTCCACTTGGAACATACACAGGCAGTTGATGGCAGCCTGTGGGTGTTTGTATTTCTTTTCTCAGATGCCTCCAGATACTATATGCATGGACTTCCCTTTTTTCTTTATCTTTTTAAATTAAAGTTGATTGATTAGTTCCATGGGCATCTGTGCATACCTGGGGTGGGAAACATTTGTTGACCTTCATTGCACAGACAGGGCCACGTTGGGGCTTCTGTTCAGGGAGGGGAAGAGGCCAGTCCTACAGGAGACAAGGGCTTGGGGGCGGGGAAGGACTGTGGCTGCTGCCTAGAGCTAGGCCAGTCTTTCTGCCCTAAATAGGCAGGGCTGGGTGCTGGTCCCGCCCTCCCGCCAGCATCCAGACAAGCTGCTTTTGTCTGAGGGTCAACTGTCTGCCCCTGGCAGCCGCTACCTCTGGTCTCACTGAGTCCCCTGTGAGACATTCCCTGGCCCTGCCTCTGTGCCTTCCAAAATAAGATAAAATCCTAGATTGATTTTTTTTTTTTTAAATTGTAGAGACAGGGTCTTGTTGACCGGGCTGCCCTCAGACTCAGTAGGTAGGCAAGAGTGGCTTTAAACTCCTTTTCCTCCTGCCTCTACTTCCCTGCTCAGTGCTAGGACTGCAGGTCTTTTGATACAATACTGGGGACTAAACCCAGAGTTTCCTGCTAGGCAATCACTCAGCTCCATCCCCCACCCCAGTCCTGAGCATCTTGGTCTGTGATCACTGCCGTAGCCAGATTTGCTGAGGGACTTGCAGGAGGCACGAAGGGTGTGGTTCTTTCTGAAGGGAGGAATAATGAGACGTGTGAACTGTACCGCTTGCATGTTATATGAGGTAGCCAGTCTGCTGCTGCAGCAGGAAACACTAAGAGGAGACTTCCATAAGAACTTCCCTTTGGTGATAAAGGATTGTGCCAGGGAGAGTGTAGTACCTCAGAAAGGATGGTCTAAATTGATGAGGAGGCAGCCTCACAGCCACCTCGGATCTGCCGGCTCCTGCACCACCCCCCTTTACCACTGAACTCTCCCACAGCAAGAAGACCTGAACTTAAAGCCCTTGTGTAGGGTGCCTTGTGCCTACTAGAAGGTGCAGGCAAGAAGGTCATGGGTTCAAGGTTATGCTCTCCTATGGGCAAGTTCGAGGCCAGCCTGGGCTTTGTGCAAGTGAGACTCTGGCTCACAAAGGGGCTAGGGTACATCTAGGGGTTGATCATGAAGACCTGACTTTGAGTCTCCAGTACCCCATGAGGAGCAGACAAAAGGCTGGGGTGAGCCTGGAATCCACAGTAAGGGGAAGGCAGAGTCAGGAGGATTGTAGGGCTCACCAGAACAGGGCTAGTCTAAGCAGGGGATACCCCGCCTCAAAATATAAAGAACAGGGCCAGAGAGATGGCTCAGTGGCATGAGGACGCTCAGAGTTTTGGATCCCACCACTCTGGTGGGTGAGCAAAGTGACTTACGTGCGCCTCTAACTGCAGCTCTCAAGAGGGTGGAGACAGGAGAGTCACTGGGCCACTGAAGCCCAGGTGCAGGGGGAGATCCTGCCTTACAGGAATAGACAGTGATAGAGCACACTTGATACCCCTCCTCTGACCTCCACACTCAAGTACAGGTGCACACACACGCACACACACACACACACACACACACACAGAGAGAGAGAGAGAGAGAGAGAGAGAGAGAGAGAGAGAGAGAGAGAGAGAGAGAGAGAGATACCTAGGTAATTTTTTTTTCTTTTTCTTCTTTTTCTTTTTTCTTTTTTTCGGAGCTGGGGACCGAACCCAGGGCCTTACGCTTGCTAGGCAAGCGCTCTACCACTGAGCTAAATCCCCAACCACAGTAAATATTTTTTAAAACATAAAGGAGCTGGGAACTGCGGTACACAACATTCATCCCAGCACTCAGGAAGCAGAGACAGGAGGATCTCTTCCAGTTAAGGCCAGCCTGGTCTACAAAGGGAGCTCTAGGCTAGATAGGGCTATGTAGACCCTCTCTCAATAAATAAACAAATAAATGAACTCAAACAGGGCTGGAGAGATGGTGAAGTGGCTAGGACCATGGGCTCTCTTCCAGAGGACCTGGATGTGGTTCCTAGCACCCATGTGTCTCACGTGTGTCTGTAACTCCAGTTCCAAGGAATCCGATGCCTTATTCTGCCCGTCATGGGCAATTTAAAATGTGGGTATAGCCAATGAGATGGCTCAGGTAAAGGCACTTTCTGCCAAGCCTGAAGACCTGAGTTCAATCCCTGAGACCTACACAGCAGAAGGATCTGAGAATTAACTCCTACAAGCTGTCCTCTGACCTACACACACACACACACACACACACACACACACACAAATATAAAAAAATAATGTGGAGAGTCGATAAGAAAGACACCTGATCACCTTTTTGTTGTCCCACCTCCAACAGCAGGGGCTGGAGAGATGGCTCAGTGGTTAAGAGCACTGGCTGCTCTTCCAGAGGTCCTGAGTTCAATTCTCAGCACCCACACGACAGCTCACAACCATCTGGGAATCCAGCTCCAGAGGATCTGACACACCCACACAGACATATATGCAAGCAAACCACCAATGCAACCAAAATTATTATAAAGAATTATAATTATAAAGAATTAATTATAAAGAAAAAAAGGTATATTTTTAAAAGAACTGGGTGATGGACGCCTTTCATCGCAGCACTCAGGAGGCAGAGGCAGGACGATCTCTGAGTTGAAGGCCAACCTGGTCTACAGAGCAAACTCTGGGACAGCCAGGTCTACACAGAGAAATGCTGTTGGGTGGGGGTTGTCTAAACTCAGTCGGTAGGCCATTTTCCACCATAGATGCTTCAGTCTCTGTCCCAAGAGACAAACAAGGAACTGGAGAGATGGCTCAGCTGTTGAGAGCACTGACCCAGGTTTGACTCCCAGCACCCATATTGTGGCTCACAACCATCTGTAATTCCAGTTCCAGAGGATCTGATGTCCTCTTCCTGTCTCCTAGAGCACTGCACATGCTCAGATACACGTTCAGACAAAAGCCCATCTACATATAATTAACTCGCCAATTAATTTAGTTAGCTAATTAATTAACCGATGAAGATGCCAGTCGTGATGGTGCACATCTTTTTTTTTCCATTTTCTTTTTCTTTTCTTTTCTTTTTTTGGAGCTGGGGACCGAACCCAGGGCCTTGAGCTTCCTAGGCAAGTGCTCTACCACTGAGCTAAATCCCCAACTCCCTGACGGTGCACATCTTTAATCTCAGCACTGGGGAGGCAGAAGCAGACAGACCTCTTGTGAGTTCTAGGCCAGCCTGGTCTACAGAGTAAGTTCCAGGACAGCCAGGGCTGCGGAGAGAGAGACGCTGTCTCAAAACAGAAAAAGACATGACAAAGATGTGAATTGAGACTGGAGGACAGCTACTCTAACAGGGCATAGGGAGCAGATGCAGGCATAGCTAACAGAATGAACAAACGATGGGCCTTTCTGAAGTCTTAACCCACGTAGATGGGGCTACAGCATGAAGGCTGGAAGTTAGACAGGACTTCCTAAGGGAGACGAGGGACAGAGGGCTGACATTTCCAAATGGATCTCTGCCAGGAATTTGTGAACAGAACACAGGGGGGCTCTAGAGCCTTCTAACAGCCTTGCTTTCCTTGTGCTTCAGGAGGCTCTGCCTGGGCTCATCTGGGACCTGGGCCAGCAGCTGGGAGACCTGAGCCTGGAGTCTGGTGGCCTGGACCAGGAGAGTGGGCGCAGCTCAGGTGAGGGGATGGGGTCTCTCTGGGACACCCCAGTCTTTCTCAGTATCTTCTATCTCTGCAGTCCCTCTCTCCCAGACCCACCTCTTCCCCTCCCCACCCTAGCCTCCTCCAAATTATCTGTTTCTTCTTGGAATCCAGGCTTTTATGAAGACCCCAGTTCTACCGGAGGCCCAGATTCACCACCCTCCACCTTCTGCGGGGACAGTGGCTTCTCCGGATCTGGCTCCTATGGACGCCTAGGTCCCTCGGACCCCCGGGGCATCTATGCCAGCGAGAGACCCAAGTCCTTAGGTACGGTGGGTGGGTGGGACGGGTGGGGCCCTGTGGCAGTCAGAAAATAGTTTTGAACATAAAGTTGGGTCCAATTTGGACTCCCAGTTCCAGCTGGGACCACCAGTCTTGGTGTAGTTTTTGCATCTTCCTTCTGAGCTTCCATCTCGTAAATGGGGCCCCAAGAGTGTCTATATCGGCCAAACATTGTGGTGCACACCTTTAATCCTAGCACTCAGGAGGTAGAGGCAGGCAGATCCCTGAGTTCCAGGCCAGCCTAGAGTACATAGTAAGTTCCAGGGTCCCCAGTCTCTCTCCCTTTCCCTCCCCCTCCGTCTTGACAGGGGTCTTTATAGACCAGGCTGGCCTCAAATTCACAGAAATCCACCTGTCTCTGCCTCCCGAGTGCTGGCATTAAAGGTTCGCACCACCAAGCCTGGTCTCAAGAGGGAACTGGCCTTAGGAGGCCTCACTGAGTCCCTGACTCCTGACATCTGAGAAAAATGAGAGGCATAGGCCAAGCTGACACTATGGAGAATAGGCCAGGAAGCAGAAACCACAAGAGCAAAGGCCCTGGGGCCAGAGCCTGGCAATTTGGGGCACCTAGGAGGTCAGTGTGGCTGCAGATGTGAGGATACGAAGGCGCAGTGTAAGCAGTGGGTGAGAGGTCAGAGCAAGACAAGTAATGGAGACTTGGAGGGATTTGTCAGCAACCATATAAGAGGGGATGAGTGAGGTGGGGTCTTCAGGGATGCAACCCTGGCTGACCTGAAACTCCCTGTGTAGATCAGGCTGGCCCTGGACTTGCAGCAGTTCTGCCTCAGTCTCTCCAGTGTTGTGTTGGCAGGTGTGGGCCGCCACACCCAACTTAATTGTTTGAAGCAGGCTCTCACATAGCCCAGGCTGGCCACAGAACCTTAAATTCCTGATCCTCCTACCTCGTCTATTCTGTGCTGAGACCACAAGCTTGTATCAGTATGCCTGACTTTTTTTTGTTTCAGGAGTGGGGGCTGGGGTGGGATCTCCAACATGCTCAGTAGCTGAGCATGGCCTCCACCTCCTCAGTTTTGTGGTAAATCACAGGTTTACCACGAAGTCCGTTATTTATCTATTTATTTTTACACTATTGCTACATAACAGGCTGGCCTGGGACTGGAGGTAATCCTCTTGCCTCAGCTGCTTCAATTCTAGGCTAAAAAAAGGCCTTTGAGAACCCCTCCTTTCTCTTTCTCTGCCTCTCTCCTGCAGGCGATGCCAGTCCCAGCGCTCCGGAGTCCGTGGGTGCCAGGGTCGCAGTGCCTCGATCCTTCTCAGCTCCCTATCCGACCGCAGCAGCGGGAGCTGAGACCTGCTCGTCCGCGGAACGGCGGGCTCGTGCCGGGCCCTTCCTGACACCTAGCCCGCTGCACGCGGTGGCTCTGCGCAGCCCACGGCCAAGTGGACGCGTACCCTGCGGCTCCCCCGACGGGGCGGCCAGCCGGCCCCTGGACGGCTACATCTCGGCGCTCCTGCGCAGGCGCCGCCGCCGGGGGGCGGGCCAACCGCGCACGAGTCCCGGGGCGCAGACGGGGCGCGCGGCGCCAGAACGGCGCGCGCCCGCGGCCGCCCGAAGCGTCCCCGCCCCCGGAGGCGCGCGACCCGCGCGGGAGCCGTCGACGGGCGCGCCTGGGCTGCGGCGTGGGGCGGAGGTTCCACCCGAACCCGCGCCTCCGGCCGCCGCGTCGCCGCCCTCCAGTCCGGCGGAAGGTCGCCTGGTGAAGGCACAGTACATCCAGGCGCGCCCGCGGCCCTCTGGGGCCTCCTGGCCGCCGCGCCGCGTCGCCGGGCTCCGCCGCTCACGCGAGGTCGCAGCGTGGAGCAGTCCCGCCACGAGAGCGGCCACGCGCTGCGGGCCGTCGGGGGCCGCCTGGCAGAGCCGTCAGGGGCGTCGGGGATCGCCGAGGGCGCGCAAAGCGGCGCTGCAGTCTGAGACCAGTCTACTGGGCCGCGCGCACGCCGCTCCGCCGCCGTACCCCACGCTGAGCGCAGACGAGCCCCGACCGCCCCCCCGTCGTGGCCCAGCGCCCACGCCCACGGTCCAGGCCTGCCGTCGGTGGCGATCCACTGCTGAATCGACGCGCCCGATGGCCCGCCGTCCCCGAGCCAGCGTGCCCGCGCCGCTGCCCCCGCGCCCTCACCGTCGCCCCGCGCGCGGCTGTGCAGCTGCGCGGGTAGCGACTCCGGAGTGCTTTCGGCGGCCGGGCGACCCGTGCCGCTCAGCCGTCGGATGCCGTCTGGATGCGCACCGGGAGGCTATGGCGAGAGCGAGTCGAGCGCCAGCGAGGGCGAGTCGCCGGCCTTCAGCTCTGCCTCCAGCGACTCCGACGGCAGCGGAGGCCTCGTGTGGCCGCAGCAGCTGGTGGCGGCCACAGGAGCCTCGCCGTCGGGGCCAGGGGGTGCGGCGGGTGGAGGGACGCCCGCGGGTCCCGCCAAGGTCTTCGTGAAGATCAAGGCATCGCACGCGCTGAAGAAAAAGATCCTTCGTTTTCGGTCGGGTTCTCTAAAGGTCATGACGACTGTGTGAGTTGGGGCGGGATGGACTTGAACTTCACCTCCATGGCCTCCGCACCCCCACACTTCTCATCCTCCAACCTCCTCCACACCCACCTTCCAAAGACCACCGTTTTCTCTGCTTCCAAAGACCCTCCTCACTCACTGCCCGCCGTCCATAGCAGTCCTGGAGAGGCCGCCCCTCTCCTCCCACTGGGAGGCGCCCAGATTGTCCCAGTACAGCTGGTTTTCAAAGCCTTGAACCAGAAGGCGCCCCTCTGTGGGCCACACTCTCCCCATCTGTACAATGGGTGTCCATGTATGCAAATGCAGTAATTCCGTTCCGTTCGGGTCTCCCCTCCCCTACTCCCGTTTTAATTTTAGAAGCTTAGTCTGTTCTCTCTCCACTTCTCTCACATAGCCTTCTCATTCCTCTTTTCCTTGCCCAGATAGGGCACCCTTCTCATTCACAAAGTGCCCCCTCCATGTCCCTGGACCCTTAGGATATCCCCTGGGGGCCCCCGAGTCAGAGACCGTCTGACTCAGGTTATGCCTACAGAGTGCCCTGAAAGAGGAAGTGGCACTGTCTTCGGGGCTTTGAGGGTCAAGTAGGAGTTGCCAACACCTGGAAAGGACTCTTTCTGCTCCATCCCTGGACAGTCATGGAGGATTGGGAGGTTAGAGAGAGGAAGGAAGATGGTTTCAATCTCGTGCCTCTCCCCACGGGGAGTGGGGGAAGCTGAATGACCCTCAGCTGTTCCAATCCAGTGGGTTTTTTTAATTTGTTTTTTTGATTAAAAAATTACTGTATTTATTATGACAATGGTGACTCCCCGGTGCATGGGGGGCCAGATTCTGTGTGTTTCTCTAACCTCTTTGTAAATAAATGCACAATGTTACATATTCCCTGATTCTTGTTCTGCATTGAAAGAAAGCTGCGCCCCTTTTCCCTCCAACCAGCACCTGTGGAGCGCCTTCAGTCTGCTGTGGAACGGCAGTGAGCCGGCACCAGGGCGAATTTCAACTTCGCTCCATGACCACTTTTTTTCAGTGACTCTGACCTTCTGGTGATATATGGACGTTGTTATGTAGTCCTAAGAAGGGCAAATCACGATCGGGGCTGGATCAAACATTGTTTGTGCATCCCTCACACATCACACATACACATTAAATAATTATGAAGAAGCCTCAGGCAAGCATGAAGGCCTGAATGTAGAAGCCCGGCATGGTGGGAAATCCAGAGAGGTAAAGGTAAGCAGAACTCCAGTCTGGTCTACATAGTGAGTTCCGGGCCAGCCTGGGCTACAAAATAACGTTTACTACTAATAATAGCAACCACCCTGTTTTCTTTTTGTTTTGTTTTTTTTCCACGTGGAAAGATTTAATGAGAGAGGAAGAGTAGAAGAGGAGAGAAGTAAAGACCAGCCATGAGCATGTGGCAGGAAGGGTGCGAGGGGCAATGTGGAGAAAAGGGACAAAGAGGAGAGGGGAAGAGCAGGGAGCAAGAGAAGAGAGAGAGAAGAGAGCACCACCCTGTTTTATTGAGACAGTGTGCCCCTGAGCTGGCCATGAACTTGTTATATAGCCCACATTGGCTTGAAGCCGGAGATCCTCCTGCCTCAGCCTCTGGGATTTGGAAACAGGCCTGCCTCTATATACGTTCCTGGTGGGAGATGGAGGTGGTGGTGGTGGTTTGTCCTATGCCTTTACTTTCACTTTTTATCCTATGTGCACGGGTGTTTTGCCTGCATGTATGCCTGTTGCCTACAAAGGCTAGAGGTTATGTCCTGGAATTGAACTCAGGACCTTTGGAAGAGCAGCCAGTGCTCTTAACCACTGAGCCATCTCTCTAGTCCCTATTTTTCTGCCTTGGCATGTCTTTCCATGTGGGATTTGGCCCTTGTGTTTCCTCTTAGTGTGAATTGTCTGTTTGTAGCCTTCCCACGTTTTGTTTTTTCTATTGTTAATCCCAGAAACTGTGCCCACTTTACAAGTGGGTAAACAGACACCTGGAGATGCCATTAGTAGCCCTGGTCACAAGGCCTTAGGGCAGTTAGGGCTTGAATCCACTTGGATCCTGTCAGCTTCCACAGTGGGAAGAATGAGATGTTTGTGGCTGTTCGGATGGGTCCATGTCCTTTACAACCCTGGGAGGAGAGCATTCAGGTCTGTGTTCATCTCTAGCACAGCCATGCTCTGGAGGGATTCAGCAAGAATAAAAGAGAGTCCCTGCCCCACTGTGGAGGGACAGAGGAGACAAGTAACAGGAAATGATGGGTGGGGGTGTGGCTCAGTGGGTAGAGCATGTGCCTAGCATGAATGAAGCCCTAGGCTCCAGCTCAGCACCCAGAAACCAGGCATGGCCGTGGTGCACATCTGTAACCCGAGCACGTGGGAGGTAGAGGCAAGGGGATCTGACACTGAGGGACATCCTCAGCTAATTAGTGAATTTGATGCTAGCCTGGGCTACATGACACTCATAGATAGGTAACTAAGAAAGTGGATGGATGGATGGGTGTTAGAGGCTGGGAGCTGGAGGTGCGGCTCTGAAGTAAAACACTCCTGCTTAGCAGGCGGGCACAGGCCAAGAGTTTGATCCACAGCACTAGGGAACAGATATGATATTCTCAAAAGTTGTTTCTTGTCAGTCCCTGGGGACATTTGTTCCACCCAAGAGGCAGCTGAGGTCAGAAGGGGGAAGGGATTTGGCTAGGGCTCCACGGCCTGTTCAGACAAATCAGAATGCTGTTCAATGCTGTCCCAGCCGCTCTGAACTCTGTGTAACTGAGGATGACCTTGAACTCCTGATTCCCCAGACCTCCATCTCCCAGGTGATGGGATCTGGGATTGTAGGTGTGTGCCCCGAAGCATCTCTCCCCCACCTCTCTCTTTATGTGTGTGTATTTGAGACTGGGTCTCCTCGATCAGGCAATCCTCCTACCTCAGCCTTTTGAGGTATTAAGAGTGTGCCCATCCCAAACATGGCTAACGGCCATATTCTCAACATGTCTGCCATACTCATCTCTTCCCTGGTCCCAAAAAGAGATCTTTGGGTAGGAGTGGGAGTGACTTAAAAGTTGAGAGGGAACTTGGGGAGAGCAGCTAGGCACAGTTACCATACCTGTTGTGTTATCGCTCAAGAGACAAGCAGAAGAATTGTTTTAAATTTGACCAGGCTAGACTACATGGTGAGTTCCAGGCCTGCCCCTCACCAGCACCATGGCACCTCGTTTTGTTCACCTGTTAAGCCTGCTGTGGTTGCACGGAATATGGCTAAGTGGGTAAGAGGATCCGTTCCTCAACAATGTCAACCAACCAGAGCTCCCAGGGACTAAGCGACCATCCAAAGAGTCCACATGGACAGACCCATGGCCCCAGCTGCATATGTAGCAGAGGATGGCCTTGTTGGGCACCAATGGGAGGACCCCCCCCCCCCGTGTAGGGGAATGTCTGGGCAGGGAGGTGGGAAGGGGTGGGTGGTTGGGAGGGGGAACACCCTCACAGAAGGTCGAGGGGATTTGGATAGGGGGTTTATGGACTGAAGACCAAGAAAGGGGATAACATTTGAAATGTAAATTAAAAAATCCTGGGGGTTGGGGATTTAGCTCAGTGGTAGAGCGCTTGCCTAGGAAGGCCCTGGGTTCGGTCCCCAGCTCCGGGGAAAAAAAAAAAAAAAGAACAAAAACAAAAAAAAAATCCTGGTCCCCAGCTCCAAAAAAAAAAAAAAAAAACCCAATAAAAAAAAAAGAGTATCTGTTCTTGCACAGGACCCAGATTGGACTCCCAGCACCTACATGGTGACTCTGGCCTGCAGCTCCACTTCCAGGATCAACACCCTCTTCTTACCTCTCTGGGCACAGACACAAGCAGTCTTTACCGTGCAATGCAAGCAAAAACACTCATAATAAAAACTTCTTTAAATAATAAAAATTAAGCTTTGGGGCAGGAGAAATGGCTTAGTGGTTAAGAATACTTTCTGTATGATTTTAGGCCAGGGGCCTGAGGTATGCCCTCTGACCTCACCAGTGTCCTACAGAACTACCCATATGGCTTTGGGCAGCTCTGAACTTAACCCTGGTAGCCAGCCTATGTCTTAAGTTATGAACTGAATTTGGGTTGGCTTGGGTTTGACTGGTCTGTGGTAGTGGCACTAGAGATGGGGGACCCTCTAAAACTCAACATCTCTACCTAACTGTACACGGTCTTAGAAGATATAATTATGAGTTGTGGGGTGATAGCTGGTCCCTGTAATTCAAGGCCAGTCTGGTCTACAAAGCAAGTTCCAGGATGGCCAGAACTGTTACACAAATAGACCCTGTCTTGAAAAACTAAGAAGGAGAAAGTGATCTAGGAGGGGAACTGACAGTAGTAGATGCTGTGACACAAATAAACTTGTCACTTGTCGATTCTTAAAAAAAAAAAGAATACTTTCTGTTCTTGCAGAAGATCTGGGTTCCGTTCCCAGCACCTACCTGGTGCTCCACAACCATTCATTGGTACCTGTATGGTACATACATAATACATACATAGAACAAAAAACTCCTACACATAAAATACATTTTTTTAAAGATTTATTTATTTTATTTATATGAGTACACTGTAGCTGTTTTCAGACACACCAGAAGAGGGCATCAGATCCCATTACAGATGATTGTGAGCCACCATGTGGTTGCTGGGACTTGAACTCAGGACCTCTGGAAGAGCAGTCAGTGCTCTTAACCACTGAGCCATCTCTCCAGTCCCCATAAAATACATCTTTAAAAAATGAAAAAAATTGCTGTGTAGCCAAGGCTGGCCATGTGCTGAATCCTGGAATTACCGATATGTGGTACCTGTGGTTTCCTGCACAATGTGAATCCCTTTACCAACTAAAATACACCCCAGTGCCCTCCTCACTCCCCATTTTAGCCTGTTTCACTTTCTAGCACCAGTTGAGATGGAACTCACTGCGTAGTCCAGGCTATCCCAGAATTTCTGGTCCTCCAAGCTCATCATCCCCAGTGTCCCGATCACAGGTACCCTGGGACTTGGTTTTAGATAAAAGCCTCAAAACTTCTCTATAAGGAACATGTTGACAAGGTCAGAGGCAAAAGGCAGAAGCCAGATAAGGAAGTCAAGAAAAAGTGAAGCTAGATCGAGTTTGTGGGAAGAAACTGGATTCTGGACTTACTTTAAGATGCTTAGTGATTAAGGACTTCGAGATGGTTCAGCTGGAAGATGGCCTTTGCACCAAAACTCTGGGCCCGAGTTCCACCCTGGCACCCACATGGTGGGAGGGGAGAACCGAGGCTCACAAGCTGGCTGGCCTCAGTTCCACATCGAGGCTGTGGCACCGGCACACACCTCCCCATACACATAATAAATAAGTAAATCGTAAATATATAAATAATAAAGAGGCGGCTGAGGTCCGCATATTAGGAGGGAGCTGTCTGTCCTCCACCCTCCTTTCTTTAGCCTTTGGTCGGGAGACGGGGTCGTCGCCCTGTCTTTCCAGCTTTAAGTAAGCTGGGTTTCCTCCCTACTGGCGGCCTAGGCCAGATCCGGGGATGAAAACCAGCTGCGGGAGGCGCCAGGCTCGGCGCACGCCCAGGCCCCTCCTAGGCGCCGGCAGACACCGTTCTTTGGCTCCCCTCCCCCTCCCGCAGCCCCGGCCCCAGGCCCTGGCACGTCCGGCGCGCCTGATACTTTCCAGATGTGGGCCGTGTTCTCCTTCCAACCTGGCGCAGGAGGGAGGGGGCAGGGAGCCAGGGTTCCATACTCCCAACTCCAAAAAGCTATCAGGGTGGCTCTGGCTTGTCATCCGAGCTCTCTTGGAATGGCCGATGCAGGAGGGTCGCACGTTCAAAGCTTGCCTTGGCCACAGAGAAAGTTCAAGACCAGTCTGGCGCAACTGTAGGAGACTGTAAAAGTAAAAAGAGGGCCGTGCAATGCAACTCAGTGGTAGAGCTCTTGTTTAGCACATGTGAGACTTTGGATTTTATCCCCAGTGCTGGTAGGTGGGAACTATGAAGAGGCTAGTATCTTTCCCCCGCCAGTCTGGCTTCCCAGGGCAGGCTGTGAAAACCGAATTAGGGTTGAGCTGTCTGCAAAAGCAACGCTTCTCTCTACTCCACCTCTTCCCAGTGTTCCAGCATCTCAGAGAAGGAAAAGGAACGTCAAACCCCGCCCTCACATCCCCACAGACCACGTCCCATCCAACACACCCCACAAAGCCCCGCCCTTGACCACACCCACAGCAGCTCCCTCCCTATAAGCTCGGCCTCCCCGTGTGGTCCAGCGGGGGAGGTACCTTGTGTTTCTCTTGTCTCTTGGCCAGCTTGACTCGGTCTCTGAGTGTCTGTCTCCAAATCTCATATATGTATCTGTCTTCTGTGAACTCTCCCTGTGCATCCCACCTATCCTGCGTCTCTCTCCGAACTTAGTTCTCCTGTTTCTGCACTTCTCACCTCTCTCTCTGAAGTTCTCTGTCCTATTTTCCGTCCTTTCACTCTGATCCCTCACTTTTTTCACCTTCCTAGGAAGCCATCTTCCTCTCTTATCCTCCTTGGGTCCCCCAGATCTCCGGTTTCTATCTCCTGCAGGGCGGACGAGGAGGTCTAGTATTTGCTGCTTCTGCTTGCGCTCCTCCAGCGACTTTGGCTCGCAGGCGCCCCCGTGTGGCCAACATGGAGTACTGGATGGCGGCGAGGGTGAGCGCCCAAGCAAGACTTGCTGAGGTGTAGCACGAGACATTCAGAGGTGGTGCGACCTACGCCAAATGTGAGGGCACGCCTCAGAGGTGGTGTGGAACGCCAGGAGATGACGTGTGACTGTGTGACAAGGTGAGATTACGAATGACAAGAAGGGATTGAGTGGGACTGTCAGAGAGGGTGTGATGTGTGGCTAACCATGTGACACTTTGAGTTTGTCAGTGAGCCTGTGGGCCACTGTGCATGGCATCGGACCTGAGAGAGGAACTACCTGGAGACTGTTCGAAAGTAAGTCTGACCATACATAAGGGAGGGCACGCGTGTTACAGGAGCAGAGTGAGTCAGGGGACGCTGGGATGCCCAAGTGATGAAATGAACCAGTGATGCAAGAGGGAGGCTCTGGAGAGGGACCTGGTGTGGCCAACTGTGTGGATGTGAGACAGTATGTCTGCCACACTGGTGAGTCCTGAGGAACTGGATGACTATGTGTGATGCGGAGAGATTGGCTAGCGTTTGTGACTGCCTGTGCAAAGGTATGTGATTGTCCTGGTGGCGAGATCAGTGTACGGGCAGGACAATGAATGAGGAAGAGAGGAACAGTGTGTGGGCCTGACAGGCATTTGTGATACAGACTGTGAAGTCCAGAAAGAGTTTTGTCCACAACGGTGTGTGTGTGTGTGTGTGTGTGTGTGTGTGTGTGTGTGTGTGTGTAACACCATGCTATTGAACGTCAACAATGTGTGACACCAAAAGACACATTGTGCCGCTATAACAGTGATGACATATGATGCTGTAGCGGGAGGAAGAAGGTGGGCCACTGTGTATCAGAAAATGACCAGGAGTAAAGGTGACCACACAAAGGCGCCCTTGGAAAGAAAAACACCTGGTTCTGTCTCACACCAAGCAATGGAGCGCTTGGCAGAGAGGCTGAACCAGTATGTGGATGTGTGAGACTCCGAGAGAGTGTGAATAAGAACTTCGGGAGAAGTTAAAACTGCACTTGTAGGTAACAATGTGTACATTTGACTCTCTAAGATACGGTGCCTAACTGTGCAGTGACTCACAAGCTTTGCTGTGAGAAATCGCGAGTGACAGCAGTGGACAGGTATATTGAGACCTTTGTCATTGTGTGTTGAGCATGGGGGAGCATTAGTCAGTGACCCAGCAAAGTAGGGTGCATCCCTGTGTGAGCGACTTTTGAGCATGAGTCTGTGTGCAGTGAGAGGGTCGCTGTGATGAGTTGAAGCTGCTAGTTTGACAGCCTGTGAAGGAGTGAGAGGCTGCATGGGAGAGGCTTGTGTGCATGAGCGGATACACCTAGAGGGCCCATCTTTTAACCCAAGTTTAACAGAGGGACTCCAGAGAAAGACATGCTAGAAACAGGAGTGACTGAAAAACAGAGAGAATGAGACAGAGAGAAAAGGAGGAAAAGGAGAAGGAGGAGGAGGGGGTTGGAGGAGGAGGAGAAGGAGGGGGAGGAGGGGGAAGAGAGGGAGGAGAAGGAGGATTCATTATTGCAGGGATAGGACTCAGAGAGACAGACCCAGGGCATGGAGACAGGTGGTGCCTAGGAGGAGGAGGCGGTCCTGAGGGGCTGCACCCCAGGGGAGGGGGCGGAGCTGGGAAGGGGATCTGCAGCTGCCTCTGTCAAGCCTCTGTCAACCGCCAGCCATCCCAGCCCTGAGCTGCAACAGGTAGGTAGGAGGCTCCTGTCCGGGTCCCAGTAGCTGGTTAGATGGCCACTATCTGTCCGTGTAGGATTGAATGGGTGAATGTGTGAATGAGAGAATCAATGACTTTATACTTCCGCGTGTCTCCATCTTCCCCTCTGTCCTCTCCTTCTGTTTATGCCTCCCAGTCTCTCTCCTCTTTCCTTGCTCCGTTTCCCTTCTAATCCCTGCCATGTCCCCCTCTGTCAGGGTTTCTCCTCTCCCATCTCCGTCTATCTCCTCCGTCCCCGCTCTGTCTGTAGCGCCCTCTACTCCTTCCCTTTGTTCCTTCCCCCTGTCCTCTTCCTCATCCTCTCTCCTCCAGTATCTCTATCTCCATCCTCAGTCTGTTTTCCTTCTCCATGCCTGTCATTTCTGACACTCTGTCCCTCCCTTGGCCTTTTCACTTGTCGCCTTCTCTGCCCCTCTGCATGGCTGGCTGGGTTGGCTTGCCCCAACCCTCTCCCCAGCCTGCTAATGAGCAGAGGAGCCTTTGAGGCAGCCAACGCCGGGGAGAGGGTGGGTCCCTGAGGGTGGCAGAGGGGGCAGCTGCTGCTGAGGCCCTAATGAGGCCCCCTCTGTGCCCCTCCCGCCGAGATCTTAATTCTCAGTTCTCCCTGGAGTTGCTGCTAATTGGCCTGGGGAGGGTCCCCCCCTTCCTGGCTCAGGCTCTACCCCCCAGGGGGTGAGGGCACCTGGATCAGTAGGTTCTGATCAAGCACCTGTGGCCCTGTCCTTCTGGCCCTCCCTCCTCCACCTGCCTCTCAGCCTCCCATCCTGCGCATCCGTCCTTCCTTCCCCACCCCTCTGCTCTTCCTCCAGCAGCCTCTTGGTACCTCCATCCGGGCACCCCTCTATCCCCTTGTCTTCTTGAGTCCTCACTCTTTCCTCTACCTGTCTCTGGCATCTCATTCACTCATAGTCACAACCACTTCTGTTACTGGGTCACACCACTGCCTCTCAATACTTCCCGAGGGGATCCAGAGTGCTCCAGCCCCCCAGTCCACACTCCTGCCAGGCCTTTAACCCCTTTCCTGCTGCAGCCATGTCCAACAACATGGCCAAGATCGCTGAGGCCCGCAAGACGGTGGAGCAACTGAAGCTGGAGGTGAACATCGATCGCATGAAGGTGCATAGACCGATGGGGGAAATAGGTTGAGGGTCTGCGTTAGGCTCCGTTGAGGGCGGAGCTTGGAGCTGAGGCGGGATGGGAAGGTGGGACTCGGGCCTGGGGCGTGGCCAGTCGAGGCGTGGTCAGGACACGGGGCGGGGATTTGGACGCTCCCGGGGACTAAGCCAGGGCGAGTCAACTGCATCTCTATCCCTCGCCTGCAGGTGTCGCAGGCGGCAGCCGAGCTATTGGCTTTCTGCGAAACGCACGCTAAGGATGATCCACTGGTGACTCCTGTCCCCGCCGCCGAGAATCCCTTCCGCGACAAACGACTCTTTTGCACCCTGCTCTGAGCCCCCAAGACAGTTTTATCCTCCCCCGCAGAAATATGAATCCAATAAACTTGGTGACTTGGTGGTGCCTGCACTTTAGGGGAAAACGAGGCACGGGCAAAACGTGGGGGCCACCTTTGTGGGGAGTCTGCGTCCCGGCTCCTCTTTCTTTCTGAGCGTGTGTGGAGAGCTGTGTGGATGGCGAAGCACTGCAGCACCGCAAGAGATGAGTACGCAGTGTAGCCTGTTTTCTTTTTTTCATTTTTCCCATCAGCTTGAGAACACCTGGCTATCTGCATGATAACCATTTCACGGCGTTGGAACTGAAGGTCCCCTTCTCAGGGGTCCTTCTGCGAGGTCCTGACTGAGGGGCCAACTGTAAGCTCCCTGGAGCCTTGGCTGCCTCAGGTCTTCCATTCCCTCCTGGGTGGGATTTATGGGCCTCTCTGCTCGTCCCCTGAAGAACCCATCCAGGTTTTGCATCGTGTTGCCCACACCATTGGCTTATTTTGAAAACAAAATTCTTTGGTGATTTATTTTTTATTTTTATTTTTTTAATTAGTGTAGACATTCACACATTTTCTCTTTTTAATGTGTATTGGTGCTTTGCTTGCATGTTTGTCTGTGTGAAGGTGTCAGATCCCCCGGAATTGATGTTATAGACTGTTGGGAGCTGCCCCATGGTTGCTGGGAATTGAACCAGGGTCCTCTGGAAGAGAGCAGCTCTTAACCTCTGAGCCATCTCTCCAGCCCTGATTTATTTTACTTTAAATTATGAATGTGTGTATATTTGTGTGTGCGTGTGTGCACATGAGTGCAGGTGTCCAGAGAGGCCAGAGGAGGGGGTGTCAGAGTCCCCTGGAGCTATTGTTAGAGGCACTGAGCTGTTACATGGGTGCTAAGAACCAAACTTAGGTCCTCTGTGGGTGCTAGAAATTTTGGTCCTCTGGAAGAGCAGTATGTATTCTTATCTACGGAGCAAACTCTGCAGAAATGCGTCCACACAAAGCCCCCCACATACCCTCCCTTGACAGGCTCTCATTTCCTAGCCCTGGCTGTCCTGGAACTTCCCTTGTAATCCAGGCTGCCCTCAGACTCTCAGAAATCTGCTTGCCTCTGCTTCCTTAGTGTTGGAATGAAAGGAATACATAAACATGCCAGGCTTCTCCATACCCCCTTCCTTTTAGGTACTGGGGATTAGAACCCAGAGCAAACAAGCAATTTACTACTGAGTCAGGCACCAGCCCTTTACAGAGGATTCTAGGCAGGGGCTCTACCACTGAGCTACGTCCCCAGGCCCCTCACTGGGGGATTCTAGGCAGGGTCTCTACCATTGAACCATGCCCCCAGCTCCTCACTGGGAGATTCTAGGCAGGGGCTCTACCACTGAGTCATGCCCCAGCCCCTCACTGGGGGATTCTAGGCAGAGGCTCTACCACTGAGCCACACTCCCAGCCCCTCACTGGGGGATTCTAGGCAGGGGCTCTACCACTGAGCCATGCCCCCAGCCCCTCACTGGGGGATTCTAGGTAGGGGCTCTACCACTGAGCCACGCCCCCAGCCCCTCACTGATTCTATGCAGATACTTCCTGTTAAACCATTTCACAAATCCTCATTTTACTGTATATTTTACTTTTTTTTCTTTCTTCTTTTTTTCTTTTTTTCCTTTTTGTTTTTTCAAGACAGGGTTTCTCTGGCTGTCTTAAAACTCACTCTGTAGACTAGGCTGGCCTCGAACTCAGAGATCTGCCTGCATCTGCCTCCTGAGTGCTGGAATGAAAGGTGTTTGTCACCACATCTGGCTCCCCCCTCTCTCTCTTTTTTTCCGGAGCTGGGGACCAAACCCAGGGCCTTGCGCTTGCTAGGCAAGCGCTCTACCACTGAGCTAAATCCCCAACCCCCTGGCTCCCCTCTTAACTTGCTATTTAGAGACAGAGTTTCACTGAGTAGTTGGGCTTGCAGACCTGTGCCACCAGGCCTGGTCCTCTCTAACTTACTTCTGTCTTTAAGCACCAACTGTGTTCTTAATCCATCCACCCATTGTTCACTCTTTCGAACTATCCCTAGAACTGCCTTGACTTGGGCGATGCCGGGGATATGACTGTGGCAAAGACACCCTTGGTTCTGGGGATCTAGATGCTGCCTCCACTAGGCAGAACTGAGTTGAGAGAGAGAGAGAGAGAGAGAGAGAGAGAGAGAGAGAGAGAGCAGCGCTAATGAGAGCTAGCTTCTGGCCCAGCTCTGGGGATCATAGAGGGGTTCCTTGTGGAAAGGACATCTGGGCTAGTATGCAGGGTTGAATAAGAAAATCATGTGGTTAGAAGGGTGCTCCTGACTTTAATCAGAGCATTTGGGAGGCAGAGGCAGGCAGATCTCTGAGTTCAAAGTCAACCTGGTCTCCTAAGTGAGTTCTAGGATAGCCAGGGCTACACAGAGAGAAAAACATTGTTTCAAAAAACCAAACAACAACAACAAAAACAACCAAACCAAATAAATCCAAAACCAAACAAAAGCACAAAAGAGAAAGTCCTGTCATTAGAATTTACAAGAAACAACAAATGAAGGAGTCAATCACTCAGGAGTTCCTCACTCCCGTATCCCTGACCCCCTGCACTCCTGCCCCCCCATCCCTGCCTCCTCGAATCCCTCCTGCTGTTATCTTAATCTGGGGTTCCCGTGGGCTCCAATTTAGCCACGCTTTTCTTAGCTGTGAGGACAGAGGTCCCTGTTCTGTTTCCCGATACATACTGTAAACAGAGTATATGGAGCTCCCAATTGTGGTTTGGAGGCTATTTTTGGCCTAGATGATGCTTGGACATGTTCTTAATTTGGTTGTGACGCAGAAAGGATTTCTCATCAAAGTCCTTACTTCCGGCTTCCCTGAGGGCAAATTTTATTTCATATTTACTTATTTATCTACTTTTAAAGGCAATTAAAAAAAGATTTGTCTATTTTATGTATATGAGTACAGTGTAGCAGTCTTGGACACTGTGGCATGGGATCCCATTACAGATGGTCGTGCACCAGCATCTGGCTGCTGGGGGTTGGGTTTAGGGTTGCCCCTAACCCCTGAGCCATCTCTCCAGCCCTCATTTATTAATTTTAACATAAGGTTTTGCTACACAGCCAGGCTGGCTTCCGATCTACTATGCTCTTGCTTCAGTTTTCTGGTATATGCCAACATGCCTGGCCTTCTCCGTGATTTTATAAGGCTTCTGGGCCGTCTAGCTGAGCAGTGTCCCCATGGGAGGCACACATGAATAATTATTTGTTTATCAACAACTGACAAAGGAAATGATTCTACTTGGATCTAGCTTGGGAACCCAATCATTTTACTGAGGTCAATTACAGGAACATTGGTGACTCAAAGGCAGCTTCATCACCAAAAAGCCCACCATGGCAGAGTTAATGATGCAGGAAAACTGCATCCCTGGAGCTCCCAGTCCAATGTGTAGGCATTTCCACGGAAGAGTGTCTCCTTCCACAGCAACTGGTTACTGCTTAGATAACTATAAAGGGGGCTATGGGAGTCTGAGGAGGGAATGGGTGATTTTGGATTCAGTGAATGTATGGTCAAGTAGATAAATCATTTTCCACTGGTGTGTGTGTGTGTGTGTGTGTGTGTGTGTGTGTGGTGGCTGAGTTGAGTGTATGCTTTGTGTGTATGTGTGTGCACACAGTGGCTGGGTTGTGTGTGTTGTGGCTGGGTTGAGTTGTGCATGCAAGGTTGTGTGTATGCACGCTCGTGTGTGAATAGGTACACGTTTGCACATTGTATATGCATGTATATACATACAGCTAAGCAAAGGTGTTTCTGCGTATCCTTGTGTGCACAATGCATGTGCCAGTGCAGGTGCATGTACACACCTGTGGGTGTGTATGCGGATTTTGGAACTTTCTAAGCTTCCTGGACCTTAAAGTTTCCCTTGTCTTGGGTGCCTTTTCTTCCCTCCAGAGGAGAATGTTTTTGGTTGGAGGAACAGCTATGGAACAGTAGGCTAAGGAATCAGAGTCACCATTCACCCTGGGGGCTGCTTAGGGACTTCTTAGGTGGAATGAAAAAGGGAACATTGTTTCCACTGAAACTAGGGAGCAGCTCCTGTGGTGGCTCTCTGAGTGAGGTGCTTGTGATGTGAACATAGGAGCCTCAGTTCAATCTCTAGCAACCATGTAGCAAGCTGGGAATGGTGAAACTCAGTTGCAATCCCACTGCTGGAGGGGGCGGGGGGTGGGGGGTGGCAGAGAGGGACCCGACGGCTGATACTCACTGGTCGGGCAATCTAGCTAAATCGGTAAACCCTAGGTCCCAGGGAGGGACACCATCTCAAACAAACAAACAAGCAAACAAACAAACAAACCCAGGGAAAAATTAGGCTTGATTTATCTAGCTATCAATATATTCACTGACTTCAAAACTACCTTCCCTCTTCAGGCTCCTTAGACACCACCCTACTTCAGAGTCCGTTACTTTTGCTGATGGAGACTGGACCCTCTTGTCTCCTGAAGTGGCTCACTGGGCTTTCCTCCCCAGGAGGCCTTTCGTGAGCCTGGTAAGTGCTCTGCATTTGCATTGGATTAGGGTCCCCTGGGCCCCAACTCTGAGCTTCCTGTAGAATGGAGACAGGAGCAGCTATAATTACATCTCCTTCCTGCTCCCACCTCTCGGCCCGCTCCAGTCTGGTTGCATCATGTCTGTGGGGGCCCCAAGGGAAAAGGGGGACAGAGAGAGAGAGCCAAGGATGAGCTGGGGGTGGGGGAAGGAGTGGGGAAGGACACCTGGCGGGGCACAGCCCCAAGGCTGCTGGATTGCCCGTAAACCCAGCCCTTCACATCTTAGAATCTGAGAGGATCTGCTGAACCCCCAGTTTCAGTTTATTTCTTTCTTTTTACATTTGATGGTGCGTGTGCGAGTGATTGCGTGCCTGTGTGCGCACATATGTGCATGTGTATGGAAGTCAGAGGACAATTTGTGAGAGTTGGTTCTCTCCTTCCACCACGTGGGTCCTGGAGATGAAATTGTTGGTATCGGGTTGGGGATTTAGCTCAGTGGTAGAGCGCTTGCCTAGCAAGCGCAAGGCCCTGGGTTCGGTCCCCAGCTCCAAGAAAAGAGAAAATAAAGAGAAAAAAAGAAAAGAAAAGAAATTGTTGGTATCAGGTGCCTTTCCCTGCTGAGCCATTACACCAGCCTCTGTTTTCTGCCCCCCCTCCCCCAGGTCTTACTTTTACTTTGTAGCCCTGGCTGGAACTGGCTAAACTCGTGATCCTTTTGTTTCTACTCCTGAATGCGGGATTACTACGGGTTGGGAATTTTTTTTTTTTCTTCCTAAATTGGGATCCAGCTTTGCAGCTTTGGTTTGCCTCAAGCTCCTAGCAATCCTCCTGCCTCCTTAGCTTCTCTGGTGCTGTGATTGCAGTCAAACCGTTAGACCTGTTTTGTTTGTTTGTTTTTCCAGCTTCTCACTCTGTAGCCCAAGCTGGCCTTGAACTCAGAGCAATCTTTCTGCCTCCTCAGCCTCAGGGGAGCTGGTATTAGAGGTGAAAACTCCACCAGGCTCTCAGCCTTGTGAGGAAGGAATCTGGAGAACCTAGACCACTGGTCCTCACCTGACCCCCTTGGGGCCACCGGGAAATCTGAACATTTACACTACTGTTCATAACAGTAGCAAAATTACACTGATGAAGTAGTAATGAGAATAATTTTATGGTTGGGGGTCGCCACAACACTGGGAACCGTATTAGAGGGTCGCAGCGTTAGGAAGGTTGAGAACCACTGGCCTAGACTGTTGGAATTTAGTGCCCTTCCAGACTGGACTCATTGTGGTCTCTGCTTCCTCCTGCACCTTGCTGATTTGGGGGAGGCTGTTGGGAAAGTTCTGGGGAGTGGTTGGCAGGAGGGAAGTCAGGAGATGGGGGAGGGGGAGTGACAGAAATTGGGAGGAGGCAGAAACCTGAAGTGGGGGCAGGGAGACGAGGGTAGTCCTAGCTTCACCAGACACCAGAAGCACTTGACTAATCAATCTCATTAACTTCACAACTCCTAATGTCACTGCCTCTGGTCACCCTGGCTCTTTCCTGTCACCCCCAGCTCTGATGTCAGCTTTGGGGACCTGGATTTAGCTGGGGTCAGACACAGGCCGAGAGGTGGGGGCGGGGTGTGGTGTGTGTACGCCTAAGGAAGTGCCCCTCCCAGTCCCTGCCCCAGTGCTCGGTTGTCCATTCTCATGAATAAGTTCCCTGCCTCTTGCTCTTCACTCCCCGCAGAGCTGGACAGCCTGGAAAGGTCTAGAAACTTCTTGAAGCAGTGCTAGGGCAGAGTAAGATGAGACAGGCCTGACATCAGGCATGGGCAGAGGGTAGAACATGTATGGAACACATGGGTGGAGTGAGACACAAACATGGTCCCAGGAAGGAAGGGACCAAGGCATGAGGTGGGGTCTGCAGCAGGAACTGACTGGGCTGGGACTTGCTTACCCAGCCTCTGCACAGCACGTGGCAGTACGCACCCTCATTGCTTGGTGTCTTCTGAGCCCCTCTCTGCCCCTCCGGCCTTAATTACACAGTGATTATTAGGTTTGTTGAATGAACGAACGATAGCTCCAACAGCTATCCAAGAGAGGATAAAGACTATTTTTCCACAGTACCCCACGGTAGGACATTCGTTGAAGAACACCCAGGCTTCACAGTGAGTGGTGAGAGATGGGTCTGGGGTGATGGCTCTTCTTGTAAAGGCACCTGCCACCAAGTCTGAAGACCTGAGTTCCATTCCCCAGGACTCACTCACATGGTGGAAGAAAAGAACCCATACCCACAAGCGGTCCTCCGACCTCGGCATGCCTTGACACGTGAGCGAAAAATACACGAACTCAATGAATAAGACATAAAACTATTGGGAGCTCTGACATGTTGACACATGTCTGCAAAGACACCTGTGAACCGGCAGTATACATGTCCCCATACACGTCACAGACCCGTGCCTATCTGTGCGTAACACAAAGCAGCAAAACTATACCCATGGAGGAGGGATGGCCCAGCAGAGAAGAGCACTTGTTCTTGCAGAGGACCTGGGTTTGAGTCCAGGCACTCACATGGTGCCTCAGAACTGTCTATAACTCCACTTCCAGGCCATCCAACATCTGCTTCTGACCTCTTGGGACCCCAGGCATGCATGTGGTGCACAGACGTATGTGTAAGCAAAAACACTTATATATATAAAATGGGTAGGTTATTTTATTTTATTTTTGCAAATTACTTACCTGTATACCTGGTCATATCTATGCACATCCCTACTTGAGACACCTATGTGCATACTCTATCCCCGCCTCACAGAAAGCAGCGAGCTAAGGACCTGACTATAGAAGAGCTAAGAAAGACACTCGCAGAAGCCGTGTAGCATAGTAGCATCTCTCTCTCTCTCTCTCTCTCTCTCTCTCTCTCTCTCTCTCTCACACACACACACACACACACACACACACACACACACACACACACACACACACACACACACGCACTCACACAGACTCACACCTTAACTTGTAGCTTCACATGCCAAGTTCCGGGTTCCCATCATCCTTTCTCTGCTCCCTGTCTCCCTCACCTCTTGGAGCCGTGTCTCTGAGTAAGTCCCCATTCTCTGTAGTGTATGTCCTGTCCTTCCTCTTCTGAGGAACCCTGGGGTCCCTTGGGGAGGCTGAGTCTTGCTGTCTGTGGTGGGTAGAAAGCAATTTGCTGAGTCACCCTCACAGGGCAATGCTCTGTTCCCAGAAACCGAGTGAGGGCACAGATGGCCCACCCCTCACACGAAGGCACCTGGTGCCAGGCAAGGAGGCACACAGAGCCATGAGTAACCTTGTCCCAAGGTCCCTTTGTCCCCTCTTCCAGAGAGCTGTGGCTGGTGCTTCCCTACCTGCTTGTTTGGTCTCTGACCTTTGGAGAGAGAGCCTTGTGCAGCCCCGTCTGACCTAGGACTCACTGGGTGGTTAAGGATGACCTTGAACTTCTGGAGTACACAGCTACACACCCCAAGCCAGCCACTTCTGACCCAGGAGCAGGGGAGAGGCAGCTGGAGCAATGGTTGGCATCCACAGGGTTCCAAGAGGTGTGAGAGGGGAAACAGAGGCCTAGGAGAGTGTGAGGGCTGACTTGTCCCAGGTCCCTGGGCATAAGCGCCAGGAGACTTCCCAAAGAGTAAGCGATGGTGATGGGGACAGGAAGTCAGCCAGAGGAAGCTCCGGGAAGCAGAGGGCCCATCTCCCCCTCCAAACTCCCCTGATGCTGAGGCAGGACGCCAAGCTTGCCAGGCATCATCCTTCATTAATACGGGATGACTTCCCGAGTTCCCTCTGGCTTGCCTGGGAACCAGAGCCCATGACAGGGACCATATGGCCCACAGGCCTGCCCCTCACATCTTCCCACCCCCACCCCATCAGTCTCCTTATTCCCCGGGGCAGGGCTGGGTGGTCCTTTGGGGCTTCCCAGGACAGCTGGAACTGGGGATCCATCCTGTCGGAAGCCAGGAAAGCCAGCTTGGTGGCAGCTGGGCATGGGTGATAGGAAAATGTGGTCACCACAGTGGGGGGGTGGGGACAGAGGGCAAGGCAGCAGCTGCTTGCAGTCCAGCCCTGCATCAGGAGCTCCCCTGCCCTTGAACATGAGGCATCTCTGTACTGACCTTTTCCCTGCTCCACTCCTGTGGGTGGGATGCTGGCTGTACTCAGCCACATGCCTGGGACCCATATCAGAGAGGAGGAGACTGCGGTAAGCCACCCCTTACCCAGTCCAGGACCATAATACATCAGAAAGGGGGTCACATTGGTTCAGGAATGAAAGTCAAGTGGATGTGTAACCTCCCTGAAAAACAAGGGTGTCACAACTGGGTGTGTAGGAGGAGCACAGAATATTATTGCTAGCACATTGGGGACTGAGGCAAGAGACTTGCTGAGAGTTTAAGGGCAGCCTGAGCCACATAGTGAGGCCTTGCCTCTCACCATCGAACAAAACAAAGCTTGCAGGCCTTGCTGCCAAGCAGACACTTGAGTTTGATCCCAGGAACCCACATGGTGAGGAGAGAGAGAGAGACAGAGACACAGAGACAGAGACAGAGACAGAGAGAGACAGTCAGAGAGACAGAGACACAGAGACAGAGAGAGACAGAGACAGTCAGAGAGACCGAGACAATCAGAGAGACAGAGAGGAACAGAGAGAGAGAAACAGACAGAGAGAGAAAGAGAGAGAGAACTGGGGGTTGGGGAGAGAGAGAACTGGCTCTGGCTCTTGCAAGTTGTCCTCTGACCATAAGCACATCATGGCAAGGGTGTGCATGCACGCGCACGTTTTTTAAGGTTAAGATCATTTTTTGATTACATAGAAAATTTGAGGCCAGCCTGGGCCACATGAGATCCTATCTCCAAAGCATAGCAGAACAGCAGCACAGCAGGAACAGATAATATATATATATAAAAGCCACACTGGGTGACTCGGGTCTTTAAGGTCCCTTCTGACCCTCAAGCAGGAACTGTGGAGTCAGTGAAGGTCCCATCACCTCTGTCACAGCTGGGCTGACACTGGCGGGGGAGGAGGGTGCTGAGGGAGGCTGGATGGAGCCCTGTGTGTGGGAGCAGGGCTGGACCCTGAGGTGGCCATCTTTCGCCAGTGTTGCTGTGGAGGTCAGTGTCATGAGCGTGACCTGGGGCCTGGAAGTGCTATGGAGGGAAGGGGGAGGTCAGCCTTTAATGGTAGGTCACCAAAGCCCCGTGAGCTGCAGACTGTGGATGGACTGTGAGTTCTAACAGACTCAGGACTCTGAGCTCCTAAGCGAGGAGGCCAGGGATAAGGTCTGGCCAGGCGGACTCCTTCCTCAACTCCTGGAAGGAGTGAATTGTGTCCAGGGACCAGGGTTCTCTGTGGTGTCTGGAAAACACTACATCATGGAGGAATTTCCTGGTCATTTCTCAATCCCAGGGCCAGGGCCTAACCCCAGGGCCTGAAGCCCAGAATAGCTCTCAGAGGCCGTTCACACACAGTTCAGGCCATGGCTAAGCCAGAGAATCACTCAGCACTAGGACCTGTCTGGCTTCCCTGGGGGGGTTCTGAACCTGGGTGACATGAATAGGGATTTATATATGAATGGGTTTGGGGAGAGAGAGAGAGAGAGACAGAGACAGAGACAGAGACAGAGACAGAGACAGAGAGAGACAGACAGAGAGACAGAAATACACAGAGATAAATGGACAGACACAAAGATGAGATGCTGGGGGAGGGGTGGACAGCAGAGGCTGAGTGGGATGATGGTGGCAGCAGGTGACCATGCTGGGGACTGCATGAGGAGGGGACAGGAGGACAGGCAAGAGATGGATACTCAGAGCAGGGGATGGGGTACAAGCCAGGGAAAGCAGGCAGGGAGCCCGAGGGGGCCTCTGGAGACCAGCACAGGGGGAGGAGGGCGGGGCAGAGAGGAAATGAAAAAAGCTGGGGCGAGGAGGCAAGATGAGGAGGGAGGGCGGGCCCTAGGAGGGAGAAGCTGACAGAGACCTACACAGACCCGCAGACGGACAGGAGGGACTGAGGGACTTCAGAAGGCAGAGGCGCCGGAGGAGGGTCCAGAAAGCAGAAATGTAAAGGAGGTGGCAGAGAGGCTTAGAGGAAGGGACGGGGCAGGGGACAGGGAACACTGAGGCACAAAGGGACAAGGACTGACAGAGAAGGAAAGAAACAGGAGAGGGACAGACACTGGAGAAGACGGAAACAAAAGACAGAAACACACGCACACGGGGAACTGGGAGTTGACTGGCAGATCCCAGCTGCCCTGAGGATGGTGGCCAGCGGTGGACGTCCTGATGGTCCCCCTTCTGTCACCCCCGAGAGCCCTCTCATTGTAGGTGGCAGAGAGGGTATGGCAGGTCCTTGCTGGAACATCACCTACGTTCAAGACTCGGTAGGACCTGCCACCAGCACCCTGATGTTCGTGGCTGGTGTGGTGGGCAACGGGCTAGCACTGGGCATCCTGGGTGCCCGACGGAGGTCACACCCATCGGCGTTTGCAGTGTTGGTCACTGGGCTGGCAGTGACGGATCTGCTGGGCACGTGCTTCTTGAGCCCCGCGGTGTTTGTGGCCTATGCTCGAAACAGCTCTTTGCTGGGCCTGGCCCACGGTGGGACGATGCTGTGTGACACTTTCGCCTTCGCTATGACTTTCTTCGGCCTGGCCTCCACGCTCATCCTCTTCGCCATGGCCGTGGAGCGGTGCCTGGCACTCAGTCATCCCTACCTGTACGCCCAGCTGGACGGGCCCCGCTGTGCCCGCTTGGCTTTGCCTGCCATCTACGCTTTCTGTTGTCTCTTCTGCTCACTGCCCCTGCTGGGCCTGGGCGAGCACCAGCAGTATTGTCCCGGGAGCTGGTGCTTCATCCGCATGCGTTCCCCCCAGCCTGGTGGCTGTGCCTTCTCCCTGGCCTATGCCAGTCTCATGGCCCTGCTGGTGACCTCCATCTTCTTCTGCAACGGCTCCGTCACTCTCAGCCTCTGTCACATGTACCGCCAACAGAGACGGCACCATGGCTCGTTTGTACCGACCTCTCGGGCACGGGAGGATGAAGTTTACCACCTGATTCTGCTGGCCCTCATGACAGGCATCATGGTCGTATGCTCCCTGCCTCTCACGGTGAGTGTCGCTTGGAGCTGGGGTGCAGGGGGAGGAGGGGAGGGCAACATCCATCTCTGCCCTCCACCTGTCATGCCCATCTAGCAGATGTGGAAACCGAGGCTCAGAAAGGGTGAATTGTGTACCATGTACTCCTGAGTACTCTATCTCTCCGCTTTCTTTGGCTCCACTAGACAATCCCAGCCCTGAGTTGTCTGTCCCCTGTCAGCACCTCTCAGCCGTCTCCCCGATCAAACACTGTTGTGATGATAACAGGATTCTCAACTCACAAACACTTGCTTTCTGCTGACACAGCGCTTAATGGCTTCCAAATGCCTCTTCAGATGAATTTCAAATTGACTTTATACAACCATTTCAGAAGCACTGGGCAGGAAATGACACTGAGGTCCCATCCTGCCACCCTCTTTATAGAAAGATGATAGTGCGTGTTGCCCGAGATCACACATGCTGACTCTCCACCAGAGCCTGGGCGTATAACCACTAGCACCCCACCCACTCCCTGAGCCTGGGCCCTGCCCTTGTCCCCCAGACCCCTTCAGCTTCACAGGGACCCCGTGCTGTCCCTCTCAGTAGCAGCCAGTGAGGCTAGCCACATCTTTATGTTGGGTCCTGGAATAGGGTTTGGGATGGATTTGGGGGTGCTGAATCCTTTTGAGGGTTAACAACGTCTGACAAACTCATTCTCAAGCGTGGTTGCACATGAGGGTTTGGGGGCCTCAGAGGGCTCAGGCATCCGTGAGGGCTGGGGGTGAGGTGGGGGAGTTGCCTTGGCTGTAAACAGTGGGTCTGGTAGGTGGGTACCCACGGCCCCACCCTGTCTTTCCCCTGCTGTCTCCCGGAGCTTTTCTGTCCTTGGCTCCCCGGATGCCTGCACATGTTAGCAATCAGCCTACATCTTTCTTCATCTTATCTCATTTCCTTCCCCTCTGACGGCATAAGTACTCATCCCCGTGGGTAAGAAGTGGGAGGTGGGGTGTGAGGATGGGGAAGGACCACCCATGACGCATCTGTTACCTGCCCTGTCCCTCAGATCAGAGGATTCACTCAGGCCATCGCCCCAGACAGCAGAGAGATGGGGGACCTCCACGCCTTCCGCTTTAACGCCTTCAACCCCATCCTGGACCCCTGGGTCTTCATCCTTTTCCGAAAGGCTGTCTTCCAACGCCTCAAGTTCTGGCTGTGTTGTCTGTGTGCCCGTTCTGTCCATGGGGACCTGCAGACACCCCTCTCCCGGCCCGTGTCGGGGAGAAGAGACCCACTGGCTCCCGCTTCTCTCCAGGCTAAGGAAGGGAACTGGGTGCCCCTGTCAACCTGGGGTACGGGACAGGTGGCACCATTGACTGCTGTGCCTCTGTCGGGTGGTGATGGCTGTTCTGTGGGAATGCCATCCAAAACACAGGCTGTGGTTGCCTGCTCCCTCTGCTGATACCTAAGCTGGTCCTGCTTGCCATCCTAAGCCCCGTGTCACAGGACCAGAAGCCAGAAGAGCGGGGACTCAACTGATAATAATAGAAACCACATATGTGACCCCCAAAGTCTGGGGGTGTTTGCTGCTGCTTCTCCTCCTTTGCTATGGTGGTCAGAGGCCTCGGGGAGAGAGTGAGGGATACCGAAGGTTCTGCGGCTCTCAAGAAGGATTTTCTCAACTAGGACCTGCTCTGGTCCCTGGGCTCCACCATTCATTTCACTGTCTAAATATTTAAGGAGCAGAAAATCCCCAGAGGCTTCTGTGGACTCGAGTCTGCTAGGGTTTAAGCGTCTGCTCTCCTCTTCCACTGAGGGGGCCCCTGGCTGCCCATCCCAGGTCCCCAGGGGACACAAGGCATTCCAGCAACTTCTCTCAGAAATGTTCCTGCCTCCCCACTTCCCCATCCCCTATCTGACTTGGGGATCCTTTGAACCCCAGAAGGAAGTGAGAAGAAGGGAAGGCCGTTGCACTGCAGGTGACATTACTGGACATGTGTCTGGCACAGGAATGGCCTGAGAAATGCCCCAGCTATCTTGGGGAATTGTGCTGTGTGGACTTTGGAGGCGGGCACAGGGACGAGGCGGACATGGTGGTGATGTAGCATGCAGAGGCCCCAAGGGACTTGGCAGGAGTGCTCTGTTGAATGCATGTCCCAAGCCTGTCCCCCGACCCTGGAACAAATTCCTGCCTCCTTTCAGAGCTGGACCTCAACTCGCCATCTTCGGAATCTCCACAAAAGTTTCCCTCACTCATTCAACAGACTCCCCGGGGGCCCTGAAGTCAGCAGGCATTCACTCTTCCTCGGATCAGGGCCACAGAAAAGTTCCGGGCCTCCAAGCAAAGAACTCTGGGTGTTTGGAAATGAGCTGGCTGGCATGAGGGGAAGTGGGTGAGTCAGCTGGAGGGCTGGGCTAGGGGAGGACAAGCCAGTGCTCCTCGCTGCTGTTCCTCCTGGTTCCCGTTTCTCAGCCACTCTGGTCATTTGTCCTCCCACTCCATCTGTTTGGCAGACTTTCCAGAAAATGTGGAACCAAGGCCCCAGAGAGGGCAAACCCCCGGCCTGGGTCACACAAAGAAAATGGGGAGTAGGTCTGTATCCCACGATTTCTCATGGCCTCAAGCCTGACACCCCCCCCCCCCCCCATCCTGGAACTGTGCCTCAGTTTCCTTTCGACTCTAATCTGACAGTGGTATTTTGAGGATTAAAGGACTCTCTCCCTAAAGAACAATTTAGCTCAGGACCTGGAAGGAAGCCACAGTGAGTATTATTATTACTGCTGTCGCTGTCAATGTTGTTATCTGGGCAAACATTAGCAGAATGCTTTTGGCTTTTTTCTCCCGAGAAAGTATATTTCAGATCACTCTCAGGAAGAGCAGAGTGTCAGGGGAGGAGAAAGCAGGTTGAGGGAAACTGGGAGTTCAAGGCCATCCTCAGCTACTACATACAGAGTTCAAGGTCAGCCTGAGGTATTTGAGACTCTCAAAATCAAATGACCACAACAGATAAAATCACAAAGACAAACCAATCTGAGTTAACCAGTCCTCAGGTACTAAAAGGTACCGAGTGGTGCCCCTTGCTGACAGTGTAAATGGTCCAGATACTGCTGAATGGGTAATTTGCTGTGAATGATAATTGGTTAAATGGTCATTTTTATTTACGGGTATTTTACCACAATAAAAAAAAATGTAATACTGAAAAAAGGATGAAGGCTTCTAGAAACGTCGTCTATGTTTTAAAAATTATTTTATGTGTATGGCTTTTTGCTTACACTGTGTTCCTGATGTTTGAGGAAGTCAGAAGAGGACTTCAGATTCTCTGGAACTGAAGCTATGGATGGTTGAGACCCACCACGTGGTTGCTGGGATTTGAACTCAGGACCTCGGAAGAGCAGTCAGTGCTCTTAACTGCTAAGCTACCTTTCCAGCCCCATGATTTTCTTTTAAAGACTTATTTATTTATTTTATGTATGTGAGTACACTGTAGCTGTCTTCAGACACACCAGAAGAGGGCATTGGATCCCATTACAGATGGTTGCGAGCCACCACGTGGTTTCTGGGAATTGAACTCAGGATCTCCAAAGGGCAGTCAGTGCTCTTAACCACTGAGCCATCTCTCCAGCCTGGTTTTGTTTGGATGTGTGTGTGTCTTTTTCCTCTTGCTCTATGAATCTCTCTCTTTTTTTTTCTTCGCTCTCCTCTCTAGCCCCCTCTCTCCTCTCTCTCTCTCTCTCTCTCTCTCTCGTGTGTGTGTGCATGTGTGGTGTGTGTGTGTGTGTGTGTGTGTGTGTGTGTGTGTGTGTGTGTGTGTGTGTGTGTGGTGTGTGTGTGGATGTGTGTGTGTGTGTGGTGTGTGTGTGGTGTGTGTGTGTGTGTGGTGTGTGTGTGTGTGTGTGTGTGTGGTGTGTGTGTGGTGTGTGTGTGTGTGTGTGGTATGGTGTGTGTGTGTGTGTGTGTGTGTGTGTGTGTGTGTGTGTGTGTGTGTGTGTGTGTGTGTGTGTGTGTGTGTGTGTGTGTGGTGTGTGTGTGGTGTGTGTGGTGTGTGGTGTGTGTGTGTGTGTGTGTGTGTGTGTGTGTGTGTGGGTGTATGCATGGTGTGTGTGTGGTGTGTGTGGTGTGTGTGTGTGTGTGTGTGTGTGTGTGTGGTGTGTGGTATGGTGTGTGTGTGTGTGTGTGTGGTGTGTGTGTGGTGTGTGTGTGTGTGTGTGTGTGTGTGTGTGTGTGTGTGTGTGTGTGTGTGTGTGTGTGTGTGTGTGTGTGTGTGCATGGTGTGTGTGTGTGTGTGTGTGTGTGTGTGTGTGGTGTGTGTGTGGTGTGTGTGGTGTGTGTGTGTGTGTGTGTGTGTGTGTGTGTGCGTGTGTGCATGGTGTGTGTGTGTGGTGTGTGTGTGTGTGTGTGTGTGTGTGTGTGTGTGTGTGTGTGTGTGTGTGTGTGTGTGTGTGTGTGTGTGTGTGTGTGTGGTGTGTGTGTGTGTGTGTGTGTGTGTGTGTGTGTGTGTGTGTGTGTGTGTGTGTGTGTGTGTGTGTGTGTGTGTCCAGAAGCTAGCACTGGGTCCTTTGGGGCTGGAGTTATAAGTGCTTTGGGACATGCAGCATGCAATGAGGGTGCTCAGCTCTGAACCTGGGGATCAGGTCATACTGCCTCTGCCGTTTCCCCTGAACCATCATCGCAGACCACCTTTAACATTTTTAGACGGGTTCTCTTGTAGCCCAGGCTATCCTGGAACTTACCATATAGCAGATGATAACCGTGAATTCCTGATTCTTCCTCTTCTACCTCTCTAGGCTGGGATTGTACATGTCGACCGCCACGCCCAGCTTCATGTCAGTCCCAGAGGAATAACAGTTTATCAGATGAAGTTATTAATGAGAAATTGGCTGGGCATGGTGACTTACACCTGTAATCTCAGCGCTGGAGAGGCTGGTGCAGGACTGAGTGTTTGAGGCTAATCTAGACTACACAGGAAGGCCCTGTCTAAGAACAGAGGAGCAAGGTGAGGTGGTCCCTGCCTGTTGTCTCGGGACTTTGGAGGTAGAGGCAGAAGGTTAGGAGGTTAGGTGGTTTGAGATGACCCTCAGCCACAGAAAGTTTAAGGCCAGCTCTGACTTTAAAATGTGTGGTTCAGGGGCTAGAGAGATGGCTTAGTGATCAAGAGCACTGACTGCTCTTCCAGGGGTCCTGAGTTCAAGTCCCAGAAACCACATGGTGGCTCACAACCATCTGTAATGGGATCTGATGCCCTCTTTGGCATACAGGTGTAGGTACACAGAGAGCACTCACACATAGAATAAGCAAATAAACCTTTAAAAAAAAATGGTGGTTCGGTGGTCAGCTCTTGCTTAGTAGGGGTCCTGGGCTCAATAGTCAATCTTCAGTACCGGGATGGGGATAGGGCAGGGAGGTGAAATGTATTTCACGGGTGTGAGCCTCTGGAGTCAACCTAGCACCTCAGGAAATGGAAGATCATACTTCAACCTTCTCCATGACCCTTTGACCCCTTTCCGTCCCATGATGGAAGCCTGCCAGAATATACCTATGTCTGGCCTCTCACACATTGGGGCGTGTCCTTTGTGATGTTAGGGACATGCCAGTGACAGACAAAACCCTGGTTCTGCCCTCCTGGGTTTCATTGTTCAGTGGGGAAGACAGCCCTGTGTTCAGGTGGGCAGGTCTTGGAGACAGTAGAGGGACAGACACTAGGGAGGGCTTCCTGGAGGCCACGGCTGCCCTGAGCCAGGGATGGCTGCCCTGAGCCAGGGATTTCGGAAGCCATCCAGCCAAGTAGCAGGGAGTGTCTCTGTTGGGTTTTGTTTCTGACTCTGGTGTGCAAAGCCTCACCGGCTTCTTGGGCTCTCATGTGTGACTAATTTATCATAGTTTCCCTTGAGGCCACTGTGGGCCGGAGGCCACTCAGCGTCTGATGGAGCCAGAAGTAGCCCTGTTTGGTTCACAGTCCAGGGGGACAACAAATGGATAATCACATCAATGTGTGTTACAGGAAGCATCTCGTGTGAAGTTTCAAGTTGGGCTGTGGACAGAGAGGGCATGGGACGGGAATGTCAGGAAACATCCTGGGCACCTGCCATAGCCTGGTGGGAGGCCAGTAGGGGATGCTGGGCGTGGTCTGTCGCCCTCAGGGAGACTGTTCATTTACAAAAATGAAGACTGCCCTACTCTGCTGACCCCCGCTGTGCAACCAATCCCCCTCCCACTTAATGTCTCTTGGCTTTATTAATCCTAAAACCTTATGTCTTCTACATTAATTTTATTTGTGAGTGCACAGGCCACGGTGGGTGTGCACGTGGAGGTGAGAAGCCAGCTTTCAGGACCGAGCTGTCTCTCCACCGTGTCAGTTCTGGGAATTGAATACGGGCTTCGGGCTTGGTGGTGAGCACCTTTATCTGCGGAACCACCTCTCTCAGTGGCCCTCTTACTCATTTTTCTGCTCGCGCTGGACTGACACACACACAAGCTGGGGTTGTGACAAGTACCCTTATCTCTGCACTGGGGAGGCTAGGGAGGACTGTCTGAGGTTGGAGGCCACAGCCTAAGCTACATAGCAAGACCCTGACTCAAGAAAACCAAAGACAGGCTGGGGGGTGTGGCCAAGTTGCTGACTTAGCCACGCTCAAAGCCCTGGGCTTCATCTCTAGCAACGTATGAAGCTGGGTATGGTGGTGCAGGCTAGTAATCCCAGAACTCGGAAGGTGGAGGCAGGGGCATCAGAAGTTTGAGGTCATCCTCAGTTGCATAGTAAGTTCCAGGTCAGCTTGGGCTACATAAAACCCTCTCTCAAACCAAATCAAAGAGAAGGTAACACACCACCAAGTTTTGGGGACATCACAGAAAAGCAAAGTCAAACACAACAGGTTGCAGAAAGTGGCTGTGACCCAGTGGAGCAATTCCATACAGTGCCCCAGAACCTACGAGAGAAAGGATCAAGGGCCCTAGAGAGCGAAGTGAGGTGCAGTGCCAGTTTGCTGAGGAAACCAATGAGGTCAGAGAGCTATCCCTAGCAAAGGATATCCTTGTGCTTCACCCACAAGGCCACACTGCCCATCTCCCAGGTGCACTGAACCACAAACGGCTAAGAGCTTCCTAGGTTGCTAAACAAACTGAATTCTAGTGAACTGTTAAACAATACAACCCTGGGGGTTGGGGATTTAGCTCAGTGGTAGAGCGCTGGCCTAGCAAGCGCAAGGCCCTGGGTTCAGTCCCAGCTCCGGAAAACAAAACAAAACAAAACAACAACAACAAAAAAAACCAAAAAAACAATGCAACACTGACACACACCAGGCCTAAGGCCCTGAGCTGCAGGCCGTCTGTCCTCATGGCCCCACCTGCTGGTCATATTGAGAATGACATTTAGAAGGGGCCTTGGCTTGCTTCATGGGCTGCCCTCAGTTCTCCCGGTATGGAGGGGACCCTGTCTGGCACACTGTGGCCTAGATCTGGGAGACTGACCTGGACACACACCCTAAAAAAATCTGCCAATGGCCTTGGGCTGCAGCGGTCAGACCTTCTGCCCACCCTGGGACTTTTCGAATGGGTACGCAGCGCTTGCTTGCCTTTGGTTTGTAAAAGACAAGGGGGCAGTGGGATGGATATTTAGCAGTGTGGCCTGTCTGCGGGTATTAAGGATCAAGAACCACAGGCGGTGGGCCGGGGTGGAGCACTCGTAGGTAGATGCTTGGCATTTGGGAGACCGAGTAGGGAGGGAAAACTTGATTATGTATTACTTCCAAGAAATGGGAGGCTTTGGGCCTTCAGTATCAAAAACCAAAGCCCCCAACTGAAGGCGTGTCCATAAACCAGAGCATGCCTCCCAGCGGCAGGGCAGGCCGCTTGGCCCAGGCAGGAATGGGAACACAGGGTGGCACAATCCAGAGGCCCTTTAGTATCTCAGTAGTTATTCTCCATGTTAAGTGAGGCCCAGGGAAGAAGTCACTTCAATCCTGCGTGAGTGGCCTGCTCTCTGCTTTGTCTCCATCCCACCTCCCCACAGGAGTGCTGGGACTGACTATACACGTGTCCCAGCAGTTGGCTTCTCATGTAGCTTCTGGGGACCGAAGAGCTGAGCTGTCTCTCTGGCCCCAAAGTGGCCTCTGTCTAAAGTTCAGCCCTTGACATTAGGAGAGGCGAGGGGCTCTGCAGCTGGGGGCTCTCCCACGCCATCCTCACACCTCCCTCTGCTGTAGCCCCAGGAAACTAAGAGGCTTTCTCTTCCCACAAACCACCTCATGGAAACACAGGGCGCCAGCGAGCAGTCACGCTTTGCAAGGGTCTTGGGATTCTTGAGACTGGGTCTCTCTTGAAGCCCAGGCTGGCCTCAAACTCAGGTCCCCACAGCTGCCTTTTTTTTTTTTTTTTTTTTTTTTTTTTTTTTTTTTTTTTATTTTTTTTTTTTTTTTTTTTTTGTAAAACCCAAACATTTTTTCTTTGTTTTGATCCTTTTTTTGGGAGGTTCTCAGATGTTTTTTTTTTCCCTTTTTTTAACAGCCGCTTTTTTTTTTTTTTTTTTTTAAAAGTCAAGTCCAATCCCCTTGGCTGCACTCCTGCTACTGATGCTACCCGGGCTCCGTTGGTGACATACCCAGCAGGCAACCTGTGAGACCCACCCTGAAGGCCCTGTCGCCCTCTGCTCCACCAGCCTCACTGTTCTCTTCATGACAGGAGACCCTGTCACAGGGCTTTCATAGCTCCTTCTGGCTGCATCCTTCCTTCCCTTGGGTCAGGGGCCTCCAGATGCTCTCCTGGCAATGGTGATGGGCCGGTCTTTGCAATGTTCATCTATTCAGACCCTGACTGCCTAGGCAGGGTAGCACCTTGCTCGGTGACCTGTCCACAGAAGAAGGCTGAGGACAGACGGAAGAGCCCAGACAGGTAGTCACTGTATTTTATTGGAAAACATTGATATATATTTTTCTTCACAGCTTGAACTGAACACAATATTGCCCGGTTTAAAAAAAAAACAACAAAAAACCAAAACAAAAACAGAAAAAAAAAAAAAAAAAAAAAAAAAAAAAAAACCAAAACCCCGAAACATTCCGCAAAGTCCACAGCCTCACGCCTACCTGCCCTTGCCCTCAACTCTTGGCTGGGTCTCCTGATATGCTCTGTCCCTCCCTCCCTCAAGGCTGGCGCCAAGGGGTGAGAAGAGAGTCTCAAAGCTGGGCAGGTCCCAGCAAAAAGCAACAAGATCGCCCTGGGGGGCCAGATGAGAACAGAGAAAGGAACGAACCCAGACTGAACTGCCCACGTTGACTGATGTGTCCCAGAGGCTAGAGTCAGAAGCAAGGGCGCGGATCATGCTCTCCGCTGGGGAGTGGGGCAGGCAGGGCGAGGGCAGAGGCGGGCAGAAAGCGATGCCAAGTCACCATGGAGGGGCAGGAGGTGCCCGCTGCGTGCTCTGCGCGGGGCCCATAGAAGTGTTTATTGCAGGTTGGTTCTTGTGAGCATGGTGGGGCTCGTCTCTCCTCTCCCCACCCTTTAGTTGGCCCGGCATGTTTAGGACAAAATCAAAGTTTTAAGGGTCATAAAAGGGGTAGGGGAAAAAGATCACCAGCACGTTACACAGCGACCATCCCCCACATCCATTCCTGGACCAGCCTGAACTGGGCAGGAGGCTGGGGGTGCCATGGGGGAGCGGCATGGGATGTTAGCACCAGGTATTTACAGAACAGCGTGAGATCGCTGGACGGATGAGGGCAAGTGTGATCAGCAGTATGGCCGATGACAGCCCCCCACCCAGCCTGACCTCAGAAAGCCAGCCAGATGGTTTCAGAACAGCGTCAGTGAGACCCGAGTGCCATCCGCTCTATCCGTCCCCCTCCAGTAGTGAAAGCATGTTAGCTTCCAAGGCCTTCCTGCCCCTTCCCACCCTTCCACCCCCCACCCCTGTCCTGGATCACATCCTCGACTCCCTCTGTCCTGGAACGTCCGTCCCGTCCCCTCTTGGCACCCTGCCCCACAGGCTGCTGGGCTTGCACACAGAGTCACAGGGCCGGGGTGCATGCAACAGTGGCAGGGGACATGCTCCTCCTCTTGGCAGAAGGCCTCGCTCCCCTCCCCACTGGGCAGGGACAGGAATGGTGGCCACCCCGGCACCCAAAAGAAGGGCAAACAAAAGGAAGCAAACCAAAAACAGAGGAGAGCCATCCGGGCTGCAGGAGGAGGGCAGAGGCTCCCCAGGGCAGGGCAATGGGGTTCACCTTGTGAATGCATCAGGCCTGGAGACTGGGAATGGAGGGGGAAGGCCAAAGGAAGCGATGAGGGCATGGAGGGACAGTCAGGAGGAAGGAGAAAGAGCAGTCATGCAGCTTGGGACAAATCTTTTGTTGCTTTATCAGATTCTCAGTCAATCAATTGGCGTTTGCTAGAACCGGGTACGCAGGGGAGTGTTGAAGAGAGGAGAGCGCGAGAAGAGATCAGGAGAACGGGCATGGCCAGCTGCCCGGGCCTTCACTTCGCAGTCATCATCTGTACAAACTCTGCCAAGAGATAACAAACGGGGTTGAGTCCTGCACACGCTGAGCCCCACAGTCCCCTCAGCATGGAAGGCGTGCCCAACACAACACACCTTCATAATTGACCTGGCCGTCTCCATCAATGTCCGCCTCTCGGATCATCTCATCCACTTCCTCGTCAGTCAGCTTCTCCCCCAGGTTCGTCATGACATGACGCAGCTCGGCAGCACTGATGTAGCCATTCCCATCCTGGGGTTTGGGGATAAAGGCTTGTCACTGAGGCTCCTCTGTCATCCGTCAACTGCCACCTCCCTCCCCATACTGGGTGAAGGGATTCTGAAAGGACAGTGGGTATGGGGGGCGTCTGGCTTTGCTGTTTGGCATCTGTCATAGGGCTGACTGCTTACCTTGTCAAAGACACGGAAGGCCTCTCGTATCTCCTCCTCGCTGTCTGTATCCTTCATCTTTCTGGCCATCATGGTCAGGAACTCTGGGAAGTCAATGGTCCCATTGCCTAGCAGAGGGGAAAGGAGGCGGCAGGGGTCACCTGGAGCCCTCTAGAAGGGTTCTGGGGTCACCGAGTCAGTGGGAACACACTCACCATCAGCATCCACCTCATTGATCATGTCCTGCAGTTCCGCCTCAGTGGGGTTTTGCCCCAGCGATCTCATCACAGTCCCCAGCTCCTTGGTGGTAATGGTGCCATCCCCATCCTTGTCGAAGAGGGAGAAGGCTTCCTTGAACTCTGGGGAAGGGAAGGAACATGGCAGGTTAGAGCCCCTTTCCCGCAGTGCTGCTCTGCCGCTCTCCACTCTGTAGCACAAGAAGCTGATCATCTCTGCCCATCGAGCTGAGTGATGCAGCCTGACAGCTCCCTCCTCGGACTCATTTCTTCTTGGTCCCTGGCTTGGGCCTCTCTCAAATGATGATACACTGGACCAAAGTTATGGAGTGGGTAAGTCTCAAGACGATTCTTCATCTGAAGTTCACCAGCCAAGGTCAACTGGCAGGAGGGAAAGGGGAGGCTGCAGAGGCTTCTGGCCAGCCCCAAAAGGAATTATGGCATCGAATTCCTTCGGCTGGGCACTGCCAGCCCAGTCCCCAGCTGTGGGCGCTACCAGCTTCCTGGGGAGGAGCCAAGTCTGTGGGGGCAGTGACGTGTGGGGTGGTCTGCAGCAGGGCTTGGCTGATGGGCAGTGTGGGGAGAGGGATGGGACGCAAAGGGGATGGCTGTCAGGCCAGAAGGATAGGGAGCGTGGTGCCGTGTGGGAAGGCCGCAGCTGGGCCGCATCAGGAGAGGGGAGAGAAGCATGTGGCTCCTGCCCTCCCACTGGGCCCACTTTGGCACCCAGAGCTCCCCACCCCCAAAGTCTCTGAGAGCAGATGTCTTGCAGCCTGTTCCCAGAGGGTGTGGGCTGGGGGTGGTGACGGAGGGGAGTGGTGGACGTTTTGCTAATGGGCACAGGGTGAAAAGTGAGGTGTGTGTGTGTTTACAGGACAGCCAGATTGGGGATGGCAGGTGAGTTGGGAGGAAAGGACACACACTGCTGGGCAGCTGTGACCTGAGCTCTTGGGCTCTGGGGAAATAGTCCAAGTCTCCTAGGGGATGCTGTCACCTCCCTGTGCTGAGACCTGGCTGCAGGGGGAAAGGGGGAGGTACCAGTTGAGAGTGAGTCATGTGACCTACGATACCATGACCAACAAATAGACAAGCTTTTCTTGGTGGGTCTCTACCTGCTTAGTGTCAAAGTGTGACTCTGAGAAAGCAGGTACTTGTGTAGCACCCAGGTCACAGAGCAGGCAAAGCTATGGGCAGAGACCTTTTCTCTCACTCTGGCCTCTGGTCAGCTCTGTAGCAACCCGCTGTTAGGAGACAGATACAGCAGGAGTGGCCTCAGGCCTCTGGTAGCACAGGCTGCGGAGGGGCAAAAGCACAGAAACATGGCTCCATCAGCCCTGCAGCCAGTCTTCCAGGAGCTTGGGTGGGGGGCAGAGCCACAAAAGTCACAGAGGGTCTAGGGAGTCTCTTTCAGCTCACGGGAAGTGTGTGCTTATTGTTTATGCCGAAAGGATTTATGGCGCACCTACTATGCACCAGGCATTGAAGATATGGCAGCAATGAACAAAACCAAGTCCTGTGCTCTAGGAACTGATTCCTGGTGCCAGGCAACAACAGAAGAACTGGAACGCCTGTGGCCCATCAGACGCGCCCGCACAGGCAGTGAGGGAGGGAAAGGGGCTGCCGGCTTGAGCTGGGGTCAGGGTAGCTGAGCTCTGGTAGAAGGAAGCAAGTGAGCAAGTAGAGATGGTTGTGGCCAGCCATCTTCTGGGGGTACACAATGGTGGCCAGCCTACTGTAAGAGAGGCAGTGGGCACCTTCTCAGTCTGGCTGGAACGGGGCATGGGGGTGGGGGAGGGAGACAACTGGGTAGGTCCTGCAATAAGAGATCCACTTCAAGGCCCCAAGTGAGCTATACCGAGGGAGGGCAGACAGCCCCTGCAGAGCCTGGCTAAGGTCTGTGGCAGGGCTATGGGGTAGGTGTGGCAGTTCCTGGCTAAGCTCTTCTCCACACACATACCAACATTTGAGCCACAGGCCTGGCCTGAGGTGACATGGACATACATGATGGACACACATTTCATGAGGTGCAGGGGCTAGTTAAGATCTGGCTTGGGACAGAATGCACACTCACCTGCAATCTGTTCTTCGGTCAGCTGGTCAGCCTGGAAAAGGAGGGAGAGTAAGTCACTGGGCCAACCTATCCACCCACCCTGACTGCGGCCTCCTCCCCCTGCCCAGCCCCCTCTGCCAAGGCCAGCTTCCTAAAGCATTCCTGCTAAGCAAGGAAGGATCATGTCAGAGTCAGGGCCTGGGCTAGCTGGGCCTCACTGGCACCACAGGCCTGGCGGGTGCAGGCTGGGGAAGCATCTAGAGCTGCTCCGGTCCGACCTAGACACAGTGCGTGTGGTGCTGAGGTTTCACTCTGGGAGCCCCAGAGGCTGAGGCAAGAAGCCGCTGCCCTAGAGGCCTCATCAAGCGCTCTAGAAGGCTCCAAAACAAACAGGCCAGCCGCTGGGTAGGGCAGAGGGAAGCCTTCTGGGGCTGTCTTTGCTAGTTTCTCTGTCACCTATTTGGGGAACTAGGCCCAGGCAGTGTGGCTCCAAATGGCAAGATCTCTTCTAGTTGGTGTCTCTAAGTTGCTCCTTAGAGAACCCTGGTCAGGCAGGAGACGGCTCTGCCCACTTATATGCAGGGCAGGTGCAGCACACCGTTCTATTCTGTGACTTTTGGACAAGAGGACCAAGTGGCAGGGAGGGGACTGCAGCAGGCAGCAATGGTGGCAAAGAACTGAAATCTGCTTGGGCTTCGCCTTTCCAGATTCAGCACTGCAGTTTTTAACCCTTTTTAGTCTGGGTTACTTGAGGCCTGGCCAGCCATGCAGACAGTCCTACTGCATCTAGGGTTTCCTGGAGGAGACACAGCTCTCAGCTTTTCCTTTACTGGAGCCCTAGTTATCTTGGGGTGTGGAGGTCCTAGAGGGAGGGGCGAAACGGGAGCTGCATCCAAACTTCAAGCTTTGAACAGTTAATAAGGCCAGTTTTCTTTGTGTGTGTACCACCCCCCCTCCAATCTCCTCTGTCTTGGGGTCACTGTAGTCCAGATGATGCTTCCTTCCTTTCCCCAAGAGGGGAAGGGGTACCATGGCCACAGCGGGATCCTGGCCTGAGCTTGCGAGTCCCAGAAACGGAAGTGAACTATGGCAGCTCCATGGTGCATCATTGTACGAAGGCTCTGGAAGTCCCAGCAGAGGCTGCAAACTATCACCTCCCCCAACCCTTGAGCTGGTCTTAAAGACCACACCCTCCCCCATTCTATATCCATAAAGGATGCAATGGGGGGGCAGGGGTATCATCCAATCTAGAGGAAGAGGAACTAGAGACTAGAGACCAAGCCCCGAACAGGCAGTACCGGAGGAGAATCGAGTGATGAGGACAGATGGGAGGAGATGCCTGCAGAGGGGGTGGGGTGGGGAGAAGGAAGATGTAAAGAAAGAAATGGTAAAGGCCAAACGGGTGGGTCGTCTTCTGCACAGCTATCAAAGATGGCTCAGAGCGGTGGGCTTCCTAACCCTAACCTGGTGGCCTGAGCCTGAGGGCCAGTGAAGGCAACCAGGCCCACCTCTTGGTTCTGACACCTGAGGACACTGCTGCTGGCTGCTTCCAGCAGTGAGAAGAGAATGGGCTTCCGGTTACCGAGGCCAGCCTGTGCTGGGGGAGGGGAGGAAGGAGCGGGAGGAGCAGTGGGGAGGACGGCTATGGAGCCCATCTGCTTCTCATTCTCTTCCACGGGCCTCAGCTAGGAAAAGTCGGCCCACTCAGGGACCTTCCCATCACACAGTGATGTCTGCAAGAAGCCCTGTTCCCTTCCCCTCTCGGTGACAATAACCGGCGGTGGGGGCAAGGAGGCCAGGCAGGCTGCGGAATGGCCAAGGCAGGCTCTGGAGGCTGCTCTGTGCCATCTCTCCCCAAAGAGCTGGGAGCTGCAGAGGCACTGTCACGGGTGCTGCAAATAGGCGTGGCTCTGGCTCTACAAGGGCCTGTCAGACACTCTCCCCAGCATCCAGGAGCCCTTCCCCTGTTCACCAAGGAAAGGCCGCAGAGACCACGGTGAGGCTGCTGGCCTGGAAAACGGATGGCCCAGGCAGCAAGACCAACTCACTGGTGGCCTTCCCAGACTAGACTGTTAGCTTTCACCACACAGTAAGCCGCGTGCCTCCAGGCCTCTGAACCTTCACCTCAGGGTCCAGAGAGGGGCTGGGCAGGAAAAATCAGCTTGAGGTGAGGAGGGAAGAGGGAATTATTTCTCTGTCTTGCCCCAGCCCCCAGCAGGTGCCAGAAAGCAGTGTCAAATGAGCTCAGAAACCAAGGCCAGGGCCCCTCACCCAGGGCCAAGGAGGAGCCAGAGCTCAGGCCAAAGTCCAAGGCCGGTTACCAGGGGCTGACTCTTCCCTCCACGCCTTGCTGAATACGAACAGGAAGAGAAAACCTGCTCAGGGCCAAAGCTGAGACCCTCCTTTGGAGGTGGGGAGTGGGGATGCTGGCAGCTGCCCAAGCTGCAGGGCCCCTTTAGCAAGGTTCTGCTGGGGGGAAATGGGGTGGTGGCAAGAAGAGCCCTCAGGTCTGTGTCAGCAGTATGAGATCTGATACACGGTGGCGGCTGCCTGTCCTCCCCAGCTTTGCCAGGGAGGGTGGTGCACGCGGTTCCCAGCCTCAGCCTGGGGAGGGGGGGCTGGGGGTGTTGTGGGTGGCAGGACCAGGGAGAAGTAATCTGCTATTTTGCTTCTAGAAGCTTTAACTGTGGAAGCTGGGGAAGAGGCATGGAAAGGACAAGTGGCCCTAGAGTCAATGACAGGGTCCTCGGAGGTCTTCTCTGACAAGCACTGCAGCCCCCACCCTGAGGGATGTAACTGGGCGTCTGTCACTGACACCACACTGTACTGTATTGCACTGTCATTTGGCACAGTGAGGAGAAGCAGGTGCATGAAGCTGGAGGAGAAAGGCAGTCCTCCTGGTCTAGAAGGGACAATGAGGGGGCCAGGCTTCCTGGCTTAGGCAAGAGAGCTCACTTGAGGCACCCCAAACTTTGACCCCACTCTGATTTCATGCAGCTTCAGTGCGCAATAGGGACCTGAACAACTCCGCCCACTTGCTCCCACTGCCTCGGTGCCTTGAGCCTGGCCCAGCCCCATTCTTCCCAAGGAGAGGGGACCACACGTCTGACTACTCCTTTAGGTCCTCTGCTGCAGCCCATTACCAAGCCGGACTCACCAGCCTTTGTGTCAGGACCTTTCCCCGGAGACACCCACCTCTAAACCTAGTCCTACCTCAGCTAACATCCATTGTCTCCTACACTTCTCTAGAGGCCTGTCCAACCTCACCTCCACCACCCAAACTCAAGTCCTCCCCCATCCCTCACCTTGGAAACCCCGTTTTTCTCTGACCCAAACAAAACACGCCTTACCAACCCCAACCTCTCTAGTGCAACAACCCAAACAACAGAATCTTTCTTAGCTACCCCCAACCAAGTTCTCCACAAGGCTCCCTGGTTCCCCCCATTACCTGTGATTACATTCCCATTCCTTTAAGACATTTCTATGAACCCCCCCCCTCCAACTCTCCTCAGTCCCCCTCTGGGTCCTCACAGGCTGCAAGAGCATCTTCTAGCCTCTGATGCCACCCACCTCGGGCTCCTCCTTACCTCAGCCTGCACCTGACCCTCCTCCTCCTCGTCAATGCTTGTCCTTGGAGACCCCTCCCCCACCGGGGTCTAATGTGCAGAAGTGACCCAGGATCCCCATCTATCCTCTCTGCAGAACACTCCCTAGGGACCGATCGGTCCCCTTCTCACACTCAGGCTCTGCTACCCCAAAGCCTTCATCGCCGGCGTTCCCCATTTCCTCCTCCCGGGTATCGGGTGGATGTGATTCTAAGACCAATCGCCCCGTGAGGGATCCGAATGCTGCCTGGGGGGTGGGGGGGGATGTCCTGGTGCTCTCCATTTGAAGCCTCGGACTGTCTGTTTGGGGGTCCTACCAATTCCATCTGCAGCTAAAAGCGCTTCTAGAAGTCTCAAGGGCCGCATGGGAGGTCCCGAGGGGCCCGGCCTCTCCCTCCCAGGGTTCGCTCGCCATCTCCGGGGTCTCTACCCGACTTCGGCCGCCTCACTCACCATGGCGAGGCACCGGTATCCGGAGCTCGGGGATCGAGGTTACTCTGGCGGCGGCAGCAGCTGCAGCAGCTCGAGCTCTGCCGCGCGTCCGCGCCTCCACACTCTTTGCCCGCAGCGCGCGCCGCCGCCACCGCCGCCCCCGCCCCAACGGTCCCTCAACGGCCGCCGCGCGCGCCCCCGCCTCGCCCGGCCCCGCCCCAGCCGGCTCGCGCGCTCCCGCTGCACTGCGGCTTCCTACGGATCCCTCCGCGTCAGGACCCTGAGGTTCGCCCCCTTCCACAGAGCCCGGCGAAGCTGCTGCCGGGCACGCGCACGCGCACGCGCGTTCCCCGCTGCGAGGACTATTTTCCGTCTCGGTGCTTTCGGCCCCTGGCGTCTGCTCCGCTTTCCTCTCTGGCGGAAGGGCACCGGTTGACGGGGAGTGACGCGTCCCTGTGTGAGCCACGCCGCTATTGGACCAGCCTCGTGGCGGAAATGAGAACGCAACTCCGATTGGTCCGGCCTTCCCTGCAATGCGTCAAACTGGGGCGAGCCACCGCGCGGTGTGTGTGGGGGGCAGCACGACCTGTGTGGCTTTGTAGAGCCGCAGGGAATAAAGAGGCGAAGACGGAAACAGAGTGGATGTTGGAGATGCGAAGACCTTGTCTCTGTGGCTCGGAAGTAGCAAAAGGTATGGAGGAAAGCAGAAGGACTTTCTTCTCTCTCCCCTTGAGCAGGTTCAAGATGGTTTAATCCAAAATCTGGGAGCCTGGCTTGGCCCGACTCTTCACAGTGGCCGGCTCTTCAAGGTTCCGCTCATCTCCTGAAGGTTCCACCCCTTGCTCATAAAATTCGCTGGGATGGCTGAGCGGGTGAAGGCGCTTGCAGACAAGCTAGATAGTGTGAGTTCGATCACCCGGACTCACAAGTAGTGAGTTTTTCCTGGTGGCAGGAAAAACAGACTTCCACAAGTAGTTGTCCTCTGACTTAAACATGCGCACTGAATAAAGACGTGTAAATAAACACAAAATTAAAACATGCATAACAACAGCATGTGGGAATCTCGACTTGGCTCTTGATCTCGGGATCTGTATCCAGGACACTCTCTTTTCATTCACGTTCTTTTCATTCATTCATTCATTCATTCATTCATTCATTCATCTAATAAACATGAAATTTGGGCACCGCTGTATGACAGATTTGGTGCTTGGTATCCCCAGATATCATACTTCTCAGTCACTCTCTTTTCTAGACAGTGTGACTCACTTCTTATTCTAGGGGTTCCAAGCCCTAGAAAGAAAAAGAACGTTTGCTAAGGGTACCTGAGACTACTGTATTGTATACCACAGTGTATATACTGTACACTCTGTACACTAATGTACAGAGCCCTCATATAGGATGGGAGCTGGCATTTCTTCCCTTTTTTTTTTTTTTTTTTTCCTTTGGACTGGGTAGCCCTGGCTGTCCTGACGCTCCCTTGGTAGACCAGGCTAGACTCCAACTCAAAGATCCATCAGCCTCTGCCTTCCAAATGCTGGGATCCCAGGCAAGAACTGACGTTCTCCACCGTGACCGACAGAGGAGGGGCGGGGGGGTGGGGAGGGAGAGAGAGAGAGGAGAGAGAGAGAGAGGAGAGAGAGAGAGAGAGAGAGAGAGAGAGAGAGAGAGAGAGGAGAGAGAGAGAGATAGATAGAGAGAGAGATATTAATTCAGCTAGGCTAATCATGATGCCCATCCAGAACAGGATGTAGGCTGAACTAATGAGAGACCTTCCCTGGGTTTTTGACTCTGGAGCTTCTAGGGTCAGAAAACGTTTTCATGGTTGTTGTGAGGGGGAGAACATAGTCTTTCTGTAGATGCTGCCTGTGGACATCTCTTAAATCTGTTCTCATCTCAAGAAAGAAACCGTCTAGAGCAGAAGGAAATAAGACTGGCAGGGCAGAGGTAGAGAGGAGGAAGGATCTTGTTGACATTGGTTTAAACTTCGGCCTGTAATGTGAAAAATTACAGCACACGGCAGTGATTCTCAACCTGTGGGTCACGGCCCTCGTGTGGGTCACTTATCGGACATTTACATAATGATTCGTAGCAGTGGCAAAATTACAGCTTTGAAGTAGCAATGAAATAATTTTTTAAAAAGATTTTTATTTATTTATTACGTAATAGTGTTTTGCCTGTGTGCATGCCTGCAGGCCAGAAGAGGGCATCAGATCCCATTACAGATGGTTCTGAGCCACCCTGTGGTTGCTGGGAATTGAACTCAGGACCTCTGGAAGAGCAGTCAGTGCTCTTAACCGCTGAGCCATCTCTCCAGCCCACAATGAACTAATTCTGTGGTTGGGATTCCCCACAACACGAGGAACTGTATTTCTATGGTTGCAGCATTAGGAAGTTGAGAACCACAGACTCAGGACATTAAAATGTGTTCTCTCTTTTTGGAGTCAGGGTACCTTAGTTTGGTTTCTATTTCTGTAATAGAGGCCGTGTCCAAGAGCAGCTTGGGAAGAAAGGGTTTATTTAGCTCACAGGCTACAGTTCTTGAAGGGAAGGCAAGGAAGGAGCTCAGGGCAGGAACCAGGAGGCAAGAACTGAAGCAGAGGCCATAGAAGATGCCTGCTGCCTGCCTCGCTCCTCATGGCTTGCTCCACCTGACTTCCTATATCATTCAGAACCACCTGCCCAGAGGTGGCATCCCAAATAGATCATCAATCAAGGAGACTCCCCGAAAGCTTGCTCACAGGTCAATCTGATAGGGGAATTTTCTCAATTGAGGTTCCCTTTTCTCAGATGAATCTAGCTTGGGTCAAGTCGCCATAAAACTAACCTGTACACAGGGTCTTGCTATGTAGCCCAGGCTAGTCTTGATTCTCCTGCCTCAGCTTCTTCATTGTTGAGATTGCAAGTGTATAGCTCTTTTTTTTTTTTTTTGGACCCAGTCTCAAGTATCCCAGGCTAGCCTCGAACTCGTAACATACCAAGGATGATCTTGGTCCTCTTCCCCTTCTGCCTCCACTAGATGTATGCTAAGATTGCAGGTGTGCCACTACCATGGCAGGTTTCATCAGTGCTAGGACTGAGCTCAGGACCCTCTGCCAAGGCAGTCACACCCCAGCTAAGCGGGAATTCAAGCACTGCCCTGAGCTGCCAGTCTTTGGAAGACATTATAAGGGATCCCAGGGGCAGCGCACATTGTATTTCTCTCTGCTACTCTGTTCTTCTGTCTTCCAGAATAGTTGCTGGTTTTGCTAGCTGTGTTGTCACTCGGGATAAGAGCAGCATTTCCGAATGACCTTCCAGTTAGGTGTGCTTGCTTTACTAAATTCTACCGAAGAAGGTACGTGGAAATTATATGTTCAATTTCAGGGCTATACTTTTAAAAGGGAGTGTGCTAGGTTTTTCTTTGTTTGGTTTTTGGTTTTTGAGACAGGGTTTCGCTGTAGCTCTGGCTGTCCTGGAGCTCACTTCTGGACCAGACTGGCCTCAAAATTACAGATCCACCTGCCTCTGCCTCCTGAGTGCTGGAATTAAAGGTGTACACCACCATACCTGCCTTTGTATTGTTTTGAGACAAGAGGATTGAAAATCTGATGCCATCTGGGCTGTATAGCATGACCTTGTGTCAAAGGGAAGTTTGTTCCTTTCTTTTTCTCTTTGTTTCTTTCTATGTCTGTGGCTGTTTTGCCTACAGTACCTCTTGGGACAACATTCATGCCTGGTACCTGAGGTGGTCAGAAGAGGGGGCGTTGGATCCCCTAGAACTGGAGTTACTGATGTTTGTGAGCTGGCGTGTGGGTGCTGGGGATTGAACCCAGGTCCTCAAGAAGACCAGCCAGTGCTCTTAACCACTGAGTCATCTCTCCATCCCCCAAAAGAAGTTTCTTTCTTTCTTTCTTTCTTTCTTTCTTTTTTTTTTGTTTAAGATTTATTTATTTATTCCATGTGTGTGAGTACACTGTCACTGTCTTCAGACACACCAGAAGAGGGCATAGGATCTCATTACAGATGGTCGTGAGCCACCATGTGGTTGCTGGGATTTGAACTCAGGACCTCTGGAAGAGCAGTCAGTGCTCTTAACCACTGAGCCATCTCTCCAGCCCCTGGAAATTTCTTTACGTAAATACCACAGCCCATTATTTCTTTCTTTAAAGGCTTCCTTCCTTCCTTCCTTCCTTCCTTCCTTCCTTCCTTCCTTCCTTCCTTCCTTCCTCCGTGTGTACATATCCGTGTGAGTATATGTGCAGCTGTGTGCGAGTGTGTGAACACCTGTGTTCCTTGAAGAGCCCGGAATAGGGTGTTAGTGTCCACACACTCTGTCTATTCCTTTGAGACAGGGTTTTTCCTTGGACCCGGAGCAGGGGGAGCAGGGGGTGGGGGTGAACCGTTTTGTTTGTTTTTTGTTTGTTTTTACATCTCCAAAGCTTGCTCTTTTGTTTTATTGTTTGGGTTTTAACAGACTCTCACCCAGCCCAGTCTGGCCCTGGACTCACTGTGCTGGCAAGGATTGGCTCAATGCTTGATCCTGTCTCTACCTACCGCGTGCTGAGATCACAGGCACTCAGCAGTGCATCTAGTGCTAGGATGGCCTCCAGGCAGTGAACCCTAAGCCAGCGCTCTACCCACCAAGGCTGCCCTCAGGCCCCATCTTTCCTTTTAATCACAGCCTCCTTAGAGGGTATGATGCAACATCCCATGTTTGGATTTTATTTCCCTAATAACTAATGGTATGGACCCCACTTTGTGTGTGTCCAGGACTTGTCTGCAACCTTCAGAGAAGGTTGACTCAAATCTCTTGATCTTTTAATTTTTAAATTATTTATTTTTTTACTGATGTGAAGCTTTGGTCGAGCTATTTCCAATAGTATGCATAGGCTGCTACGGGGAATACAAATTATTTATTATTATTTATTTTTATTTTATGTGCATTGGTGTTTGGCCTGCACATATGTCTGTGTGAGGGTGTCAGATCCCCTGGAAGTAGTGTTACAGATAGTTGTGAGCTGCCATGTGGGTGCTGGGAATCGAACCCACATCCTCTGAAAGAGAACCAGTACTCCTAACCACTGAGCCATCCCTCCAGCCCGCAATTGTTTTATTTTATTTTATTTTATTTTTTTGTTACTATTTGGATTTTTGAGACAGGGTTTCTCTGTGTAGCCCTGCTGTCCTCTCTGTAGACCAGGCTGGCCGCAAATTCAGAGTGCTGTGGATAAAGGTGTATACAACCACTGCTTGGCCTTTTGCCCATTTAAACATCAGGCTGTCTTCTGATCGTTGAGTCGTGGTCTTCAAATATTCTGGGCATGGTGGAACCCACCTTTAGTCCCAGCACTCAGGATGCAGAGGCAGGTGGATCTTGAGTTCCAGGCCAGCCCGGATTACATAGTGGTACCTTGTCTCAAAAACACAACACAACAAAACTAATTCTAAGGAGGCTAAAGTGAGGGCGCAGTGCTTAAGTGCAGATACTGCTTTTTCTGTAGGACCCAAGTTCTGTTCCCAGCAGCCACATTGGAGAGTTCACAAGCACCACAAGCACGTGTACCTCCAGCTTTAAAAGTAGCCTTCCTGGAACTCACTCTGTAGACCAGGCTGGCCTCAAACTCAGAGATCCACCTGCCTCTGCCTCCCGAGTGCTGGGATTAAAGGCGGGCTCCACCACCACTGCTAGGTTTAATTAGAGTTTTTTTTTTTATAAAGATTTATTTATTTACTCCATGTATATGAATACACTGTCACTGTCTTCGAACACACCAGAAGGAGGCATCGGATCCCATTACAGATGGTTGTGAGCCACCATGTGGTTGCTGGGAATTGAACTCAGGACCTCTGGAAGAGCGGTCAGTGCCCTTAACCTCTGAGCCATCTCTCCAGCCCCTTAATTAGAGTTTCTATTGCTGCAATAAAACACTGTGATCAAAAGTAGCTTGGGGAGGAAAGGATTTACTTCACTTTATAGCTTATGACCATAAGCTATCACTGAGGAGAGTCAGGGCAGGAACCTGGAGGCAGGAGCGGAGGCAGGTGCTGCTCACTGCCGTGCTCCCCATGGCCTGCTCAGCCTGCTTCCTTATAGATCCAGGATCACCAGCCTGGGATGGCACTGTTTACAGTGAGCCATGCCCTCCTGCATCACTCGGCAGTCAGGAAAATGCAGCACAGCCGTCTCCACAGGCCAGGCTGGTGGGGACATCTTCTAATGTCCCCATCTCCTAATGACCCCGGCTTGCGTCAGGTTGACATAACACCAGCTGTCACAGGATCCCATGCCTCTGGCTTGTCTGGACACACACCTGCAGCCACATGCCCATACCTCCTTCACACAGAAATAAAACAAATTTAAAAACACATAATTACGGCATGTTATTGTGTGTATGTTCCGTGTGTGTTCTGATGACGACAAGGGAGGCCTGAGGAGGGCATCGGATGGATGCCCTGGAGCTGGGTCGCAGGTGGATAAGTTGCCTGATGTGGGTTCTGGGAATGGAATTGGAGTCCTCTGGAAAAGCAGCAGATGCTTTTAACCACCACACCGTTTCTCCAACCATCAATAGATTCTTTTTGCTTGTTTTTGACATAAGGCCTCACTGTGTAGCCCTGGCTGGCCTGGATCTCACAGAGACCCTCCTGCCTCTACCTCTCAAGTGTTTCTTGCTAGGACACTGCCAGTAGAGATATGCAAATTAGACATATGCAAATTGATTGTCCTGCAGGGATGCCCTCCGTTCTTTCCTTTCTTGCTTTTTTTCCTTCCTGTAACCCATGTTGTCTTTGAATTCATAGCAGTCCTCCTGCCTCAGCCTCCCAAGTGCTAGGATTACAGTCATGAGCCACCAGTCCCAGCCCTGAGAACACTCCCTGCACTGAGTCAGGCTCACACTTGGCCTACTGCCCGTGTCCCTCCCTAAACAGTTGTCAGAGACGACATCTCCCAGCTCTGGTTCACGTCCTTGTTGGCTGTGTGATCTGCAACGGTTTCATGGTCGTCTCCGAACCTCGGTCTCTTTTTCTGTGCAATGGGAACTGCAGTAATTTTTCTTTCAAAATTTATCAGGAGGATTTAGTGACATTTTGTTTTTGGAGCATAGTGTAGGGCCCACTAGCTGTGGTTTATCATGACCGTAGGTGTCCGGCTGTTGTGTGTCTCTTGCCAACAGATTTGTCTGCGGCGACCCCTGTGAAGTATATGTGTCACCCTTTGGATCTGTCTACACATTCGCTCTACATTAAGTGCTCAGTCAAAGAGATCTGGGTTTCTTTCTTTCTTTCTCTTTAAATCTGTATCTTTTTACTTATGTACTTTCTTATTTTATTCCACATGACTGGATGTGTGGCCAGGCACCATAGGCTAACCTGGTGCCTTTTGGGGAAGGCATCAGATATCCCTGGGAATGGAGTTACAGATGGTTATGAGCCATTATAAGGATGCTGGGATTTGAACCTGCGTCCTCTGGTAAAGAAGCCAGTGCTCTCAACTGCTGAGCCATCGCAGGTTTATATATGAAAATCATCGCTCCTTTTATTCTTGGCTGTGTGATTTCAGGCTGGAGACCTAACCTCTCTGTTAGGACTGCAGTGAGGACAGATGGAGAACCCTCAGGCCACAGGCAAGGCTGGGAATAGACATCCAAGAGCCCTGCAGTTCATTCATATGCCACTAGAGGGCTCTCTGGAGAATAGTCCTACCATCTCTCTGAACTAATTCCTACCCTGGTTGATAGAGCCCTAACCCCCAACTGGGTCAAAGGCACAGGCCTTGGGCTCTAGTCTGTTTGTGGAAAATAGAACCAATGATCCCTTTCTGATTTTGTGGGAGAAAACTTAACAAGCAGGTCTTCCTTTTAACAGCATCAGAGGGAATGGCTATCACCATGGCAACAGATGAAGGCAGACAGCCAGTTAAAACCATCCGCTGATTCAGGGTGGTGATTGGTTTCAGAATATAGTAACATTTTGTGCTAGAACTTCACAAGACTCCTTTCAACTGTATTTTCGAGAATTTTTATTTATTTATTTTTTCAGTTGCTGGGAATTGAACCCAGCATGTACTCCATCATTAAGCCACATCTCCCACACCTTTTCTTTCATTTAAGAAAAAAAGCATTGTGGGGGGTTGGGGATTTAGCTCAGTGGTAGAGCGCTTGCCTAGCAAGCGCAAGGCCCTGGGTTCGGTCCCCAGCTCCTGGAAAAAAGAAAAAATATTGTGTGTGTGTGTGTGTGTGTGTGTGTGTGTGTGTGTGTGTGTGTTTGAGACAGGGCTTCTCTGTGTAGCCTTGGCTGTCATGGAACTTCCTCTGTAGACTAAGCTGGCCGAGTGCTGACTGGGATTCAAGGTGTGCGTCACCACCACCCAACTCACTTTTGTTTCTTTCAATACGTAGTTTCTCTCTCTCTCTCTCTCTCTCTCTCTCTCTCTCTCTCTCTCTCGTCGATCTTTGTGTATCTATGTGTACATGGCAAATATGTAGAAGGCAGAGGGCGACTTACTGGAGTCCATTCTCTCCTTCCATTGTGGGTTCTGAGGTTCTAAACGTATGCCACCAGGTGTGGCCAGCAAGTTCCAGTACTCGCTGAGCCATATAGGAGGCTCCTGCCCCTATTTTGAGACAGGGTCTTTCTACATAGGCCTGGCTGGCCTGAAACTCTCACTGTATAGAGCAGGCTGACCTCAAACTCACAGAAATCCACCTACCTCTGCCTCCTGCGTGCTGAGATTAATGATGGGGACCACCATGCTCAATTTCATTTTTAGTTTTCAGGTTACATCTTCAAAAGCGAGCCAGGAAGATGTTGAGCTCACTACATATGTAGATTGGGCATTCCTCTCCTGCCTCAACATCTTGAGTGGCTGAGATGACAGGTTCTGAGCCAAAAAACCCAATTACATACTTCAATGCCCCCTCTCAATTACTGCTTACCACCGTTGACCACCAGGTGGTGCTATGGGAACGTTTATGATCTTCTACCTCTAAGCTTTCGGTCTTTCTGGAGTCTAAACCTCTTTGAATGCAATTCGAAACAACAGTATTCAAAACTTGGATATAGGAAACAGGCTGGACTGTCAGAAATCGGATCAGATAACAGGAAAACTCGGGCTGTGTCACTCATTTTCTGGTCACTTTGTGAAAGGCTACTACGGAGAGTCACCAGGAGGGAGAGAACAGATGTCTCCAGCACATAGCTAGTTAAGACCTGAAGGGATAGTGTGTGGAAGTGGGGGTTCACACTGGAGTACTTGTGGGGGTCAGGTGTTCCCTAGAGGGAGCCACAGATACCTAGGTACCCTAATAAACTAGGAGATAAAGTTGGCCATGGCACCTCATATCTGTCCTGCCATAAAAGGGAGGCAGAGACAGGAGAATTGCTATAATTTTGAGGCCAGCCTGGGCTACATAGTGAGTTCTAGCACAGCCTGAGCTACAGAATGAGACCCCCTGTGAAAAAACTAAAATAAAACCAACAAATAAAAGAAATAAAAGAAAAACAAGTTGTTAATTGTTGTTTTTGTACTACTGAGGATGAAATCCAGGAGCTACTGTATGTTAAGCAAGGGCTCTACCACTTAACCACACCCCAGCCCCTCACTGGGGGATTCTAGGCAGGGGCTCTACTGCTGAGTTTGTTTATGTAAATATGAGGGTAAAACAATATCAGGAAATTGGGTTGTGTCATTCACTTGCCGCCAAAGCTGACTACCTGAGTTCAATCCCTAGAATCCATGATAAAAGTAGAGAACCATCTCCTGAAAATAATTGTCCTATGTTCTGCCCTTGCTCTCGCTCTCTCTTGCTCTCTCTCCCTCTCCCTCTCCCTCTCCCTCTCCTCTCCCCTCCTCCCTTTTAACACACACACACACACACACACACACACACGCGCGCGCGCGCACACACACACACACAGACAAAACCGTTTTTCTGATTTCATAAACCCTCAGGTATTATTCTCTACAAAATAGAGGTGAGGGTTTACTGCCTTGTCACCATAGCAACAGATAATAGAGATGCAACCAATCAGCATTCAACAGTCTTGGGGGGTGAGGGGGGAGGTCTTTTTGTTCAGTCCTAGGAACAATTTATAAGAGAATCTCAGATTCTTTTGTTCAAATGATTCTGTCAAGGACAGACTTACATAAACAGTCTTCCGGCCAACTTTGGTATGCAAAATGGTACCCTTCCCCAAACACCTGCAGGGGAAAGCACTCCTCACTCTCGCTTTATGTGTTTATTTGTTCATTTTCTTCTTTAATTATTTACCTTTTCGAGACAGCGTCTCAGGTAACCCCAGCTAGCCTCAAACTCCCCATCCTTCTGCCTTCAAACTCCTGATTCTACTACTTCCACTTTCCGAGTCCTGAAGTGACAGGCGTGAATCTGTACAGCTGGCTTTATGAGTTGCTGGGGATCAGACCCATATATTCGTGCATGCTAGGCAAGCATCCTACCGACAAAGCTACACTCTAGCCCTTAGTTTTGTTTTCACGGCTGAACTGTTAAATGGTGTTTAATCTAAGGCTTGGCCTCCTTCCCGTGGCATCCAGAGAGCTCTCTATTGGTATGTTAATAGTGGCCCCTCCAGCACCTGAAGTATGATCCCAGATGCTCCATAGCTACAGTGACTCCTCTAGATATGTCTAGGGCGCTGTACTTTCCCTCTGCAGGTAGACTCCACAGTGTCTGAATCTCAGATAAGCCAGTCAACCCCTCCTTGGCTTCTAGCCATGCCTTGGTGGCGAATGCCTTTAATCCCAGCACTTGGGAGGCAAAGAGAGATGGATCTCTGAGTTTGAGTCCAGCTTGGTCTACAGAGCGAGTTCCAGGACAGCCAGAGCTACACAGAGAAACTCTATCTCCAAAGCCAAAACGAAACAAAAGGGCTTATACTGCGTATGCACCATTGGGGGTTGAGCTCCCCATGGTCAGTTCTCTGTGCTATGACGGGTCGTGGGGTGCTGTATTTGGTCTCTGTCAGGAGGGTAATGTGGAACTGTGAGATTGTGTCTTTTACATACACGACAGAGAAGCTGCATCCATGACATCTCAACCGTATGCCTGATAAGCCCTCAACCTGGACACCCGTTGACATGCCAGTGTGGGTGGGGAGAACTTCCTGATACTCCCACTCCTGAAATAAAAGAGCTACAGATAATGAGTGCTGAGGGAGAGAGGGAGAGAATTAGTCTTCCCCAGGGATGAACCCCTAATTGATTTTCCAATATTGAATGGCTAGTCCTAAAACAATGATGTACATATGGGAGGGAGGGAATAAAAACAGCACTAGGGATGAAATAAAGGGGTTGATTTTCCAATGGTTGAATGGCTAGTCCTAAAACAACCCTATTCAGTCCCCAACCCAAAAAAAAGAACAAAAAAAAAAAAAAAAAAAAAGAAGTAAATAAAATCGGAGCTAAGGCTAATGACTTCTTTATCTGCGGTCCATCCTGGGCTTGAGCCCACGGTCCTTGTGAGCATGCGTGATCTGGAAGCTCCGTGATCCGGCATATACATGAATATGGGCTCCAGGGGCAGTGAGACCATGCTCTCTGTTGACAAGAGACCTAGGGGTCCAACAGTCACAAAGCCTGTGGCAAATTATGGTGCCCCAGACATTGGAACACCCTTTTCCTGTCCTTCCTGGAAACAGTGTCCTATCTTCCTATGCCAATTTATCTTGGGAGCCTGGACAGTGCTGTAGGTTATGGGTTATTAAAACTGTGTTTTTTTCCCCTGAGGTTTGTTTTGCCTTTGTGTTTTAAAATTACATTGTATTTACCTATTGTGTGTGAGAGAGGGCAAGCCCCACAGTACAGGGGCGGAAGTCAGAGGACCATTTGAGAGGGTCAGTTCTCTGTTTCCATTCTGTGGTGCCTGAGAACCCAGCCCAGGTTGTCAGGCTTAGTGCCAATCCCCTTATCTGCTGAGCCATCGCTATCCCAAACCCCACCCCATTGTGGAGACAGAGTTTCACTATGCAGCCTAGACTAGCCTTGGACCCATGACTCTCCTGCCTCAGCTTCCTGAATGTTGGAATTACAGCCATGAGCCACCACTTTCAGCATATAAATACCCTGTGGGTTCCAAGCATAGAAATCCAAGAAAAATGATTTAAGAAGATTAGTGTAAAGGGCTTAACTGACTCACATTACCTCAAAGTCCAGGACTGAATGGGGTTCAGGCAAGGTTAGCTCTAGGTCCCAGGATAGGTAGAGCCCTGAGCCTATCCGTCCCCACATTAATAACAGTGACTACGCAGGGATGAGGAATCTAATTGATCAAGAGGATTGGTGAAGGAAGGCTAACTAGGAGTCACATGGAAGGAAAGGTCAGATGGTTGGAAGCCACCATGTGGTTACCAGGAATTGAACTCAGGACCTCTGGAAGAGCAGTCATTGCTCTTAACCACTGAGCCATCTCTCCAGCCCTTTTAATCTTTTTATTTTTATTTTTTTTAAAGATTTATTTATTTGTTTTATATAAGTACATGTCACTGTCTTCAGACACCCAGAAGAGGGCATCAGATCTCATTACAGATGGTTGTGAGCCACCATGTGGTTGCTGGGAATTGAACTCAGGACCTCTGGAAGAGCAATCAGTGCTCCTAACCACTGAGCTATCTCTCCAGCCCCTTGAATCTTTGTCAAATGAAAAAAAATTTTTTTTGAGACAGGGTTTCTCTACATAGCCTTGGCTGTCCTGGAACTCACTATGTAGACCAGGCTGGCCTCAAACTACAGAGAGCTGCCTGCCTCTGCTTCCCTAGTGCTGGGATTAAAGGGGTGCCCTGCTGTGCCTGCCTGAGGTTCACAATCCAGCGATTAGCATGGAGCTCCTGACATCAACACCTCATCTCTCACCTCCACCCCCACCCCTAGAGTTGGGGTTACAGGTGTGCAGCATCAGTCAAGCACGGTTCCATTCACATGCATCTTCTGTGTGCTCTGATCACCTTAGTCCAGGTTTAGCAGCCTTAAAAGAGTAAAGTACATTGATTAGTTTTTGTATGTGTGGGTAGAGGACATGACTCACTTGTGGAGATCAGAGGACAGCCGTCTGGAGGTAGTTCCATTGTGTGGGGTCCAGGGTTTGAACTCTGATCATCAGGCAACACATGTTTTTATCTCCAGAGACATTCCACCATCCCTTGACACACTTTTTTTTTTAATTATACAATTTTTAAAAAAATAATTAATTAATCAATTATTTTATGTGCGTTGGTGTTTTGCCTGAATGTATGTATGGCATGCCTGGTGCTGGGTCTGACCACACTGGAACTAGTGCTACAGGAAGTTGTGAGCTACCCCAGGGACCTCTGCAACAGCAGCCAGTGCTCTTAACTGCTGAGCCAGCTCTCTAACCCCAAAAGAAAAGGAAAAAATGGGGGTGGGGGGAGATGGAGAGATGGCTGAGTAGTTAAGAGCATATGCTGCTTCTCCAAAGGACCGGAGTTAGGTTCCCAATTCCCATGCTACGTGGCTCACAGGTGCCAGGAACTTCAGCGCCAGGAGATCCGGCGCCCTCTTCTGTCTGCTCTGGGCATTGCACTCTGACACGTTTTGTTTTCTCTTTGTGGCCCTGGCTGTCCTAGAATTGGTTCTGTAGACCAGACTGGCCTTAAACTCAGAGATCAACCCACCTCCACCTCCTGAGTTCTGGGATTAAAGGTGTGCACCACCACCATCACTACTACCCAGCTTCTGTACATATTTTTAAAATTTATATACTTTTTTACGTACGACATTTTGAGTCAGGTTCTTGAGATATATAGCTTAGCCTAGTTTCTTGATTCAGCGTTCCTACTACTTAGAGCACATGCATGCATTGTCCTCTGGTGGTGATACCCATTCAACATAAACGTCAGAATAAGGTATTGGCATTAAAAAAAAAAAAAAAAAAAGGGTAGCTGGAGAGACGGCCCAGCGGTTAAGAGCACTGTCTGTTCTTCCAAAGGCCCTGAGTTCAATTCCCAGCAACCACATGGTGGTTCATAACCATCTACAATGGGATCTGGTGCCCTCTTCTGGTGTGTAGCCATACATGCAGGCAGAATATTATATGAATAATAACTAAATACATCTTTAGATGAAGAAGAGGAATAACAACAACAACAATAATAATAATAATAATAATAATAATAATAATAATAATAATAATAATAATAATAATGAGTTGCTCAGGGAAAGGGAGGAACAGGAAAGAGGAGCCCGTCTAAAAAAGAAAAAAAGAAAGGGTGTATTTTACTGGACACTGTGGGGGCATGCTCCTCGGCCCAGTACTCAGGAAGTGGATGCAGAAAGATCAGGGAATTCCAGGCTAGCCTGGGCTACACGAGACTCTCAAAACACAAACCAGCAAACAAAATGTGTGTGTGCCTCTGTGTGTGTGCACATGTGTGTCATTTTTAAAGACACCAAAGCAGGTGAGATCAACAGCTTTTTGTTTTAATTCATTTATTTTTAATAAAGTTTATTATTGACTAATTGGGAATAATGAAAAATAAAATTAAGAATACAGTTCTTCAAAACCCGTATTCTGTAGGGCATTTCCACTCAGATGCGAGGTGGTTAAATTGATCTTGCGCTAAGGATGTGCTGATCTGGTTGCCAGGGCAACAGAGCCAGTGGGGCTGAAAGAGGACCAACCTGTGTGCTCTCAGCTCCCACACAGCTCAGTCATAGCCTGCTGCAAAAAAACAACCCCGCAATCATTTGCTTATCTGGGGGCGCCAGGGAACATTGTGATGTATTCTCTAAGGCTCTGACTCAGAAAATTCCAGTTTTTTTCCTTTTCATTTTCCTTTAACTTAGAGAGGATTTTAAAAACATTACATATTTATTTATTTATTATCTGTCTATCTATCCGTTGTGTGTGTGTTCTTCTTGTGCACAGGACTGTACCACAGTTGTGTGTGGAGGTTAGAGGACAATAGTTCTCTTTGTTCACCACGTGGGTCCTGGGGATGGAACTCAAATTGTCGGGCTATTCGGCAGGAACTGGGCCAAATTACCCAGCCCTGATTTTATTTTTATTGTTTTGGAGACAGGTTCCCATATAGCCCAGGCTAGCCCCAGGAGTAGCTGAGGATGACCTTGAACTTCTGATCCTCCTGGCATTACTTCTCAGTTACAGGTGTGCACTCTGCTATCTGAACTACCCTTTCAGTCTTCTTTTCTTTTGAGACAGGGTTTCTCTGTGTAGCCCTGGCTGTCTTGGAACTCACTCTGTAGACCAGGCTGGCCTCAAACTCAGAGACCCACCTGCCTAAGTAATGGAACGAGAGCCACCACTGCCTAGTGCTAGTTTTTTGTTTGTTTGTCTTGTTTTTTTAAGATTTATTTTATTTTATTTTATTTTGCGTGGGAATGTTTTACCTGCATGTATGTGGGCGTACCACAGGTGTACTTGGAGCCCACAGAAGTCAGAAGAAAGCATCCAGTTTCCTAAAACTGGAGGTACAAATGGTTGTGAGACACCATGTGGGTGCCGGAAACCAAAGCTGGGTCCTCTGCGCAAGCAACAAGTGCTCTTAATCCCTGAGCCACCTCTGCAGCCGTTCCTCTGTCTCAGCGCAGCCATACTTGTTTGTCTGGGTTTTGTTTGTTTGATAGATATACTATCCACCCATCTATCTATCTATCTATCTATCTATCTATCTATCTATCTATCTATCTATCTATCTATCCATATCTATCCATCCATCCATCCATCCATCCATCCATCCATCCATCCATCCATCTATCTATCTATCTATCTATCTATCTATCTATCTATCTATCTATCTATTCACTCTGTGGCATAAAAAATGATGAAGGCTCTTCAACAGATTTTATTGCTTAAAGGGCATCTTCTTTTGTTTCTAACAATTTAACAATTTGGCAATTTCACAGGTGGACCACTTACCACCCCTCATACCCCCACCCCCAGGACCCCGTGAAGCCCTGACTATCCTGGACTGGATTCATAGACCAGGCTAACCTCATCCTCACACAGATTCACCTGCCTCTGCCTCTGGAGCGCTGAGATTGAAGGGGTGCCCCAAGCTCACTGACCATCTTTTATCCCCCTTCTCATTCCTACAGAACCCACTCCTTTCCAGTTAGTCCCCTTCTGTTTGTTCTCTCTCTCTCCTCCCCTCCCCCCACACTCGTGTGTGTGTGTGTGTGTGTGTGTGTGTGTGTGTGTGTGTGTGTGTGTGCGCGCGTGCGCGTGCGTGTGCTTGCACAGGTCTTGAGTGCATAGCCACAGCTGCTATGGTTAGTGAGTGCATGGGCATAGTCAGAAGACAGCATTTCTGGCACTCCTCTTCATTCTCAGCTTCTATAGTTTCCACCCCGCTTTGTGTGCCTTTCCTGGGCCTGCCTGGGAGGGTACAATTTCTTGTAAGGCTTCACAAATCTCATTCATGTGTCACTCCATAGTCCACCTACCTACGCTTTCCTTGTCAGCTGCAATATCAAATACCACGCAGGCTCTGGAAAATTCCACTGAACACTGGGAAGAGATCGGCAGTGAAAAGGGCAGCTAGTGTTTTTGTTTTAGAATTCTTACTCCACCATCACTTTGGCATGGTGCGCTCTCGCTCTGTCTCTGTCTCTGTCTCTGTCTCTGTCTCTCTCTCTCTCTCTCTCTCTCCTCCCTCCTCTCTTCCCTGCCCCACTGTGCAACTGTGTGTGTGTGTGTGTGTGTGTGTGTGTGTGTGTAAGTTTGTGTCAGGTATCTTCCTCAAATCACTCTCCACTTTAGTTAAAAAACAAAATATTTTAAGAAAATCACTACATGTATATGTGCACATATATTTGTGAGTGTGCCACGCCATGAATGAAGAAGAGGTTAGAGCACAGCTTGCAAGAGTTGGTTCTCTCCTTTTATAAGGTAGCTTCAGGTTTTGAACACAGGTCTTCAAGCTTGGCAGCAAGCCTCACTACCCACTGAACCAACTCACTGGCCCTCTACCTGGCTTCTTGATGCGAGGTCTTTCTTTGAGGCTGGTGTTCACTGCCTCAGCCAGGTTGGCTGGCCCAGGGTGCTGCAGGGAACCTTGTGTTTCTGCTTCCTTGGCACTGATTACAAGCGTGCACAGCCCAGCCAGCAGCCTCCCTCCTTTTTACAGTCCGATTCACAGCTCAGGCTGGACTGGCGCTTGGTATGTAGTGAAAGCTGTCCTCGAATCCCTGATCCTCCATCCGCTGCTGTGACAGGGTGGCAGGTGCTAGCATGCCAGGCCTCTGGCCTCAGATGCCGCTTCTTTTTTTCCCCTCAAACACAGGAATTAGAAAAGAATCTCATAAAACATTTTACATGCTTTTTCTTCCTTCCGTCTCCATGGTAACCTCGGGGGCTGCAGCATGGCCAGCCACAGGTTCTTCCTAAATCCAAAGAGGCTGTGACTCCAGAGGAAGTGTTCAGGGAAGGGCTGGAAAACACACTTGTGGGGCTCTGGGTGCTCCGGGCTGGTCCCCACTCAATCTTTTGCTTAGAGAAGCAAGGTTCTAGTCTATCCTTATCCAACGGTCTGAGGTGTCTGCACCCGAGCGAGCCTCTGCTTCTTCAGGACCAGACCTACCTTCTGGGAGTTTGGGTCCCTAATTCTCTACCCAAACAAGAAAAACAAAAAAGCAAACCAAACCCCAGGCTTGCAGGTGCGCATCTGTATTCCAAGCATGCCCACTATGCCTACGGAAGGAGATTGGATCAGGAGCTCAAAGATAGCCTGGGCTACAAACCCCAATCAGAGCAATAGAATGTGAACTTGCAAAGGCTTTGTCCGGGTATAGCTTTGCATCCTTGCGATCCTAGTTCTGGGGAGGCAGAGGCAGGAGGATTCCAGGCCAGTCAGAACAATGTAATAAGGCTTAGTGTGGCCACCAGCCCCCCAAACCCCCAGATTTCAAACTAGCGTATACAGGTTAACAGATGTTTATTACCATGTGAACAATGTGTTGTACACTTTATATTTTTATTAAAAGTTTATTACATGTATTTATTTAATCATTTATTTCTTCACTTTGTCTTGTACGTGTTTGGGGTTCATGTGTACCCTTGCATGTGAGTGGGGGTCAGAAGACAGCGTCCATGACGATGGTTTCCAGTTCTCTCCTCCTCTGTAGGTCTGGGGATGGGACTCAGGTTGGCTGGCTTGTTGACAAATGCCTTAACTTGCTATGGCAGCCTGAAGGCTCATTTCGTTTTAACTACAGAGTTTAAGTTTTATTTACTACTATTGTTAGTGTGTCTCCATGAGTTTTCGTGGGTGGCTACCATGTGTATGTGTGGTTAGAGGAAAGTGAAACAACAGAAAGTTACCCAGGAATTGAACCTGGGTCCTCAGGTGTGGCACAGCAGGCTCCTTAGCCTGCTGAGCCATCTCACTTGCCCTCGATCGTATACAGTTCATTATATGGGATTCATTTCCATGCCAGCTTTACCTACAGCTAGCTGTCCACAGCAGAGGTAAAAAGGCACCCGGTTTAGGCTTCTCATCTTGTCCTGTGGATCCAGATCACTCCAGTGCCTCCGTGTCCACAGCACACATCCCTGATGATTATCTCACCATGAATGCCTGGAAGCCATCTGTGGCTGCCGAACCCTTGTCTGATCCAAAGAGACTCATTATGAGCAGCAAAACGAACAATGGCTTCCATTGCTCTGTGCAAAGACAGTGCACACAGCCAGGTGTTGTGGCTGGCTTTATATAATCCCAGCCATAGTTGGCTGAGACAGGATTGTTGAAAGTTCAAACGCAGCCTGCACTCCAGAGGGAAAGCCTGTCTCAAAACAAACGGACAAACCCCAAACTAGGGACAGGAAGGTTGCTTAACAGGTAAAAGTGTTTGCCACCAAGCCTGAAGACTAGAGCTGAATCCTCCGTTTCCACATGGTGGAAGGAGAGAACGGACCAAGTTGTCTTCTGAACTCTATACATGTGCCATGGTACATGGGCATGCATATGCACACATGCACACATACAAACATGCATGTGTACATGCTCACACACAGGAGCACTTGAGTGCACACACTCACACATTCACTCATGCACACACATGCACATGAACACACAAACATGCGCACATATGCATGGATACACACGTGCACACAGCACACTCACACGTGCACACACACACACACACACAGAGTGAAAGAAATGTAAAAAAAAGTTTTTGGAACCCAAGCCTATCTGGAGATAATGTGAATTTGGGGGTAGATAAAATCTATTCAGAAAATTCACTTCTGCTTTTTATTAATTAATGGTGGCTACTGTAAAATGTCATGTCACGCAGGCATTTTTCATTTGAGGCTAGTATGGTGTTTCGTGTCTGAGGGACATCCAATTTAGGATCAAGAAGACGAAGAGCAGGTAAGCGGTTTGCGCAGTGCCTGGTTGCCATGGGAACTGTGCCATCAACCTTTTTTTCCCTACTGACAAAGCAAATAACAAAGCCGGAGATGGTGGGAACCCAAGGTGGTTTTGTTCTGTTCAGTTTCTTCATTATTTAACAAACGCTTATGTAATGTCGAGCCTCAGTAAACAGTAGCACAGCCAGTGTTCAAGGAGAGGCAGCTGTAAGCCGGCTTCTCTCCCCTCACTTTCCAGGGTTAGGGTCTCCAGGACAACCAGGTTCCTTAGGAAAAGGAGCCATGGCTGTCACTATTTCACAGAGAAGCAAACAGGTTAGGGAAAGTTCTAGAAGATTCTCAAAGTTGCGGCTGGGAAAGCAGTAAGGATAGAGTATAAATCCAGCAGACAGTCTGTTCAACCCCATCGATGGAGCGCAGTCAGCTCAAGGGCCTTCAAAGCAATGGAGATGATGGTGGGTGAGAGCTGACCTCCTAAGAGTTGTCCTCTGACTTCCTACATATGCTATGCACAGGCGTGCTCCACCCACATACATTGTATACACACACACACATACACACACACACACACAGATTATAAATAAAAAATTAAAAATAAAGACTTTGGAAGACCTCTATACAGTGGTTCACACCTATGACCTCAGCATTCTGAGGCAGGAGGATTGCCAGGAGTTTGAGGCTACCCTGGGCTACGTAGTAATATCCTGTTTCAAAAACCAAACCCCAAAAGGATGCAGGTGTGCTAGCACGCAATCTTAATCCCAACATTCAGGAGGCAGAGGGCCAGAGGGGCAGAGGGGCAGAGGGGCAGAGGGGCGGAGGGAGAGAGGGGCAGAGGCAGAGAGGGAGAGAGGGAGAGAGGGGCAGAGGGGCAGAGGGGCAGAGGGGCAGAGGGGCAGAGGGGCAGAGGGGCAGAGGGGCAGAGGGGCAGAGGGGCAGAGGCAGAGAGGGAGAGAGGCAGAGAGGCAGAGGCAGATAGATTTCTATGAGTGGCTAACCTGGGCTACACAAGTTCCAGGCTAACCTGGGCTACAAAGTGAGCTCCTATTTCAAAAACAGAATATAAGAACAACCATGAGTGAAGCTGGTCTCCCTCCGTGAGTCTAGTACCCACTTGCTGGGTCCCGTATACCCAAATGATACCCCTCAGCTCATAAAGGACAGCTGACCTGGATTGAGACCCCCTATACCTTAAAACATAGAGCCCGTGTGAGGTCACACCTCCAAAGGACAGTTTAATTTGGGCTTTATTAATCAGAGGTCCATCTGTCCCATGGTAATGAGGATGTAGTTGGTAGAGTGCTTGCGCAGCATGCACGCAACCCTGGCCTCGAGTGCCAGAAACACATTAATAAAACAACGCAGGCTAGACATCACTCAGGCCTGTAATCGCAGTACTTGTGAGGAGGGTGGAAGCAGGAGACTCAGAAGTTCAAGGTCATCCTTGCTACATGGCAAGTTCAAGGCTAGCCTGGTCTACAGGAGACCTTGCCTCAAAAAACAAAACCAAAATAAATGGCCCTGGTGGAAGTCTCTCTTCTTTCAAAGGCGGTCTCTATTCTTTGAAGCGAGACTGATCTCTTTCAGTGGTTTCCACAGTGACTTTGTCCTTCTTGGCTCACCAGTCCCTAAGCCCTCCTTCCCACCTGGCCCTTTAAGAGCAGCTGCTGCGACCGTACCCGGGCAGACCCCAGCTGCTGCCTGCAGTGTTACTATGGAGACAGGGACTAGCAGGAGGGGGCGGGGAGGCGACTGAGTCCGCGCAGGCGCAGACTGAGGCTGCCGTTCCGCAGCGGCCCCGCTGAGCGTCTAGACCTGGCTACGCGCTTCGCTCCAGACTCCGCGGGAGCACCGGCGAGCCGCTGCTCCCACCCACCCCACGCCCACCAGGTGCATTGATTGCCGTCCTCCTGTACCCCACCAGCCGCGTCCAGTCATCTGGGTTGTCAGGGACAAAGGGAGGAACAACCCGGGCCAGCCCGGAGAACGTACACGTAAGCCCCCTGCAGACCCTCGGATTGCCCCGGGGGAAGATCGTTGCGTCGTCCCTCTAGATAGCAGGTAGCTAAAACCCAGAGCCCCAAACCCGAGTCTGGACTCTAACCCTGCGGGTGGCCTTTCCAGAGTGGGATTGACCTAGCCTTTCTCGGGCTCCCTCCCGCCCAAGATTAGCCTCTGCCAAGCAGCGCCATGACTATGAACCTTCTGCAAGATTGGTGTAAGGAGCTGGAAGTGGAGGTGCACAGGGCCCTCCTGATCACGGGCATCCCCGAGCGCCTGCAGCAGGCGGACATCGAAGCTACCCTGAGGCCGAACTTGCAGCCCCTGGGCAACTACAGACTTCGAACTGTGAGAGCCGTGACCAAGGAGAAGGCTCAGGCCGCCCTTGTAGAATTTGGGGCCGACTTCGATCACTCTGCCATACCTATCCACATTAGGGGAGAGAATGGGATCTGGAAAATCCTGAGTAAGGACCGCGGGCAAGATGCGCGGGTCCTTAGGCAGATGAGGCGCCTGTTGCTGGATGAAAGGCCCATGGATGACTTCAGAGAAATTGCCATCCCTCTGGTATTGGAGGCCCAGGCCCAGGCCAAGGGATTAGGGAAGGAGGCCAAGAAGGCTGGCTCCTCTGAAGGGGCAGCTAGGAGCGGCCGTCGTCGGGGCCGTCGGGGAGGTAAGCGCCGAACCAGAAGCCACAAGTTGACGGCTCAGAAGGGCCAGAAGAGGAGCCGGGGAGGACGCCGAGCCAGGAGTGAGTCGGAAGACTCTTCTGATGACAGCCTGGGTATCGTCATAGAGGAGATCTACGCAGAGGACCTGAGCGTAGATGAAGACCAGAGAGCCCTGTATGCCACACTCCAAGCAGCCGCCAAAGAGCTCACCAAGAAGTGGGCCTTTCGGGGTGACCAGGACGAAGGAGAGGGCCCCCGAGAGTTTTTGGCACTTGTCACTGTCACCGACAAAGCTAAGAAGGAAGAGATAGAGAAAGACCTTCCTGGGACAGAATCTATTTGCTTAAACATCAAAGACGAAAAGAGCGGGGTCCCTGATTTAGTCGCGCTACTGGCTGTGAGAGATACCCCCGCAGTGGAGGTAGAAACAGAAGTGGAGGATGATGATGATGAAGATGACGATGATGACGATGAAGACGAAGATGAAGACGAAGATGATGACGAAGATGACGATGACGATGATTCCGACAGCGAGTCTCTGGAAAATGGAGAGCAAGGGAAGGAAGCAATGGATAGCCCCGAGTTTGTGGCTATCGTGGCTTATACAGACCCCGCCGACCCCTCTGCCAGAGAAGAAATGCTGAAAATCGCTTCTGTGATTGAGACCCTCGGTTGGGGCGATAAAAAAGACAAAAAAGATGTCCTTCCTCAAGTCCTGTCCGTCATGGCCAAGGACACCTCTGGGCCCAGGGTGAAGGTAGAAGAGGCAGGTCGCCAGGTGGACGCCATGGTTCTGAGGAAGGCAGAGGAAGATGGGAATCTTCTGGAATGCATTTCCACCTTGGCTGAAGCAGAGAACTGCCCTAAAGGAAAGAAATCTGGGCTAGGTCTCCTCAGAGGCTGGACCGCTGAGGGCCACCAGGGTGGCCTCTTGGAGCTGGTGGCACTCCTGGCTGCTCAAGATATGGTGGAAGCTGTGAGAGAGGAAGAAGCCAGCAGGTGGGGCGGTGGTGGAAGTGGTGGCCGGAAGTGTGATCACAGCCAAGGTGGTTTATCCGAGGTCCTGGCTTTCCTGGCCTCCCAGGAGAATCTCGAATCCAACGAGGAATCGGAGGAAGATTCAGACACAGAGTCAGAGGGAGATTCCGAGGACACTGACAGCGAAGAGTCAGAACCTGGTGACAGCGTGTCCAAGAAGCCGCGCGCCAAGAGAGCGCGCACCGGCTCCAAAGGCTCGGCACCGGCCGGCGCCACCGCGGTCTCCACCGGGTCCCGGGCACGCAAAACCCGCAGGGGTGGCCGCGGTCGTGGCCGCGGTGTTACCCCAGAGAAGAAAGCGGGGAGCGGGGCTTCAACCGAGGACCATGCGGGGAACAACAAAAAGAAGAAGAAGGGATCCGCAGGCGCCGGGGCCCGTGTCAGGGCTGGTGAGGCCAAGGGACAGCCAGCTGCTGTTCCCAAGTCTACCCGCGGAAAGAAAGCACGCAGGGGCCCAAGGCGGGCGCCCAAATGCCGTTAGTGCCGCAGATGTCACTACGAGCCCTGTCTCTTGTGTGTGGACTTCCCCCTTCCCGTTTCCTCCTATTCTCTCTTCTCCCTGCAGCTTCCCTCTCGCTTAACCGCGTGCATTTGCTTTGTGCTCCGCTGTGTCCCTGGCTGGCTATGGCCGGTGCCCAGCTTTCCCTCTCAGTTCCATGAACAGATGGCATGAGCGATCATTATGGCTGCAGCCTAGATACAAGGAAAAGAGACAAGGCACTCGGATGCAGTGGCCGGTGAGTGCGGAGGAGAAATGGACCTGAAGACACCGAGGGGCTCTGCTCTACCTCCGGAGCCCTCTCCCCCCGCCCCGCGTGAGTGTGCGTGAGTGTCTGACACTCCTGCCGGCCCATTCTTTCAGGCACCTGTTTCTGGCCGAGCCGTTGGGATCTACTGGGAGCCACCTCTGGCCCTGACGGGGCATTAGGGAGAAGCAAGAGTGATGGGCACAATGCGTATTAGGGGAGTTTGGAAGGGTTAAGGGCCGTGTGTGTGTGTGTGTGTGTGTGTGTGTGTGTGTGTGTGTGTGTGTGTGTGTGTGTGTGTGTGTGTGTGTGTGTGGTGTGCGTGTGTGTGTGTGTGCGCGTTTTTATGTGTGTGTATTTTGAGGGGAAGGTATTCCATAAATGAATGTCTGAGAGGGCTGGGAGCTGGAGGAGGAATAAAAATGGAAGGAGAGGAGGGGAATGTGTGTGGGGGGGACTGGGGAGGAGGGAGAATAGGGGAACCAGGAGGAGGAAGAAGGAAGGCGTTTGCATTAGCCCATCCTCCTGAGGCTTTGCAGTTGGGAACGAGGGGGAAGCTAAGCCTCCCCCCACCAGCCCGTGTCCACAGGTTGAACTGGTAATACGCTACCAATATGTTCTGATTTGGAAAACTTACATGAAATCCAGATTTCCAGCTTTCTGGGCAAGCCCTGCCCCTCCGACTGTGGTGCCCCAGCTGTCAGTGGCCACTCCTCAGCTGTTTGCCCTTGTAACTCTTGACTTAATGTAACAATGGAGTCCCTTGTTCACTCCCCCCCACTCCAACTGTGTGCAGTAAAGACCCCAGATCCCCTTAAAGGGTCAAGTGTCCCTATTGTAGGAAGCAGTTGCTGTGCCCCACCCTGGCATCATTAGTCCCCCAGTAAAGCCTGTCTGATGCTGGCCACTCTCCAGCCCTCAGCTGTCCCTGAAAACAGCCGCTTTAGCTGTGTGTTTTCCTGTAGTGCTACGCGCCAGAAGCCCTGGCCGCCTGGTTCTGTGTTTCGATGTGTAGATAATGCTTTGCCCTGCACAGCACTTTGCACCCTCTTGTTCGTGTGTGTGTGTGTGTGTGTGTGTGTGTGTTTTCAACTCTCTATCCCCAGGAAGTGACCAGTTCGTGGTACCTGGACCTTTTAGGATGTAACAGAAGTTCTGACCAGCCTCACACCCAGACCGAACTGTCCAGCTCCTCAGTGGGGACATACAGAGACTGCAGGGGGCGTGGGTACCTCTTTGTACTCAGAGGCGGCCCCACTCCTTGCTTCCCAGGACCAGGGATGATGATGGGACAGATGGAGAAGCAGGCCAGGGGAGCCTTCGGCTGGAGAGGAAACCCCACTTCATGGTGGCTGATGGACTTGGGGTGTGATGGCTGGGGAGGGCCCCACATGTCACTTCCCGTTGCATAGTTACAGGTACCTGTCCTCGAGTGCTGTGTGACCCGGGATCCTCAAATGAAGCAATGAAGCATCTTAGTTGTTGATTTTTCTCTGTGGTCTGGACAATGGTGTGAGTGCGTACCAGATTGAAGGGCATGCCCTGCTGTCATGGCTGACCCATGTCCCTGGCTCCTGCTCCTGGGACCCTATGTGGAGTCTGTACTGCCCTTCCACACTCCAATTCAACCCTGTGCACTGCCACATTTATGGAGACCTACAGCCCCCTGCACCCTGCTATAGCTCCTATTTGACCTCACAGTCCCTTTTCCCAAGCCTCACTGCAGAACAAAATCCTGCACTCTGGCTTGGGTTTTTAGCCTATTCAGCATCTCACTGCCAAGAATGCCAACATGGTGGTCCAGGGGGGTTGTCTTAGCAGCCACATCTGACACCTGGTAGTGTCACTTCTCTCTCCATACCCTGGAATATCTTGCTATGTCAACACAACTGCAAGCCGAACATCTTACAGTGATCTGGACCCTCTTGGTCCAACAGTGTCACCACTGGCCACCTAGAGGTGATTCGATTTACATAGAAAGGGAATAAAATAAAGCTAAACATTGCTATTGTTTTTGAAGTTGGGTCTGCACACAGTCATGTGCTTCTCGTGGCCAGTGGTGACCACGTTGCTCACGGTAGGTACAGGACATCTCCGTGGCCACTGGACGTTTTCTCTGTCACTGAGTTCCACACATGAGCTCCCTTCCAATCTCTGCCTCATTTCCCATAACCCCTTGTGTGTCTTCAGTTCTCCAGGTCCTAGGAAATGCTGCATGCTCCTACCCCAGGGCCTTTGCACAGGCTGCTTCTGCTGCCTAGGATGTCCTTCCCCAGGAGTCTTCAGATACCACATTCCCAAGGAGGCCCCCCTCATGACACTTCCCAGAGTCAGAGCCCTGACTGCCCCTTGGCAGATTTGTGTGTCAACCACACACAGTGGGCTCTTTCATAGATGCCACAAGAGGATGGGTACGTTGCTCAAAGATGAAATAGGGCTCCCTTACTGGGTTGGGGGAGATACTTCTGAAAAGCCTATAGCCTGGAACCTAGGTCACTAGAGTCTGGAGACCCCAAACTCAGTGATTTTACTGAAGACCACACAGGGCTTTGGCTTTTTTTTTTTTTTTTTTTTTTTTTGGCTGCAGCCTTCGGGATTTGAGCAGCCTTCTCAACCCCAGTGCCCCATTCAAGCTCAACATCCTTGGCAAAGAACTTTGCAACTAGGGCTTTTGGGGTCATACCTGGCCCCAGAAAGAGGGATGAATGGGGTGGAGGGAAAGCGGAGCCTCTTAGATCCAAGCAGTGGGAGTAGGGCATATCCTGTGCCCCCAGTGCGTGTCGCTGTGTGCCCGAGAAGCAGCGTCCTACCGATTGGCTGACGTTTGTTAAGTGGTTGCAATGGATAACTCTTTTGGATTGGATAAATCAGACCCCAGATCTATGGCGAAGAACATTCCAGAACCATACGATCTCTGAACGGACGGAGTTAAGGGTCGAAAAAAGAAGAGCAGAAGGACCTGTGAAATGGAGACTCTAAGGTCCGCGGGGGTGGAGGGGAGGTAGAGGCAAGGAAGGTTTCAAGACCAGCAGCCCTTGCAGGAGGAGCAGGGCAACCTGCGGGGAGCCCTAAATGGCGGAGGTGGGTGGGGTACGGTTGCCCTCTGGCGGCAGAAAAGGTAACTACAGTACAGGCTGCGCAATGCGGATTCCTTCAGGACCGATCATTCGGAGCGTTCCTGGAAGGGGCCACAGGTGAGGAATTCTGATAAGGACAAGATCTATGTATTAGATATCCAGGACTGCTGGCTGGAAAAGGCCCCCAAGGCAGAAGCGTGAGGACGGCTGAGGCAACAGAGGCCTGAGGCAGGTACATGCCCCAGGGAAGTTACACGGCAAGGCGAGAGATTGACCAGAGACCGTCAGCATGTAACTGCCGGTCCCTTCTGTGCAAGGATCAGAGCTGGACCCTGGGGAATCAGTGTTACCGAGAGACTTATTTAGCATCATGTATGTGGTAGCGCACATCTTCACTCAGGGAGTGAAGGCTGGAGGATCAGTTCAAGGCTAGCCTCCTCTACATAGGGAATTCCAGGTCAGCCTGGGATACAGGAGACCCTGTATCAAAACCAAGCAAGACCCAGTTCTCGATGGGCCTAGGGCGTGGAGGAGCTTGGGGCAAATATGATGTCCTGAGTTCTATTCCAGCTCATGTGGTGGAGAAAGGGAGCTGACTCCCACAGCTGACCTCTGATCTACATACATGACAAGAGCATGTCCAAACACACACACACGCACACACGCACACACGCAGGCACACACGCCCCCCCCCAACACACACCCTGTCCGGATCCCATAGAGGATCCTTAGTGCAGGCTCCTCCCCTTCCACAGGGTACTTCTAGCCTAAGCAGAAGGATTTCACAAGAGCTGCAGAGACCCCATTGTACCACCAGGGGGTGCACAGAGATGGTCGGCTCAACCACACGCTCACTACCGATTCCCCTGCAATTGCCATCGAAGCCCAGAGTAAAGGCCTAAGCCTGGCTGCTTCATTAGCTCCTGGAATTTGTGAGAAACGCACATTCTTGGGCCCACTTGCATCTATCGAGCCATTGAGGAGATGGGCTTCCTAAATCTGTTGCCAAAAACTACCCAGCCACTCTGGGGTCCGAGTCTCTCCGTTCTTAGGGATCTGCTGCTTGGCTCCAGGTTACCCAGGGAGCCTTTTCGTTTATAGATTAATTAATTAATTAATTAATTAATTAATTAATTAATTTTTATTTATTTTGCAGTTTTTGTGGTTTTATTTAAACATAAAACAGGCACACAAGCCATCTATTTATTTTCTTCGCTGTGTAGCCTGGCGTTGGATTGGCGACTCTGATGGCCAGCTGTGCTGCTCTCTCTACGATGGCTTTTCGGTTCGTAGAGGACACACTCAGCCCAGTAAGATTTGTTGCACACCAGCAGCACTTCCAGAAATTTCTGGAAGCCACTAGGCAGTATGTGCTTGTGTTTCTGTTGCTCCCGTTAACTAATGTTGGACATCAGGATCTGGCCCTTGAATCTTCTCCCCGCCCTGCTGTCGATGCGTTTCTGCCAGTATCGCTTAATTTTCACAGGTCTGAATGGTGCCTGAGGAACTTCTTGGTCCTCTCTGGGCTTCCCCAGTGGCGGGAGAGCAGCCATGATGGTGCAATACAGATGATAGCCACCTCACAGACAGTGCTGAGGAAGAAGCAAGATTTATTACTTCTGAGACAGACTCTTTATGTAGCTCTGGCTGTGTAGCTCAGTCTGTCCTCAAACTCACAGAGATCCCCCTGTGTCAATCTCGGAGTTCTGGGATTAATGGCATGTACCATCATGTCCTCTAGGAGCTGTACAAATACCAGGCTGGGCACTAAAGGAGCTTCCTGTGGGCGGAAGGCGCTGCTCTGCCCTGGCTACTTGTTCAGGAAAGGAACTTTGTTGAGGTAACTCCTCCGAAAGCAAGAAGGAAACGGAGAACGCAGGAGGTCTCTACAGTTTTGTGGTGACAGCTCTCTCTGTGTGTTTTGTGTACTTTTTATCTTTGGTGACAGTGAGAAGCAACAGAGTTGGTACAGATAGAGGCTGAAGTGGAGTCTGGCTTCTGGGGTTTTCTCCCTGGACACCCGTTTCCTTCAGAACTAAAAGTGTAGCGGCACCAGTCAGAAACAGTTTGGGACTGGGCCTGCAGGAACCACCGGTACCTCCCTAGATGATAAAAATAACGAACACATCTGACTCTTAGTTTATTCTGTATCGCTGTGACAAAATACCAGAGAAACACTTTATGGGAGAAATGCTTTATATTGGCTTATAGGTTCGGAGAAATCTCAGTCCATCAATGGTGGGGAAAGTATAGCAGCTTGGAGAAGTGGCCGAGCCTGTCGCCATGGTGACAAACCAATCCTCAGAGGTACCACTGCTAGAAAATGGTGGGTGGGAGGATCAGTAGGACCTACGGCCAGCCAGGCTCTGCCTCCTAAAGGCTGCAGAGTCTTTAGATAAAGCCCTCAGCCCATTGTGGTAGTGAAGTAACCTGATGCTGAAGAGGCAGAGGCAGGAGAGTCATGAGTTCAAGGCCCGCCTCATCTACATCTACAGGGCTTGGGAGAAAGCTCAGTTGGTGCTGGCTACACAAGCATGGGGTCCTGAGTTTGAATCCCCAGTATCCAGAGGAGAAGTTGGGTGTGGTTGGCATGTGCTTGTACTCCCAGCACTGGGGACATAGAGTCAGGAGTGAACTCCTGGTTAGCGTACAGGGCTGTGAGCAATGTTGTTTGTACACCTGTGTGCCGGGTGTGATGCCGTGGAGGCCAGAGGTCTGCATCTGCTGTTTTCCTCCACTCTCTTTTGTGAGATCAGTTCCCTCGCTGAACCTGTATCAGCTGGAATGGCCGTGCAGTGAGTCTCCAGAAACTACTTTTCTCTGTTCCTCCATTCCTAATGAGTTATCTTCTTAACTCTGGCTCATATTTCAAAATAATAATAACAATAATGTATAATATAATTATATAATAATTTTAGTATAATATTATTTCATTATTACTTCATTATTATTAGTGGTGCTGCAAATAGAATACAGAACTCTTTTTTAAAAAAAGATTTATTGGGGGTTGGGGATTTAGCTCAGTGGTAGAGCGCTTGTCTAGCAAGCACAAGGCCCTGGGTTCGGTCCCCAGCTCCGAAAAAAAGAAAAAAGAAAAAAAAAAGATTTATTTATTTATTTTATGTATATTAAGTAGCTGTCTTTAGACACACCAAAAGAGGGCATCAGAACCCACTAGAAATGGTTGTGAACTATCATGTGGTTGCTAGGAATTGAACTCAGGACCTTTAGAAGAGCAGCTAGTGCTCTTAACCACTGAGCCACACCTCCAGCCCCTCACTGGGGGATTCTAGGCAGGGGCTCTACAGGTGTCATTACAGATAGTTGTGAACCACTATATGGTTGCTGGGATTTGAACTCAGGACCTCTAGAAGAGCACTGAGCCATCTATCTCTCCAGCCCCAGGAGTCTCTTAAGAATGTGTTTTTACGGGCTGGAGAGATGGCTCAGTGGTTAGAGCACCGACTGCTATTCCTGTGGTGCCTCACAGCCATCTGTAATGGGATCCGATGCCCTCTTCTGGTGTGGCTGAAGACAGCGACAGTGCACTCACATATATAATATAAATAAATTAAATAAAAAAAAACCAGGGTTGGGGATTTAGCTCAGTGGTAGAGCGCTTGCCTAGCAAGCGCAAGGCCCTGGGTTCAGTCCCCAGCTCTGAAAAAAAAGAAAAAGGAAAAAAAAAAAAAAAAAACAAACCAGACATGAAGTTGGGAAGGAAATGAGTTCAGAGGTGCCAGGGAGAGTTGGGGGAAGTAGTGGGGGGCAGAGAAGGTCAAAAGACATTGTATACATGTATGAAAATTCCAAGTAGCAGATAAAATTATTATTGCTGTTGTCCTTTTGGGGCAGGGACTCTGTGTGTAGCCCTGGCTATCCGGGAACTTGCTGTGTAGACCAGGCTGGCCTCGAACTCACAGAGCTTCACCTGCCTCTGCCTCTTGGGTGCTGGGATGAAAGGCGTGTGATGCAGCGCCATGCCCAGTCATTGTTGTGTTGTGTGTGCTTGTGTGTAAATGTGTATGCATGCCTTCATGTACATGATCAGATCGTGATGGGATCAGAGGACAGAGGACAGTTTTTAAGAGTATTTTCTCCTTTGGCTATGTGTGTCCTAGGAATAAAGCTTGAGTCATAAGGCTTGGTGACAAGTGCCCTTACCGCTGAGCCACCTCACTGGTCCCAGAGGAGCCTCATGTGCTCTCTTTCTAGTCCACACCCCTCCTGCCCCAGGCATGTTCTTCCTTTGTAGCACATGCTAGGATTCACTATAGCCCAGTCTAGCCTCACACCCGTGGCAGTCCTCCTGCCTCAGTCCCCAGAGGAGTGAGTTTATTTGTTTTCGATAGAGGCACATGCGTATTGCCAGACTATTACTCTCTCAACACAGTGGGGACAACTATTTTTAAATTATTAAATTATATGCAGGCAATGCTGGTGGTGAGCTGTGCTGGTTTGTCAAGCCAACTAGACACAAGCGTGAGCCATCTGAGAGGAGCGAGCCCCGATTAAGAAAATGACTCTGGGGGGCTGGAGACATGGCTCAGCGGTTAAGAGCACTGACTGCTCTTCCAGAGGTCCTGAGTTCAATTCCCAGCAACCACATGGTGGCTCACAACCATCTGTAATGAGATCTGATGCCCTCTTCTGGTGTGTCTGAAGACAGCTACAGTGTACTCATATAGATAAAAATAATAAAAAGAAAAGAAAAGAAAATGACTCTGTAAGATCGGGCTGTACACAAGGCTGTAGGGCATCTTCGTAGTGACTGTTGATGGGGAAGGGGGAGCCCCTTGGGAGTTGTGCTATCCCTGGGCTGGTGTCCTGTGTTCTGTGAGGAAGCTATGATAGTCAGCAGTGCTCCTCCGTGGTCAGCCCCTGCTCTGTTTGAGTTCCTGTCCTGACTTCCTCTGATGATGAACAGTGATGTGGAAATGTGCGCTAGGTAAACCTGTTCCTCCCCAGCTTGTTTTGCTTGTGGTGTTTTCCCTGTAGAAACAGTGGCCCTAACTAAGACCCTGCCTGATTTTCTTCTTTGGCTATTTTTTTTCCCTAAGAAAAATGACTTAAGCAAGAAAAAATGGCCAGGGCTCCGGGGTTTGTGGCTTCGGCCCCCAGCTGGAATGCGGCCTCAGAGCGAGCCAGCTGCTGCGATTACTCCTCGGCAGCTCAGGCTGCAGTTGGGGCTGTAACATGAGCCTCACCACACAGAACACGTCTCCCTCTTGCCCCATAATCCTAAGATTATGAGAAGAAATCAGAATGGCCAGGATAAGGTTGCCAAGGTGATGCCGCGGAACCGTTGAACTCCTCCTCCCCTCCCCTCCCCTCTCGTTCCTTTCCCTTCCCCTCCTCTCCTCTTCTTCTCTCTTTTCTCCTCCCTTTTCTCCTCCCTTCCCTTCTCTTCCCTTTCTTTCTCCCCCCTCCTCTCTTTCTTTTTTAGTTTTTTTTCTTTTTCTTTTTTCTTTTTTTCGGAGCTGGGGACCGAACCCAGGGGAACCCAGGGCCTTGCGCTTGCTAGGCAAGCGCTCTACCACTGAGCTAAATCCCCAACCCCTCTTTTTTAGTTTTTTGAGACAGGGTTTCCTGCGTAGCCCTGGCTGCCCTGGAACTCACTCTGTAGCCCAGGCTGGACTCAGACTTGAAGGGATCCACCTGCCTCTGCCTTCTGAGTGCTGGAATAAAATACAAGCTTGGGCCACCACTGCCCAGCTTAAGAATGGGTCTTAAGTCTTAAACTTTTTCTATTAGTAATCACCTTTCCCCCCCCACGACATTTTTATACTACCCCTGATATAAAGAAGAATAAAATATGTATACAGACCAAATATCTTCTGTTAATGAATCATGTAATGCATTTAAACGTTCTTTGATAAGCACCTACCGTTTTCATTACTAAATAAAAGGCAAAGGTGTATGCCAGTGGGATGATTGCTCTCTCTCATCTTTTTTTTTTTTTTTAAACATTTATTTATTTATTATGTATACATCATACAGCTTTCTGCCTGCATGTATGCAACTACAGGCCAGAAGAGGGCACCAGGTCTGATTATAGGTGGTTGTGAGCCACCATGTGGTTGCTGGGATTTGAACTCAGGACCTCTGGGAGAGCAGACAGTGCTCTTAACCTCTGAGCCATCTCTCCAGCCTCCTGCTCTCTCTCATCTTAACTTGAAGAATCACATCTCGGTTGAATAGTTCATCTGCAGGATACAAAGAATCGTCCACAGTTTTCAAAGTTAATTTATATTTTGACTTTATAACCATCATGCCAAGGATGATTCCTGCAGAAATATGCAGCACAAAATAACAGGACCAGGCTGGTGGGATGGCTCAGGAGAAGAAAGTGCTTGCTGTGTAGCCCCAATGACCTGAGTATGATTCCTGGCTCCCAATGTGGCAGAGGAGAACAGATTCCTGTGAGTTGTTCTCTGACCTCCATCTGTGTGCCAGGGAACCCGCGGCTGACCCCATACACAGACAAGTACACAAAATAAACAAATAAATGAACAATTGTAACAAAAAAACAATTGTGGGGCTGGAGAAATGGCTCAGCGATTCAGAGAACTGATTGCTCTTCCAGAGGACCTGAATTCAATTCCCAGCACCCACATGGTGGCTCAAAACCATGTGGAGTGGGCTTCAATGCCCTCTTCTGGTGTGTCTGAAGACAGCAACAGTATATATATAATTATATATATAATATATACTATATATATTGTATATACAATAATCTTTAAAAAAAAACCAAAACCCCCAAACCCAAAGTTGTTCTATGACCTTCACACACGCACTGTGATGTACATACACTTGCCTTACACAGACATACATTATGTGCATGCATGGGCACGCAGACACACACACACACACACACACACACACACACACAATAATAATGAAAATTTAAAAACAGAATAAGTATGCTATGGTCATTTGGAAATTCTGTTCCAATGTCAGGAAAATTCATCTGTTATGAAACTCAAGTCATCAACTCAAATAACCTAGAAGATTTGTTCTTTTCATTTCCTTTTTTATTCATATGCATCTGTGTGTGTCTGAGCATGTGAGGCAGGTGCCCATGGAGGCAGAGGGCATTGGATCCCCTAGAAGTGGAGTTACAGGCAGTCGTGGGTGCTGGGAACCACACTCAGGCCCTCTGCGAGAGCAGCACATGCTCTTAACTGCTGAACTCCCTCTGCGAGAGCAGCACATGCTCTTAACTGCTGAACTCCCTCTGCGAGAGCAGCGCATGCTCTTAACTGCTGAACTCCCTCTGTGAGAGCAGCACATGCTCTTAACTGCTGAACTCCCTCTCTAGTCTCAGAGTAACTAAAAATACTTTGTCTAGTCTATGTGATGGGTGTACTGTCTGCATGTATGCATGCACACTGCATGTATGCAACGGCTTGGGAAGGCACAAGAGTGCGTGGGTTCCCTTAGAACTAGAATTGCAGATGGTTGTGAGCCACCATGTGGTTGCTGGGAATTGAACTCGGGACCTCTGGAAGAGAAACCAGTGCTCTGAATGGCTGGGCCATCTTACCAGCTCCCTACATTTTTTTTAAAAAGAAAAATTGTTATTTATTATTATTGTGTTTGTGAGCTTGGACAACCATGTGTCTTGCAGGGTACTTGTGTGACAGTCCAGTGAGCAAACCCAGGACACCAGGTGTGCTTCTTAACCTCCATTTTTAATTTGACACAAACTAGAGCCACTTGGGAAAAGAGAATCTTAATTGAGGAGTTGCCTAGATCAGACTGGCCAGTGGGAGTGTCTGTAGGGGCATTGTGGGAGGGCCTAGACCATTGTGGGCGGTGCCATTCGCTGATAGGTGTGGTGGCGTGCAGGTCTTTAATCCCAGCTGGAGGCTGAGGCAGGCGGACTTGTTGAGCTCATGGCCAGCCTGATCTACACAGGACTGCGTAGTTTCAGAGAGCAAGCCCCAAAGCAGGGTTCTTCCACGGTCCTTGCCTCTGGTTTCTTGCTTGTTCCTGTGCTGGACCCCTATGGTGGGCTGTGACCTGAAGTGTAAAATGAAATAAACTTTTTCCTCCCCAAGATGCTCTTGGTTAGAATGTTTTGTAGCAGCTGCAGAAAGCAGCTGAGGACACTAAGTTTGAGAGGAATCAAGTTGAATGGAAGAGATTTGAGCGCATGAACGAAAGAAAATGACCATCGGGGTTGGGGATTTAGCTTTAGTGGTAGAGCGCTGCCCAGCAAGCGCAAGGCCCTAGGTTTGGTCCTCAGCTCCGGAAAAAAAAAAAAAAAAAAAAAAAAAAAATGACCATCAACCACGTCAGACTCTGAGGTGGGTTGGTTAGCGCGGTATCTGGGAAAGAGAATCTAGGAGGAACCTATACACTGTTATTTTGATTAGTTTTCTTATGATTATGATTTGAGAAATGCCCTTATTAGATTAGCCTGTAGGCAAGCCTGTGGGATGTCTTTTTTGATTGATGATTGATGTGGGAGGGCTTAGTCCACTTTGGGAGATGCCAAGCTGGGCAGATAGCTATGGGGCAAACTGAGCAAGCCAGTAAGCAGCGTTCCTCCAGGGCCTCGGCTTGAATGCCTACTCTAGGTTCCAGACTTGACTTTCCTCAGTGAGGGATTACAGCTGCAGACTGAAATAAACCCCTTTCTCCTCAAGTTGCTTTTTGGTTATGATGCTTATCACAGTCATAGGAAGCAAACTAAGGCACTGCTAAGCCTTCTCAGGAGTTGGTGTTTCTGGAAATTTGATGAGTTCTCAACAACCACAAAAAACCCAGTAGGGTAAAAGAGAAACCCTACGGCTAGCAGATACGGCGGCACATGCTCGCCATCCCGGCTCTTACGTGCTGATGCAGGAGGACTTTGAATTTGAAGCCAGCCTGTTCTACACAGTTGGAACTTGTCTCGCCAAAGAAATGGAGCCGGGCGTGCTGACTCACACCTGCAATGGCGCTGGGGAGGCGGAGGCAGGAGAATCAGGAGCTCAAGGCTACCTTTGGCTAAGAAGCGAATACGAGGCCAGCCTGAGTAAGATGTCAGTTCCCTCTCCAAGCAAAAACTAAAACCAAACAAACCCAAACCCAAAGGCTAAACAGAGAGAAAGAATATAGAAAAATAACCCTAAACGCAAAGCAGAGAATGATGGGAACGATGGAGTTGCAGAGATGTGTTGTCTTGGAAACCGCTCTGCAGTATTGTCATAGGAACCAGAGGGCCATGTGTTGTCATGGAAACCACTCCTATTAGGGATGCTTCAGAACTATTTTTAAACCCTCTGGCAATCAGTGTAGGATCTCAGTGTGAGATCCGGCAGGCAACTGATCCCACTAAGGACATGTGTATAATATATAAGCACACACATATAAAGTTTGTATGTATATATTTTCTACATGAAAAATATTTTTTTAATTGAGATAGTTTCCCAAAGCATAGGCTGACCTCAAATTTGAAATACATCCAAGGACAACCCACCTGCCAAGGGTTTACAGGTGTGCACCATCATGCTGACTTTTTTTTTTAGACTTATTCATTTATTATATATAAGTACACTGTAGCTGTCTTCAGACACACCAGAAGAGGGCATCAGATCCCATTACAGATGGTTGTGAGCCACCATGTGGTTGCTGGGATTTGAACTCAGGACCTCTGGAAGAGCAGTCAGTGCTCCTAACCACTGAGCCATCTCTCCAGCCCCCAATGTATCATTTTTGTTTCTGTGTTTGGTAGTGTCATTTGCTTACCCTGTGTGCTTGTGCTGGCCAGAGGTCAATGTGGGAATCTTCTCCAATTGTTCTCCACTTTATTTAGAGACCGGGTTTCACTATGTAGCGAAGGTTGACCTAGAATTTGCTATGTAGACCAGGCTGGCCTCAAACTCAGAGATCTTCCTGTCTCTGCCTTCTGAGTGCTGGGATTAAAGTCATGTGCCACAACTGCCCAGCTCACCATGAATTTTTTTTTCTATTACCATGAGTATTTCTTATTTACATTTCGAATGTTATTCCCTTTCCTGGTTTCCAGGCCAACATCCCCTAACCCCTCTCCCTCCCCTTCCTTATGGGTGTTCCCTCCCCACCCTCCCCCATTGTCCGACTCCCCCAGCTGTCTAGTTCACTGGGGGTTCAGTCTTAGCAGGACCCAGGGCTTCCCCTTCCACTGGTGCTCTTACTAGGATATTCATTGCTACCTATGAGGTCAGAGTCCAGGGTCAGTCCATGTATAGTCTTTAGGTAGTGGCTTAGTCCCTGGAAGCTCTGGTTGCTTGGCATTGTTGTACATATGGGGTCTCGAGCCCCTTCAAGCTCTTCCAGTCCTTTCTCTGATTCCTTCAATGGGGGTCCCGTTCTCAGTTCAGTGGTTTGCTGCTGGCATTCGCCTCTGTATTTGCTGTATTCTGGCTGTGTCTCTCAGGATCACCATGAATTTTTGAGGCAGTGTCTCACACTGGTCTGGATCCTGCTGTTTCGGGCAGATTGGCTGATCGGGGGTTCCTGTCTCTGTCTCCAGCGCTGGGATTAAAGGCCCATGATGCCACACCTCACTTCTTTCTCTCTTTTTTTTTTTTTTTTCCCGGAGCTGGGGACCGAACCCAGGGCCTTGCGCTTGCTAGGCAAGCGCTCTACCACTGAGCTAAATCCCAACCCCAAACATTCTTAGTCTACTGGAGAAATCTCAGTTTCTGGGCCACAGAATTACCTTCTTTGTAGTTATTTGTGATATGGTTGGTTAAATTCAGACATAACCCTAGTCACAGGAAATTTCGTCTTAGGCACCTCAACTTTAGTGAATGTCGTGAGGTAAATCGTTTTCTTTCTTTCTTCTTGTTTGCTTCTGATTTCTTCAGCAGTGCTGAGATTGACTCCAGGGGCTCCAAAGTGTTTTGCCACTGAAGTACCCGGAGGTTTAAACGTACTTATTTATTTATTTACACGAGTGGGTATTCTACACGTATATATCTGTGCACCACATATATACAGGGCCTGCAGAAGCCGGAAGAGGGCACTGGGTTCCCAGAGCTGTAATTATAGTTGTGAGCTGCCATGTGGGTGTTGGGAACCAAACCTGGGTACTCTGGAATTCTCCAGTGCTAACTGCTGAGTTATCTTTCCAGCCCTGATTACTTTGTACTTTATCACAACAACAACAACAATAACAACAACAACAACAGCAGCAAATTATAAAAGTTGCCAAACATGGAGGCACAAGCCTTTAATTCTAGCAGCCAGGAAGTAGATACAGGTAGGTTTCTGTGAGTTCCAGGCCAACATAGTCTACACAGAAAGTTCCAGACCATCCAGGGCTGCACAGTAGGACCCTGCCGAGGGGTTGAGGGATACATACATACATACATACATATATATGTAAATAAATAAGTATATATTTGTATATATGTGTGTGTATACTTTTTAAAAAAGATATATTTATTTATTATATATAAGTCTTCAGACACACCAGAAGAGAGCATCAGATCCCATGACAGATGGCTGTGAGCCACCATGTGGTTGCTGGGATTTGGACTCAGGACCTCTGGAAAAGCAGTCCGTGCTTTTAACCACTGAGCCATCTCCCCAGCCCGTGTTTATATAAATTTAAAGAGACAAAAGTAGTTGGTGGTGGAGAAATGGCTCTGGAGGGATGCAGAATGTGGACTTTTTGCCCAGTGGACACCTGATCGGTCACAGCGGTCCCCCATCTTTTCTGTCTTCCACATTAAGCCTGATTGCAGAGCTCACAGCAGGCCAGGGTGATGCTTAGCAACCAGTAGACTGTTGCCATGGAGACCGCCGGGGATGCAGATCTGAGGCCCTTGTGCAGGAAGCAAGTGCGCATGAGCCATCTTCAACTAGCTAGCTCCGTGCAGCTTAGGGGATCAAAGCTGTGTGACCCGTGCTGGCTGGAGTAGGCGTCCTTGCTCTTCGGGGCCAGAGCCTGCGCTTGGGAAGCAACTGTGCTCCAGGCTCCTGTCCTTGGCCTGGATGAACCGTCAGAAGTGGGGGAGGCCAGAACATCCCTGTGAACCTGTGGAGCGCCAGGCTCCAGGAACCGGCGAGGGCTGATTGCACCATATTTGGGACACGTGAGCACCAGGGGCTCAGGCTGGGAAGGAAGATCCTGGGTGGGGGTGGGGAGGGTGGGCAAGGCGTCTTGTAAGGCCAAAGCAGTGGAGGAATCAGGGGAGACCCTAGGTGCCTGTCCATCTTCCAGGGAATCTGACCTCACTGTCCTGTCACCTTGCAGGATTCATATTTGGGGACCGCCTTACCTCCACCATCTCCCTCATAGACTCTGTTTCACACATAGGTAAAGCAGGAAGATGTCGGAGCCCATGGCCATGAACCTGCTGGAGGATTGGTGCCGGGGCATGGGAATGGACATCCACAGGTCCCTGCTGGTCACTGGTATCCCTGAGCACTGTGGCCACGCAGAAATCGAGGAGACCTTGAATGGGGTCCTCTTGCCACTGGGCACATACCGTATACTCAACAAAATGTTTTTGAGGCAAGAGAATGTGAAGGCTGCTCTAGTTGAGGTTAGCGAGGGTGTGAATCTAAGCTCCATACCCCGGGAGTTCCCAGGGAGGGGCGGTGTCTGGAGAGTGGTCTGCAGGGACCCCACCCAGGATGATGAGTTTTTAAAAAATCTGAACGAATTCCTGGATGCTGAAGGACGCACTTGGGAGGATGTGGTGCGCCTCTTGCGGCTTAACCCCAACCCACCACTCCCGAATTCAAACCAGCCTCCACCAAACTGGGCAGAAGCCTTGGGGTTGCTCATGGGCGCGGTAGTACAGGTCATCTTCTACATGGATGCTGCGATCCGTAATCGGGAGGAAGAAGCGAGGGCTGAGGAGGCTGCTGAGGCTGAGTTGATGGAGGCTTGGGCTTCCACTGCGAGGAGGAGAGTAAAGAAGGAACCCGGGCTGGGCGTAGAAGTGGGCTCGACTTTCAAGATGGAGGACCGAAACTATTGGAAGAACACAGAGGACCATGGTGACCCTCCGAAGCCTCTAGTTCGCAGGGCTGGAGGTAAGATTCGCTCCAGGAGAAGGAAACAGAAAAAAAATCCTAAGCAAGAACCAATATGCTGGAGAAAACCCCAAGGCAGCAATTATAACAAGGCTAATTTGGAAGCTGGTGAAGCTACGGCTACCCAAAGCTCAGAGGTCCCAGAGTCTGCGAAGAACAACAAAAACCCCTTTGTGAAGCAGGAGGAGACAGTTTGGAAGAAGAAAAGAGTCTGGAGGGATCCCAACGATTTTCCTCGGAGTGCGCTGCCCACAGCTGACAGCCCCGGGAATCTAGAGGATTCAGATCAAGATGGTGGACCTGAGAACCCCCCAAAGAAGAAAGCCATGACCTGGGCCTCAAACAGGATCCATACCCCCATGAGGAAGAAGAAGAAGATGAGCTTGGGTGCTCTCTCCTATGTCCTGGTTGATTCTGAAGCCACCAAGAACAAGACGGTGATTCCAAAGAAAGGGCCTGGTTCTACAAGATCGGTGTCAGTTCCTCAGGGGACCCAACCTGATGATGCACCTGCTTCAACATCCAGGGCTCAGAAGACCAAGCCAGGAGGCTTCCCTCGAGTCTCCAAAGGTGAATGTGTACAGAGATGGCTTGGTTAGTTAAAGTGGAGGTTCAATGGGGATGCAGAGGGGTCCACAAGTATGGTAGGGTCAACAGGGTAACCAGAATGACTTCAGGGTACTGGGGGTTGTAAAAAGACACCCTCCTAGGTGAGGGTTGGTGAGTGAACTCCTGGGCCTCCTTCCTAGAACCTTTGCTAGGCATCATTGGGGTCACTGCAGATCCTTGACCATCTGACCTATTTCCCTCCATAATAATGTAACAGTTTTGGCACAGGACAACTTGGTACATGCTTGTAATCCCAGCACTTGGGAGGCGAAGCAGAGGGTTGAGAGTTTGAGGTTAGCTGGGCTACATAAAAATTTACGATTTGAGATTCTGTTGTCTGTTAGGGTATAGGGCCCTAAGGCTAATGTTTCTAGTGCCTGGCTGTGGTCCTGGACTCAGGAGGTTTTCAGGCAGTAACTATCTAATTATGGTTCTCCCTGTTTCTTTTGGTGTGTTCTGATCTGTCCCTAGATTTCAGGAAGCTATGATTTGAGGAACCCTGTTGCCAAGGAGGTGGAAGAGCTTCAAGGAAGAAGTAACAAGTTGGAAGCGGACTTTTTCTCTGTGGTTGACTGAACTGCGACTGTGGACCATTGGGGGCCCCGTATGCACGTGTGGGTCTGACCCACACTGGCAACAATGTAAGGCCTTAGGTGGGGGATACTGTTCTGGAGAGACTCTTTCTGTGTCTTTTCCTGAGTTGGAGCTACTTTTCATCTCTGTACACCCTCAAAGGTGGACAAAGTAATTAGTAGCCTTGGGAAATTCTAGAATGTTCTTTCCCACAAGGCGGCTCCTGGTATTGCGTACCCACACTTAGCCTTTGTTCTCCTCTATCCCCTGCTTTTTGCTCTGGAGGCACAGCCTACCCGCACAGCCTGATGTCCAGGAGGGCAGGCAGACATTTTCTCTTACACTACATGTTTGGTAAGTTGGACCTTGCTCTTTGAAGCTCAATGTGTGCGTTCTTCATTGTTTGCCTTCCAGCAGCCTAAATGGAAATTGAGGTCCCGAGAGTTAGTTCTGGAAAAAAACAGAACATCTGCCTGTCCTTGAATCCTTCAGTTTTCATTGTCTTTAAAGAAAGCTAGGGGCAGGAAAGATGGTTCAGTGAATAATAGGTCTTGTGGTACAAGCATAAGGACCTGAGTTCTAATCCCTAGGACTCATGTAAAAGTCTGACAGTACTGGTAACACCAGCATCAGGTAGGGCAGACAAGTAGACCCTAAGAGCTTACTGGCCAGACAGCCTATCTGAAATAGTGAGTTTCTGGGCTGGGGAATCACCTAGTGAGGGGCTGGGGGCGTGGCTCAGTGGTAGAGCCCCTGCCTAGAACCCCCCAGTGAGGGACTGGGGGCGTGGCTCAGTGGTAGAGCCTCTGCCTAGCATATGCAAGGCCCTGGGTTCCATCTTAAGAATCAATAAAAAACAAAATGGAATAAAAATGGCACTTTAGTTCCCAAATGAGCTGACTTCTGCCCTCTGAATTTAGTGCCATTAAATCTGACCATGCTGCCCTGTCTCATTCTATGTGCCTGTGAAAGAGAGAGGATGGTGTCCCCTCACCTGTGGTTTCATGTTTAAAAGCAAGAAAGAGAGGCTTCAGATATGGCTCAGTGGGAAAAGGGGCTTGCCATTAAGCCCGAGTCCCTGGGTTCAATCCCCAGTACCCACATTGTGGAAAGAAAGAGGTAATTCCTGAATGTTTCACTCTGACCTCCACATTTATTCCGTGGCACGAGCATGGCCCCATAAATAAATATAATTAAAAAATTATGTGTGAAAGAAGCAAGAGTGTTGATGTGTGGCTGTTATCCCAGCATGTGGAGCCTGAGGCCGGAGAATTGCTCTGAATTCAAGGCCAACTTGGGCTACAGAATAAGATCCTATCTCAAAATAAATAAGTAAATAAAAACATTTTTTAAAGTGTAGAGAAACAATAACTCAGCTAACTGTGTTGTAATCCAAATGACTGCCACATTCCCTTGGGTGTATAGGATGACTGTCACTAGTTATCAGCACTGTGCTTTGCATATAATTGTACTTCTGTGTGTGTGTGTGTGTGTGTGTGTGTGTGTGTGTTCATCTGTGCATTTGTGCATGGGTGTGTATGGGGGGCAGAGGATTACCTTGGGTGTCACTCCTCGGCCACCATCCACCTTTTTATGGGACGGGGGTCTCTCACTGGCTAATAGGCTAGGCTGGGCCAGGAACCCCCCCGGGGTTCTCCTGTCTGCCTCCCCAGCACTGGGGCTATAAGCCCACGCCGCCACGTTCTTTTTCTTTTTGCACAGGTTCTGAGGATCAAACTCAAATCCTCATTCTTGCAATGTGTTTTTGTAACTGGGCTGTCTCTGCTGCCCCCTAATTAAGTTTCTTGTAAATGTGAACTTCGAGGAGAAAGGAGGAGGTGGAAGGGATTTGAACCCCTGCACGTCCTGTAACAATATCCTAAGTGAGTGTGCGTCTGTGTGTCTCCATCTCCTGTTCAGCTGTGAAAGACATCAGGGTCACTTGCTAATCTGGGCTAACCTGGTACACCACGGGATTTCTGGCCTGGATCTGCAGCCCTCCTGAGATTTCATGACCGACCCTCTCTCTGTCCCTGCACTTCAGTTTTCTTGATCCAAAAACTGTCTGTGAATCAGTCAACCACCAGGCACATTTCTTGTGGTAATTCTTGAGGCTGAATTACATCTTTGTGGACGCAGCACATTGATACACCGATGGATGAATGCAAATGCGTGAGCGTAGAGTAAAGCTGTGTAAATGAAGTCTCTGTGTGGTCTGTCTTATTTGCGGAGGGTGTGCGAGGAGAACAGAGCTCAGAGGGAGATTTCTCTGCTGAGCTGTAAGAGGCGTGACCGTTGTGAATTTCCCAGCAGAGAAGCCATTTGGTCTTGGTTGTGGCCGGTCATCAAAACCCCCAATGACCTTACAGTTTCTACAGTAGGTAATAAGTGATGCTGAATGGTATGAGGGTACCAGGTTGTTGTTGTTGTTGCTGTTGTTGTTGCTGTTGTTGTTGTTGACTTATGTTTTGGTATGAGGGACTGAACCTAGGGCTTCTCACAAACTAGGTAATCACTCCACTGCTAAGCCACGCCCCCAGCCCCTCACTGGGGGATTCTAGGCAGGGGCTCTACCACTGAGGTACATAACCAGCCCTCTTTTTATGTTTTATTTTCAAGCTAGAGTTCAGCTCTGAGTGTAGCTCTGGCTGGCTTTGAACTTGTGGCCTTCCTGCTTCAATTTCCCAAGCAGGTGGAAGTATAGGCCTGTACCATCAGATCTGGTTGATGCCAGTTTATTAAAAAAAGTGTCTAGAGAGTTGAGAGCTCTTTCTTCCCTCACCCCTCTTGGCAGAGGCAGAGGTTTTTTAAAAATCTTATTGTAAGTGCCCCATGTGCCTGCTGTGTGCGGGTACCCATGCCTATGCACTGTATGGTGGTCTGGGGACAGTTTTCTCTTTCCTCCTTTACATGGCTTCCAGGGAGCTAAAACAGGCTGCCTGGCTTCTGAGGCAAGCACCTTTAACTTCACCTTTAACTTGCCGAGCCATTTTACCTGCCCTAACAGAAGCTTTTCTTGGAGGGGAGGTGTGCGTGTGTGTGTGTGTGTGTGTGTGTGTGTGTGTGTGCAAAACATCCCACATCTACCCCATTTATGAACGGCTGGAGCACACGAAGGGGCCGGTTCTGCAGATCCAAAGCTGCAGGATCTCCACGATGAGGGCAACAACAGGAGATCCGAGAGGAGTCCCCAGTGAGGATGCAGAACTGACACTGAAGCAGAAGCCAGAGGCCCTGTAGCAGATCAATGACTCATTGCAATGAACATTTGCAAGTAAACAAGTGTGGACAAAAGGGTGTACTGTGTGACACACTGTGACACACTACAGCTTCTTGTAGTAGATTGGCATAACGCTGCTTGTAATCTAATGCTAACCCTGGTTCCTCAAGATCTGGTTGCCCCAGAGAGGAGAGACCCAAGTGACACTATGTGACCTTGTCCCCAAGTTATTTCTGATTGGTAAATAAAGATGGCTGACAGCTAATAGCTGGGCAGGAGAGACATAGATGGGGTTTAGGATTCCAAGGCTGGAGGTCTGAGGAAGAGGAGGAAGAGGAAGAGGAGGAGGAGGAAGGAGGAGGAGGAGGGAGAAGAGGAGGAGGAAGAGGAGGAGGAAGACACACACACACACACACACGCTCTTGCACACACTCGAGCGCGCGAACACACACACACACACACACAGAGAGAGAGAGAGAGAGAGAGAGAGAGAGAGAGAGAAGATTCTAATGGCATAGAGGGTAGGTTTCTGCCCAGCTCCTGGCTGTTTAAGGCGTATTGTAAATATAAAGGTGGTGTCTGTCGTTTATTCAAGAACTAAGTGGACAAAGGTGGGGTAGAAACCTCAGTTTGGGATTAAAAAACTTCAACAACAGCTTCCACAATGAGATTTTTTGGTGGGGATTGAAGGGCAAATGGCAGGTAGGAAAGAAGGGGGAGGCCAGTGGGATTGAAGTGCATAATGTGAAATTCACAAAGAATCAATACAAAGTTAAATAAAAAATGTATCTGTAATTCAGTTCCCATTGGCTGGAACTTAAAAAAAAAACTTAATATAAGAATAAATGAAATTAATTTTCTCCTAAAAAAAAAAAAAACCAAGGAACTCCAACACTTTGAGATGCAGATACATAAAACAGGTAATCCCCTGCCTCAAGCCATCTCCCACAACCTGCCCCCACAGCCCATCTTCCACAGCCTGCCTCCCACAGTTTCTAGAATAGGAATCTTGGTGGCAAGGCAGACATGGCTGTGACTCAGTTTGTTGGCTGGTCTGCCCGGGTTCACTGTGCTAATTATGAGTGGGCCTGAACAAACATTTCATCCATTCTGGCCGAGAGAGGACTCGGGCTGACTGACTGGGGGCTTCTCCCTCATTGTGCGAAGGAACGAAGGAACATGAGCAGCTGCTGGTATTAACAATGCAAAACTGGAGCCTGGCGGTGACGCACACGCCTTTAATCCCAGCACTGGGGAGGCAGAGGCACGCAGATCTCTGTGAGTTTGAGGCCAGCCTGGTCTACAGAGTGAGTTCATGACACCAGGGCTAAACAGAGACACCAAATCAAAACAAACCAAATAAAAATATTCAATATTGGACTGGAGAGATGGCTCAGTGGTTAAGAGCACTGACTGCTCTTCCAGAGGTCCTGAGTTCAAATCCAGCAACCGCATGGTGGCTCACAACCATCTGTAATGAGATCTGATGCCCTCTTCTGGTGTGTCTGAAGACAGCTACAATGTACTCATATATAATAAATAATCTTAAAAAAAAAAACACAAAAAAACCAAACCAGAACAAAAAATCAATACAAACAAATAAATACACAAAAAACGAAAAGCAAAACTAATTCAAAGCTGAACTGAAAGGCTCAGTAAGTAAAAGCACTTGCAGCCAAGTCTGAGGATATGGGTTCAATTCCCGGACCCACAGGGTAGAAGACTTGGCTTCTACTAAGTTGTTGACCTCTGTGTGGGAGTGTGTGTACTAGTTTTTGTACACATGTAAATAGTAAATAAAAACACCTGAAGCTATAACAACATTCTATTACTGTGCTTTTAAGCCCTTGGGCTTTGTTTAGTGGGTGAATTTGCTATGATCACAGGATAAATTTAGCAATCTTAATACTCAAGTTAGTAAAGAAAATTGTGAAGCAGACAAAGAAAGGATAGGTCTTAAAAATTGTTGACAGATTTTTTTTTAAAGATTTATTTATTATATATAAGCACATTGTAGCTGTCTTCAGACACACCAGAAGAGGGCATCGGATCCCATTACAGATGATTGTGAGCCACCATGTGGTTGCTGGGATTTGAACTCAGGACCTTTGGTAGAGCAGTTAGTGCTCCTAACCACTGAGCCATCTCTCCAGCCCTTGTTGACAGATTTTTAAACACTGAAATAAGAGCTCATGTAGCTCAGGCTAACCTTGAACATGCAGTGTAGCATGTTCAACCAGATAACTGTGTACCAGATAACTATCAACTTCCAATCCTTCTGACTCCCCACTTCCGAGTGCTAGGATTAAAGCTGTATACATGGTGTGCCACACTGCATGTGGAGGCCAGAGGACAGCTTGTGGGAGTCAGTTCTCTCCTCCCACTACATGGGTTCTGGGGATTAAACTCAAGATTTTCAGGCATGAAGGCAAAAATCTCCTTGTGACAGTTTCTGCAGAGATAGAAATGTTCGTCTCTGAGGGTAGCTCCTTGAGATTCAGGAAGGAACCAGTTTAAGAGTTTCAGGAAGTCCCTGAAACTGACCAGATACGTTAGGCCCCTCCCTTTCAAGGTTATATAAGCAGTAAGGACTTCTTGAGAGACACCTTCTCACCTGCCCAACTGCCTGGAGGAGACTCTCTCCAACCCGCTTGAGCTACCTGCAGGTTGTGCAGTGTGCTCCACATTCTGGCTTTGGTGAGCTGTCACCCACCCATGGTCGTAGGCTTTGGTGATGCAGCTGACTGAGTCACTTCTGCTCTTGAAAGTAACTTCCCACCCATATTTCCTATAAATAATTCCAATAAAACCATTGGTTCACGAAGTTGGACGTTAGACTTTGTTGGTATCCCTACTGTTGTGAAATCTGTATCTGGGGTGAGTAGAATTTGTTCACATTTCTCCTGGAATACTGTCACACAACATAAGCAGATTCACACACTATCTTGATTACTGTTCTATTGCTGTGAAGAGGCACCATGACCAAGGCAAATTTTAGAAGAAAGCTTTTAGTTGGAGGCTTGCTTACAGTTTCAGAGTGAGTTCATCATCATCGTGGTAGGGCATTGTGGCAGCACACAGGCAGGCAGGCATGGTGCTGGAGGGAGGGAGGGAGGAGAGGAGGAGAGAGAGAGAGAGAGAGAGAGAGAGAGAGAGAAGAGAACTCTTACAAGAGCGCAGAAGGGGGAGGGGGAGGGAGAGGAAAAGAGAGAAAGCCTGACTGACAAGGGCTTTTGAAATTTCAAGTCCCACCCCCAGTGACACACCTTCTCTAACAAGGCCATACCTCCTAATTTTTCTGAAATAATCCTCTAACTGACCAGACATTATATGAGTCTATGGGAGCCATTCTTACTCAAACTACCACATTCACTGAGGCACCACACTTCAATTTTTTTTTTTTTATTATAGAATAGAGTTTATTCAGAGCATAGGGAGAGGAAGTAAGGGCCCAGTCAAGAGCACATGGAGAAAGAGGGGAGAGGAGAATGGGGAGAGAGTAGGGTCAGGAAAGCAAGAGCAAGAGAGGAGCAAGAGATCAATTTTTTATTTCAATCTTTTGCAACTCTTAAGATGTTTGACATGGAAAATTGTGTCTTTAATATTAAACTAAAACATTAAGGCTTATGTGTATATTATTTACTTATATTTCATTTAATGATTTGCTTGCATGTGTGTAGGTGGCTGAAGAGAGAGTCAGTCTCTGAGAACTGGAGTTGTGGATGGTTCTGAGCCACCATGTGGAGCTGAACAGGTGCTTGTAACTCTCTCTCTCTCTTTTTTAAAGATATATATATATATATATATATATATATATATATATATATGTATAAATTATACTGTAACTGTCTTCAGACACACCAGAAGAGGGCATCAGATCTCATTACAGATGGCTGTGAGCCACCATGTGGTTGCTGGGATTTGAACTCAGGACCCCTGGAAGTGCGGTCAGTGCTCTTAACCACTGAGCCATCTCTCCAGCCCGACTGGCATCTCTTTAACCTCTTAATGCTGAACTTCAAAAATGGCCCTGTCTCTCCCATAAAAAAAAAAAAAAAAGAAAAGAATGGCCCACATAAGGTTGCTTGAAAATACAAGGCACACACACACACACACACACACTCATTCACACCCACACACAGGAAACAGTATCATTATACAGTCCTGGCTAATTCTGGATGTGGGATCCTTCTGCCTCAGCCCCCTGAGTGCCGGGATCACCCCACACTTGTGTTCGTGTATTTCAGGTATTTCTGAGATACTAGGCAGATGCTGCCGCTGAGCTCCTTCCCCAGCCCTTCCTTCACTCTGGGATCCTGGGCAGGTGCTTCACCTCTGAGCTCTACACCCTGGTCACTGAGTGGCCCAAGCTGGTCTCAAACTTGTGAGTGTCCTCCCTCAGTTTCCAGAGGGGCTGGAATTTCATACCTGCACCACTAGGACTAGCTTGAAACTTTTTTTTTTTTTTTTTTTTTTTTTTTTTAGGTTTTTTTTTCAAGACAGGGGTTTCTCTGTGTGGCCCTGGCTATCCTAGAACTCACTCTGTAGACCAGGCTGGCCTTGAACTTACAGAGATCCACCTGCCTCTGCCTCCCCAATGCTGGGATTAAAGGTTTTGCCACCACAGCCCTGTTGTGGTTTGCCTTGCCAAGATATAATATAGATAACATGGTTAATGAACAGAATTGATGGACTGGGTGATCAGCATATTGTTGGTTTTGTAAACTGCAGAATGGTAATAATGATGCTTAGTTCACCTATGTATAGGGAAAAGGTTTTTTAACTGGACAAAAAGGGGGAAATGTTGTGGTTTGCCTTGGAGTTTTCTCTGAATTTGTTAAATAAAGGCAAGAGCGTGAGATTTGCGCAGAGGGAGAAGTTGGAAGTGAGAGGGGGATTGGATTCAGAGGTTAGGTTGAGAGAGGACAGTTGTTGACAGTTGGGCGAGTGGAACCTGAGCAGGAGGGGGGGAGGATGAGACAGTTTAAAAGAGTGAGCGGAGGAGAAGGAAGCCAGGAGGAAGAAGGAGTCAGTTACAGATACGATGGGGAACTGAGAAGAGTTAGAGGAACCAGGGGGGGAGAAGAAGCTGGAGACTTGGTAAATAAAAGGTGCAAGGGATGAGTGATTTGGGAACTGGGATTAGGACAGTGTAGGGTGGATCTGCCAAATCTAGACGCTGGATTGCTTTAACATTATCGAGTTGTATGCTCTTTTATTTACAACAACATATGGCGCCCAACTAATCCGTTAGAACTCAACTAACCTGAGATAAAAGTTTACTTCCCTCTCAACCCCAGAATAGACCTCTGATAGAGATCCAGGCAGGAGTACTAGTGGATTGGGAATTGACTGGGTCTGAAGGGTCTACGAAGAATCGAGAGGACTGCACATATTCTGAAGCAGAGGGAGAAAAAGGTACAAGGGGCTTCAGATCAGGTATTACTTTGATGTAAGAGAGATATATAAATTTTTGATACTTAAAGATGAGAAACACAATGAATATCTTTTGGGCCTTATGGAATGATATTTTGAATGGTCTGACAGTTGTGAATTTTGAGGAAGACACTTTATCATTTACCAGTATTGCAATATTCATTCTTCTGATTTACTATATCTTCTCAAGAGACAGGGCCCTAAATAGCAAATTTCTAGCCTTAGAACAGAAGATACAGGTAATTATGGAACAACATGAACAACAGAAAGAGAAAATTAAATCTTGGCAATATAGCCTAGAAGGAACACTAGAATTAAAGACACAGAAAATTATAGATCAGAATAAGAGACAGAAAGATGAAATTGAAAGTGGTAGACAGGAACTAGAAAGGATGTTAGAACAGAACATACAACAGCTCACAGATCATACTGAACAGCAGAGAGAAAGTAATGAGGTTTGGAAGCAAGACTTAGAGAATAACTTTTTTAAATTAATCAATCAAAAGATAATGGATAACAAATTATTAGAAGTATGATATAAAGAAAAATTCAAAGTGTGGAAGCAAAACCTTGAACAGAGAATTCAGGAACTCAAAAAACGGGGAAAGACAGAAAGAGAAATATGAAGCATGGGTACAGACTTTAAGAGAGGAATTTAAAATTACAACTAAAGAAAAAACTCAGGTAGAGACAGAAGATAAAATTAAGGAAAGCCAACCTAAGGTTATTAGGAAACAAACTTTAGTCTATCCAGTTAGTGTGCAACAAAGGCCTCCAAACGATGATCATCCACAGGGTTATGAAGAATTTGAATGGCAACCCATGGATGTGTTAGAATTAAGGAAATTTAAGGAAAGTGTAACTAATTTTGGAATGCATTCACCATTTGTAAAACAAATCTTAATTTCTTGGGCTATTAAAAATAGAGTAATCCCCCAAGACTGGAAAGATATGGTAAGAGCAATTCTAGAGCCTGCTGAAAATTTACAATGGATTTCATGGTGGAGAGAAGAAGTGAGGGAGATAGCAAGACAAAATAGAGCTAGGGGCAGAGAGATTTCCACAGATCAACTGCTTGGTGAAGGCCGCTTTGCTGAAGTAGAAGTGCAGGCTATATATGATGAAGAAACTCTGTCATGGTGTCGATTGTCAGCCTTAAAGGCCTGGGACAAAGTCGCAGAATCAGGGAAAAGACTTGAAACATTCACTCAAGTCATACAAGGTCCTAAAGAAACCTTCCCTGACTTTTTACAAAGGCTTACCTCAGCTGTGGAAAGGAGTGTATCAGATTCAGCGGCAAGAAAGGCGATAATTGAGTCTTTAGCCTTTGAAAATGCAAATACCAAATGCAGGGAAGTAATCAGACCACTAAAGGCAAGAAAGAATTTTCTATCACTTGGCAACAAGCCAAGGAGATTGTGAGGCAATGTCCTACTTGCTCGTTATATAATCAAACTCCATTGCCTACAGGAACTAACCCTAAGGGTACCCAAAGAAATGAAATTTGGCAAATGGATGTTCTCCATTTTACAGAGTTTGGTAAGCTGAAATACATACATCATACTATAGATACATATTCAGGATTTCAATGGGCAACTGCCTTAACGTCAGAAAAGGCCGATTCTGTAATTACACATTTGTTAGAAGTTATGGCTATAATGGGAATACCCATACAAATTAAAACGGACAATGGTCCAGCATATATCTCTAACAAGATTAAGCGCTTCTTTGACTATTATAATATAAAACATGTTACAGGTATACCACACAATCCTACAGGACAAGCGATTGTGGAGAGATCTAATCGAAGTCTAAAGGAGATGCTTAACAGGCAAAAGGGGTCAACAAAAACTCCCAGAGATAGGATACATAGTGCTTTATTAACCTTAAATTTTTTAAATGCTGATGGACAAAACAGCACAGCTGCTGAAAGACATTGGATTGTGGAAAAGACTACTGAACTAAACCAGCCTGTTTATATTAAGGATATTATGACGTCAGAATGGAAAATGGGAAATGTGTTACGCTGGGGAAGGGGTTATGACTATGTTTCTACAGGAGAAGAAAAGATGTGGGTTCCTTCCAAGCTGATAAAAATCAGAAACGACAGGGGGAGACCTCCTGAAGTCCTTGGCAACACAGAAGAAAAGGGAGACTAAGACGATCAACAAATAGGTAATGTATATATGAGGTTGTTTAGGTCTCCGTGTATGAACTGGCTGAGACTGAAATGTCTATAAACAGCCAGTGATATTTTGAGTGCAAATTTCTCATAACTTGTAATACGTATGTATTACAAAATTATGTTACGGTTTGATTATATGATTAACCTAACCTGAAAAAAGGTAGTCATTTTTTTTTTCTTGATCTTTATTTACTAAACTGTGCACCCTGCTTACTCCATGTGAATGTGCTTATAGAACTATATAATGCTTGTAAAGTTTTGTGTGCTGCAGGATGAAGGAAGAGAAAGATAGCTCTGAAATGATCCACACTCTGGGATGCTGAGATTCCGGGACCTTCCAGTCCAACTTCGTGTTTGATTCTCCCTTAATTACACTGAAGATGCTTCATTTAAAGGCCTGCTTTCAGAACTTTCCCAGAATGGCCATCTTACTTATTCAGCCCTTCAGACTGTCATAGTCAAGATGTCAGCTAAGTGATGAACTTTCTCAGCACAGAATGACTGGCAGGCAAATCCCGCTAGCTCTACTTCGACAAAGCCAATTTTTCCTAATACCCCTTGGGCCCCAGAAGGGAATTCTTCGCCCCAATCCAGCTGGAAGCAGACAAGGAAGATCGTCGTCCCAGTTCCTTATGTTGGGGTGGATGGTTCTGTTTATTTTAAGAACTGTGGATAAGTTTTCTTTTAAGGGAAACAATACAAATGTAGCTTCGGGCAGGGGAAACTAGAGAATGTAAACTCAGGGATTGCTACTTTTCCTTTCCTTTTTTGTATCCTTCTTAGATATAGTAATACATAGAAGTTAGAGAAATAGACAAACAGATAGATTGGCAAACTTACTCTTAAACAAAATTTTACAGCTATATTTTACATTGATAGAAATGTTTGTAATTGATACAAAGTTGAAGCTGTAATCTTTTCATTGGTATAGAATGCATTTTACACAAATGTGAGGTTTTCAATGGTATACTTTCTTGTTGATTTATAATTGAGATTAATATTGCTACTTTAACATGGGCATTGTGCCTCCACTATGCATCTAAGAATACAAGTCTTAGACCCAGTCCTATAACTGCTGTTATACATTATTTTTAGTTGATTAACCAGTACCAGCTAAGGGTCAGATGGCAAGGCTATGGTTCTAAGTCAGTTTAGATGGGTTTTGTAAATACTTCGATTAGAGAGGGCCAACGGTATTCTATGCTTAACAGTTCAGAAACGCCTATGTAGATAGGAAATCTTCAAGGGCATCAGAAGTCCAAAGAATAACCTGTTTATGGACATTTCTTCATCTAGATCATTTGACTAGAGACTTGTCTGCCCCTGACAGGACCCCTTAGACTCGAAGAAGAACTTGAGCATCAATGGAGTTGCTCAAATCGTGGTAACACAGCCACTGAGCAAATTGCTTCAATTCATCTACAGACAAGACACTGTCCAGAAAGGGACAAATTATGCAGAATAGTCGACTGATAATCTCTGCCGAGGCAGGGTGATCAGCCCTTCAAAATCTGCATTGCTAAGGTCTGTCAGATGATCCTGGGCCAGAAGGCTGAAGACTGATGCTCCGGCATATTAAGGAATAAGGGGACTGTCCAGGTGATCAGCAGTCTTAATAAAATTGGCTAAGCTTGGAAGCCATGTTTTGTGCTTCCTATATTTTCAGGTAATATTAATCATTCTTGGATTTCTGATGTGGTTGGAGACTAGTAGTCTCATAGACAACCCAAATGGTTTAGTATTGAGAAAGATGATAAATCTGTTAGAGTGGTTTTAGGGTGGCATAGGATCTAGAACCAGGATATAGTCAAGTATAGTTTTTAGTATAGATGACATGGTTGGTGAACAAAATTGATGGACTGGGTGATCAGCGTATTGTTGGTTTTATAAATTGCAGAATGGTAATAATAATACTTAGTTCACCTATGTATAGGGAAAAGGTTTTTTAACTGGACAAAAAAGGGGAAATGTTGTGGTTTGCCTTGCCAAGATATAATATAGATAACATGGTTAATGAACAGAATTGATGGACTGGGTGATCAGCATATTGTTGGTTTTGTAAACTGCAGAATGGTAATAATGATGCTTAGTTCACCTATGTATAGGGAAAAGGTTTTTTTTTTTTTTTTTTGGTTCTTTTTTTTTTTTTTTTTTTAGCTGGGGACCGAACCCAGGGCCTTGCGCTTCCTAGGCAAGCGCTCTACCACTGAGCTAAATCCCCAACCCAGGGAAAAGGTTTTTTAACTGGACAAAAAGGGGGAAATGTTGTGGTTTGCCTTGGAGTTTTCTCTGAATTTGTTAAATAAAGGCAAGAGCGTGAGATTTGGGCAGAGGGAGGAGTTGGGAGTGAGAGGGGGATTAGATTCAGAGGTTAGGTTGAGAGAGGACAGTTGGAGACAGTTGAGGAGTGGAACCTGAGCAGGAGGGGGTGAGGATGGACAGTTGAGGGAGTGAGGGGGAAAAGAAGGAAGCCAGGAGGAAGAAGGAGTGAGTTACAGATACGATGGGGAACTGAGAAGAGTTAGAGGAACCAGGGGGGGAGAAGAAGCTGGAGACTTGGTAAATAAAAGGTGCAAGGGATGAGTGATTTGGGAACTGGGATTAGGACAGTGTAGGGTGGATCTGCCAAATCTAGACGCTGGATTGCCTTAACATTATTGAGTTGTGTGTTCTCTTATGTAAGAGTCTCAATATAAAAAAGTGTGGCTGGGCTGAGTTTATGCCAAGATATCCAGCAAATATCTGGGGCACTGAGGTGTAGGAACCCTAGCAGGGTAAAAACACCCTGAGGGAAAACATCCACCCGGTTTTTACTTTTACCTTTTTGTATTTATTTTTTTTTTATTTATTTACAACAACACAGCCCAGCTGTCATTTGTCTTTTAAAAATCTCACCCCTGGGGTGGGGGGCAGGGGTACTAGAGAGCTACCTCAGTGGTTAAGAGCTCTGCTCTTCCAGAGGCCCTGAGTTCAATTCCCAGCAACCACATGGTGGCTCACAACCATCTGTAATGGGATCTGATGCCCTCTCCTGGTGTGTCTGAAGACAGCTGCAGTGTACTTATATAAAGTAAATAAACAAATCTTTTTTAAAAAGTCACCTGGGTCCCCAGCTCCAAAAAAAGAACCAAAAAAAAAAAAAAAGTCACCTGGGGGGCTGGAGAGATGGCTCAGCGGTTAAGAGCACTGACTGCTCTTCCAGAGGTTCTGAGTTGGAATCCCAGCAACCATATGGTGGCTCCCAACCATCTGTAATGAGATCTGATGCCCTCATAAAATAAATAAACAAATCTAAAAAAAAAAAAAAAAAGTCACCTGGGGCTGGAAAGATGACTCAACAGTTAAGAGCACTGGTTATTCTTCCAGAGGTCCTGGACTGGGTTCCCAGCCCCCACATTGTGGCTTAAAATCATCTGTAACTCTAGTTTCAGGGCATCTGACACCTTCTTCTGGTCTCCAAAGGCACTGCGTTCATGTGGTACAGGGACACACACGCAGAAAAAAATACTCATATGCATGAATAAAAATTAAAAACATCCCCATATTAATGGCACACACAAAGGGGGTGCAAGCTGCGATCAGGATGTAAAGTGAATAAATCAATTAAAACACACACACACACACACACATACACAAATGAAAAAGTCACAGGGCCCCACACCTATGTTGTATGTGAGAGCCACACCTCCCTCTTGTGCCTTGAATGGATTCTGCTGCACATCTCTCAAGAAGTCATTTCCCATCACCCACTTGGAGCATTATTTGCGTTTTAAAATTAACATTAGTTTCATTCAGTTAGGAATGGTTTTGCCTTCAAAGGTCAGTTTTGAACACTCTAGCTCGGGACCATTATCTGTTCTGGTAAAGCATGAAAAGCCAGGGACCCGCAGGGTCCACAGCTCTAATCAGGTGCGAGTGAAGCACAGTAGTAGGGAAGTGAGGGGGTGCCCTGCTGATACTATGGGAATGTTCTAGAACAATGGCAAATGTGTAACCAGCGCCAGCAATTATTGACCATTTCCATGCTCCGGGAGAGTTCGGGACGTTTCTCTTCTGCTTTTGATCTTCCGTGAGAAGCATGAGCACTTACAGAATGTTCCAGATTAAGTCTGAAGCAAAACTTCTCCTACCATTACTTTCTCAAGACTCTGTGTGGACTTTTTTTTTTTTTTTTTTTTTTTTTTTTTTTTTTTTCGGGATGGGGATCAACGCTTGCTGGGCAAGCGCTCTACCACTGAGCTAAATCCCAACCCCGACTCTGTGGGGACTTAACCGAGGCTTCTTCTGTTCCACAGGGAAGAACAGAGGGGGAGAAATCTGAAGGGACCAGAAGGGAAAGAGGCACGGGAGGGGGCTCATGAGGCCCACTCCTAGCTGAGGGGATATTGGCCCTTAATGTTTGCAGGGGAGAGGGGCTCGTTTTCTTGAGTGGTGGGGCCACTGGTAAATATTAAAGTGGGTTATGAACCGATGCTGCATTATTTAGTCTCATTCTATTAATTAGTCTCATTAACAGAAAAAATTAAGGATGAATTTAGATGGAGGCTCCAGGACAATTTATCAACGTATAAAAGAAAAACACCCTAGAGCAGGCAAGCTGGAGCTCTTACACCTGCCCTCAGCAGACAGTGGCAACATCGCCAGCATTGGAGGCTAGTCACATAGTGGCGTGTAGCCACGGGGCAGGGAGGGGGACTTGAGAAAAAGAGGAAGCAAGCCCAAAGTGCCACAGAATGAGTTTATTTGTTTGTTTATTTAGAGACAGGGTCTCACTCTGTAGGCCCGGCTTAAAATACAAAATGAACAGCAGCAAGAAAGCAAAACTGAGTACAGCCCATCAACATACAGCTTGTTAAACAAGCGGGAGCCTCATTATAGGGGATGGACTCCCCTGGGCTGGAGAGATGGTCCAGCCATGAAGAGCGCTGACTGCTTTTGCAGAGAACTTGGGTTCAATTCCAGCATCCATGCCTGCAGCTACAGTTTAACACTTCTTCTGGCAAAATACCTGTTGTGGTTTGCCCTGGAGTTATCTGTATTTTGATGCTAATTCCACTGCCCCAAGGACAGTCGCCTAGTACTCAGGACTCAGGGGATTTCACCTGAACCTTCTCCCCACTTAAATTATAAAATACAGGTAAGGGCAGGAACAGGATAGAAGGAGGCTTGTCATTGGATGAGAAGGAAGGATGGGTGGGAGAAGAGTTTGAAGGAAGAGGAGGAGACTGAAATGGAAAGGAGAGAGGAGTGAGAGGGTGAGAAGCCATGGCAGGTGACGTTAAGACAACCATACTTTTTTTATTTTTTATATTTTTACAACAACGAACACCCATACAAATAAAATGAAGTAGTTAAAATAAACTGAAACAACAACAACAATAATCATAAAAACCGGCCTGCTGGGCATAGTGGTACATGCCTTTAGTCTAGCACTGAGGAGACAGAGGAAGGAGGATCTCTATGAGTTCTAGCTCAGCCTGGTCTACCTCCTGAGCCATCTGGTCAACCCCAAACAATATACTTAAAAAAAAAAAAGTTAGGGCTCTTCTACTGGGGCCATTCACACATGTAGGTAACATTTATTCAAGTTTGCATCAGATGACATGATACTTCATGTTAAATGCCTTATCATAAGGTTAGGGAATCACAACAAAAAGAAGTTAAAAAGTAATACCAGGCAAGAGGGTTCAGTGGGTAAAGGTGTTTGTGGCCAAGATTGATGACCTGAGTTCAATTCCCAGGACCCAGCATGGTGGAAACAGAGACTGACTCCTGAAAGTTGTCCTCTGACCTCTGAATGAGTGCTTGACAACCCTTTATACACTTGCACACACAAATAAATGAATGAATGCATAAGTAAATGTAATTTTAAAAACTTAAAAGATTTATGGAACAGTGGTAGGCACATTCCCTCAATACCCAGCTCGAAAAAAAAAAAAAAAAAAAGTTAGCCAGATTTTTCTATTTTTCTGTAGTTCTCAGACATGTTTCCCAGCACATTTGAGCAAATATTTGCTCTCCCTATGAAGCGTCTGTATTTTGGAAGGTGTATCTTTGCCTGGGGAGCTGGTTACTTTGAAAAGTTCATCCACTGTGGGTACGGTGACCACCCAAAACCCTCTGGACTGTTTCCGCAAAGCACATGCCTCTTGTGCTTCATTCCTGTGAAAGTCAACCTCCAACCTGGTGGCCGCGGACAAGCTTTGGTCTCTGAATAATAGTTTAATCAAAGATGAGTGAATGAGTGGGGTCACATGACCATGGTGGCACTTGCTGGAGGCTACCTGTGACTTTCCCATCTAGGCTGAGCCTCCGGTGTGCATAGTTGCCGTAGCATTGGGCTTTTTAAAGCCCTAACTTCTTTATCATCACCACCACCATCATCATCATCATCATCATCATCTCATCATCATCATCATCGTCGTTGTCGTCGTGGTTGTTGTTGTTAGTGTGTGTGTGTGTGTTTGTGTGTGTGTGAGAGAGAGAGAGGAGAGAGAGAGAGAGAGAGAGAGAGAGAGAGAGAGAGAGAGAGAGATCAAGCATTTGTGTGCCACTGTGTGATCAGAGATCAGAGGATAAGGTATTGGTTCCCTCCTCCCACCAGTGGATCTGTGTGTTGAGATTTGCTCTGTTGATATGCACTGTAGTGCTAAATACTGGCCCCAAAGTCTGGCTGCCTCCAGGGATGAGGAAATCCTCTCTAGCCCAAATGATGCTATGTAACCTCGCCCTCCAAGTTATCCCTGATTAGTCAATAAAGATGCCGACAGCCTGTTGCTGGGCAGAAGAGAGATAGGCGGGGCTTTGGTTCCCTGGCATGGAATCTGAAGCAGAGATCAGTGGGGAGCCTGGAGGATATGGAGCCACGAGGAAGAGGTCCGGAGAGAGAGCAGGGAAGCACACCTGAAGCCCAAAGAGCCAGATCAATAATAATATGTTGGGCATACCCGGCCCCTCTAGAGGCCAGAAGAGAACATTGAATCTGCTGGGATTGGAGTTACAAATTATGGTTCAGGATTGGTCTCTCACAAACCAAGCGGACACCAATCTCAGTCAGACAGAGATAGTTTATTGAACACGTACCCTAAGACTGATCGATCAGGGACATGACTCAGACTTTCGTAGCTGAAAGCTACGACCCTGAACATTTCTCAGGACCAGTTTATAAAGGCTAAAACCGCAAAACCACGACGAGCTCATACGCAGGTGCTGGAAGTGCCGCCCAGTGGTCAGCCCTGTCTCAAGCCATTTTACACATAACAGATCATATTGACCTATAATTTGATGGGTTTAAGTGAAAGTTATAGTTGTGGGATTTCTTAAGATTAACAAACTTCATAACACAGAACGTAACATGGTATGTGGTCAGCATGACCTAGATCTAAGTCGTGTTATTTTTCTGTGAAAATGACTAGCAGGCATATCACAGCGGTAATATGAAATGGCTGGGGGGTGTGGATCAAAATGGCCCCAGCTATGCTAGGGGGCAGATCTCAGCACAGATGGTTGTGAGCGCAGCGTGGGTTCTGGGAATTGAACCCAGGTCTTTTGCTAGAGTAGCCCATGTACTCTTAACCGCACAGTCATTTCTCCAGCCTGGAGACCCTGTCTTCAATATGAAAAATGTAATTTTAAATTAAAAACTTAAATGTATTAAATGAAATAATTTAAAAATAAATAATAAAAATAGATAAATGGTAGATAAATAAATCAATAAATGGTAGATAAATAATTAAACTAAATAAATTAAATTAAATATTATAATTTAAAATTTTAAATTTCAGGGCCTTCTATAAGTTAAGTAAATTCCTCCCTTGCCCCAGCGTTCAGACAAGTGTTGACTCTCTGCTTGCTCCCACAGATCCTGAAGAACTCAGAGTGGTGTGGCTGGGAATTAAAATAAAAAACATGTATTTCTGAGAAGTACAAAATCTTCTTCTATTTACAAAGGAAACCATCCTGGTCAGGGTACTTCCAACTCTTCTAGAACAGCAAACTGTTCACGCCCATTGCACAATGTCATGCTGTTTTAGGGGTCTTACATCATCGAGGGTGAGCACACCCTTGGCAGATCCCTGGCCCATTCTTGGATGGGGAGAAACATCCACCACACGGCAGCTGCACAGGCAGGGGCTCCGGCAGAAGGGTGGGGGTGGGGCCCGGCCAGGCCCCGTGATTTATTTGATGACAGATCCCCAAGAACAAATCACATGAAAGAACTGTTTTAGGTCAGACTTGAAGAAAGAGGAGGGGAAAAAGCGAAAGGAAGATTCGCTGTGGCCGTGACATATAATGTGGTCTTGGCTTCTAACACGTTTTTATTTTTAGGTTGTGCAGTTTGGTCTTTGTTTTAAAAGAAGCTATATAAAGAGGAACACAAGAAGGGACCCATAAGCTCATTGCCAAAATAGCACATGTAGATATTTTAAAATAAGAAACATGGGGTGTTAGACATTTGAACAGTACAGAACTAAAATTGCAGGGTGCCCCCTCTGCTTGTCCCCCACCTACCCACAAATTCAAGCGACCACAATGGCCCTCATTTTCCTTCCAAAAGAGAAAGAATGTTTATGTATATACTACCATGCCTCTCTCTCTGTTCATGTGTATACAATGCATGCATATATAAGTATATGTCTGCACTTATGTGTACATATATATATAGAGAGAGTATAGATACATAAGTATAAACATGCTTGTTTTCATGTATCTGCGTGCCTATGCATGCTTGTGCATATGTGAATACTAATGGTTTACATAACATAATGAAGTATTAGGTAGAGTTCTTTTTTATATGTATGGTGGTAGGGCTAGAACTCAGGCTCGTCTGAAAGCTAGGTAAATGCTCTACCACTGAGTCACGCCCCCAGCCCCTCACTGGGGATTGTAGGCAGGGGCTCTACATTCACAGATACCGTCTTTTTCATGCTGCATCTGTGGCACTCGCAATACTGCCTAGAGCATAGCAGGTGTGTAATGTTTATTGGCTTGCACATATGATTTATCTCCATTTTGAAAGTGACTACAGCTTATGTTTATCAAGTACCCACTGTGTACCTCTCACCATGGTCAGCCTTCTAGATGCAACTCTGCATCAGTTTTTCAGTACACCATGATCCCTCCCAACTTACAGGTTGAGAAATTAATTTAGGGTTAAATTTCCTGGGCCAAATCTTTGCTGGTCACCCGTCCATTGCTGTAACAAATTACCAAAAGCTTGTTGTGCTGAAAGGACATAGGGTTATACTCTGATAGTTAAGGATGTTTCTAGTCTAGAATCTGCAGGGGATGCTGGCCCCTTCCCTTACAGTTCACGTATCTGTTTCTTTGCCTCTCCAAGTGCTGGAATCCCAAGTGCTTATCACTCCTTCTTATATTACTCTTATTACTCTTGTTGGCATGGACACTGTTCCTTCTCTGGGTCTCATCGTGTCTTAGTTATCTCTCTACTTCTGTGACCATGGCAACTTAAAGAAGAAAGTATTTGCTGAGCAGAGGTGGAGAACAAACGCCTTTAATCTCAGCACTCGGAAGGCAGAGGCAGGCAGATCTCTGAGTTCAAGGCCAGCCTGGTCTACAGAGTGAGTTCTAGGATAGCCTAGGCTACACAGAGAAACCTTGTCTCCAAAAATAAAAACAAAAGCAGAAGAAATAGAAGTAGTAGTAGTAGTAGTAGTAGTAGTAGTAGAAGAAGAAGAAGAAGAAGAAGAAGAAGAAGAAGAAGAAGAAGAAGAAGAAGAAAGAAGAAGGAGGAGGAGAAAGCATTTATTTGGGGAGCTTACAATTTCAGAGGCTTAGGTCTTGACCATCTTGGTAGTGGGACACGGCAACAGGTAGGCAGCCATGATGCTGGAGAAGTAGCTGGGAGCATACATCTGATCTGCAAGCACAAGGCAGAGAGAGAGAGAGAGAGAGAGAGAGAGAGAGAGAGAGAGAGAGAGAGAGAGAGAATGCGCGCGCGCGCGAACTAGGAATGACATGGTTTTTGAAACCCCAAAGCTCACTCACAGTGACACACCTCCTCCAACAAGGCCACATCTCCTAATCCTTCCCAAACAGTTCCACTGACTGGGGACCAAGCATTCAAATGTATGAGCCTATGGGGGTCATTCTTTGTTTGTTTGTTTGTTTGTTTGTTTGTTTTTTTCAGAGCTGGGGACCGAACCCAGGGCCTTGCGCTCGCTAGGCAAGCACTCTACCACTGTGCTAAATCCCCAACCCTATGGGGGTCATTCTTATTACAACCACTACAGATCCCTACCTCCCCTCTCCTTCTTTTCCCTCCCCTCCCCCTTCTCTTTCTTCCTATGTATCTGTGTCTGCGCATGCTTGTGCATGTGTGACTACTAATGGATGGAAATACAGGATCATCTCTCCTTGCCAATACTGCTGCCTCCCATCTTCTCTTCCTCATTTCCCTCCGTTCTTCCCTTCATGCTCTTCCTCTTCCTCTTCATTTTGAAATGAGTCTCCAGCTGGGGCTGGCCTCAAACTCCCTTAGACTCTGTAGATGACCTTGAACTCTTGATGTTCCTGCCTCTCCTTCCCGAGGGCTGGGGTTACAGATGTGCACCATCACACAAAATTAATGCAGAGGCGGATGGAACTTAGGACTTCCTACATGCTATGCAAGCCCTCTACCAACTGGGCCACAGCTTCCTCTCTCCTCATAGTCCTGCTTCCTCTCCTCTCCTCTCTCTCTCCTCTCCTCCCTCCCTCCCCTCCCCTCCCCTCCCCTCCCTCCCCCCCTCTCCTCTCTCCCCTACTCTCCCCTCCCTTCCCCCCCCCTTTCCCCTCTCCTCTCCTTCCCCCCTCCTCCCCCTCCCCTCCCCCCCCCCCCCTCCCTCTCTCTCTCCCCCCCCTCTCTCTCTCCCTCCTCTTCCTCCCCCCCCTCCTCCTCCTCTCCTCCCCCTACCCCCTCCTCCTCCTTCTTCTTCTCTCTCTCTCTCTCTCTCTCTCTCTCTCTCTCTCTCTCTCTCTCTCTCTCTCTCTCTCTTTCTCTCTCTGACAGATTCCCATTCCCACAGGCTTACCCTAAGCCCAACTCTCTTGTCTGAAGTCTTTCCAGGGATGTTTGTGGTTACATTGTTGGTGTGGGGGGTGGGGGACAGAACCATCTTTCCTTGCCAGACCCTTAGCTTCATCCAGTCTGCAGAGACCCCCTGGACAACCTTGCCTGCTCCGAAGAAACCTGGCTCTCAGCAGCTTCAGAGGCCCAGGGGCTTTGGAAGGCTGCTCCTCACTGAGGGGGGATCTAGGTGCAGTTCCTTGTGAGTAACTAGTTTCCTTCAGATCCTAGTCTGAAAACACTTGTAGGTGCTGCTTTCCTCCACCCAACCTACATTTGATCAACACCTAGAGGCCCGGTTTGATCATCACCAAGTGCCTGCTGGGAAGGGTCTTGTCAGTCACTCAGCTTCAGACTGTGGGGCTCCTGAGACAATGAGGGGCCTGCATACCTTTTTATTTGCTGCAGCTGAGTCCGGGGAAGAGCCAGAGCTGTCAGCCTGTTGTTGGAGATTGCTTCTAATGCTTGATTCAATTGGGAATCTGCATGTCCAAAAGCTGAAGGTCCTTGTCCCCATTTGTTTTTTGATCCATCGGTAAAGATGCCTGCGGCCAATGGCAGGGCAAAGGGAGATGAGACAAAACCCTTAGAGTTGCGCGGGCTAGGACTCAGGGAGAGGAGAGGGAGAATCACCATGACTTGGGGAAGAAGGACGGGACACAGGAACAGCAGGAGATAGAGCCAAACAACCATGTGAGATTTTGGTAAGTAGCCACTGGTCACTTCCTTGATTGGGCCTGGGCTAGCAGAGGAAGGTTTTGGAATGCTCAGTCATTGAGTTAGCCAAGGCAATTTAGAAATAAGCTAATGTGTGTGTGTGTTTCATTTTTGGACCCAAAGATAGCTCCTGGGCGGGTGCACTCATGTGCGCTTGCGCATGAGAGATCCACCAGGAGCACGAAGGGGTTCAGCCCAAACTCAGTGCTGCAGCCTCTGTGCCTTCTTCCCTCACAAAAGCCGTTCTCTGCCCTGTGCTGAGAAACCACCTAGTATCTTGGAGTCTCGGGAGCCTCAGACCTCAAGCCTCAAATACTTTTTTCTTCTACCAAGCTTCAGGCTTCTGAGTCTCTCCTCTCTCTGTAGCTACACACGCCTCTGTCAGTACCAACGCTAAGGGTTTATCTGAAGTTCGGCTTGTCGAGAAAGGAGTTCAGAGAAGTGGAGGGACAAACCGTCCACGTGGAGAGTCTGCGACTCTGCAGTCCGACGGCCATCTTGACCTTATCAGCTGTGTGATCTTAGTGGATATCTGAAGTGTAAACTTGAGGGTTCTTTGGAAAGTCAGTTGTGTCAGATTTCGATAAAACAGCCAGGTGAAACAACATTTCGACGAAGCAGACACAGGTGAAAGGATGTTTGGCTGAGGCAGACTCAAGAAGGAATGTTTTGCTGACGCAGACACAGGTGAAGGATACTCTGCTAAAGCATTCATTGAGTCAGTGCCTCTCAATCAAACCTAGAGCTGACCGATAGTTTCTGTGATCAGCTTGCTCCACTGATCCTCTGTCTCCGCCTTCCAAGGCCAGAATTCCAGGCCGATCACCACATCTATCCAGATTTATGTGGGTCTTAGGCATGCTGGCAGGGTACTCCCTTTAACCAACAAGTCATTTCCCAAGCCCTGACTCTGCTTTTCAAACAAGCTTAAGATTCTTCTTGAACTGGAGAGACGGTTTAGCAGTTAAGAGCGCTGACTGCTCTTCCAGAGGTCCTGAGTTCAATTCCCAGCAACCACATGGTGGCTCATAACCATCGGTAATGGGATCTGATGCCCTCTTCTGGTGTGTCTGAGGACAGTGACAGTGTACTCATATAAATATAATAAATATTAAAAAATGATTTCCCCCATCTGTCTTGATTCTTTCACCTCCATCTGACAGGTCAGGGCCTCAGTCCTGTGGGCCTGGGCCATTTCCACACTTCTGCCACACCCTCTCCCTCCAAGACCTCATCCAATGGCAGGTTGTAAAGTACCTATCACGTGCCAATGACTTCTGACTTCAAACCTGCTTCCTTTCAGGCCTCTGAAACAGGAGTTCATATGTCTCCCTCCATTTAATTTTATGACCCCTTCCCCCGATGGGATTCTTCATCCCCTAGCTTCCTCCTCCCTATTTCAAGTACCCGTGCTAATTCATTGGCACTCAAGTCAAAAAGCAGACCTTGAGGGAAAATGTACGTTTTTAAAAGACTAGTGCTGCATGACCTCACGGGGCAAGGAGCACCGAGCCACATGCTCGCTGTTGAACTCTGACCTTACAAGATTCTGTTTTGCTTGAGGCAGGGTCTCTCTAGATAGCCTTGGCTGTCCCAAGACCCACCATGTATGTGGGAAAACCTCGCTAATTAAGGTTGAAGTTCACCATGACCTGAAAGCCTCTGTGCTCGTTACAACATGGAGGACTCCCCTCACTGGTGTGGATTTTTTCTTCTCTGACCTTATCTGAGGAATTTGAAGTACACACACACACACACACACACACACACACAACTCCACCTGAGGAATGTCATGTAGCCTTAGATGGATTACAGGATCAATTTCCTTTCTCCTGATAGCCCCTGTTCAGACAGTGCCTGAGATTCCTGAAAGGTTCCCCCACTCCAGTGTGGCATCTCAGTGCCCTCAGCCCTCAGCCGATGACCTTTGCCCTTCCTGGATGTTCCTACCTTCAGTCCCCAAAACTTCACAAGCCTTGAATTCCCAGGGTAAAGTTGATCTGCTGTCTTACAGCTGGTCCCAGTGTGGTCATTCACCATACATATTCACAGGGGTTCTGGACTTCCCATTCATCGTCTCCGCTCCCTTTGCACTCATAGACCATATCAGCCGGCAATCCATGAAGTCAGGGAGAACCTTATGTGTAGAGCAGACTGGTCTCAGATTCACAGAGAGCCCTGCCTCTGCCTCCCAAGTGCTGTGATTAAGGGCGTGTGTTGCCATGCAAGATTTTTTTTTCTGGGTGGTACTAGCACGAGTCTTTAAATCCCAGCACTCAGAAGGCAGAAGCGGGCAGATCTCTGAGTTCGAGGCCAGCCTGCTCTACATAGAGTGTTCCAGGACAGACAGGGCCACAAAGAGACTCTGTCCTGAAAAAAAAAAATATATATATATATATATATGTGTGTGTGTGTATGTGTATGTGTGTGTGTATATATATATATAGTATTTTTTCCCTTCTCCATTCCTTTTTCTTTCCTCTTTTCCCTACTCCCTCCGGTCTTCATTAGTAGTTGTTTCTCTTTTAAGGTCTGCCAGTCTTTCTGTCTCTTCCCAACCCCCCTCCCCACCCTGTAGTGTGTGTGTGTGCATGTGCATGGTTCTTGGAAGCAGAAGAGGACATTGGACCGCCTGGAGCTGGAGTTGTAAATGGTAGTCAGCCATCTGATGTGTGAGTTGGGAACTATATTTAGGTTCTTTGGGGGAGCAGAAAGCTGAGCCATCTCTCCAGGCCCCTTCTCACTTTTTTTTCTTTTGCGTTTTTGAGGATGGAACCTAGGGTCTTACATATACTCAAAGAGTTTGACCACTGAGCCACACCCCCAGCCCCTCACCGGGGGATTCTAGGCAGGGGCTCTCCAAGTGAGTCAAACCACAAGTCAACAAAAAACAAAAAATAAAAACTGAAAAAAAACCAAAACAACTTTTTGTCTCCAGCCGCCACAGGGAGAGGAGTGCCGCCAGGTCCACGCATCTGCAATGGATGGTCGTTCAGAACTGCTCCAGTTTCTTGTTCAAGAGGAATACGCAGAGGTACATACAGCACGGAGCCCAGTAATCTGAAGGCCGGAAACTCCTTTCGCTACAACGAGCTAATTCGCTGCAAGACCGTAGGAGTGGAGCCTGCAGCTGATGGCAAAGGGGTGGTGGTGGTTATGAAATGAAGATCCTGTCAGCGAAAACCTGCCGCTTCCTACGTGAGGACCACCATCAACAAGAATGCTCGGACTACCCTCTGCAGCGTCAGGCACATGATCTGAAAGAACAGGTACCACCCTGATCTGACTATGGCGGCCATCCGCAGGGCCAGTGCCATCTTTCGAAGTCAGAAGCCTGTGGTGAAGAGGAAACGAACCCCCCCCACCAAGAACTCCAGAGCCCCACGCCCCAGAAGCAATAAAGAGTCCACTGACTTGTTCGACCACCTCAAAAACAAAAAAACCCAAAAACAAACAAACAAAAACCCCCCAAACCTTTCCTGACAAATATTGTGTTATCTACCTCAGTCCCAGAATTCAGTAGGCTAAGGCAATCGGATCCCAAGTTTCAGGCTAACTTAGGCTATACAATGAGTCTCTGTCTCGAACAACAACAAAACCTCTTTCCTCCATAGGCATACAGTCTCAGATACGTTGTTATAGTAATATAGACCAACATAGCGTCATTATAATTGTGGTCTAGAGTACAGTAGGCTGCATATTTCCAGGAGGGACAGAGACCTCAGCCTTAGATCATGTGCTAAAAGATTCAAGAAGCATGGTTCATAGTTAGATCTGAGAAAGAACAGCAAAAGAATTAGCAAGGAGGAGCCATGACTGTGAGGACTAGAGGCGAGAGGATTGTATACCTGGAAAGACACCGACTAGAAAGAACCACTAGAAAGAACAATAAACCACTGCGCGCTAGCTTCTCCAGGGTTACTGAATTGAAGCCCCGCCCAGTCACCGCCCCCCCCCACTTCCTGTCCCTATAAAGGACAGCAAAATGTTTTCCAGGCTCGCTGAGCCCGACCAGTGTTATATTCACTCCACACCAGGGCCAAACACTCTCGTCTCCCCGCCCTATAAACAGACAGAGCAAGTCTGTCATAACCACGAGACTGGGCTACTAAATGCATAGTTTGTCCCATCTGGATGCTCATGTATGCTCAGCACGGCACCCTCAGCCCAGTGAAAGGTAACTTCTCAGTAAGCATCGGTCTGTCAAATAAATGGACCATTCTGTTGCTGGCTCCTCAGTTTGGAATGTGCCAAAAAAAAAAAAAAAAAAAAAAAAAAACCAAAAAAAACAAAAACCAGGGACATGCAGTCAAGCGTCAAGGACTCCAAAAACCTATAGTAAATATTACGGGTCAGCGTTTTTAAGTTTAATTTTTTTTTTGAATGAGAACCTATCTCTTTGTTACAATGCTATACATGGAGACATGGAAATGAAGCTGGGTGGGGCTGGGGAGATGGCTCACCAACTAAGAACGATCCTTGCTCCTTCCCAGGACCCAAGTTCAGTCCCCCGGATTCATATCAGTCAGCTCACAACCGCCTGCAGCTGCAGCTTCTGGGGATCTGACATCTTTCTTCTGGCCTCCTGTGTGCCTGCACATGTGTGGCACACACAGGCATACATCTAAAAATAAAGCTCGAAGGCGATCCTTTTAAGTACACGTGCTTTTATTTTTTTTTACTTTATTTAAAAAGGGATTTATGTATCGGGATTGATGTGAGTTACAGGTGGTTGTGAGGTGCCATCTGGGTGCTGGGAACGGAATCTGGGTCCTCTGCAGGAAAGAAGAAGTGCTTTTTAAAAAGATTTTTATTTTATTTATTATATATAAGTACACTGTAGCTGTCCTCAGACACACCAGAAGAGGGCATCAGATCTCATTACAGATGGTTGTGAGCCACCATGTGGTTGCTGGGATTTAAACTCAGGACCTCCGGAAGAGCAGTCGGAGCTCTTAACCACTGACCTGTCTTTTCAGCCCTTTCCCATACTCTTTTTTTGTGTGACTCTTGTATGGAAGCCAGGGCTTGAAGGGTATTAAGCAAATGCTCTACCACTGAGCCCCGCCCCCAGCCCTGTGTCTTTGAACTTGAGAAGGGTAGTGTGTTCACAGGACTAGATGCACACTAGGCTTCCCATGTTGCATAAACAGTTGGTTTATATTCAGTACAATTACTTTTGAAATATTTTAATACTTATTTTTACTTGAGTGAGTAGGTATGTATGTGTATCTACCTATGTGGGTACCTAAAGAGACCAGGGAAGGCATCAGATCTCTGAAACTGGAGTTACAAGTAGTTAGGTTTATTAATTAATTTAATTATTATTATTATTATTATTATTATTATTATTATTATTATTATTATTGGGTTTTTCCCCCAGACAGGATTTCTCTGTGTAACAGCCTTTGCTATCCCAGGACTTTCTTTGTAGACCAGGCTGGCCTCGAACTCACAGAGATCCACCTGCACTTGCCTCCCAAGTGCTGGGATTAAAGGCACTTGCCATCACCGCCCAGCACAAGCAGTTAGGTTTTTTTTTTTTGGAGCTGGGGACCAAACCCAGGGCCTTGCGCTTGCTAGGCAAGCTCTCTACCACTGAGCTAAATCCCCAGCCCCAGCAGTTAGGTTTTTAATATTTGTTTATTTAGTACCAATCTCACTATGCATCCTTTGCTAGACTGGAACTTGCTTTGTGGATCTGGCTATGTAAACTGGGCTGACTTTGAACTCACAAAGATCAACCTTCTTTCTTCCTGAGTGCTAGGATAAAGGTGTTTGGCACCACCCTTGGCTACAGGTACTTAAGAGCTACCGTGTGGGTGCTCTGAACCAAACCCAGGTCCTCTGGAAGAGTAGTCAGTGCTCTAAACCACTGAGCCATCTCTCCAGCTCCACCTCCTGATTTCTCCCAGGATCTGAGTTCAGTTAGAAGTTTTCATGAGGGTCGGCTCACAACTGTAATTCTAGTTCCAGGGGATCCAACGTCCTCATCTGATCTCCACGGCACCAGGCATGCATGTGGCAAACAGACTATATCAGACATAATATATATAAAAAAATTCAAAAAAGATTTTTAAAAATAACTTTGCACCTGTTTATAGTTACATGACCCCACCTGTTATTTTATTCAGGAAGTATCCATGTTTGTTGCTGTCTGTTACACTCTGTTGACTTTAACATTAATGCTCAGGCAGGAGTGTTTCTCAGTTGGTAGACGCTTGCCTGGCATGCTAGGGACCTAGTTTCCATCCCTAGAGCTACAATAGACCAGCCACTTTGGTGCAGGCATGTGGTAGCCCTGGATCTTGAGAAGCGGAGGCAGGAGGATCAGAAGTCCAAAGTTCTGGTTATATAGCAAATTCAAGACTTGCCTGGGAGACGAGATATCAGGGGAGGAAGAAAGAAAGAAAGAAAGAAAGAAAGAAAGAAAGAAAGAAAGAAAAACTTGTAGTGATGCTTAAATTCTCTGAATTGGCTTGTGGGTACCCTTCAAGCTGGCTTCTGTGTTCTAATCGGTTTTGTTCTTGTTCTTTGACTGTACTGACATCTAACTTTCTGAATCCACTCGATATCTCAGGCTTACTTTATATCTTCTTTGCGCCCCTGCCCATGCTCTGCCTGGAATCCTCTCCTTTCTCAAATGAGAAAGGTATGAGGTCCTGACCCTTCACTTCCAATAACGCCTCGATGCCTTGGTCTCTGATTTCAAAGCAGCAGGATCTGCCAATGGCGGAGGTGATGCTCTGGCGGTTGCCATGGTGACCACAGGGCTTCAGCGCACGGGGACGCTATGACGTCATTGCCGGAGCAAGTGCAGCCGCTACTGTCACATCCTGGTCTTTAACTCTGTCACAGGGCACAGGGCGACCTCTGAGCCAGCAGTAAGAGGCGACCTACTCCACCTCCCCAGTCTCCACCCTGACACTCACGAGGTTGGCAGCAGCAGGTAGGAAGACCAGCGGCCTCGGGTCCACAGAGATTGCCAAGGCCACCGGCAGTGCGCAGGGGGGGAGTCTGCATCTTCAAACTCTCCTTGGAGCAGCCTTGCCTAAGACCTGGGAGACAAGGCCACCCAACTCCAATTCCGTGGCTGACGTGAGTCTAGCAAGAGTGAGCTCGCAGGGAGCAGAGGGCAGGCTGCAGACGGCTGCGGGTGGTCCCCTTAACTGAATTGGACCAATTGTGTCTATCAGTCGTCTCACCCGTGAGGCCTTGTTTTCTCGTCGCCCTTGGAAAGAGATCTCGGCATCCTGGATCCTTCTGTGGGTTCTCGAGGCAGCTCCACAGCGCAGCAGCGCGCGTACAGCTGCCTCAAGGAGTTGGGCAAGATGGTATTTGGAGTTCAGGACATCGCATTGTTAGAACATGGTTGCAAGGCCTTGGAGGTAGACAGTTACAAGTCCTTGATGATCCTGGGGATCCCGGAGGACTGTAGCCACCAAGAATTTGAAGACATCATACGGGTCCCTCTCAAACCGCTGGGCAAGTTTGAAGTGGCTGGGAAGGCCTTTCTGGAGGAGGACAGATCCAGGGCAGCTATCATTAAACTGACAGAAGACCTCAATTACGATGTGGTCCCCAGGGAGATCAAAGGCAAGGGTGGTATGTGGAGAGTGGTCTACATGCCCAAATGGCAGGACATCGAATTCCTCACCAAACTCAATTTGTTCCTGCGGAGAGAGGGCAGGACCGTAGAGGATGTGGCCCGCATCCTCAGGCAGGAGCTGTGTCCCACCACACTCGGAGAGCTACCTCCCAGGAAGTGCTGCCTGTCTCCACCAGGGGAGAAAGCAGACAAGGGGGCCATCCTCAAGGGGGTCGGTGTGATCTCTCTGGAGGACCCAGAGAAGGAAGGCAAGCCTGAAGAAGGAAAGAAGGGCAAGAAGAAAAACAAGAAAACTCGGCGCCGACAGCAGGCTTCTGATAGGAAGCTGTAAGTTAAGTTGGATGAGTGTGTATTGGGGGGAGGGGTGTGCTAAGGGAGGGTGGGAGTGACCTGAGTGGGTTGGGGTGACTGTGGGAAGGTACAGAGCATTTTCGGACCGAGTGACTGTGGGTAGGAGGTGTTGGACCAGTGGGTGGGTGGTTTTTGAGCCGGAAAGATTATCGCTTGAGCGTGGCACATGTGAGGAAAGCCTGTTTGTTTTGCTCAGTCCGAGGACTGAGATAGGGCCTTGAGCGTGCTACACAAGTGCTCGATCGCTGAACCATGCACTCACTGGGAGGTTCTAGGCAATGAGCTGTATCTGCAATCTGAGCCTAGTACTTCCCAACTTGTAGGCTAGTTTAGTAGGGGTAGCCCCATCTGCTTGAGTGGTTTTCTGTTCACTTCCTATTTGTCTATTTCACATCCATTATATTCCAGAATGGTACTTGGATCTTGGAATAAAAAGGGAGAAAAAGTCAACAAAAATCCCTGTCTGTGACACTTATGATGTCATCTAAGATAACATCTAAGTGTTTTCATTTAAGCAAATTTAGATTAAGTTGAGGGATCGTATGTGATTGAATGCTGACACTTTATTCATTCAAACAACGAAAATCTCCTGAGCATCGATAATGTGCCAGGTACGGGACGTTCAGTCAATGATTCTTGGCCTTGCCCTCGTGGCTCTAATTCTGTATCTGAGGAATTGTGGGGTAATGTTTGAGACTGTGCAAGGAACATGGAAGAGTGTGTGTGTGTGTGTGTGTGTGTGTGTGTAGTATTGCTTGAGCGAAGGAGAGAAACTTCTGACTGAGAAGGGTCCCAGTGACTTGTAGAAGACTTCTAGCAACTTTGAGGGCCAGCAGGACCAGCCCCACAATGGGAGCCAAATCCAAGACAGTGCTTGTGACTGTTGCCATAGAGACATGTGCCTGCTAGCCATTGCCTGCACAGAAGGTCCACAATGGCAAGCTTTTGAAAGTGTTTGGCCAGACCTGCCAAAACTGGAACTGACCCTGGAAGGACTTGTCATGAAGAAAATGTCTTTCTGGGAACGGGTCACCATTCTTCGGGCACGATCACCAGAGACTGGAAGTTGAAGACAGTTCATAAACCATGGTGGACACGAGGTGCTCACTGTCTGCACTGAGGACCTTGCTGATCTGTATGTGTCCCTAAATGGTGGTGGTTGTTTAGTACATGGTGACTCTCCTTTACTGAAAGGAGAGTCAGAATGACACCCTTGGTGCCTTGGGTAAGCATGTAGGTCTCCCCTAATTAAATCCTAGGAATCATGACTTGTAGGGGAGAGACACACTCTTTTCTAAAGAGAAAAAAATAAAAGAGACCAGACTTCCGAGAGAGGAAGAGGGAGAGAGACAGAGACAGAGACAGAGAGAGACAGAGACAGAGAGACAGACAGAGACAGACAGAGACAGACAGAGACAGACAGACAGACACACACAGAGGACAAACAGAGACTAAGCTAGCCATGATGGCCCATGCAATCTCAGTATTTGAGATGTGGAGGCAGGAGATGAAGGGTTTGAGGCCAGTTTGGGCCACATGGTACTCTGTCTCAGAGTCCTCAGGTCTATTAACTGATAATCACACGAGGGTGAGGAGGAGGGAAAGCATCTGGAATATTGTACAAAGATTTGAGCCCACGGAGCTCCAGAGAAACCAGGAATGTTAAGCACACAGGGCTGTCTTTCCAACGGGAAAGATAATAAACCTGTTCTTCTAACCAGAAAGCTGAGAACGGAAGCTGTGATCTGCGTTATCTGTTGATCCAGGCCATATTAAGCTCCCACAACCAGGACCAGAGGTGGCTAGTAGCCCAGATGACCTCTACACTATCTGTGTGACCTAGACCAGGGCAGACCCTTCCTTAGGCTCTTAAGCTCCCACAGGTAGCACATCCCCAGAACCCCTCTTCCTGGAAGATACAGCAGGCACCCTGAATTGAGTTTCAATGTAATTATGCTTCCTTGTGCAGCGAGGGTTGTATTACACCAGGAAACTTTTTTCCAGATGATAAACTGGGCTTAAATACACCAGGAGCAAACCGTCTGTTATTCGACTTCCCAAAGTCTGATCCAGGTTGAGGAAGTCCATCTGCACTGGGTTTTTACTGTTAACCCTTCTCCCTGCTCACTTCTGTGTATCGGCACCTGCCCCTTCTGAGAGACCATTCCCGTGGAATCTAGTTGTGGGTGAATGGAGAGAATCTCTTCTGGAGCACCTACAGACTTCCACTACTTCAAGAGGGACCTGCGAGGGCTCTAGGTGAATTGCATTTCAGAAATGTAATCTGTGTACATACAAAATTCAATGTTTTGAGACCAAGTCTTGTTATGCAACCTATGTTATCTGGAACTTACTATGTACCCAAGGCTGGCCTTTATTTAGCTCACGATCCTCCTGCCTCAGTATCCCTCAGATAGTAATTACAGGCTTGCACTACCTATGCCTATGTGATTTTTCTATTATCTTATAACATGGAGAACCCTCTGTATCTTTCTGTTTGTTTTCGGACACTGTAGCCCTGCAAGCATCAAACTCACTTAATCTCCCAGCCTCAGATCTGTGGTCAAGAAGCTTCTAGCTCTATAGGCTGCTGAGAGGATGAAGCCAGTTTATCCCTCAGGGCCCTGGGAGCCTGACCACATGAGTTTGATTCCACAGGTCTCTGGTGGAAGGGACTCCATATGAGAGTCATGGCATGGGCACCCACCCCAACACAGACTCACACACACACACCACACACACACACACACACACACACACACACACACACACACACACACACACACACACACACCACACACACCACACCACACACACACACACACACACACACACCACACACACACACACACACCACACACACACACACACACACCACACACCACATACAGGCACACACACCAAAACACCACACACACACACACCACACACACCACACACACCACACACACACACACACACACACACACCACATACCACATGCACACCACACACACCACACACCACACCACACACCACACCACACACCACACCACACACACACACACCACACACACACACACACACACCACACCACACACACACCTCACACACACACACACACACCACACACACACACACACACACACACACACACACACACACACACACACACACACACACACACACACACACATCACACACACACACCACACACACACCACACACACACACACACATCACACACACACACACACACACACACACACACCACACACACACACACACACACACACACACACACACACTAAGTCTAATTTTAGATAAGGAAGAGGTCCTTGGCTCTCTATGTAATTTCTCAGCTCTGGCCTGGGTGTCCTGCTCTCAGAGCCCTGTGCAGCTGTGGCCATTACCACATTAGTCGGCTCTCAGGCAGATGCTGCACGGCCAGCAGCGTGTCTGCCCGATGCACTCTGTTGAACATGAAAGCACTGTGGCTGAATGATAAAGGACAGTGACATTTCTCATCATCATTCTGCGGCCTGAGACGTGCATGTGTTCTCGGGTATTTCTCCTATGGCCATCGCCTTCGTGACGGGCAGCATGGATCTTTATTAACTGCTGCTCACAAATCTAGAACCCTCAAAGCCATTTCCCTCGGAGACTGTGGGGACCAGGTGACACTTCCTGACACTATCCTGCAAGTGGATATGTGACACGAACGATTTGAGGTACTTTCCTGCATCCACGTGGCAGATGTCCCCAGATAAATTACAGCAACCATCCTTCACGACCCCACTTAAGAAGTGGGCTCCCCTTCTTTGTTCTTTGTGGTTGATATTCGACTGTATAAATATGAGGTGACGAAATAAATGAATGCTAGTGAAGCCACACGTGTCCTGAGTCCGTGGGGAGGTGGGGGAGCCACATAAGACTTCCTTTGGGAAGATGATCTCCTTGCTTAAAAAAAAGAAAGTGGACCAGTAAAGTGGTTAAGCAGATGAAGGTGATTGTAGCCGAGTCTGGGGGCTTGAGTTTGATCCACGGCACCCAGAAGGTAAAGGGAGCAAGCCACGCTCATAAGGTGTATTCTGACCTCTGACCTCTGACCTCCTCATATGCTTGTTTGTCCCTCTTCCTCTTCCTCTCTCTCCTTCTCTCTCTCTGTGTATGTATATGTGTGTCTGTACACACACACACACACACACACACACACACACACACACACACACACACACACACAGTATTTTTTAAATTCCAAAAGCTCCTTGGATGAGTTGGCTTACACTTTTTAAAAAAGAGATGTTATCTGATGCTGCTGGCTGAGAGAACATGGAACACACAGCCCTCTTCTGCCTGGCTGGCTTCCGGGGACCCCAGGCTGTTTTCCAGTGCTGGGGTGAGTAAGAGGCCAGACAATTTGTTTGAGTAAAAGCAGATGGCGGAGGGACAGGTGTGCTCAGCTGTGATTCCTGCTCTCAGGAGAGAAAGCTAAAGCATACACAGGGCTACTTAAAGGCCAGCCTCAGCTACATGAAATCCTGTCTCAAAATACTCAAAAAGGTGCTGGAGAGATGGCTCAGAGGTTAAGAGCACTGACTGCTCTCCCAGAGGTCCTGAGTTCAATTCCCAGCAACCACATGGTGGCTCACAACCATCTGTAATGGGATCTGATGCCCTCTTCTGGTGTGCCAATGACAACATACCCATATACATTAAATAAATAAATGTTTTTAAAAAACCAAACAAAATAAACACCCCCCCCCAAAACCAAACCAAACCAAACAAAAACCAGTAAAAGGCAGGGCTGTTTCTGTAGGTCAGTTATGGAGTGCTTGCTTGCCCAGCTGGCATGCAAAAAGCCAGTGGGTTTCATCTTCAGTGATGCCAAAAGCGGGCTAGGAGGTGCGCGCCCGTCATTCCAGTACTGAGAGGAAGAAGCAGGAGAATCAGAAAATGAAGGTCACTCAGCTGTATACTGAGTTCACTATGTCTCAAAAATGAGATAAGGAGCTGGGAACACGACTCGGCAGTTACGAGCACTGACGGCTCTTCCAGAGGACCTGGGTTCAGTTCCCAGCACTTACATACTTAGTGCAGTCTGTAACTCTGTGTGTAGGAGACTCACTGCCCTCTTCTCCATGAGATAAGCACGCACACACACACACACACACACACACACACACACGTGTGTCTTGTGCAGCACACATGCAGGCAGAACATCTGTAAGTGTGAAATAAATTTTGTTTAAAAAAATTGAAATAGGGGCTGGGGTTTAGCTCAGTGGTAGGCATTACCTAGGCAGCGCAAGGCCCTGGTTAAGGTCCCCAGCTCGAAAAAAAGAACCAAAAAAAAAAAAAAAAAAAAATTGAAATAGGGCTGGAGAGATGGCTCAGTGGTTAAGAGCACCGACTGCTCTTCCAGAGGTCCTGAGTTCAAATCCCGGCAACCACATGGTGGTTCACAACCATCTGTAAAGAGATCCGATGCCCTCTTCTTGTGTGTCTGAATCCAGCTACAGTGTACTTATATATAATAAATAAATCTTTAAAAAAAATTGAAATAAACAGACACACACACAACCAAACCACAAAACAATGACCGGTGCCATGCTTCATACTAGGCATGGTGCTATTTACTTTTAATACCAGAATTTGGAAAGCAGAGGCAGGAGGAGCTCTGTGAATTCAAAACCAGCCTGGTCTACAGAGAGAGGTCAAGGCCAGCCAGGGCTGCCAAAAAAAAAAAAAAAAAAGAAAAAAAGAAAAAAAGAAAGAAAGAAAAAAAAAAGGAAGAAAGGAAATGCGCTCTTCTGATGCTCAAACCATCCTTTCCTATGCCTGAAAAGGGGTGGGAGGTAACTACTTCTCACACTTTTTTTTTTTTTTTTTTTTTCAGAGCTGAGGGACCGAACCCAGGGCCTTGCGCTTCCTAGGTAAGCGCTCTACCACTGAGCTAAATCCCCAGCCCCTTGTTTTTTTTTTTTTTTAATTGATTTAAAAACATTGTTGCATTCATTTGTTTGTATTGGGGTTGGGTCGGGGGTCAGAGTACAACTGGGAACTGATTCTCTTCCTTGAACCCAGGCTTCAATGTGACAAGTGGTAAATGCCTTCACCTTTTGAGCTACCCTCCCGCCCCTCAGTCATCATATCCTAAACTCCCACTCGATTTTCTCTGCCTTTCAAGAATTGGAATCCCGGTGAGCCAGACCCCTCGTTCTTGTGAAGACTCTTGCTCTGTGATTGCTATTATTACAAAAACCAAATTGGAGAATGTTTTTTTTTCCTTAAAGTTACATGTCTGGGGATCTTCCTGAGAAACGGGAAGTCTGAAGGCAGTGAGCAAAGCAAGATACAGATACTTTGTGATCGTAGGAAACAAAGAAGCCTGAGGTCTTTGTTTCTGCTTGTGCTTGCTGGGGATGGAGCCCAGGCTCTCTTCCTCAGGCAAGAGCTCTGCCACCTTCCACACCCTGGGCCCCAGAACAATCAGAGCAAGACAAGGCAGGCACGGACATAAAGCTGGGGAAACAGTGGAATGTGGAATGTGAATAAGGAGGAGGGGTTTCTGGCTGAGTCCTTGGGAGCTCCTACTTAGGACATCTTGGTTGTCTGGGTTGTCCCGTTGTCCCAAGGTGTCAGAGGTGGCAGAGGATTTGTGACAGTGAGAATCTCTGTTACCTTCAGCTCAGTAACCCTCAGGAATGAAGGGAGAAAGACTAACTTCTTCAGGTTCCTTCACCCGCAAACTACTGCACCACAGGCCCAGAATGCTCTGGCATACTTTGCCTCAGATATCAGCTTTCAATGTTATTAAAATGACAGTAACAATTATTATTGATGGCTTGATGGAACCCAACTCAGAACCTTGCCATCTATAAGCAGGCACGCTATCATTGGCCACTCCCCCAGCCCCTCACTGGGGGATTCTAGGCAGGGGCTCAACCACTGAGCCACACAAAATTTCTTTTAAACAGTATAAAGTTATAATTATATTATGGTTCTACCCCAGGCTGGATGATTTAAAACACCCAGCAGAAATGACCGGGGGCTGGTAATTATAAGAATATCAAGGGGTTGGGGATTTAGCTCAGTGGTAGAGCGCTTGCCTAGGAAGCGCAAGGCCCTGGGTTCGGTCCCCAGCTCTGAAAAAAAAGAACCAAAAAAAAAAAAGAATATCAAACATACTTTCTACTTCTAAGATGTATGTGCATATGTGTATACACACACACACACACACTCACACACACACACACTCACACAAACGCGCACATGCACGCGCACGCACACACACACATTTGGCTGGGAATTATAGTTAGAAATTGAATCCTTGAACTTCTGATCTTCCTGTCTCAGTCTCCAGAGAAACTTGGATTACACAGATGAGCCATTAGACCCAGGTTAAGAAGACTTTAAGGGGCTGGAGAGATGGCTCAGTGGTTAAGAGCACCGACTGCTCTTCCAAAGGTCCTGAGTTCAAATCCCAGCAACCACATGGTGGCTCACAACCATCTGTAATGGGATCTGATGCCCTCTTCTGGTGTGTCTGAAGATAACTACAATGTATATAATAAATAAATAAACTTAAAAAAGAAAAAAAAAGAAGACTTTAAAATTAGATCTACTTTACCTGTGTGCTCTTGGAGGTCACAAGAAGGCATTGGACCCCTTGGACCTGGAGTGACAGATGACTGTGAGCCACCATGTGGGAGCTGAACTTGGTCCTCAGCAAAGAGCAGGAAGTGATTGAACTCCTGGAGGAAATCTCCAGCCCCGTGATTTAGGGTTCTTTACAACCCCCACCTAATACTAGGCAAAGGCTTTCCCACAGAGCAAACTCCCCAACCTCAAGACTTAGAACATGCCACCACTATTAAAGCCCTTGCCGGGGTGGGGGGTGGGGGGAGCGGTCTTGGTTTCTCTTGCAAGCGCCTCTGCTTTGGGGGAAGAGGCCTAAGAAAGGCTCCAGAGGAAGGGCTGCCTCTGTGCCTGCTGTGTGGAAGTTCCCAGCGTCTCCCCTAAGCTCAGCCAGGGCCCCTTGCATGCTCGGTTGCCTTGGAGACCACTCGTCACCGTTCAAGGTTGAGTGGCTAGAATTCTGCCTTGTGAAGAGGAAGAAAGTTCACTTAAACAGAGCGAGCAAGTGTTCCCTGTCCCACAACAGGGACGCTGCAGTCAGGACAGGACCCATACAAAGAGCCCCACCCCTACCCCATCCTGAAAAAGCCTCTCCTACACCTTTTTTTTTTCTTCTCCGTTCCTTTCCCTTCCCTCATTGCTCCTGATCTGCCTCCAAGGTCTTCCTCGGTTAAATAAAATCACTTATGTTTATTTTACTTTATTTTTTTTTTAAAGATGTGTGTGTGTGTGTGTGTGTGTGTGTGTTCACGCACGCGCGTGCGCAACTTGTGCAGGCGTGCTTCTTATGGAAATTAGGAGATGTCAGATCCCCTTCAACTGGAGTTTTGGGTGACTGTTAACCACCATGTGTGTACTGGGAACCGAATCCAGGTCCTCTGTAAGGGCAGCAAGTGCTCTTAATCACAGCCATCTCTCCAGCCCCTGGGCTGTTGCTTTTTGAGAAAAAAAAAAAAGGTTTCTTGTAGCTCAGGCTGGCGTGAACTCTTCGTAGTTGAGACTGTCCTTATTCGCCTGATCTGCCTGCCTCTGACGACTGGGATCACAAGTGTGCACCCCATGTCTGATATCTGTTTTTATATTGATATTAGAGTCACTTCCTTACTTGGCTTTTGTTGTTGTTGCTTAAGCCTGATATGGTGATCTAAGTAAAGCCTAGTGACAGAGACTGAGGCAGGAGGATTACTGAAAGTGGAGGCCACGTGGGACACATAAATTAAGAACATATCTCTGTGATCTGAAAGATTTTTTATTTTTAGAAAATGTTTTATTTTTTATTTAAAAATATATTTATTTGGGACTGGAGAGATGGCTCAGAGGTTAAGAATACTGGCTGTTCTTTCAGAGGACCTGAGTTCAACTCCCAGCCACCACATGGTGGCTCACAACCATCTGTAATGGGATCTGATGCTCTCTTCTGGTGTGTCTGAAGACAGCAGCAGTGTACAAAAATACATAAAATAATAAATCTTTTTAAAAAAAGAGAAAGATTTGCTTTAAAAATATTTATGTGCATTGGTGTTTTGATGTATATCAGTGTGAGAGTGTTGGATTCCCTATAAGTGGAGTTACAGATGGTTGTGAGCTGTTATGCGGGTGCTGGAAACTGAACCCAGGTCCTCGGAGAGAGCAGCCAGTGCTTTTAACCAAGGAGCCGACTCTTCAGCCCCAAGAAAAGATTTTACTTTAAAAACGTTTTCATCGTGTGTGAATTTATATGTGTATAATCTGTGTGTAGGGGTGCACGCGTGGAGATTGAATAATAACTTTATAGAGTTGGTTTTATGTGGGTGCTGGGATTAAATTCAGGCCATAAGGCTGGCACGGCAAATGTTTTTACCCTCTGAGTTATCTTGTGGGCCCCCTTTTTATGTGCATGAATGTATTCTCTGTGCACGCACGCGAATCACGTATGTAAGTGCACACAGAGATCAGAAGAGGGTGTTGGATCCCCTGGAACTGGAAATACAGAGGGTTGTGAGCCATCATATGGGTTCTGGGAGTCAAATCCAGGTCAAGGGGTTGCAAGGGCAACCCACGCTCCTAACCATTGAGCCACCTCTCTGGTTCCATCGCCTTAATTTTAAACGGACGTTCATAATTGCAATGGCCTTCAAAGGATTTGGGACACCCACACCTCTTGGGCTTGCGGGTCAAGGATGGCAGGTTGGGACCCCCATTGCCTTTCGGGAAGGATAATGACGTGGGTCTTGGCTCTAGCTAAGAGAAGCCCTGGCCCCAGTGAGGCTCTGAGGGACGGCCACACCTCTGTGGGGGAGGAGAGGGAGGCTGCCCTGAAGGGAGTGGACAGCCCCGCTGCCAGTCTTCCCAGGCTTAGAGTGTAAGATGAGAAGGAGAAGGTGGGCCTCACCCAGGAGGGGAGGGCGCCCAGAAACTTCCTGCCGCTCTCAGCTCCACCGCAGACTGAGCGCAAGGTCAGTTTGGAGAGGGTGGCGGCCTGCCTGGGGGCGGGAGACCCTCCTCGGGGCTGGGCGAAGGCCTTTAAGCGCCTCGCCATATTGAACCGCCACGCTGAGCCATCTTTGTCTGCAGAGTCCTCCCACGAACTTTCAACTTCATCCCAGTGTCTGGGGCAAGGGAGCAGCGATCGGAGCTCGTGCGTTCCCAACTTGGAGCAGGGACACTGGCGATTCCAGTTTGGACTGAGCTTTGAGCCTCGGGACTAAGCGTGCCTCGGTTCATGTAAGCATCCTGGAAAACTCCTTGCTACAACTCCGAGGGGGTTGGGGATACTCAACTTGGACTTGTCGCCTGAAGAGAAAATTGCAGGGAGGCGACACTCTGCGTGAGCAGAGTTGCTGGGACCCTCCACTGCTCCCTCCCCAAGACTAGAAACCGAGAGAGCCTGGGCTTCTTGCCCCCAACTCGGGAGTCCACACTGGAGATCTTAAAGACTCTCGAGAAAAGCCACGTGGGGGGATGGTTCCCCTGGGGCTTCCTCCCGTCTCCCGATTGCCTGATCCTCTGGAGTGTCCCCGACGTCTGCAAAGATGTCGATCTGGATGTGTTAGTGGAGGCCTTAAGGCCTGTGGGCACCTTCAAGAAGATCGGGAAGGTGTTCCGCAAAGAGGAGGACTCCACGGTGGGGATGCTGCAGATTGGGGAGGATGTTGACTATCTGCTCATCCCTCGGGAGGTCCGGCTGGCTGGGGGCGTGTGGAGAGTCATCTCCAAGCCTGCCACTAAGGAGGCTGTGTTTCGGGAGCGGCTGATCCAGTTTCTGCAGGAGGAGGGCCGCACCCTGGAAGATGTGGCTCGTATCATCGAAAAGAGTACTCCACATCCACCCCAGCCCCCCAAAAGAGCCAAGGTGCCCAGAGTGAGGAGAGTCCCGCAGATGGTCACTCCTCCACTTCGGCTGGTTGTAGGCACTTACGACAGCAGCAATGGCAGCGATAGCGAGTTGAGTGACTTCGATACATCCAAAGTCAAAGGCAAAAGGGGCTCCGGGAAGACCAGGAAGGTGCGCAAAATGCCGGTCAGTTACTTGGGCAGCAAATTCCTGGGCAGCGATGAGAGCGAGGATGATCAGGAGCTGGTAGAGGCCTTCCTCCGCCGTGGGGAGAAGAAGCCCTGCGCGCCTCCTCCACGGCGCCGAGTCAATCTTCCAGTGCCCATGTTTGAGAATAACCTGGGGCCCCAGCCATCCAAGGGGGACAGATGGCGGGAGTATGTCAGCCAGGTGTCCTGGGGGAAGCTGAAACAGAGGGTGAAGGGCTGGGCGCCCAGATCAGGCTCCGAGGTGGGCCAGGCCCAGCAGGCCTCCGTAGCTGAGAGGGCTGGAGAAATGAGACACAGCCACACCAGCCCAGACGATGATAGCTCCAGAAACACAGGAGACCTGAGCGACCAGACACTGATTACCAGACGCTGGAAGCCCAAGATCAAGTGGGTCTCCTTGAGACGATGCAGGAAGGAGCAGGTGCCACCCTCGGCTCAGGGGACAGCTGAAGAGCCCCGAGAGGCTGCAGAAAACCAGGGAGCAGGGGCTGCAGCTGAACATGGGGTAGAGGCTGCAGCTAACCAGAGGCCAGAGGCTGCAGCTAGTCCAAGAGCAGAGGCTGCAGCTAATCCAAGAGCAGAGGCTGCAGCTAATCCAAGAGCAGAGGCTGCAGCTAATCCAAGAGCAGAGGCTGCAGCTAATCCAAGAGCAGAGGCTGCAGCTAATCCAAGAGCAGAGGTTGTAGCTAATACAAGAGCAGAGGCTGCAGCTAATCCAAGAGCAGAGGTTGTAGCTAATCCAAGAGCAGAGGCTGTAGCTAATCTAAGAGCAGAGGCTGCAGCTAATCCAAGAGCAGAGGCTACAGCTAGTCCAAGGGCAGAGGCTGCAGCTAGTCCAAGGGCAGAGGCTGCAGCTAGTCCAAGGGCAGAGGCTGAAGTTAACCAGAAGGCAGAGGCTGCAGCTAGTCCAAGGGCAGAGGCTGAAGTTAACCAGAAGACAGAGGCTGCAGCTAGTCCAAGGGCAGAGGCTGCAGCTAGTCTAAGGGTAGAGGCTGCAGCTAGTCTAAGGATAGAGGCTGCAGCTAGTCCAAGGGCAGAGGCTACAGTTAGTCCAAGGGCAGAGGCTGTAGCTACTCCAAGAGCAGAGGCTGTAGCTACTCCAAGAGCAGAGACTGCAGCTAGTGCAAGGGTAGAAGGTGCAGCTAATCTCAGGGCAGGAGTCCTACCTGACCAGAGGACAGAAGCCATAGGTAGTCAGAGGGCAGAGGGCCCAGTTAACCAAAGGACTGGTGCTACAGAAAATCAGAGGGTGGAGGTCCTAGCTGACCAGAGAGCAGGGGTCCTCCATGATCAGAGGGAGGAGGCTGGACCTCAAGCTATACTGGAAGCCTCGGCTGATTCGGGATCTAGAGCCCGGAAACAGGTAAAGACAGTGAGGTTCCAGACCCCAGGACGCTTCTCCTGGTTTCACATGCGCAGGAAAGCTTTCTGGCACACTCCCAGGTTGCCAACCCTGCCCAAGAGAGGCCCCAGGGCAGGGGCGGGAGAGGCTAGGAGCCTCAGGGTGCTAAGGGCTGACACCAGAGCAGACATGGAACACAGAGAGCAAGAAGAACAGCTGTGAGGGAAGCCCAGTGCCTGGGCACCCTGCCTGCACCCTGCCTGCGTGGTGTTAGCTGCTAGGATACTTCTCTCCTCTGCGGGCTGCCTCTTCCTCCACATTTGAAAATGGAGGCTGCAGGGGCAGGCAGCACTGCCCACACCTTTCCTCCCCTTTCCACACTCATTCTCTACTCTCTTCTGTCCCTCCCTGCCTCCTTCTCTCTCCTCTCTTTTTCTTTCCTTCTCTGTCTCTATATTTTTATTTGAGACAGAGTCTTGCTATGCAGCCCTGATGGCCGGGTGCTCCATATATAATTGGTCTTAAACTCACAGGAGTCCTCCAACTTAGCGCCCAGAGCATGAGGTTACAGGTGTGCGACACTACATCTGGCTCAGTGACCCTCTTTCTGTTTTGTTTTGTTTGAGACAGGGTCTCTCTCTATAGCCCTGGCTGGCCTGGATCTCACCATGTTGACCATGTCTAGAATTAATGTAGACCAGGCTGGCCTTGAACTCACAGATCTGGTTGCCTGCCTGTGCCAGGACTAAAGGCGTGTACCACCGTGCCCATCTTCCAGTGGCCCTCTTTTTTTTTTTTTTTCTTTTTTCTTTTCCAGTGGCCCTCTTTATCATCTTGTTTTTACTTGATGAGAGTGTGTATTCAGGGTGGTACGGCTATAGACACACTTAATTTTTTTATATGTTGATTTAAAAAAAATACTAAATATAGCATCTCAAAGCCCGTGGAGCCTGGTTGCCTGGGTGGTGTTTTAACTCCTTATGTATTTTAAGTGCTTACTAAGCCTGGCAAAGGGAAATGGGTAGAGGAGGGAGGAGGGGGGTTGGTCTGTTCTTTGTCACTAACTTGGATTGATGGCCTTTTTGCACTTAAAGAGAGAACTCAAGCTGATATGCAAATAAAAATGTGTACAAGGCGGTTTCTTGTTTCCGAGGTGGCAATAGAGAGTGTTGGGGTGATTTGGCTGACCCAACCACGATGACCCTGTGTTTTACCTTGTCACTTTGCCTGCCATGTTTAGGCTGCTAAGGGCTGGAGGATCTGAGGGCACAGGGCCTATGGGCTTCACATACCTTACTGATCTTGTTGAAAAGGCACAGAAAAAAAAAAAAAGAAAAAGAACAAGAGAAAAAAGAAAGAAAGAAAGAAAGAAAAGGCACAGAAAACCCACCATGTGGGTTCTGGGCATCAAACTCAGGTCATCAGGCTTGGCAGCAGTCACCTTTAACTGTTGAGCCAGCCCTCCGATCTGTTTGAGCAAGCCCACAGACATCTGGGATGTTCTTGCCACTGGATGCTTTAAAACACTGTTAGAACAGAAGCATGCTCATAGTGGGAAATAGTGTGCACAATTGCTTCTTATAACCAGATCCTGGGCTGCTGAGGGCCTCGGGAAGGAAGGTGGAAGTGTATCTGTGATGCTTGGCAGCGGCACAAGTAGCAGAGAAAGAGAATAAATGTACACACACAGCCTCTAAGTCAGCAGGAGCAGCGAGCATTAGTGGAAAAGAGCAGCCCAGTGCTCATGAAACTGAAGAAGTATGTCCCAGGAGCCCTAACACCACCCCCACTGCCATGGGAAGATATCTGGGGAGATAACACAGGCTCCCATGATAGGCAGAGGCTCTCCCGCTGAGCCACGCCCCCAGCCCCTCACTGGGGAATTCTAGGCACACGCTCTATTATGCACCCTTGTATACCCACTTTCTCCTTCCCTGCTCTGTTCCGCACAATTCTCTGGGTGGCCTTTCTATGGCGCCCTTTGCTATTGTTAATGGACGAGGCTTGTTTCCTTACAGCTCAGCTTGTCCAGAAGAAAGTCCCACTGATGTGTTGAATAAAACACAAAATATGGACCCCACCTGGGGGAGTGGAGTTGGTGGGGGCTGGAGTTGTCTGGGATGTCCAGGTAAGGGGGAGAGGTCAGGGGTGGTCCTTGCTGTTGTCCAAAGCCACCTGAAGGCAAAAGGAAAAGCATCAGTAGATGGTGCCACCTAGTGGCTGACCGTTGAGCCTCCCTCACGGGCCTGGAGCTCAGTGGGCTTTAGGGATAATATTGGAGTCTGTCCCAGGGAGGGGCTTTGCATCAGCAGCAGGATGGGTTAGACACAGGACTGTGCACTTCACAGATGTCACTTGCACTTTGTGACACGGGCTTGCGTGCACACACACATAGACCCTAGGACAGGCACAAATGACAGGTCCCTATACAAACACACTGGTGGCCCCCCAGAAATGTCCGTAAGTTTGTGGGCACACATATGCAGTATTCATTCACACTGGCACAGACCCGCCAGGCTCCTGCACCTGCCAGGAAACCCTTTGTCCCCTGCCACACACATTCCACCATACTTACAAATGTTAGCATTGGTACCCATGCTGCCGGACACGCTGTAGACATATGCAATGCTACTGAAACCCAGAAGACAGCCACAGACTGGAATAACACTACAAAACAAAACAAAAAACAAACAACGAAAAAAATCCGTCTTCCTGGGAGTTATTTTCACAGTCAGTGCTCTTAACCACTGAGTCTTCTCTCCAGCCCGGTTTTTGTTGTTTTAAAGACAGGGTCTCTCATGCAGCCCTGGCTTGCCAGGAGCTCCCTATGCTGCAGAGGAGGATAACCTTTAACTCTGCATCCTCTAGTCGTTGCCTGCCATGTGCTGAGATAGCAGGCTGTACCACCACGCCAGGGTTCTTTGGTGCTGGGGGATCAAGCTCAGGGCTTCGAGCATGCTAGGCAAGCACTCTGCCAACTGAGCCAGATCCTCAGACTCACAAGGTATTTCTGCTAGGCTGATTCCAGAATTCAGCCTGGCATGCAGAGAGGCCAGGCATAGCTTTGGTGCTGTTAGATGTTGAGCATACCCAGGGCACCCAGTCCAGTCAAGCTTAGTCACCTGAGTAATTTGGACCTGGCGGATTGGATCTCCACCTGGTGGCCACAGTGAGAACTGCAGCTTTGGCTGCTTGGTTGTTGCTGGCTTGGGAGTGAGGGCCCTCATTCTAGACAGTTCTAGAACATGGCCACCCTGCGAGACATCTCAGCGTCCTGCGACCAGCAGTCATGACCAAGTTGGGATGATTTCTGATAAATGACTTTGAAGCCCCAATCCCGAATTGTGAATTTGGGCGTAGCAGGTACCATTCAGATTCTCTTTGTGGCCAGGGTGGTTATGCCAGGAGCCCTGGAGTAGGACACTGTGGAGATCGAACTCCTGGCCTCTCCAAGTTTTGTCCTGTGGGAAATGGGGTGAAACTCCCTTCCCTCATACTATCCCCCCTCTTCCCTAAGGAACGAAATGAAAACAGGCAAGGGAGCAACCCAGAGCCCCACCCCTTCACTTTCTTTTCTTTTTTTTTTTTTGGTTCTTTTTTTTTTTTTTTTCCGGAGCTGGGGACCGAACCCAGGGCCTTGCGCTTCCTAGGTAAGCGCTCTACCACTGAGCTAAATCCCCAGCCCCACTTTCTTTTTACTTATTTAAAAAATCACATGTTAGCTAACATAGCGGTACCCAGCTACTCCAGGGACGGAGGCAGAAGAATCATTTGAGCTTAAGAGTTCGAGGCCAGCCTTACCTAGGTAATAAGGCGTGGATACATCCACCTCACATGGATAAACATGGAGACAAACAGATAAACAAATCAAACTCGGTCCCATGAAGCACATCTGTGATTCTGGTACCTGGGAGGCGGAGGTGAGGACTAGAGAGACGAAGTCTCAGGAGTTGAGTGTTGAGCTGCTCCTGCAGAGGACCGGAGTTCAGTTCCTAAGCGTCTCCATCTCGATGCTTACAACCACTTCTAACTCCAGCTCTAGGGCATTCGATGTGCTTTATTCATTGGCCACCCCAGGCCATGACACCTGTCCTGCACGCACGCACACGCGCGCGCGCGCACACACACACAAACACACGCACACACACCCACATGCACACACAAGCACATGCACACACATATGCACACATGCGTGCACACACACAGACACACGCGCACACGCACACACATGCACATGCACACACACACATGCACACAAATACGATTTTACAAAAAGAAACAAAAGAATGTGCGTGGTAAGGGGGAGTGAGAGGTGAAATCACACTTTGGAGCCCACAAGCTAAGTAGCATATTCTTTTTTTTTTTTTTTTTTTTTTTTTTTTTTTTTTTTTCGAGCTGGGACCCAACCCAGGGCCTTGCGCTTCCTAGGCAAGTGCTCTACCACTGAGCTAAATCCCCAACCCCTAAGTGGCATATTCTTATTCTCTCCTTGCTCTGTTGTAGCGGCAGCTCTGATGAGTGGATAACACTGAGTCAGCAGGGTGCAGGGACTCGGAGATCACTTCTGTCTATCTCAGACTAATTGAAACCACTGGCTCTCATGTGGGCCCAGCCAAGAGCATGATGGGGGGCACCTTTGACACTTTTGTCTGGTATGGTAACAAATGATGCAGGAGGATTAGGACTACAAGGAAGGCTATAGAGTGAGTTTTAGACCAGCTTGGTCTATAAGAGACACTGTCGAAATAATAAATGAATAAATAATACAAAAATGGCAGGCTATCCTGCACTAAGACATTAATATTGCTCATTTCTGAACATTATCCTAAGACTGATTACACAGCTAATTGCATTTTTCTGTGGTCCTGATCGCACTTGCTTTTTAAAAGATGAAGCTATTGGGGATGGAGAGATGGCTCAGCGGTTAAGAGCACCCGGCTACTCTTCCAGAGGTCCTGAGTTCAATTCCCAGCAACCACATGGTGGCTCATAACCATCTGTAAAGAGATCTGATGCTTTCTTCTGGTGTATCTGAAAGACAGCTACAGTGTATTCCTATATATAATAAATGAATAAATAAATCTTTAAAAAACAAAGATGAAGCTATTGACTTCAAAGTGGAACCCAGGGCATTATGCGTGTCAGGCAAGTGCTCTACCATGAAACCATGCCTTAGGGCCTCACTGGATGCTGGGGGATTCTAGGCAGGGGCTCTACCATTGAGCCACACCCCAACCCCTCACTGGATGCTGGGGGATTCTAGGCAGGGGCTCTACCACTGAGCCACACCCCAACCCCTCACTGGATGCTGGGGGATTCTAGGCAGGGCTCTACCACTGAGCCACACCCCCAGCCCCTCACTGGGGGACTCCATCTCAGAGGTATAGTTCCAAGCTCTTCATTATCTGAATCAGTCTGGCTGCCATTCAGTGTCACAAGAATGAGGTGAAAGAGCTGAGGCTCCCAGGCCCAGGCTGAGGAAGGAAGGTTGACAGCCGTGGAGAAACAGGAGTCAGGAGGTGGTGGTGATGGGTCTTTGGAGGAGCTTCCTGGACTACTCCTGCCATCTGGAGCCACCTCCATCCTCTTTTTGGGGTCTGTACACATCTGAAACTAGTCTCTTAGCCACCCTTCAAGACGGAGATGCTGTGGAGTCCTAGTGCTCTCCTACTCTTTGTTGCCCCTGACCAGCGAAGATTAACCAGCAGCTTTTTTTCCTCACCACATTACCCTTGACCATGACCACCATAGGGGGAAGGTGTGCAGAGACCACTTGGAGACCAGGCAGGAAGCATCCATGCTCACCATCGATCCTCTGACTGCTGTCTGGCTCTTATTCTCCATAACCACATTTCCCTAGCTCAAGTTTGGGAGCAAGAGGGGTCATCATCAGGTGAGTCAAGAAAGTGGGTTCCTATTTCAGGGCTGTGTGACTCTTGGCCAGTCATCCACCCTCTCTGAGCCAATTTCCCCATCTGGAAAAATGCTCACAATAAGAGCATCTAGGACTGGGGAAGTAGCCTGGTTGTTGCTATCTTGTAGGAAGCCCTGGGTTCAACTGCACCACCAAATCCACACTCAGTGGTGCATGCCTGAAACACTGGCAGCACTCTGGAGGTAGATGTAGTAGGATCAAAAGTTCAAAGTCATCCTCTGCTACATGGGAGGTTTCTGAGCAGCCTGGGTTACAGGATAACCCTGTCTGTCTGGGTAGAGCTTTAGACATTGTAGAACATCACTGGTGAGATAGAAACATCAGCTTCTGTGGGTTTTGTAACAGGTATAAACTGCCCTCCCCCCATCTCAAAGGTGGACAGGCCTGGGCACGCTATTTTGTCCTGAGTGCCAGCCATCGATGGGTTTTTAGCTGTGGTCCTGGAGCACCACCTAGTGGTGGATTCTAGTCTTGCCTGGCAGGGACTTAGGGATTCGGGTCTCCAGCACCTTCATTCCTCCCATAAGTCATTCTAGGCCCTTGTCACACACACAGAATTGTTTCTCTGCCTGAGTGATCCAGGGGATCCTGGCACATTGAACCACTGTACATGTCATGCTCTACAACTTGGCTTCAGTCTAGAAATTATTTACTCTGCCAGCAACAGTAGAGGGTGATAGTGAGCAGGACCTGGAGTCCCGGGCCTGAGTGACACCTCCCCAACTTTTGCTTTATAGGATCTCATGAAATCAGGCTGGCCTGAACTTGCTAGGTAGCTATAATTTCTGATTTTCCTGTTTCTGTCTCCTCAAGTGCCTGTGTTCCCCACACTCCACCCTAACCCCCAATCTTAACCTGCTTTCACCCAGTGTGGGGTGAAGTCCACCCGTATTCTGCCCCCAGGGTTGAATGTGGGAAAGGCGGAGGACGGGAGGGGGTCTGCAAGTGGAATTCCTATTGCGCTGTTTACAGGTCTGGTTTGGAGACTTATTTCCTGAGCACTCTTTGGCACTGGACCTCGTTGTCCTCTCAGGCCTTTCTGGTGAATTCTGGGTAAGTGCTTTCTGGTTGAGCCACATCCCTAGCTCCTCTTCAAACTGTCTGGGACTTCTTTGCTGGGCTTGTGATGATTTTCAGGAAAGATCGATTAAGGATTGAAGACCCTGGCAGCAGGTGGCCGATCCAGAGAGAAAACACCAAGCTTTTTCTGAGGAAAACATCGCTTACCTTCATTTTTTAAAAAAATGTGTGGAGGAGGACAATTGTGTGTGTGTAGGAGAGGGCACGGGGGAATGTTGGTCCCTTCCCACCACGGATCAAACACAGGCTATTACATTAATCTTGGTGCAGGCAAGCACCTTTACCCACTGAACTCACTGGCCCACAGTTGAGGCCCTGTTCTCCCGCAGGTACAGTGGCCCTACTGTGTGATGTGAGCCCTGTTCTGTGCCTTGAGAGAACACTGACACAGCGTGCACTGCTTGCTTCTATATCAGGAAAGATGTTAAAGTCAGTAATCATGGGAAACTCATGGTTTGAACAAACATATGGAGAAACTTCATAGCCCAACTAAAAAAAGCTGTGTTATTACTGGGGGTGGGGCACGTCTACCACAGCGTGTGTGAGGTCAGAGGGCAACTTTATAGTCAGCTCTCCAATTTTTGCAAGGGATCCAACTTGGACTTTGAAAGTAGAACTTTTTAGACATGTGACTTAGCTGGAGGATGCAGGGCACAAAGGGTGGCCTTGAACGTTACTAGCTGGCCCTGCTTGAGCTCTGCTCTCTGCTCTCTGGCCACGAAAGCTCCTGCAGTCTTGACCCAGCATGGTCATACTGCCTTTCCTGAATGACGGCGCACTCTTCGACTGACTAGCAACCATCCCTGGAGCTGCTTCTGTCAGACGCCCTGCACAGTGTGGAGAAAAGTACCTGCTATAGGGGCAGTCAGTCACACAGGTTGCTAGGGGTTTACAGCACACTAGGGACTATGGAATTTTCTGAGAAGTTCAGTGTAATCCACCCTCAAATTTGGAAATAAACACCAGCCACACCCGCTGGTCACACTCTCAGTTACAGGATTCTTAAATTCCTCAAGCACTACTGAACTGAGGGCTCCAGGCCTCTCAACTACATAGGAGCAACAGAGAACTCCCAGGCCAGAAAAACAGCAGCTTCTCAGGCAGAGTCGTTGCTTGTCCCCTGGCAGCCCAAATCCTTACTTGTCCCATCAGCACCCAGCACAGCAGAACAGCTGCTGGGCACGGCCCCTGCTGAGAACAGCTCTGCTAGCCCAGAGCCCTGAGCCCTGAGAATGCTGGCTTTGCATGGCTGCAGGGAGATGAGGGTTCAGAGGCTTCTGAAGGGGTCTGAGGTCACATTGCAGCCTGCACAGGTCTCATGAGTCGGATGATGCTTCTGTGGTCGCTCTTGTCCTGTGAGGCATCCAGAACCAAACTGCACCCACCCTGGAGGAGCCCGCACATGGTAGACACATGCCAATGTGGGTTTGAGATGAGGTTTGACTTACAATAATGACTTTATTTTATTTTAACATATTTAATTACAGAACATAAAATAGCTGGGGGGTGGGCCCCAGCCTCGCCCCACCCTGAGGCTACCAGGAGGAGGCCTCCCTGATGACCCTCTTTTGGGGTCTTCCTATGGCAGGGTCCTATTGCTTTACCAGGGGAGGAGCCATGCAGGTGAGGGGGCAGGACCTCCTCTCGGCCCTACCCCTACCCAGGTTGGCCTTCCTCCAAATGCCCAGGCTGTGCCCTACCCCCAGTTTCAACTCCTCCTTTCTCTGACCAGGAGCCTGTCGTCTGCTGCCCCACGCTGCCCCCACCCCCTCTGCAACCTAAAGGGGAATAAATACAAACTTTACAAAGTAAAAGGGGGTCCAACGCTGCCCTGGGGCGGGGCAGCAGGCCGAAGGCGGGGCCCTCCAGCTGTGCAGGCCCTGTTTCCTGCTGTAGACTGCCTCACATCATTCCTAGCTGCAGCAGCGTGTTGGCGTATGCCATGGGCTTGACGTTGGGGTGAGGCTGCAGCAGGGGCAGAAGGAGAGGGAGGGTCAGAGGACTTCCCCACACACAGCACCCGCCCGGGCAGTGCCTGTCCCAGGTCACTCACCACTGCTGTGAATTGGTGGAACTGGGGCCGCAGGTCGGAGCCCTGGAGGTGGATGTAGGAGGCTTTGTTTCCCATCTGGTCACTGTAGGGACAGGAGCAGAGGGGCTTGTGTGGTTGGGGCTGGAGATTATGACAAGGTGAGAAACAGAAGGAGGGAGACAGGAAGGGGCTGCAGAAGATCAGAGAAGAGGGAGACATGCTTGCCACGGAGAGATGGTGGTGCCAAAGAAACCACACTGAAGGGCTGGAAGAAATTCACGGGAAGAAGAGGCAGCGGGAGAGCCTGGAGACCTGATCTCCTACTACCCTAGCACTAGAGGTTTAGTATAGGGACAGAGTGATATGGCACCATCAGGCCACAGCCTATCCAGGAACAGAAGCCCAGGGAGCCCTGAGTCTTGGCTTCCTCTACAGATACTGAGAGGAGAGAGAAGACTGGGATGAAAAGACCTAACACCTGGGGCTGGGGATCAGCGGAGGGCGCACAGTTGTTCATTATACGACCAGGTGTCCTTCCTATGGAAGTTCCCACACATGAAAGTTAAAGCCAAAACCAACCACAGTGGCTCATGCCTGCGATCCCACTACCAGGGGGCCCAAGGCAACAAACATGCTGTTAGTTTGACACCAGACAGCAGTTAAGACCCTGTCTCAAAAGCCGTACATACACAATCCACACGGAATAAATCCTGTGGCTTGAGCAAAGAGTGAGGGGTAGACGCACCAATAATTGGGGGCAGAGAAGACGGTGACACAGCGGCCACCATGGGCCACCTCGTAGCCCTCAGCTTTGACTTCATGGCTGCGGATGATGTAGTCCAGTTGATTCTCCTCCAGGAAGGCCTTGGTGACATCGGGCCCAAACTGGCAACTCACACCACGCTTGCTGACGGAGCGCCCATTCTGGTAGGAGCAAGGGAACAGGAGACCCTGGGTGAATGAGGGCCTGGCTCCACCCCATCTCAGTTCAAACCCACAGCCAGACCCCTGCTCACCTGTGGCTGGGGATCTGACCACAGCAGGTCACACATGGGACCTAGGGGAGAGGGGAGAGGGAAGATATCAGAGATCTACCTGTCTCCCAAGCTTCATCAGACAGGTGCCTACCCCACAGTACAGCTCAGTGGTAAGGGTAGTGGGGTCTCACAGTTGAGCTGAGCCCAGTTTCCCTGTGCTCTCATTTGATCCGTTATATGCCTGCTGCTGAACGGAACTTTCACCACTGATTTAGAGCAGGCCTGTTCTTGTCCAAGGCCTCCTGTGGCTCCCCACTGCCCCAGCACAAACCCATGCTTCAACCAACATCTGTAACTCTCAGGATGTGGCCTTGGGCCTTTATGTCTAGCAGGAACCTCTGAGGGCCAGCTCTAGTCAACCCACCCTATAAGTGTCTGCTGCCCCCCTGTATTGGACACAATACTGCCTGTCTAGTGTCAGCTCAAATGTCACCACCCCACAGAGTTCACCCACACCATCCATGTCCTCAGTGACACATATCTCTGGGACTTGAACAGATGCCTTAATTCCTCACTCTGGGGTGAGGGAAGTCAAGGAATGACAGGTGTGTCAAAGACTCTGATGTTCCCCAGCCAACGCAGTCCCACACAGCCAGACTGCAGATGGGAAAGCCACAGAAGGTCTGTGTGGGTCCAGGCACTCTTGCCTATGTCTGGGCCCACTCACCTGAGTCTGGGGGCTGCCGATTCCGCTCAATCTTCCGGATGTCATCCAGAGTGACACCATCTTCACTGAATAGGCCTCCATGCATGATCTAGGGGAAGCATGTGCCTCTGTGAGGGAAGGAGCCCATCTCACCCCCTCCCCCACACCCGCATGTTGCCTGCATGGTGTGAGAGGCCCTGAGACTCCTCACCAGCACTTTGCCATTGATACACTGTGCCAGCGGAAGCCACTCGAACACCTCGCTGAAGAGCTCATACATCTGGGCTGTGTACTTGGCCTTCACCTCGCCCTCGAAGCCATAGATCTGGTTCATGTTGTCCGTCTCGTGGTTGCCTGGCCATAATGGAGGACCAGGAGAGGACCTTAGCCTCCAGTCTATTTATCATTTACCCACCTGGTAATCTCAGGTACAGACCCGGGGACAAGATGGCATCGCCCAGTGATGGCTAGCTGGCACTGAACCTTGCAAATGAGTGCCCAGCTCGCTACTCAGCCGGACCTTTGTGCTAGATTAGTGTCCCTAGGGGGCTGGTCACACTGCTGTGTGTGAAGTAGAAAAAGGCAGCCTTCGTCCTTGAACCTTTTGTCTGGCACCTACCAGCAAAGGGCGTAGTTAACGCCCACCGAGCTGCCTACGCCAGTGCTGCTGCACCTCTTGCGGTGCTGCCGGGGCAGTACACAACCTGTTCAACTTCACATGGTGGCCCGTGTACAAGACAAGCTTGCCGAATTCGCCAAGTGCATGACTATACTACCCTAGGCTTCACAGATGACGACAGAAGCCCAGGGGAAAGTGAAACCCTCCTTACCTCGAAGTAGATGAAAATGATCTGGATACAGGAGCTTGAAGCCAAAGAGGGTGAGGATCACTTCAACGGAGAAGGAACCACGGTCCACAAAGTCGCCATTAAATATCTTTTTTTTTGTTAAGGAAACTGTGGTTCAGGTGGCAGATGGGCCAGGAGGGCAGTCAGTCCTGTCCCCTTGGCTCCAAGGCTCCTGGACCTCCAAAGGGGGCACACCTCTGGCCTGCCTTTGAACTGAAGCTCCCCAGGATGCACCAAGGACCCAACCTCACCTGTCCCGGGGAAGCCAAAGGCAGAGCCGAGGCAGCCAGCTGTTCCCCGAGGCAGAGTTGTCCTCAAACTACAGGGGACAGGTCCTACCTCCCAAAAGCACACGGCCCAGGAGCCCACACAGAGGCTGAGCATCAGGAAACTATCCCGTCAGCCATGAGAGGAGCGGCTGGGACTGTGGGTGGAGAGGATGCTGAACACAAGAAAACCTCAGGCTTCATGCCCAGCACTGCATCAACCACAATCCCATCGAGAGGGACACGGGAGGCCAGAAGCTCAAGACCAGTGGCACCTTGTGGCAGGTGAGAGAAGTGGGGCCTGAACCTGCAGGGGACTGTGGTATCAGTAAGATGAGGTCCCTATGTTCTTCCCTGGTGGGGCCCACATGGGGTAGCATAGAGGATACATAGGGGTTGGTCTCTGAGGGTAAACCGTTGAGCTCAAATATGTTGAGGAGGTCATAAAACTGGCCATGGGTGTCCCCGCACACTGTAATCTTCTCTGTCTGAAAGAAAAGAGGCCACCGGAGAGGGAGGGGCCCAGAGAGAGATGTGGGGAGGGGGCAGAGGGGAATGAGGGGTGAGAGGTCACAACAGACCAAGAAAATCCATGCAAGACACAAAGGTAAGGGACACAGCAATGAGGAGGGCAGACAAGTAGGAGGGGTGTCAGGTACAGAGAGTAGGGAAGGATGCACAGGTGGGTTTCTGAGTCCGGAGCTGGGGGACCTCCCGACTGCTTGCCCTGCCTTGATCACATGCACCCCTCCACCCTGCACCCATAGTCCAAGGCGCACCTCTTTCAGCGTTGTCTCCACCAGCGTGCTCAGCTTGCAGAGGACTTCCTTCACCTGCACTAGAATCTGGAAGACAGGGCAGGCTGTAAGCACGGCTGCCTGGGGGCAGGAGTACAACAAAGCCTCAGCTGTCCAGGAGCTACTGAGAAGGCCTGGGCTACTGGGTGCTCCCCAGGGACAGGAAGAGAGGTAGCCATCAAGCCGTGATCTGATCTGGCCTATGTGTCATTTAAATACTATGATTGGGGGCTTAAGACGTGGCTCAGCAGCATTGGCTGCTCTTCCAGAAGACCAGGGTTTGATTTTCAGCACCCACATGGTACCTTACAACCTTCTACATCTTCAGTCCCAAAGGACCCAGTACCCCTTTCTGGCCTCACGGGTACTGCATACATTCAGTGTACACATATACACACAGGCAAACAATCTCAACACCACCATCACTTCACAAGGATTTTGGTTCATCTTTTAAAATTCGCCAGCATTAGGAAAGAAAATCATGAGTTCACAGTACAGGAAACCTTATAGAAGGAACCAGCCTAGAGCCAAGGAGATGGCTTAGTGGGTAAGAGCACTTGCTTGGCAAGGAGCCGAGTTCAAATCCCCAGCACTTTTGTGAGGGGCCTGCAGTTCCAGCATTGAGGCTCAGAAAGAAGGCAGCTCCTCAGAGCTTGTGGGCCAGCCAGCACAGATGAAGTGCTGAGCTTCCAGTGGAGTAAGATCCTGTCGTCTGCCCTCCTGTGGCATCTGCAGGTGCATCCAGGAGCGGATGCACACACATATAAAGAGCTAACCTGCACACATGTAAAGGCCATGGTCATAAAGATGAGTTTTTCTAACGGCAGAGAAGGGTGGAGAACCTTCAGTCCTGCGGTGGGTATTGGCGTTCTGAGAATCTGCTAAAGTGAGTGTTCGGACACACCTGTAATTCTGGCAGCTTATAGCCAGATTTGTTCTTTTGATTTTTCAGACAGGGTCTCACAATGTATCTCTGGCTGGTCTAGACTTCCCTATGGAGATGAGAATGGCCTTGAACTCAGAGTTGCATCTGTCTCTCCCTCCCAAAGGCTAGGATCGAAGGTGTGTGCACACCACCATGCCCTGCACAGCCTGGGATGTATAGCAAGACCTTGTCTCAAGAACCCCCTCAATCACCTTAAACATATTTTGGGGGACTTGAGAAATGAAAACACCAGGACATCTGTTGGTACAACTTGCTCACACTGAACATAACCTTGAGAAAAGTCAAGTGTGTTTATCTGTGTTTTAGGTTTTATGGAGAGCCTTTGGGTTCATAAAGCCATTTGATTCTCAAATGTTCCTGGAAAAGCAAGGAATGGAGTCCCCACACCTGTGAAAAGTATGTGGCTAGATTTTTGTTTTTGTTTTTTAAGATTTTTTTATTTTATGAATATAAGCACACTGTTGCTATCTTCAGACACACCAGAAGAGGGCATCGGATCCCATTACAGATGGTTGTGAGCCACCATGTGGTTGCTGGGAATTGAACTCGGGACCTCTGGAAGAGCAGTCAGTGCTCTTAACTGCTGAGCCATCTCTGCAGCCCAAGTATGTGGGCTGTTAACTGCTCACCTTCCAACATCCTTGTAGGTTTAATCATTAAGAAAAATAAAACTTGGGGAGAAGATAAGTGTCATAAACCCAGGGGCAGCTATTCTGGTCAGGCAAGGACACCGCAAAGGATGGAAACAAGCCAAACAGCCAACATCACACTCACAAAGAAAACCAACAAATCCACCCAGGAGCCCCAGTACAAAAATCCTGAAGGACTCACACCACCGAGTGACAAGCAGCCCCTCCATGGGGTAGTGGGGCTAGGGCTGCTCAGGTTGGTGGGCAGGAAAAGTGGCTCCTGTTAGGGCTAAGCACCAGGGGAAGGCAGTGACCACTGGCAGGCTGTGACCTCATTACAGGAGAGGCAACACATGCGGCTAGCTCTGTCACAGAAATGACTTCTCTTATCTGAGACCTGTCCTGACCATGCACGTCCTCTTACTCCTGTCCCCAACTTAAGCCAGCCATGCCCTTCAAGAATTCCTCTCTCCCATGCCTTCCCAAGATCTCACTTCTGAGGCTGGGCAGTCTTCTAAACTCAGCCCGACGCCCCCAAGTGCTGTGTTATTAGACGAGGACAGTGTAGCCCTCAGCATGTGCCCAGCACACTGCCCTGTCCTAGGACGGCTGGCAGTGGCAGGCTCATTCCCGAGTCCTAGGCGTGTGTGGCACAGGAGGGTGTGTTACCTGGTAGGCGCACTTCCGGTGCAGTTTCTTCTGATCCTTGTACCACTGCATGAGGTCTTTCATGAAGGTGATTGTCACTTTGCCGTCCTCAAGCTTGGGCCCACTGTATTCATCTTCAATGGCTGGTGTATGGACAAGGAGATTAGTTAGGGGCTTCAGCCGTGGAGGGGCAGGAAGGGGACCTGGCCCCCAGGGCTGGGGTAAGAGATTGGGCAATGAAGTTTCCCATGGTACTGTGGTGCTCCTGATCTTAGCATCAGCCCACAACTCCTGCAATCCCTGGACTCTGGCCAGTTCTAAGCAGTGGCTTCCTGCTTTGGCAACTGTCCTTTGGGGAGTTGTTTCCCCTCCCTTTGCCCCACATTCTAAACTCAATTAGCAGAGGCTAAGGGGTGACTGCTAAATAATCTGTTCAGACTCAGAGCCAGAGCACCTGTTAACCTTTGGGTGACATTGGAATGTGAGCCACTCTTCTTCCCTAGTTCTGTGCATCGGCACACACGGCACGGGGAGCATTAGGCTACACTGCAGTCACAAGCCCATCCAAAGACGGTGGGCGCCATGGCTCCAGAGGGTCAAGGCCCACTGTGAAGACACTCAGGCCAGAAGAAAGATGACGGCACACACCCTGAATGATGAAGACCCCATCCTACATGTAGCATCCTCTCCTAGATAAAACCCCTTGTGAACCAAGTTCCCCGAGTGGGTGTGTCCGGGAGGCAGACAGACAGACATGCTAGCTCCTGCCACATTCTTAGGAGGCAGGTCTTCAAATATAGCTGGTTCCTCCATCAACTCCTGGCTCCCAGGTCCTGGCTCCTCAATGGCTAATGGTTTAACCCAATGTCTATGCCTACGTAAAGAAGTCTCTGTAAAGACTCTGAGGCAAAGGCAGGCAGGACTCTGAGAGCTCCTAGAGTCTAGGACCTGGACAGTAGAACCCACGGAGGCTCCAATGACCATGTATGTGCCTTCCCTCCGCAGCTTTTCATCTGTAGACTGTATAACAGACTGGTAAGGACCCTTGCGGGTTCTGAATCACTCAACAAACTAATGAAACCTGAACGGCAGATTGTAGGAGCCCTGATTCATACCCAGTGGGTCAGAGGCACGATCAAAACCGATGTGGAATTTGAACACGCGTCACTGTGGAGATGGCAGGTTCTGCACTAGCACCACGGCACATACACACATTTACTCACACAACATGACAATCAATGAATATTTTTCAAAGCGGGGGGGGACGGAGGCTTGGGCTGTGTCTCAGTCTGTCTGATCTGAATCAGAACAATATGCAGATGGTAGCACTGCAGACTGGAGGGCTGGTTATGGTGGGAGACATCTGGATACAGTCTTGGTGACCAGGAGTCTGTGCTGGCTGCTGGGGAAAACCAATGCTCTGCACCAGTGTTCCAAGTGGGATTTGCTAGGACGGCTGTAGCTCACAGAAATGTGATAGGGGAAGGAAGGAACAAGGTTAAGACAGGAAAGTAAGGGCTATGACTTCCGGGTAGCCACATGATCACCCACTGTACAGGGCTACAGCTGTGCCGTGTTCTCACTAAAGGCACCAGCTCTACATTCTATAAGAAAATGTGAACCGGGGTTGGGGATTTAGCTCAGTGGTAGAGCACTTGCCTAGCAAGCGCAAGGCCCTGGGTTTGGTCCCCAGCTCCGGAAAAAAAAAAAAAAAAAAAAAAAAAAAAAGTGAACCGCTAAAATGGCTACAACTGCAGCAGAAAGAGTTTAGGGACTGATGCTGGCCCAAGACCAACTTTTTAGCCTCCAATAGCAGCCATGGGAAAGTCACACAGGGACAACAGCACCTCCAGGACCTCTGGTCACCAAAAGTGAAAGAAAGGACCAGAGGGAAGACCAAAAACACTTCTAAGAGCAGAGGGCCTGTTGTTAAAGGTCTGTTTGTTTGTGGGAGCCTTACTGTAGTGTTCTAAAGGCTTTGACTCAGAATGGTGCAGAGCAGAGGGACACACTGGGCAGTGCAATGGTTAGTGTTAGTTACTGTCAACTAGGCAGAGTCCAGAATCATCCAGGAGAGGGGCAGCTGGGCATGTCTGTAGCAGGATTATCTCAATTAACTGAGGTGGGGAGACCCACCACTGTGGGTGGCACCATTCCCTGGCTGGAACCCTAGATTGTGTTAAGAAAAAGGAGTGGAGCATACATTCATCTCTTTCTGCTTCCTTCCTACTGTGGAGGCAATATGGTCAATGTTTTAAGCTGCTGTCGCCCTGGCTTCCCTGCCATGAACTGTACTTTTAAACTGTGTGCCAATACCCTTTTCACTGTATTTTACCATAGCAACAAGAAAAGAAACCAAGACAGACTTCTACGGCATACTGCAGGGGGCCGCACACACCCCAGACGTGCCAGGGTTACCACCCAGAAATGGCTTACCTGGCCGACTGACTACAAGCTACTGTACTGTCTGCTCACTTTACATGGGGTGCCTGCCTCTTCCATCAGTCTGGAAGAACACCCCAGAGGAGTAGCTGCTCTGCTTCCTGTGCAAACCATGTGAGGTTGCAGACCCTCTCTGCTCCATGGAGCTTAACTGTTACAAAACCAAAGTCAACTCAGAAGCTCTGCTAGATTTGTGGTCCCCACTTCCCCGTATAGGTCTGAGAGATCCACTAAGAACACCAAGAAAATGAGCAAGAAGAAGGAAGAGTGCATCCCAGGCAGGGAGCCGTACTGAGGGTTATTAAGAAAGTAAGACGAGGTGTGCTGGTGCGTGAGCGCAACACTAAAACTTGGAAAGCAGAGGCAGGAGGATTTGAGTCTGAGGGCTTCTTGAGCTTTACACAGAGAAAAGATGAATAGAGAAAGTGAAGAGAAGAACTGGCAAGATAGCTCAGTAGGAAGACAAAGGATCCCCAGGACCCACATAGTGGAAGGAGAGAAGTGGAGAGAGCGAGGCTTCCACCCACAAGCCATGGTGTGTGCCCTCATCATGCACACAGGAACACCCCACACTTACCCTACCCCACATACATGTACAAACAGAGCCAAGAGGAAAAGGGGTTTAAACACAACATGCCATCATAGCTGGGGTCGGACAAGGGAGCCCCTGCCAAAGCCCAACGTTAAGGGAGTCCACAAAAATTTGCTATATTTATCCCTGTTTGGAAATGTCTGACATTTCTAAGTGATTATGGTGAGAAATCTGGTCAGACATTGCTTGGAGCAGCAGACATACTAATGATACCGAGTAATAAGAATTGAGAATTTAGAAATAGACCCCACCCCACTCCTGAGATTACAGCAGTAGGTCAAAGGGTTAGAGGGGATAGAGAAATTCCCAAAACCTCTCCATGTGCATTGTGGTGCCTAAATATAAGGTTGGAGTTGTAGAGATGGCTCAGCAGTTAAGAGCACTTGCTGTTCATGCAGAGGCTCCAGGCTCAATTCAAAGCATCCACACAGTAACTCAACTACCTGTAACTCTAAGCCCAGAGGATCAATACCCTCCTCTGGCCTCTGAGGGCACCAGGCCCATAAGTGATGTGTGTGTGTGTGTGTGTGTGTGTGTGTGTGTGTGTGTGTGTGTGTGTGCATGTGTACACATACACACACAATATATATATATACATACATATACACACACACACACAGAGGCAAAGTATCTATACACGTTAAAATAAAATTAATAAAAGACTTCAAAAACTGGCAGGACTGCGAGTTGGAGGGTGAACAGGTGTCTTAATAGTTCATAGGGGCTGATGTACGTGAACACACGTGACAGACACACCCGTCCACCTCGCCGTATTATGGGAGGTACAGTGGGGTCAGTCTCCTTTCGGGCAGGACCAGTGAACATGTAAACTGAACCTGAGCATGCTGCTCAGGCCATGTGAGCCCATGTCATCTGTCACAGGGACAGAGGGCTGGCCTGGGCACATTTCTGTGCTGCAGTCCTGGGCACAGACTTGACTGGGGCTTATAGCATTTCAATGTGGGCTTTCTCTACCTTGCTGTGGGACACTGACTGAAGCTCCCCCTGTGCTGAAGGGCACAACATGAGACTCCATAATGTCTAGGTGAGTCACTCGAAGGATAGTGCTCTTAAGCATCTCACATGGTACCTGGGAAAGCAATGAGGAACCCTCACAGGAGCAGGGGACCTCTCTTCAAGGCTGACTCTAAGAAGCTGGGTATTGACTGACATTGGACAGTGGCCTCTCGTGAGAACAGGGGAACATCTCTGCTAAGCAGTACAGCAAATTGGATGGTGTCGAGGCCCATGTCTACGCCTGTGCCAACATAGTCAGGAAGGAGAGCAATGCAAACCGGCCTGGTAAAGGGGTGTGTGCTTGGAGCATAGACCTGGGGAGGTTGGAGGAGCTCACTAAAGCAGGGATGGTGAATGACCATTGTAGTTTCTAGGGATCCCTGGTACAAATGCTAGAAAGCCCAGGCTGCAGGAAATGAATGAACATGGGAGCTGCAGCACAGCAGAGACGAGTCTAGACATTGTCTCCTCAGGTACAGCCTACCTGCTGGTAGCTATGGGATAGTCTTGTGGGTGAACTCCCTGAATAGCTGGTGAGTCAGGGTGATGCTGGTGGCCTCAGGGGACTACAAATGGGTTGTGACAAGATTCAACACTGACACTGTGGCAGGGAAACATGCTCCTCAGTCAGTTCACCACAGAGGAAAGAGGACAAGCATCCAAAGGACTGGCTGGCTAAATGAGGGGAGATGTCAGGCACGGTGACTCAGCTCTGTAAGCCCAGCACTTGGGAAGCTGAGGCAGGAGGACCATCATGAGTTTGAGGCCAGCCTATACTAGATCCTTTATGTCTGTGTCCTGATACACAGAAACCCTGGACTTGCACACCTGAGGAAATCTAAGGGGCAGGGATGGGCCTAGATCCGCCTGCCATCTGGAAGATGGGGTAGACACAGCTCTCGTTAGGAGAGAGAGATGCCGCAGCGATCCCACTACTGTCTCTTCTTCCCCATCTTCGCTCCCCTTCTCCCCTTCTAACTGTGAAGTGTTGTCACAGATTACTGGAACCTGGGGGAGTCTTAAGCACAGCACTATAAACATTATACTCGAATTCTTCAGGATCTGATGGGGGCAGCTGATGTCCACAGCTCATCAGGCAAAAACAAGCGTGAGAGTGAATAAAAAGGCCACCTCATCCATAAGACATGGTGGGGAAATAGAACCAACACGTTTGGCACCATGCACCCTGAGTCTAACCAGAAGGGAATGGGCCAGGACAAGGCACCTGTTAGAATGTGACAAAGGAAAAATCCTGACACCCTGAGTTTAGTCATAAGGATTCCCACTGTTATGATTAAGATTGGGGGGAGGGGGACTGTTATGTAGGGGGAGGACTGGGATGGAGGGCAGGACTGATATGAAGGGGGGGGGAAGAATGAGATGGAGAGAGAGGACTGGGATGGAGGGGCAGGACTGGGATGTAGAGAGAGGACTGGGATGGAAGGGGAGGACTGGGATGGAGGGAGAGGGCCAAGGAAGACAGCAGTTGTAGGTGACACCTACATTCTCAGATGCCCTCTGAGACCTTGTCTTTACCAACCAAGTGTAGCAGGGATAAGCGTGTAGGGGTATAGAGCCAGGCCTACTCACTCATGCTTTCGATGTCCAGAGAGTCCACGACAGAGCGTCTGTGCTCGTCGCCCGCAATGGCCCTCTCAAAGGCCTTCTGCTTCACAATCTTGCTGCACTCCTGGTACTTCATCTTGGCATCCTTGTCATTAGGCTTCACCTTCACCACCTGGACGGGAAGAGGGGGGGGAGGGAACAGGTGTCATTCTCTGGACGGCCAGCCACCTATCCCAGAGGAGCCACCAGGGGCACTGTGGTGTCGTTGGCCTATACCCCCCTGGGCTGAGTCAGACCACCCAGGGGCTACCACATCTAGCAGGGCAACCCTGGGCCTGTGTCACCCACGACTCAGTTTTTACATCCCCACACCAAGCATAGCAGAGCTGCCCCACAGGGTGGCTTTAGAGACAGGGCTTCAGCTCAAGCATGTGTGCTCTTACTAAACACCTCTGGCCCTGTTACAGCCAAGCAGGTGTCCAGCTGAACACACAGGTCTCAGGTTCCCAGTGCAGCTGGGGGGCGAGGCCAGAGTCTTAGAACAGCCTGGATTCTTTGCACCTTAGTGTCCCGGTCTGTGAAGTGGAGTCTGCGGAAGGACTTAGGACTTGGTATACAAGAGGGACTCTGTAGGTGGCAGTCAGCAGCTTGCTTTCCCTGGGGCTTTTTGGGAGACTGGGGCTCTAATTTTCCTGTTTCCTCTGGTAATGGGGATAGAAGATACAGCTCAAGTCCCAGCTTAGCCAGTGATGATGGGGCTGCCTGGATTATCTCAGCTGGTCTCAGTTTCTCCTCTAGGAAGGGACACTGGCAGCAGAGTCGCCCTGGAGAGCTGGAAGAGTAAATCAGGGAATACTTTTAAAATATCCAATGGTCAGCTGTGGGCCACAGTAATTAAAGGAGCCCTGCCTGCTTCCCACAAGCCCAAATGAATCCCAAGAGGTCAGAAGACAGAGCTGAGCCTGGTGGTGCATGTCTGCAATCTCAGCACTTGGGAGATGGAAGCAGGACTGGGAACCCCAGGCTGGTCTGGGCTATGGAGTGGGACCCTGGGCAGCAGACTTCCCTGAACCTCTGCTTGGTTACCATAACTGTAACTGGACCTGCCTGATGTTCTGTTGTTTAACAGGTTCCTCTGAGATTGAAACATTTCATCCTCCAGGGAAGGTATTTAAGCAGAGAGGTGAACAACTCAAAATAGCTTTCAGGAAGGCCCTGAAATTGACTGGATTCACTAAGCCTTTCCCTGCCAGAGAAAACAATGAAGACTGCAAATAATAGCCAAGCTACAGAGAAGACAAGACCAAACCAGCTGCCTAGAAGAAACAGAGACTAGTTGAGGTGCCTGGAAGATGTTTAGACCAACTGAGTCACTTGGAGAGGATAGTCGCCAACATGCTGAGCTGCCTGTATGCTGTGCAGTGTACTCCAGGCTTGCAGCTTTGTGAGCTGTCACCCATGCTAGAGTGGGCTTTGGTGATATGACTTGACTTTGAGTCATTTTTGCTCCTATATATGTAACCCCTTACCTATACTCCTGTAAGTAACCCCAATAAAACCCAGTGCTTTACCATGGTGACTCTGGTGGTATCTGAACTTTGGTCTGTTGTGAGTTCCCTATATGACATGTGTGTTGCACCCCTGCCCCTTTGTCATTCATCTGCTGACCTACACAGCCACCCTTAGATTGAGTTCCCCACAGCTTCCATGCTATTAGACAGAGGAGTCCTAGGGCTGGTCCTCAGAATGCTCCCCTACCCCCAAAGCTAGGTGACTGAGTGAGTCAGAGCCTGGGCAAAGACAACCGCTACTCCCTGCAGGTGCTTGGCCAGCAGCAGGCTAGGCAAGCCTAGGCTGGGCCACCTGCCAGGCAGCTCTAGTGGGGTGTGGGTGTGGTATCAAGCTTGAGGGCTGCCAGCTTTAGGCAGCCCCTGGAGCCCTTCCCAGGGAGAGGCAGGGAGGCCAGGCTCTCTCTGCTTCCCAGGATAAAGTCCACATGGCTCCAGGTCTGGCCCTCAAGGCCCGCCCTATCTTTTTCTGTAGCCTGGTACTGCCTCTCACAGGTCCCCAGGATGCCAGCTCTCCTGTGGCTGAGGCCTTTTGGTCATGCTGCCTTTGCCCACACATTTCACTTTTAAATCTAAGCTCCTTTCTGCTCCTCTCCCCCAGGAAGCCCAAGGCCAGGGACAGAGCTGTGTCCTCAGCAGAGAATGCCTCCTTAAGGAAGAATGGGGAGCGAGCAATTCCTAGGAGACGGATGCGAAGGAGAAAGATGGAGCAGGGAGCTGCCACCATGGTGAGTGACCCCTACTCACTGGAACCTCTGTGCAGTTCTATGGGGTGGCCAGCAGAATCCCCATTAGACAAAGTGGTAAAGTTATTAACCAAAAGCCAGGGCTCTGTGCACTCCTGGATTAATGCCAGCACTCACGTAGGGCAGCTTCCCTCCTGCCACCTCCCCTCCTGTGGCCTCTCACCTCTAGGACAGAGCAAAAGTTCTCCATTTGGGTTCCAGGATACATGTCCTGATCACTTAGGAACCCCAGTTTCTAGAAAATAGGGAGCAGTGCTAGCACCATAGAAGGTTGGTTGGTCTGAGACTTTACTGCTGGGTCCACCCTCCACCCAGCTGTGTCAAGCAAGCACTCAATTCTAAGGCCTGCTATGCCAGTGTTGATGAGTGCTAGGTCTGACTGACAGGAAGAAGGCCTTATCAAGCTCCTCTCCTGGGGAAGGGTATTTGTTTTACACTACCGGGCTCTTCAGAGGCCTACTGCATCAGAACTTAGTGCCAGTGCCAGACGTTTTCTCTCTCTTTTGAGACAGGGTCTCACAATGTAGCCTAGGCAGGCTTGGAACTCATAGTGATTTGCTAGCCTATAACTTCTGTCTCATAAGTTCTGAGAGTAAAGACATTCACCACCACACCTGGCCCACAGACATGTTTTAAAAAGTGTCATCTGAAGCCAGCTGCAGTAATATGTGTCCAATATCCCTGTGATTCTGGAAGCCCAGAGAATGGCTTGAACCTAGGAGTTCAAGGCCAGCCTGGGTAACATAGTTAGTGAGGCTCTCAAAAAACAAAACAAAGGGGCCAGAGAGATGGCTCAGCAGGTAAGAGCACTCACTGCTCTTCCACAGGTCCTGAGTTCAATTCCCAGCAACCACATGGTGGCTCACAACCATCTATAATGGGATCTGACGCCCTCCTCTGGTGTGTCTAAAGACAGCTAGTGTACTCATGTTAAAAAATAAAAGAACAAGCCATAAACAATATACTCTACGTGGCAGTGTTCTGTGATATCTACATGGTTCACGCAGGCACTTGACTGGGTGAAACTAGGATCTGGGCACATGATCTACCACACTTTTGAAGAAATGAGATGCTTTTAAAAACTGGTATCTTCAGGGACAGAAGGTATAGCTCTGTGGCACATGCTTAATATTTGGGAGGTAAATAGGATTAGATGAGGTTGTGAGGTTAGGTCCCCTTGATAGGATTAGGGGCTTTACAAAAACACAAAGAACAGAAAGGGAGTGTGGCTGGGTGGTAAGCCCCTGCCTAGAACCCCCCAGTGAGGGGCTGGGGTGTGGGTCAACTGTAAAATGCTTGCACAGCTCCAAGTTTTATCCTTAGAATTGAAAAAAAAAAAAATACAACAAATGGCACTGGCAGCTGTCAGGGTTCACAGGTCATCATTACTATCTACTATAAGCCCTGGAACATGTGCTTGGGAACTTGGACTCACTGGGATTGCAGAGGCCATTCAAGGCATGCACCCTCCATCATGACACTCACAGCAGACCCAGGCACTTCCATTATCATGGCTCTGTTGGCAACAAGAACTGTGTTCCTGCCCGCTGGGAGCAATCCAGATCACCAGAGCACTTCAGTCATTCAGGCTTCATTGGGTGCCAAACAAAGCGGCCCCATTTATCGGAACTGGTATAAGGACTAACATAGGGCATTATGGCTCACCTGTAGGGCATAGACATATACTAAGGCCGGGCCCAAAGGGGCCAACATACCCTTTCTCTAGTAAGTGAATCTACCAGGACATACGCAGTGCCCACAGGATAAACCAGGAGTGATACCATCAGTGCTACCTGCCTAGGGGCCAGGACAGTGCCAGGAACTTACGTGACACAGATGGCATGGTTAGGAGCCTGACTCGGAACAGACACCACCTCCTGGGGTTCCTGTGAGACGGTAGGAGAGTGACCTATCTCACCTCTGAACTTCAGTTTCCTCACTGTAAATCAGGGATCAGAGTGGCCCCTGCTGTGCAGGGGACCCTGGAGATAAAATGACAGAACGGAAGTTGCTAGCATGTGAGTGTTCAGCTAAAGACCAAGTGCGACTGTCCCTATTTTGTCTGTATCACTCTGTCAGGGGTGTCACAATGCATGTCTAAGAAACACAAAGGTAAAGTGTATCATAAATCAAACAAAACCCACAGGACCCTCAGGCAGGGTGGAGAGGACAGGATGACCCCCCTGGTCTTGCCTGGGCTTGCATGGCTGACCTGTGGTCCGAGCGCATAGGAAAGAACACAAGGAATCCCAACGGAGATGTGACCCAGGAAGCGGTGAGCCTACGTGCAAGGCGTAAGTGTGTGCAGGGGTGTATCATGGCCCCATGGTAAGGAAGACTGGCTACTACTAAGAGTCCAAGGCATGGCCCTAAATAGTAAAGCAAATAAGAGACATGCCCAGGTCCTTGTGCCTTTGCAATGTTCTGGCACCAGCATGAACTAGGGGCCAGAGGCCCACTTCACCATGCCTTGGCTTTGGAGGAAATCTGGCAGCCATAGCTGATGCAGATAGAGTGAAAGGCAGGCCCTCTCCAAATGCACCCACACACTTAACCCTCACAATGACACTTCAAGGCAGGCCTATGTGTTCCCTCGTTTGCAGGAGAGTGTTTGCCTGAGGTGCTTGAAGACACACATATACCCAGGTCTGAGCTGAGCTGGTCACAAACGTAGACATCCAGAACTTGGAGCTGGTGCCTGAACACTCTGCCTATGGCTGTACACCTGACTCTAGCCCATAGGAAGAAACATGCTGGTGGCAGTGGACAGCATCTATGCTCATGCAGGCACACCTGGTACACATGGCGTTTTATAAAATAAGCTGTCTTTCCTCCTGCTGAAGATGAAGTGCTGGGCACAGACAGTTTAACTTTGGAGCTGGGTCCTTCCAGGTGACCTTGCAGGAGGTGTGCCCTTTCTACAAAGAAGATACATTCCTCACGCACAATGCTCACAGCAGTGTTGAGCCCCCTGCCCCCCATGTGCATACAGACGAGGAAAACAAGGCTGAAACAGACAGGAGATAGAGGCACGGGTGCGTTTGCCCTCACCAAGGCCACACACCATTCCTGACCAAAGGCCAGGGCTGGAGCATGTCCTCCATGAACTCCAGCTTTTTCCTGGAGGATGTCTTGGGCTGGGAGCTGCCATAGTCCAGCCTCTCAGGCTTATGCTGGGCTTTCACAGGGCTGATAATTTAGGTGCTGGGTATGGCTCAACCTCAAGCAGATTCTGCAAAGGGCTCTGGACTTTCCTCACCACTGACCCACAAAGACTGGAGTCCAGCTCAGATGCTGTGTGTCCGCCATCTCCCAGCCTCACAGAGAAAGCAGTGAGATGTCAACCTCTGGAGCACTTTAAAAAGAACCTATTTCCTTACTCAAAGGAAAGAAGTTTCTCTCAGCCCAGAGTGGCAGAAACCCTGCACCAGAGCCATAGCTGCCCAGGAGGTGGCCACTGCTCGTCACCATATTCCAGATTAGGACAAGGGCAGGAAAAGGCTTTGTTGCCCCTGCCCCTTTTGTCAGTCAGTTCCTTCGTCCCTTCCCTCTTCTGCCCTTTGCTAAGCCTTCGTTTGGTTTGCTCCTAGGACAGGCTGAGTGACCAGCTCTCTCTTGCTGCAGACATGGCTCCTCAGCTCTCTTGGGGCCCTGTGCACATGACAGAAAGGTCCACAGTGAAAGGCTACGCACACAGAGTATGCAATGATCCACTCTGCACTCAGAGTCCCCTGAGCAGACAGCTAACTGTCTGGAGGAGGAGAGATGCAGTCAACGGCCACACTGGTTCCAATCCTAGCACTGACGAGTTGTAGCCTCAGCCTCCTCACCTGCAGGAGAGGGGCAATCTCATCCCCCTCTCTGGGTGGCCATAGTGACTCAGCCAGTCTCTATGAGGGAGCACAGAGCACACCTGTCCCAAGTGGATACTCTGGTAGTCAGTTTCTACTAGTCATCAAGGTTGTCACCACAGCACATCGCCTATAGATAGTGGGGGATGAGGAGCTGTTCTCTGGATCCCTTCTCATCTCCACAGGGGAGCATGTCCTCTCTACAATGTATTGCCCTGTTCTATATTCTTGAAAGCACTACTCTGCACTATAGTCATTTTCCTGGCCTACTCAGTGACATGGGACTCCCACCTGCCCCAGAATCTCAAGCTCTCAATGCTCTGTGCAGTCTCTGCGAATAACTGCTATTGTCACTAAACACCATCACTAATAACAGCCAAAGCAGTCACAAGGCTGAGCTATTATCGACCACAGACTATGTGCCCGTGCTGCTCCAAGCATGTACACAGCAGAAACTCTCCTACAGCCACCCAAGGCTGGGCCGGTTCTCAACATACAAAGGAGGACAAGAAGATGGCCCTGGTATACACAGAGACACAGACCAGCTCCTCCCCACCTCTGGTGCCATCCCTCCACATCCACCTGGCTAGGGTGCCGGGAGCTGGCCCATGCCCAAGGCCCGGCTCACCGTCTCGTAGTCACGCAGGGCAGCCCGGAACTTGCCCAGTGCCATGTTGCTAGCCGCCCGGCGGTAGTAACCTTTGATGTACTTCTTGTCAAGCTCGATAGCCCGTGTGGCATCGCCCAGTGCATAGCCATAGCACTCGGTGCGCAGGTAGGCCAGGCTGCGGTTGCCATAGTAGATGGCATTGCTGGGGTTCAACTCGATGGCCTGACTGTAGAACTTGATAGCGTTCTCGTAGTCCTTGGCTGTGGAGGAGGAGAAGAGGCATGAAGCTCTACTATAGGCAGGAATCCACCCTAGGCTGGGATCCTTCTTAGAGATGGGGAGACTGGGATTCAGCATGGAAATCCATCCCAGATGTCTGACCACAGCCCAGGCCTTACAGCTCACATCAGTCTCCAGCACCTGAATCAATTCTACAGCCCAGCCCAGCCCAGCCCAGCCCAGCCCAGCCCAGCCCAGCCCAGCCCAGCCCAGCCCAGCCCAGCCCAGCCCAGCCCAGCAAGGTTCAGGCTTTCTCAAAGTCTCCCCATGAGCAGAGGGATGTGCCAGGAGTGCTAGGGCTGTGATCTGAGCCAGGCAAGCTGAGACTGCCCCAGCCTGTGGTTGTCCAGATGTTGAAGGAAGGCAGACAAGTCTAGAGGGGGAAGCTCCTTAGGCTACAGAGAAGAGGTACAGCAGCTTCAGAGGACCAAGACCTGCTGGTGTGGGAGCCAGGATACTACAGCAGGCCTAGGCATTGGGGCTCTAAGTGTGGAGGGGCAAGGGTAACTTCCACCAAGGGCAAAAGGTCAGGCTTTATGGGAACCATGCCACAGCTGGGCCTTGAGCTCTCCATCAACTTGTGGGATCCTCCTGTCTCCTCACCATAGTACCATCTGGTGCTCACCTGACAGAAGCCAGAGGGCTAGTTCAAGGTCAGAGTCCCAGTCTGTACTGGCAGAGGTAGGTCTGACCCCTCCTCCAAAGGATTCAGTAAACAAACAACAGAACCAAGGCCTGAGGTGCCTCTGAGACCTGCCCAGGCCAGAGGACCAAGTGCCAGGGCCACACAGCACCCTAGGACATATGTGCCTTCAAGCAACATGAGGGAGAAAGCCATCTCAACTCATCTCCAGATGAGGGGGTTCAAGTTCAGAAGGAAGGCCTGTGCTTGATGTCAAGTGGCAGGCAGAAATGGCAGTGCCCCCAATCCCCACCACTGTGTGCCCTGGTGGGAGCCTGGCACAGTGCAGCCTTAGGTTCTGGGAAAGCAGCCTGGCCCCACCTCTTTTAGACTGGGTAGACTTGGGGGACCCAAACATCCTCTCAGCCTGAGGGGATGGTGCTCTTGCCCTGGCCCCACTTTACTGCTCTGTAGAACACTCACAGTGACCTTCACAGTCTGCTTGCTGAACCCACACACTGTACAAGAGGGTCTGCCTCCCTTCTCCGGGCTTCTGCCTTGTCTGTGTACATAGACCTGCCCTCCAGGGACTGCTGGTCTTTCCAGTGGCCAGATCTGACCCCAGATTAACAGTGACAAAGTACTCAGGGCTCAGATAGCCCAGGGGCCTGAGTCAAGCCCTGGGGCAGAAATGTGAGCTTGAAGCACTAGGCTTCATGACTGGGGAAGGAAGGAAGTGGCCAAGGGAGGATAGAGGAAGGGAGAATGAAGAAAGGGGAGTGTAAGATACTGGGACTAGAGGTGGCCCAGCTGGTCCTAGAGGCGCAGCTCAGGAGTTCTTCCTTCATCACAGGGCACAGATCCCCCCTCAGGAAGCCCTAGTTGACCTTCCCAGCTTCCCTACCCTAGCTCAGCCACTCTGGTGGTCTCCCAGACCTGTGAACCTTACGACGTCAGGACCTAGAAGCCACCAAAGACAGGCAGAACAGCTTAGAAGAACCCTCCCTGGAATGTCAGTGCTTCTGAGGGATTCGTTGTTCTGGCTGAGCTCCAGAGGCTACTAGTTAGTAGTCCAACCAGTGAGGTGAAGACTTTAACACAAGTGGACGAGGATATGCAGCAGGCACTTAAGTGCAGGTGGAGAGTCTCTCCCTGGAGTCTCAGGCCCTCAGGCCACATGTCTGCACCTGAGAACCAGGATGGGCTCAGCCGGAGGGAAGGAGAATACTGAGAACAGGAGGCCTCCACCATGAAGGCATCTAGCAGCTGTCACACTCCAGCCTGGGGTCATCCTTCAGCTGCAGTAGTATCACCCTCTGGGTACAATGGGGTTCCACTTTGTATCTGTGTTCAGAGACCCCTGAATCATGATATAGTACTCCCCTCACCCTCAACCCTCAACCCTCAGACCATGAAGACCCTTGGATGAGCACAGCCTTATTCCTCAGGGAGGAGAAAGCAGAGGTTTGCTTCCCTTGGACTCTGACTGAGCTCGGGACTAGGTTCTGTCCTTACAGTAGGGCAGATAGAGGAGCCCTCTATGTTTGAGGGTGGGGGTCTTCTGAGTCCCTGAGATCCCCCTTTCCTTCACAGGCTATCCTCCCCACTGAGACCAGATGAATCTAACAGGGAGAGCTGAGCTGAGCACGTGGGGAGGAAGGGGATATCCGCTTTCTGCTCACACACTCTGACCCTGGGCAAGAAGTTTCACTCTGAGTTGGCTTCCTCTATAAACCAAAGTGGCTGCTCCCTGCCACCCCCAATGCCCCAGGCGTGGTTCAGCTCAGGAGTACCTGGCCACCACAGGGGTGCAATAAAAGCCAGCTGCAATTATTCTTTTTATTGGTATCCTTATAGTCTGAGCCTGGGGTTCTGTACTTGCCACTGCCTGCCCACAGTAGCGGGAGGCCGGCATCCGGAAGGGTGCTCCTTCAAGCCAGCTCCAGGCCAGGCCCCTCTGGCGGCCTGCCCAGCCCTAGGTTCCTGAGAGCCTGACTCTTAGGACCTGGAAGGTAGGTAGGGGTGGGGATGAAGGGTCCCTCCTGATAGCTAACTCCATCCCCCACTTGTCCTCAGCAGCAGTAGCCCAGTTTTTGGTTGATCTTTTCAGGACCCAATGAAAGATGGCCATGCCTTCCAACCAATACATAGCTGGGCCTGGTCAACTGGTGCTGGCAGCCTCCAACCTTCCAAACCCTGCAAGCTGGGCTTACTGTCCCGATAGTATCTCTCACACCCATTAACTTCCTTAGCCCCACCCTGCCCTAAGCTCTGCCCTCCCCTGCAGAGTCCTATTCTGCTGTAGCCTGTATCTTGGCCTCCCAGCTTCCTGCCCTGTCTTTTAGAAGGCATGAATCTGGACCAGCTTTAGTTCTCCAGGGCCTCAACTGACAGCTCAAGTCTCCTCCGGAGCCTGCTGTAACCTTCTGTCTGTAGTTCCATCCTAACCCTCCTAACTACCTCGAACTCCTGCCCCACTCACTAGGTGCCAGGCTCCACTCACCTTGGGCCTTAGCCACGTGCTCCCCTCCCCCTCTCCAGGCAGCCAGCCTGGTGGAAGGCTCCACCTCCTCACTGTCTTCCCTCCCAGTGTCCTCTCTCCAATCCAGCCTTTGGATCCAATCTCTGAACAGCAGGGAGGACCAGTACCTGTACCCAGAGTAACTGGACCACTCTCTGGAAATCCTCCACAGCTCCTTGCCGCCTTCAGGATGACACCTATGAACCCACTTGATCCTCTGAGGCTCTAACTCTGGCCTCCCCTCTCTCCTTGCTATGTCACCCCCATCCTCCTCAGCCCCCCGAAAGCTGGGTTGACTGACATGCATCACTACATCTGGGCTTATCCCCATGGAGGTCCCACCTTTCCCTAGGACTCTAAATCCTTCTCACCCTCCCCCACCTCCTCCAGATCTGTTACAGCTGGGCCTGTTTCTCTTTTGGGCCATATCTGAAAAAGCATCCCTAGGGACCCCCACCTACTCCCTCTTGCCATCTGCCCCGATTCTCCATTCCCCTTCAGAACCGAGACACTTGTGCCTGTTGGTCTCCAACTCCTCCCTTGCATTCGCCAGCCAGGGTCTTCTGGGCTAGCAGCCTCTTTATCGTTCACAACTATCCTCAACATCATCACCATATTCATCTGGGAGCAAAACCTCTGACGGACAATGCCTGGGGCTAGGTGAACAGGCATATGGCTTTCTTTCTGGAAGAGCCTTGCTCTCTTAGCCTTGGCACCTTTCCTGGCTTCTCAGTCACTTCTCCTCAGCAGCTCCCTTTCCACTGTAAACATGAAAACTCCATTCTAGGTTCTCTCAGATCCCACTCTTGGGTGACTTCATCCATTCCCAGGGCGCCTCCAACCAAAGGCTGGATACACCCAAAATTTTCTCCAGCCCAGACTGGCCCCCCTACCTACTCAATGTCCTTTTTGGGACAGCCGAGGAAACACAAAACTAATCTTCAGAACGACTTCACAGATTTTGCACGCTCTGGCCCCTTTGCCAATCTTACCTTGTATCAGTCTTCCCCTCATACCCCCAGTTTGCTCAAGCTCCAACTAAGCCAGTTTGTTTTCATTCATTCTCCACCCCGGGGTACACAAGATCCATGGTAAAAGCAAGCTCGTGTAAAACTCCTTCCCAATTCTCCTTAAACCCACGTTTAAAACTCCTTCCCAATTCTCCTTAAAAAGCCTTTCTCCAGGCACTCCAGACCTCACCACCTAAAGCACATTCTAAGCTGTATTCCCTACTTTGTTACCTTGAGCCAAAGTGATCATCACAAGTTAGCAATTATTGGTTCTGCTTAAATCCGAGTCATGCGTTTCATTCATTGCTACAGCCTCAGAGCCAAGCACAGGCCGTGGCACATGACTCTTATTTAATACAAGTGTACTGAAAGAATGAATGAATGGAGACATGTCCTCCCACATCGCACTCTTATCCCAAGATCACCCTATTCGTTCCTGCTCCACCTCTACACCCTACTCCTTTCCTTGGATCACCCCAAATCGCCTTCCAATATAATTATCTACTTCCATCCCCATAATTCACTTCTCTGTTTGGGCCTTCTCTCCTCAGTTGGTCATATTCCCCTCAGGCCTCCCCGCTCGGCAGCGCCATCACTGCCCTAAACACATGTCACTATTTGGTAGCGCCCTCTTCAGGTCTGACCATTTAGCACCTCTGTCCAGGTCTCACATTTGGTAGCACTCACATGTCGGCCCCCTGCTTGTCCCCTATCCTTTAGCAGCGCCTGCCTCAGTATCCCCAGTGAGTAGCTTCTGCTCGGTACTCCACTTCTCAGTAGCTCTCCCCCCGTCTGCCGTCCATCCTTGGCCTTCTCCTCGCGCCGGGCTACTCAGTAGTGCCTGCCGGGCGCCCAGGCTGCCGCTCCGCGTTGCCATGGTTCCCCGCGGGGCCTGGCACCCCCACGGCCTGGGCCGCTGTCCACCCTCCCTTACCCCGGTCCGGGCCGGACGCACCTTTGAAGAAGTCGTTGGCCTGTGTCTTGAGCTCCTCTGCCCGCTTCAGAGTGCCTTCGGCCGGGGGTTCGTCCCGGGGGGGCTCAGCACACTCAGTCCGCTCGCCCTCCGCCATCGCCATGCCGCAAAGCGACCCCCACCCTGGCAACGGCCACTCGCGGCACCAGGCCGAACCGTCGCGAAGGAGTGCCGAGTGACCGCCGCCGCTGCCGCACAAGTGTCGTAAAGCGCGGGCCCCAAAGGCACTCCTGACGCGCCTGCGCGGCGGCCCCCCCACTCCCTCCACCCTCCACAGAGCGCCCGGAGGACAAGGTGACCAGAGGGTATCCAGACGGCACTCGTAGAAGTAGCCAATCAGAAAGGAGAGAGAGGGCCATGGGGGTGGGGGCAGGCCCGGAGGGCGCCTGTTTCCAAAGTTTGCGAGGCTGCAAAAAGTTTCTTGGGTCTTGGAGGTCTTCGTTTAGGGTTGGAAATTGGGTTGTGATGCCTCCGGCGGGTGGGGCTGCTTTCAAGTCAGCACCCTGCCCAACCGGGAGCTTGCTTTGGAGCCGGGTGCTGCCATTTACTCGTGTGACCTTGAACAAGTCTATCTCCTGTCGCCCCAGTGACCCTTCTGGAAAATGGGTAGTTTCTCAAGCAAACAAAATAAAACTTGAATGTTTTAAGTCAAAGCTCTTTATGAATTATTAACAGGGCATCCCGATCTTCAAGCCTTGAGCACGTATCAGTTGTATCGTGTTTGTTCCGAGACCAACAGCATCTTTATTATTTTATTTTTTATTTTGAGTCAGGGTTTCATTATGCAGCCCTAGCTAGCCTGGAACTCCCTATATAGTAGACCCGGCTGGCCTTGAACTCAGCAACCCAAACTGCCTTTGCCTCCCAAATGTTGGGATTTAAAGCTTTGCACCATCTTATGAAGTCCCAGGAAAATCTTTTAAAGGGTCATGGATGTAGCTCAGTTGATAGAGTACTTGTCTAGCATGCTCCAGGCTTGAGTCCCATCCCCAGCACCATATAAACCAGGCTGAAAGATGCACATCTGTAATTTGAATGATTGATAGGTGGAGGCAAAAGGATCAGAATTTCAAGTTCAAGGCCAGACTGGGATACCTGAGACCCTATTACAAACACAAACAACCACACCAAGGGGATCTCTTAAGTGACACTCCTGTTGCTGGCTGCATTTCTTGGCCTGGATCGCAGCTTCAGCCTCCTCTGATGCTTGCTTCATCCTCCCTCCTCCAGTTTACCTTCCATATGGCAGTTAGAGGCATCTTGCTAGAACACTGTAAGACTGGCACCCGCCCCAGCCTTCCATGGCTCCCCAACTCCCTTAGGAGAAAACGCAAACTCTTTCTGAGAAGCCACGGCTAGTCTAGCCTCCAGTAACATCTTCAGATCCCACTGTGTATCTTCCTATTCTAGAGTCTTTAAGTCTTCTGGATAGACACTAACACCAAGTGCTTTAAGGCTGTGTATCAGCCTCACTCCACCTCTACCCCTCAGCACAACCAGCAATCACTCTGGAAATAGATGTTGGTGTCCATGTCTGTCTTACGTGTGTCCACAGGACTCAGCATACTCCCGAAAAATCTCACCAGAATCTGAATCTGAATTCCAGGCACGATTCCTATTTGACTACACCTGTCAGTGCCAGTGGGACCATGTAGGAAGTGAATTTTCTTTTGATTTTTTTTTTGAGGCAGTATCTGCTCTAATAAATTTGAATCCAGCTTGGATTGTTCCTGAAGCTACATGACCTTGGGTAAGCCATCATCCTATTATTTCCTCTGTAAAGAGGAGATAGTAATAGTGCCTGCCTATAAATGCAGAGGAGGCTTAAGAGAAACCTGGATCGCTGGCTCGCCCTTGCAATCCTAGCACTTGAGAGGCTGAGGAGGAAGATTTATCATGAGTTTCAGGCCAGCATGAGCCACAGAGTGAGTTCCAGGCCAGCCTGGGTTATAGAGTAAGATGCTGTCTTGATCTCTCTCTCCCTCTCTCTCTCCCACTTTTCCCAGCCTAAAAAACCTAACCTAACCTAACCTAACCTAACCAGAATTTCATATGAGTTACAGTGTTTAACTGAGAGATTTAACAGAAGGACTCTCCATGTAGAATACTTTACAGGTAGCCTGAGTTCAATCAAGTGAGTAAAGCTGGAATGAGGGACTTTCAGGGAGCTGAGGAAGACCTTGACAAACCTGGGGGAGGGAGGCAAGCATGACTTCCTGATGGACTGTTACTCCTGAGAGCTGAAGTATTAGGGTTTGCTTGTTTGTTTGTTTGTTTATTATTTGGACAGGTCCTATATAGCCTCTGCTGGCCTTAACTCAGCGTATAGTCGAGGATTGCCGTGTACTACCTTCAGCTAAGAAGTGCTGGCATTACAGGTCTGTGCCACAGAGCCCTGCCTTATGTGGCACCGGGGATAGAACTCAAGCCTTCATACATGCTTGGTTTATAAAGTTATAAACCAAGGCACACCCTCAGGAAAGACATTTAAAGCAGAAGGCACCGCACGTGCAACAACTTGAAAGTGCTTTTCTTGCTTGGGCTCCTGTGTGGGACACGGGAGAGGGATACAAGAGTGACACGCACGGAGACGAAACAGAACAGATACACCCTCCTACACGGGAATCTGCAGAATCAATCTCCCACACAGTCTCAGCCTCTCTCTCTCTCTCTCTCTCTCTCTCTCTCTCTCTCTCTCTCTCTCCCTTCCCCTTCCTGGGATTACTGTGCTAAACTGTCCCACACACATATGCAATATCACACAGACATTAAAAAAGAAATCATTGGGGGGCAGTGCACTGTGCTCACTCGTGGCTGGAGACGCAGGTCAATCGTTAGAGCGATTAGCATGCACAGGCTCCTGGGTCCCCAGGACCGAATAAAACAGTTATGAGGAAGCAGGTGTCATCCCAGCACTCGGAAGATAGAGATCAGGAGGATAGAAGTTCTTGGCTACACAGTGAGTTAACAATCACCGTGGATATATCAGATCCTGCATTAAACAGACAAACTCCAAACTCCACGGGCTGCGGAGAAGCATCAGCAAGTGAAGATGCTGTCTCCAAACCTGAAGGCTTGAGAGTTTGATACTCAGGACCCTCATGGTGGAAGGCAAAAATCAAGTCCTGCAAGCTGTCCTTTAATGTGCCCACATATAGCATGCACTTACACCCAAACTCATGCACACAGAACAAATGAAATGAAATAAAAATCACAATGTTGTCACACAAGCAATCACAGAAAGAAAATCCAGATACTAACAATGCATGATGACATGCAGAAGGAATCAACGTTCCCACCATGCTTACCCAAATTAGCAACATTAGCCCACGCACGCACGCATGCGTGCACGCGGGCGCGCACACACACAGCATCACAAAGTATTATGGAAGCCAAATGTAGTGCTACACCCCTGTTATACCAGTACTTAAGAGGTAGAGGCAGGCTGATCAAAGTTAAAGGTCATCCTTGGCTTCAAAGTGAGTTTTAGGCTAGCCTGGGCTATAATAGGCTCTGTCTCATTCTCCATAAACAAACAAGGAATCCCAGCTACACAGTGTACCCACAACCTCCAAAGCAACCCCACAGATGAGTCAACACAGGTCTCTCTGGTGCCTACCAAGGCGAGGTCTTTATGGTAGTTTTGGAGACATTTGTGGGTTTCTGAGCTAAGCACAGCTGGGCCAGGTCCTTCCCTCTCCCCTAGCCCAGGACAATTCTTCCCATTAAGGGCCTATAACATCCATGAGGGGAGAGAGGATTCAGGCCCTTTCCTCTGTAGCACCTGAACAAGCCACCTCTTGACAAGACAAATTGAGTATTGCCTTCCAAAGAGGGGTGAATAAGGTAGAGACGGGGGCCTTTTCCTGTGGAAGACCCGGAGTAGCACCATCGTAGAAGGGGAGCTGGGGGTTAGGAAGACGCATGGCTGGTGGGAGACAGCTGAGGGGTCCTGCCCTCTTTCCCCACCCCAAGATATGCAGATAGCGCTGTGCGTGTGCCTGTGTGCGGCTGGGTTATGGAGCCCCTAGGAAGGAAGAAGGAGCCCCAGGTCCCTAGATACCTGGAGTAGAGTTAAGGTTAAATGCATGCCTGGAAGCTTGGGGTGGGGTGTGAGAGAGGTTCTAGGGTGAGACAGGAGAGCATGAACTTCATGAGCAGAGCATCTGGGATGAGAAGACTTGAAGATTAAGAACTGAGACAAGTTCAGGGAGGGCTGGGAAGCCCAGATGGAACAAGAAGGACTAGATTTGGACCCAGGCAGTCGAGGGGTGTGAGATCTTTTTTCTTTTTTCTATTTTTCGGAGCTGGGGACCGAACCCAGGGCCTTGCGTTTGTTAGGCAAGCGCTCTACCACTGAGCTAAATCCCCAGCCCCGGGTGTGAGATCCTGAATCAAGGAAATCTACATGATGAGTTCTAGATTCTATAACAAGAAACATTTGAAGGCTGCATTCTACAGCCTAAGGAAGTAGGACCAGAAGCCAGAGGCAATTGGAAACTATGTGGCTTTGAACCCCAGGGACTCAGAGGGACAGACATAAACAAAGTCTAGGACAGAGGGTGTGTCTCAGTTGGCAGAGTGTTGGCTTGTCATGCACAAAGCTGGGGTTCATCCCTGACACCACACAAAGTGAGCATTTGAACATTTGCAATCGCAGAGTTTGAGAGGTGAAGGGTAGAGGTGACAAGTTCAAGGTCATCTCTGGCTACATGGTGAGTTGGAGGCCAGTCAGAGCTGCATGAGACCCAGCCCCTCCCTGGAAAAAAAAAAAGAGCCACCAAATGAAGTTCTAGAATCCACAGGAATTTTAGGATCTTAAAATCTAGAATTAGAAGGAATTGAGATCGCTTCTAGGCCTTTTGGCTAAGATCAAGTGTAGTTGGGATTCTAAGGTTTAGAATTAGAGAAATAGATAAGGCAAGATATTAGCTGATATTTTCAAGCCGTGGTCTAGATTAAGGGTACTTTGAGTCATAAGATCTGAAGTAAAGTAGACTTGGCAATTGTGAGGTCTAGAATCAAAGGAACTCATGGGCTAAGGTCTAGAAGCAGAAGACATTTATAGAGGCTGGGTGTATCTCAGTTGGTAGAGTATTTGCCTAGCATGCAGTAGGCTCTGGGTTCAATCCCCAACACCACATGAAACGGGGTATGTCTGTAATCCCAGCAATTGGGAGGTGGGTGAAGGGGTATCACTGGTTCAGGGTCATTTGACTACATAGCAAATTTATGGTCAGTGAGTTTGAGTTCTGGAACTTGTTCTACAGATCGGCTGGCCTCAAACTTAAAGATTTGCCTGTTTTTGCCTCCTAAGTGCTGGGATCAAAGATGTGCACCACCTTGATGTATGAAGCTCAGTAACAGGCAGATCACCAGGTCGTCTGAGAACAGAGGATCCTAGAAGTTGCAAGGCCTAGAGTTTGCATAAACTAAAACATAGGTAATGATTGAAGATAATGAAATCTGGAGCCCAAGAGAATGGGCACATAGTATCTGGCTCCAGAAGGGCCAGATCCAAGTTCAAACATTGCCTTACCCCTCCTTATTGGGGGAAAGCAATTCTTGAATTCTTGAATGAAGAGACCTGAATAACAATAAAATTGACATCATGTGGTTTGGAACAAAAATTATCCAGAAATGAGGTCTGGATCAGGAAGACTAGAACTAATAAGAAGCTTGGAGTTGGGGGATCCAGAAACACGAGGAAATCATCAATTATAAGATTAGCTGGGGTCAGTCTCAAAGACTTGTAATTCCCAGTTTCTTGGGAGACTGAGGCGGGAGGATCATGAGTTCAAGGCCTGCCTAGGTTTACAGACTTGAGTTCAAGATTAGTCTGTGCAATCAATAAAGATTCTGTCTCAAAATAAGACATAATAAAGGACTGGGAACACAGCCCAGTGGTAGAGTGCTTGCCTAGCATGTGCAAGGCCTTGGGTTTAATCCTCGCTACTACACACACCAATGATCTTCAATGACAGGGAGCAGAGGGCATGAGAACCAGAGGATTTTTTTTAGAAGAGGACTAAAACCAGAGGAAATTACAGAATAAGTCTTAAAGCCAAAGGATTCTTGGTGGTTGTAGACTTTAGATCCAGAGAGCCTTAAAGATTATGTAATTCAAACCCCACTTTAAAATAGCAGGATTGGGAGTTGTGAGATTCAGCCCAAGAAAGAACTAAAGATGATGAGGTGTGGAATTAGAGGAGTTTGAGGAAATTGAGGTCTGTAGCAGACCATGTTGGAGATGATGCTGTCTAGAAGGGGTGTGTGTGTGTGTGTGTCAATGATAGCATAGTCTAGAACCCCAGGGAAGTAAAAGATAACACAGTCTAGAACCAGGGGGAGTCAATGATAGCACAGTTTAGAACCAGGAAATGCCAAGGAAGGCTAGTGGTCATATAGTTTGGAACCAATGAAGATCAAAGGCCAGATAACATAGAATCAAAGAAGGTCATAGGCTGTACAGTCTAGAACAGCAGTTCTCAATCTGTGGGCTGTGACCACTTTGGGGATCATATATCAGATATCTTGTGTATCAGGTCTTTACATTATGATTCATATCAGAGGCAAAATTACAGTTATGAAGTAGCAACGAAATAATTTTAGAGTCAGGGGTCACCACAACATGAGGAACTGTATTAAAGGATTGCAGCATTAGGAAGGTTGAGAACCACTGGTCTAGAACCACAGAAGATCAGAGGGCCTGTGTCTAGAATCAGAGAAAAGACCAGAAAAGTGGCATGGTCTAAAACCACAGCAGGGTCATAAGGCATACAGTCTAGAGTCAGGTAAAAGACTGGAGAATGTGCAGGCTAGAACCAGAGAAGGTCAGAGGCTGCACAGTCTAGACTCAGAGAAGGCAGGAACAACACAGTTTCGAACCATGGAGGTCAGAGGCCACAGTGTCTAAAACAAGGGAAGGCCAGAGGTCAGGAGCACCTCAAACTAGAGGAGACCACTGGTGGTACAGTCTAGAGCCAATGAAGCTCACAGGCCTCACACTCTAGAAACAGAAAAAGATGAGAAACAATGGAGACAGAGAGCCAGGAAAAGGCCATGGATTGTAGGCTTTAGAACCAGGGAGTAGAAGGTCTAGAATCAGAGAACCCACAAACCTCTAGAAGCAGAGAAGGCCCAAGGGCCTACAATCTAGAACCAACAAAGAGCAGGAGCTGCAAGGTCTAGATGCAAGGAAGAGAGAAAGTGGTATAGCCTAGGTCCAGGGAAGGCCAGAGGTTACAGTCCATAAACAGTAAAGGCGGGAGTCAAGTATTTGAGATCCAGAGAAGGCCAGAGATTATAGGTCTGTGGAGTGGAGGAAGTGGCTGGCTCCCTCTCACATAGGAAGATCCTTTTCAGGCAGGGTCGGGGACCAGCAGAAAGTCAGGAGCAGAAAGGGTAAGCAGAGCTGGGTGGCAGCCTTGGGAGGCGGAGACTCCATAAGTTGCTTGAGTTGAGATCAGACCCAAAGTCTCCCCAAGTCCTGCCATTGCTGTGGATCTGGGAAATGCAGAGTGACTGAATGCCCTGTTGTGAAAAGGACCAAATAAAGCTGCTAGAAGAGGAACGGGAGAAACCAAAAAACCGTGATTACAGTTGTCTAAGCTCCATGGGGCTGGGATGCAGAGATGGATCCCTGATTTTCCCAACCCCTCATTCTCCCAAATAAAGCAAAGGTAGTCAGAGAAAGGGGTAGTGAGGTATGGAGAACTGTGGAGAACCCCAAAGGAATTCCTGAGAGGAGGGGGGGAGGGTTACACACCCTTCCCAGAGGTCACTGAGCTGAGATTACCCAAGAAGCCTCTGACTGCAGGAAGGCAGAAGGTTGGAGGGGGCTGAGGTAGGACTGTGGCTGGCTGGGGGGCACACTCAGAGGAGAGAGGCCCCATCCTGGGTGTAGGCTGCTGGTGTGGAGTGCGGCTGAGTCCTTTCTGGGGTAGAAGAAGAGGGCTGAGAGGAAGGCTGACTCAGTGAGTCTGGGCCAAGCCTGCTGCTGGGAGGAAGTGGTTCCTGGGCTGGATAGTTTCCTCATGCTGGTAGAGAGAGAGCAGCGAGGGAGCTAGGCCTGCAGAGAAAGGGAAGGTGAATCAGGAGAGAATGAGCACCCAGTCATATACGTACTTGCATCTAGAGCAGGGAGGCAGGCTGGCAAGATGGCTCAGTGGGTGCAGGTGTTGGCTGCAAGCCTCGACAATCTGAGTTCAATCCCTAGAAGCCATAGATTCGAAGGCAAAAACAAACCTTTGGGTTCGATCCCTAGGACCCACCTGAGGCTCCAAGAGAAGCCAAAGCTTTTGGTAGCTGCAGGGAAGATCACCATTAAAGGGCAAACAAGCCACACCCTGCGGCCACAATAGGAGGTGTTTCTTGAACACTTACTACCTAACGGTTCTAGGGTGAGTTCTGCCCATGCAGCATCTCCACAGTTCAATTCTTCAAACAGGTTCTCCGGGTAAGAACTGTAGTCATGGGCCCCCACTGACAGATAGAGGAGCCGAGGCTTCACAAGCAGCCGCCCCAAAACCACAGGGCTGGGAGTTACTTTGTGGAGTTGCTTTAACTTGGTCAAGCTCTGAAGTGGAGCTGGATATGGGTCCAGAAGAACTTGGCTTCCACCCTAAGGGGTAGCCTTCCTAAGTTCTTACCCTTCCTTAGCATCTCTCCTTCTTTCCAGAGGGCTCAGAAGTTGAAAGGGCTGTGGGCACTTTCCGCATTGGACAGTTTTATGCCAACCTGACACGGGCTAGAGTCGTCTGACAGGAGGGAAACTCAGCTGAGAAAATGCCTCCTTAGGACGGGGCTGTGCTTAAGCCTGTAGGGCATTTTCTTAATTAGCACTGATGGGGAAGGGCCCAGCCCAGGGTGGGTGGTGCTATTCCTCGGCAAGGGTTCTGGGTTCTATAAGAAAGCAGGCTGAGCAGGCCAGGGGGAGTAAACCAGTAAGCAGCACCCTCTGTGGCCTCTGCATCAGCTGCTGCCTCCAGGGTCCTGCCCTGCTTGAGTTCCTGTCCTGTCTTCTTCCAATGATGGTCTACAGTGTGGAAGTGAAATAAATCCTTTCCTCTCCAACTTGCTTTTGGTCACAGTGTCTCATCACAGAGAAAAATAGCCCTAAGACAGCTTCCTTCCCCTTTCCCTAAGATTCTTCCATTCCTTCAGTTATTTCTGGACCCATCCAGGGAGGAAGAGGCCTGACGTTTTTGACTTTATGACTCACCCAAGGGCTCATGAGAATCCACGAGTGGGGCTCTGGGATCTGGCTGGTTCCCTGGGAGTTGTCGACCTTGCAGAAGGAAACTCTGGGGAGTTAAGGAGACAGAGTTGTCATTATCACCATTAATGTCATTATCGGTACCACAACCATCATCATCAGCCTCAAACAGCCATTAGCATCATCCTATTAGCTCTGTCAGCATCAGCATTTCAACACTATCATCAGCACCAACACCATCATCGTCCTAAGCATCATCACCACCACCAGCATCATCATGCTTACCATCATTAGAATCATCACCATCACCATCATTATCATCATCACCATCATCATCATCACCACCATACCACCATCATCACATCACCATCACCATCATCATCATCATCATCAAAGACAAGGCAGTATGGTGCAGTGGTTAATTGCAGCCTGATAAGTACTAGTCATTAGAGAGACTTTGGGATAAATCACTGCTCAGGGACATCCTCTGGATGGTCCTTCCTCCTTTCTCTACCTCTGTGCCCCAGGAGGCTGACCACACAGCTGTGCAATTTTGCTGTTTTCTTACTGGACTCAGCAGACCCTAGCTGGTGGGAAGAGGAAGGTAGCCTTCTAGCTGCTTCTCCGCTGGGCTGCTGCACGTTGGCTGTGTCCCACTCTGGAAGGCGTTAGCCCTTAATGGCTAGGGGCAGTGCTGGCTGCTACAGCAGCTCTGCTGACCGCATACACTGTACTCACACCCCGACGGGCCTGTTGCTAAATTCTTCTAAGTGTGCTATCTGGACTGACGGATAACGCTCTTCCACCACTGTGTAACTGTCTTACCATAACGATAGTCATTATTATTAAATACTATTAAAGTGTCCTCATGAGGATTAAACAAGTTAATTTTGTACTTTAGTGCAGCAGTAAATGTGAGCTATTGGTATTAGTCGCACCCTTCATATTCAAACAGTTCTTGCAGACTACAGAGCGGAGAAGCCCTGAAGGAGAGAGGCATGAGACAGAGGAATTATGGAAGCCATACAACCCAGGGTGGCTTTAAGAAATAAACCGGATTTTGTTGTTGTGCACAACAAATTTTTTTTTCTCGTTTGTCTTTTGAGACAGGGCCTCACTACATAGTTCAGGCTGACCTCAATCTGATTATCCTTAGTCTCCCTAGGGCTGGGGTTTAGGCCATGGCCCCCATCTTTTTTTTTTTTCTTTTCTTTTTTTTCGGAGCTGGGGACCGAACCCAGGGCCTTGCGCTTGCTAGGCAAGCGCTCTACCACTGAGCTAAATCCCCAACCCCCATGGCCCCCATCTTGGCCCCAGTGTTCATTCTTTAAGCACTACAGTGGTACTCCAGCTGGGAGGCTGTCCTCACTTTGGAGGGGTCCATGGAAGGAGATGAGCTCCCTCCTCACCCGATGAGCTGCCCCGCTCATTGTTGACCTACTTCATGTGTTTTTGGCACTAGCTATGTATCTGCAGACTGAGAGGATCACGATCCTGGCTCCAGCTGGACCATTGAGCTGCCATCTGACCTTCAGCCAGCCCATCTATAACATAGGAGGTTTTATATCTGCTGGGTCCAGAGGATTGGCGAGCACCCTGCCTTCCATACCCAATCCCAGGTCTCTAAACCTACCAGGCTGAGCGGAGGCAGCAGGACGCTTCCAGGTTCTAGTCTTGGGGACCGCTTGGGGGGCTTCGTTTCCAGCAGCTCCAACCCTTTGTCCTCTGAGCTCTGGGCCAAGGCCCTGTAGAGAAACAAGCAAGATTCTCAGAATACAGTGATCTGGGCAAATGTGGGTATCTGTGTTAGAAGCTGATGCCCTTCCCACATACATGCCTACCAGTCTACTCATCCACCCACCAAACATCCTCTCATTCATTCATCTGCACTGTGACTGACTAGTGTCTACACAGCAAACCTTCATCTGTCTTCTCCCCCCATTCCTGTCTATCCATTTGTCCATCTACCCATTCCTCTCCCACCTACTCACTCATTCTGTTCACCTATCCACTCACCCATCTGTCTACTCATCCATTCAGTCATGAATATATTCATACATGCATATATTCATTCATGATATATTCAGTCATTCATGATATATTCAGTCATTCATGAATATATTCATTTATTCATGAATTTATCAATTCATTCATGCATACATTCATTCACTCACCTACCATGCTCCTCCTATCCATGCATAGGTGATCCATCCATCCATCCATCCATCCATCCACTGAGCTTTCCATTTATCCTTCCATACACCTACCTATTCACCCATCTAACCGCCCATTCACCTTCCAGCCACCATCCATTCATCGATTGATTTTTTTTTAATTTATTTAATGTATGAGTGCTCTGCTGCATATACATCCACAGGCCAGAAGAGGGCATCATATCCCATTATAGATGGTTGTGAGCCACCATGTGGTTGCTGGGAATTGAACTCAGGACCCCTGGAAGAACAGCCACTGCTCTTAACTGCTGAGCCATCTCTCCAGCCCAGTCTATTGATTTTTTTAATCTACTCATTTATCCATTCATCCATTTACCTACCCACCTACCCACCTACCCACCTACCCACCTACCCATCACTAATTTTCCCCCATCTCTCTATTTACCCATTCATCCACCTCCCCACAATGGCATATAGCTCAGCACTAGAGAAAATTACCTAGAAAGCATCAGTGAGGGCGCTGGGAGTATGGCTCAGTAGTTGAACACCTACCTAGAGTCCTCTAGTTAGGGGCTGCCCTATTTGACTTTAAACATGTGACTGAAGGTCTCTTCTAGAAAAGCAGTCTATCATTGAGCCACACCCCTAAACCCTCATGGGGGCAATACCTCTGAGCCACGCCCCCAGCCCCTCACTGGAGGATTCTAGGCAGGGGCTCTACCTCTGAGCCACGCCCCCAGCCCCTCACTGGAGGATTCTAGGCAGGGGCTCTACCACTGAGCCACACTCCAGCCCCTCACTGGGGGATTCTAGGCAGGGGCTCTACCACTGAGCCACGCCCCCAGCTCCTCACTGGGGGATTCTAGGCAGGGGCTCTACCACTGAGCCACGCCCCCAGCCCCTCACTGGAGATTCTAGGCAGGGGCTCTACCACTGAGCCACGCCCCCAGCTCCTCACTGGGGGATTCTAGGCAAGTTCTCTACTGTGGAGCTGTATTTCCAGCCCCAATTTCTTCTCACTATAATAAGAAATGGTCACTAAGTCATATGCAAATGTGTCATAGTGAGTGCTGCTGTGGGATTTGGGTAAATGGTGAGAACAGTGGAGATGGAGACAGGAAGCATGCCGGGGGATGGGGCTGATGCATGAGAGTGAACAGAGACATTCTGTATGCCTGTGCTATGTTCCTCTCTCGCTGAGGCTCACCTCTTCCGAGTTCCAGGCGTCAGGGGGGCTGTGGGGGGATCCGCCCTGGAGGAGCTGGAACAGTTCAGTCGTGGATCACTCCCCCAGCGGGGCAGCAGGGTGGGCTCAGGGATGGGTGGCGACAGGCCATGGAAGCTCCGAGCACGAGGCCTGCGGGCCGTCCTGGGAGGTCTGCGGTGGACTTTGGGCAATTGCTCGCTGGAGTTGAGCTGGAAGTCATCATCCATGGAGATGTACGGAGCCAACATCTCCAAGTCCAGAGTGTCAGGGTCCTGTAAGAGCCAGGAGGGTGTTTGCAGCAGGACCCATGGCCTAGGGAGCCGGCCTTAGGCTGGGTTCTGAGTACTAACTCCTCTCAGGTGTTTGCCTGAAGTTGAAGCTTTCCCTTATCTCTCAAATGGGTACAAAGACTATGGTAGTCAGTTCCCAAGGTGCTTTAAAGATTCTCTTTCAGTACGGTCCCTTTCCACAGAATCAGGTGGCCCGGGCATGAAAGGACATGATTCTGCACGTCTCTCGTATTTAGCTGTAAGGCTGGTAACTGTGACAGTCTCATTTGTGCCCATTTGTCTCTGTGTGTCTCTTTTGGTGACTTTGTGGTTTTGACCTCATCTCTCCAGCTCTGCCCGTGGCTCTCTATCTCTTCCTTCTTTGTCTCTCTATTCCTGTCTCTGTATCTGTTTCTTTGCCTGTCTCTCATTCTCCGTCACTCTGTCTCTCCCCTTTCTGTGTCTGTCTCTCTCCCCTTCTTCATCTCTGTCTCTTCTTAACCCATCTCTCTGTCTTTCTGTCCTCCTGTCTGTCCTTCTCTTCGTCTCTTTCTATCTTTCCCCTTCTTGGTCTCTGTGTCTCCCCCTCCCTGTGTCTGTCTTTGTCTTTCTCTCTCTCTGTGTACTTGCTTCTGTGTCTCTGTCTCTGCCCCTGTCTCTCTCTCTCTCTCTCTCTTACCTTGATTGTCTATCATTTTGTTTCTATCTTTCTTTCTGTCTCCCTCTTTGCTCTTTTGTCTCCTCTTTCCCATTCCTGGCCAATGAAACAATGGTCTACTATATATGTATGTATGCATGTATGTATGTACGTATGTACGCACGTATGTATGTATGTATGTATGTATGTATGTATGTATGTATCTTCCATCTATCAGTCAATCAATCTATCTATTATCTACTTGTCAGCTATCTATAACCTGTCATCTATCATCTATCTATCTATCTGTCTGTCTATCTACAATCTGTCATCTATCTTTATCTTTCATCTACCAATCTATCTATCCATCTATTATCTATCTATAATCTATCTGTCATCTATCAATCATGTCTGTCTATCTAATCTGTCATCTATCAATCATCTACCTATAATTTATGTTATCTATCTACCTATCTATCTGTCAACTATCTATCTGTCAGTTATCCATCCATCCATCCATCCATCCATCACATAAACATATCCATCTGTTTCCATCTATCTATACATCCACTCTTCCCATCACCCTTCTATAAAGCCAGATAAGCTGACCCCTTCATGCCGGTGCTTACCTGAGCTATATCTAGATCTGTCTCCATGGTCTTGTTTTTCCGGGCAGTGGAGAGTCTGTGTGCATTCTCCAAGCCCACAGCCAACTGATCTGGGAGATCAGCCTGAAGGGAAGAGAGCAGAGACATGGGACACTGAGTCTGAGGAGGTGCTGACAGTAACAGTTCTGGGCAGAGGTGGGGTCTTAAGCTGTAGCTTGCATGGGGTCAAACAGCAATGCAAGATGAAGGTGGTTTTTTTTGTTTGTTTGTTTTTTGTTTTTTGTTTTTTTCCGGAGCTGAGGACCGAACCCAGGGCCTCTACCACTGAGCTAAATCCCCAACCCCTTGAAGGTGGTTTTGATTGTTTGATTTGATTGCTTGTTTTCGTTTGAGACATTGTCTCATGTCTCCCAAGATGGCCTTGAATTACCAATGTAGCTGAGAATGACTTAGCACATTGGGTCTTCCTGCCTCCAGTTCCCAGATTCTGGGATTACAGATGTGTCCCTTCATTCTTGGCTTTCTTTTCTGATTTATTATTTTAAGGCAGGGTCTGGGATGCTTAGCTTTAATTATCAGCTTGCCACAATCTAGAATCTCCTAGGAAAAGGGACTGTCTACTCAGTAGTTGGCCTGTGGAAGTCTGTGGGTGATAGTTGTAATGAAGCTAACTGAGGTAGGAACTGGAGATATTGCTCGGTAGTTAAGGAAATTTGTTGCTTTCCCTGAGGATCCAGGTTTGATTCCTAGCACCCATAGGGTGACTCAAAAGCATCCATAACTCCAGTTTTGGCGGATCTGATGCTCTCTTCTGATTGCCACAGGAACGAGGCACACATGTGCTCTGACAAAACACACATAAAAAATTTAAACTTAAATGACGTGAGAAGACCCAGCCCACTGTAGGTGACACCATTCCCTAGTCAGGGGTCCTGAACTGCATAATGGAGAAATGATACTGATCATACACTCATTCATTTCTCTCTGTCCCGGACTATGGGTGTGGTATGACCTGTTGTCTCATGCTCTTGACATTGTGACTTCCCTGCCATGATAAAATAAACTTGTTGCTTGATAAGTGATAAGTTTCCTTTCCTCCTAAGTTGCTTTTTTTTGAGTGTGAGTGTGAGTGTGTGTGTGTATGTGTGTATATGTGTATGTGTGTGTGAGTGTGTGTATGAGTGTGTGTGTGAATGTGTGTATATGTATGTGTGTATATGTGTGTGTATGAGTGTGAGTGTGTGTGAATGTGAGTGTATGTGTGTGTATGTATATGTGTGTGTATGTGTGTGTGTATATGTGTGTGTTTGTGTGTGAGTGTGTGTGTGAGTGTGTGTGAATGTGAGTGTATGTGTATATGTATGTATATGTGTGTATGTGTGTGTATGAGTGTGAGTGTGTGTGAATGTGTGTGTGTGCATGTGTGTGTATGTGTGGGAGTGGGAGTGTGTGTGTGTGTGTGAGTGTGTGTGTGTGTGAGTGTGAGTGTGTGTGTGTGTGTGTGAGTGTGTGTATGTGTGTGTGTGTGTGATGTGTGTGTATGTGTGTGTGAGTGTGTATGAGTGTGAGTGTGTGTGAATGTGAGTGTGTGTGTGTGTCTCATACACATGAATGCAGGTACCCATAGAGTCCAGAAGAGGATGCTGTTGGATCTTCTGGGATTGGAATTACAGGTGATTGTGAGCCATCCAGGGTGGTTGCTAGGAACCAAACTCTGGTTCTCTGCAACAGCAACACTCTTAACCACTGAGCATTCTTTCCAGCCCCCTTTGCCACAGTTTGAAGACAGCAACTGATAGTTTGTCACAGCAATAGCAATGGAAGCAGAAGGGGGTCTCATTCCAGGCTGCTCTAGAACTCACTATACAGATAAGGCTGACCTTGAACTCTTCCCGCTTCAGCCTCCCAAATGCTGGTATGGCAGGAGTGCACCTCCATGCCTGGCTGCTTGTTTTTTGAAACAAGGTTTTACTGTGTAGTTTAGGTTGACCTTAAACTCAACCCTCCTGCCTCAGTTTCCCAAGTACTGGGGTCACAGGTGTGTGTCACCATACTTATCTTGTAACCTGTGTCTTGGAGAAACCCCGTCTCATTCCTAAGGTGGAGAAATTGACCAGAGCAGGACTCAAGCCAGAGGCCCCAAGCAGCACGGGTTCCATCTGCTCAGACAAGTGACACTGTTTACCGGAAGAGGACTTTGGGGTCTCCGTGCAGCTTGTGGGGTGCTAGGGGTGGCGGCTGTGGGAGGTCCATCCAGGATGGGTGCCATGAGGCGGCGCAGGTCTGGGCTACAGAAACGGCGAGGGTCAGCAGCCAGGGAGGCCTCACTCAGGGCTGGAGGGTGCAGGAAGGCCAGGATCCGTGGAGCGGGAGGGTCTGCGGGATGAGCAGAACATGGTTGCACAAGGCTGAAGGCGCTGCTGTGCTAAGCCTAGAGGATGGCTGTGTCATTTTCAACAGCACATCAGGGTGGCCGCTGTGTTTGCTGCAGGAGAGGAGTAGCCGAAGGGCCTCATTCTGAGCCATTTCACAGCCAGATTGCTGTGGGGCCCTGGAGGGTCCTAGGCGAAAGATTCAGTAACTCCGAATAGTTGTGGCCATTCAGTTCTTGTGTGTTGAGACTGGCCCGATGTCTCCCCCCTCTGCTGTATCCCTAACACCTCCCCCAACTGTGTTAAGAATGGCCCGATGTACTCCCCACTGTATCCCCTTCCTGTGTTGAGACTGGCCCAATGCCCCCCCCCCTTGTTGAGACTGGCTTGATGCACCCCCTTCTCTGCATCCCTCCCACCTTCAAGGAGTAGGAAATTTCGAGCTCTAGGGAACCACAGTGGAGAAGACAACAAAAACCTTAAGCAGTCAACCTACTCATGGCCGTAAGTGGGGCGGGGCAGGGGGGACTGGAGGGAAACACACTGTAAGCAGAGGAGCAGCATGTGGAAGGCACTGGGTGTGGCCTGCCGGGAGCACTGAGAGGAAACCAGCATGGTTTGGCTGCTGAGTGGCAAGGGGAAAGAGGCAGAAGACAGGTCCACAGGGCCTGGGGAGCCCATGTAAATGTATCTGACCTTCCTTCTTAAGGTCCTGAGGACACAAGGGCCTTGATCGTACCTAGACTGTTGCCAGGGATACCCTTCTTCGAGGAGGTACCCAGCTGAGGGGGTCTGCGAGTATGCTGCTCCGTTTGTTCCAGGGACAGCACCACTCCGTTCTCTTCTACACGGCTGAGAGGAGGGGGCAAGGCAGAAAGCAGAGTGGGAGTCAGAGAGGGTCCTTGCTCGCCTGCAGCTGCTTCCAGTGTCTTCCTACAGAGGCCATTTCACCCAGGAGCTGAAGGGAATTTGCCAGAAAGTAATTCCCCATACTGCCACACTGCTTTCTTATCAGGATCTATTTCATCTTGAGATGAGTCAGCCCTGTGTAGCCCAGGCTGGCCTCAGACTCCCACGAACGACCCTGATCTGCTAGGCAAACACTGTACTGACTGAGCTACGTCCGCCCCTTAGAAATGCTTTAGGATAAGGGAGACTCAGCCTGTGATGGCATTGATAAGTTGACTGATGCTTGCTTACTGTGCTGGGGATTGAATTTAGGACCTCATGCATGCTAGGCAAACTCTCCTCCACTGAGCTATCTCCCTAGTTCCTGGGATGGTGTTGAAACGAAACTTAAATCCTGGAGCAGTGGGGCCAACATACAGTCTCATACTTGGGAGGCTGAGGCAGGAAGTTTGAGAGTTGGAGGCTTTCATGAGCTACCACGAGGAGACCCTGTCCCAGCAAGACAAACAAAACAGATCTTGTCGCCACTGCCTGTAATCCCAAGGCTTGGGAGGCGGAGGCAAGAGGGCCAAAGTCTCAGCCCGACAGTGAGTTTAATGTTGGTCTGCTCTACAGAAGACTATGTCTCCAAAAAAAACCTAAAAAATTTAACATATTCTTCATTACTTTTCCAAATATGAAGAATTCATAGCTATATTTCTATGAATAAGCATTTATTTGAGAAGCTTCTATTCATAGACATCCCGTCCTCAAGGGAACAGATTTATAAATACATCCTTCTGTCCCCCGCACCTCCCAGCCCACAGTCTCTGGCTCTGGAGTCAACCCAAATGCTGGCTTTGGGGGAGTGGGTCTGAGGTTGAGAAACACGAATACATTTGCACCTCATTAGCATAAGCACCTAGAGGGCGGAATGCGGGTGGGTCTGGTGCTCCTGGCAGCTCTTGGAGGAGTGGGCCTCCTCCCCTCACTAAACCTACCCTAGAGGTGTACCAGTTTAAGCCAGCTACCTTTATCCCCTTAAAAGACATGGTGCACATAGTGACACAGGGACACCCTCGGTACACAGACAGAAAGGAATACCCGTAGACACCCAAGTGTCTACCTAGAGAAAGAGAGCACGCACAAAAACCTCTACGCACTCGGTGTCATATCTATGCATACAGGCTACAAGAGCTCAGTAATTTATTCATTCCCCAAACACCTCTCAGTTAAGCATCACAGAGGTTAGTAACAAGGACTCTGAACCCAGCGGATTGGGTTCAAATCTCAGCTCTGCCATTTCTGAGTTGCATGGCCTTAAACATGTGGCTGACTGTCTCTGGACTGGTGGACAGTAGGCAAATTGCTCTCTGAGGGAACTCTCTAAGCAGGAGCTATACTCCCAGTCATTTCCCTAGTCCTTCACTGGGAGATTCTAGGCAGGGGCTCTACCACTGAGCCATGCTCCCCCAGCTCCTCACTGGGGGATTCTAGGCAGGGGCTCTACCACTGAGCCACGCCCCCCAGCCCCTCACTAGGAGATTCTAGGCAGGAGCTCTACCACTGAGCCACGCACCCCCAGCCCCTCACTGGGGGATTCTAGGCAGGGGCTCTACCACTGAGCCACAGCCCCAGCCCCTCACTGGGGCACTCTAGGCAGAGGCTCTACTCCAGATTTTACTAATTTGAATTACTAAAGTGAAACTATGCAGAAACTTCGTTGGCAAGGTTGAGAGGACTACTTCAATCTCCATACACCATGGAAGTGAGTGCTAAATGAAGCAGCACTGTGAAAACCACAGACCAAAGTTTCCTGGCTGACACACGGACAAAGAACTTTGGTCCATTTATTCTTCAATGACCACTAGTCAATCTGAGAAAGGAACTGTTCGTCCAGACCTACTGGTTCATGTTTGTAATCCCAGAACCCAAGAACCCGAGGCAGGAGGATTGCTGTGAGTTTGAGAGGAGCCTGGGCTACATAGTGATTTCCATACTAACCAGAATTCAGAGTGGTACTTTGTCTCAAACAAACAGACAGACAGACTGACAAAGAAAAGTTACACATGCCCTGGCTCGATGCTTGGACCCCTAGTAAATGTGGAGGGGTCACACGGCCTCCCCAGTTCTGGGACCACAGACGTTCACAGTCTGGTCTCACTTCACATCATCTTTTCCTTAAATGACCAGCATGGGGCAGTTCCTGTGCTATCTGCCAGTGACGCCAGCCCCCGAGATCAGGAGTTCAAGATTATCCTCAGCTACAAAGTAAGTAAGCTTGGCCTGCAAGAGAGCCTATCTCAAAGCACTAATACGTTTTTTAAAAAAAAATTAGCCAGGGGCCCTATGGGTGCACACGTTTAGTTCTAACAAAAGCAGGAATATCTCTGAGTTCGAGACCAGTCTGGTTTACACAGAGTTCTAAAATAGCCCATGCAACACAGTGAGAGCCCGTTTCAAAAAAAACAGTTTTTTAAAAATTATATTTTAAAAGTAGCACAGAAAGTATGCACAGAGATGCATATGTGTATTCACATGGCCATATATGTTCCACATAGAGGGACACATTATGTACTTTCTTGCACACGCACAATATGAAGGTCTGCCTGTGCATACCACACACACACACACACACACACACACACACACACACACGCACGCACGCATGCATGCACATACATGCACAGACACATATACAGACATACACACAGAGATATAGACACAGATACACAGATACTCACAAACATACATACTTTGACACACACATACATTCATGGACACATATATACTCAGACATTCACACACAGACAGACACATACATACACATATGCACAGACATGGACAGATACATACATCCTCATACACACAGACACATATACACACTCAAATACACATGCAGACACATACACACAGAGACATACATACATACATAGACAGATGCATACATTCTCACACACACAGACACACATACACACTCAGATACACACACACACAGACACATATACACGTATACATGGACAGACACACACATACTCACAAACACACACAGACTTACACACAAATAAAGACACACACACACACACAGGCACAAACCACAGACTCACAAACACACATACTCAGACACACATGCACACACAGAACACACACATTCACAAACACACACAAACACATGCAAAGATACAGACAGACACACACACATGCAAAGACACACAGACACCCAGGCACACACACCTTACACCCTTCTGCTCACCTGATCAGGAAGTGGACGCAGATGATACTTTCCGACTGGGGGCCCCGCCCCCCTGACACCACTGTAGCCTGAGTCTGAGTCCACAGATAGCCTCCAGTCCGGGCCAGGAAGCGATACTGCCCCGTTACTGCCTGGCCCTTGCTCAGCACTGGGGAGAGGGGAGGTAGGGGTAAGGGTCACTGCAGGGACACCTGGGGACAGAAAGCTCAGGAAGCTAGAATTAGGAATAGGAGGTCAGAGAAGACAAAAATTCTTTGAGCTGTTCAGGCCCTAGTATTTGGGGTTCAGGGGGAGACAGGAGTCCCACAAAGCCCTGGGCTTTCTGTTCAGGAGACCAGGAATTGGTGTCAGCTGGGGCCATATAGCAGCTGGCTCTGGCCTGGGGACATATTGGTCACGTACAAGTGTGGATGCTCCTGCTGACTGCATCAGAGTCCAAAGCGTGGATGTATTCATAGGCAGAACAGCCAATCAGGTCATCGGGGCTGTAGCCAGCGACTTCTGCAATCCTGGAGTAAGACAGAGAGGTACTGGTCAAGGCCCAGACGGAGGGAAGGGGGCGGGTGTCATATACAACACCAGTAAGATGAGAGAGAGGGCAGCCACAGAAAGGCAAAGGGAGGATAATATACAGAGGGGAATGTAGTGACTTATGTCTGTAATCGCAGCACTCAGGAGGCTGAAGCAGAATTGTGAATGTGAGGCTTGGGATACAGCAAGGCCTTATCTTTACAAAACCAGGGGCTGGGGTGTGGCTCAATGGTAGAGCCCCTGTCTAGAATCCAGTGAGGGGCTGGGGGTGTGGCCCAATGGTACAGCGCCTGCCTAGAATCCCCCAGTGAGGGGCTGGGGGTGTGGCCCAGTGCTAAGCATGTGCAAGGCCCTGCATTCTACCCCTAGTGTGACAACAGTAAATAAATAAATGAATGAGAAAAGAAACATGGTGTGTGTGTGTGTGTGTGTGTGTGTGTGTGTGTGTGTGTGTGTAGCAAAGGGTGAAAAAGGAAGCAGCAGAGAAGATAGAAAAAGAATGTGAGAGAAGAAGCATAAAGCAGGAACAGACACTGCAAAGAGAAAAGAATAAAAATTGATACGGGGGCTGGAGAGATGGCTCAGCGGTTAAGAGCACCGACTGCTCTTCCAGAGGTCCTGAGTTCAATTCCCAGCAACCACATGGTGGCTTACAACCATCTGTAATGGGATCTGATGCCCTCTTCTGGTGTATCTGAGGACAATGACAGTGTACTCACATACCTAAAATAAATAAATCTCTAAAAAAAAATCGATACGGATAGAAAGCAAGACACTTCATTGTGTTCTGCACTGTGCAACACAAGGACTGCTGAGAACAATGGCAGAAGACAGGGGACATTATTCTCCTATGGGACAGTTGAGGACAATGGGGCACAGAGAGGTGAAGTGACTCGGTCAAAGATGCAGATCCAGGATGGAAACCCAAGAAGTCAGAACCTAGAGTCTTCATTGCTTCTGAGCATGTGGCTTAGTCTGCGAATGCTCTTCTAGTATGCACAGAGCTCCATACCTGGCATCCTGTGATCCCTCCCTTAGGAGGAAGAGGCAGGGCAATTAGAAGTCTAAGGCCATGGGGGTTGGGGGGAGACAGAGAGAGACAGACAGAGAGACACAGAGACAGACAGAGACACAGAGACAGAGAGACACAGAGACAGAGAGAGACAGAGAGAGAGAGCGACAGAGAGAGAGACAGAAATAGAGAGAAACTGACAAACAAAAACAGGTAGAGGGAGGAAGGGGACAGAGAGAGAGAGAGAGAGAGACAGAGAGAGAGAGACAGAGAGAGAGAGAGACAGAGAGAGAGAGACACAGAGAGAGAGAGACAGAGAGAGACAGAGAGAAAGACAGAGAGAGACAGAGAGACAGAGGGATAAACAGAGGGAGGAGAGAGAGGGAGGAGAGGGAGAGAGACAGCAAAGAGGGAGGAAGGGGAGAGACAGACAGACTGAACCACTGACAGACAGATTTAAGTAGGTGGTGGGCGGGTATGGTGCTGCATAAAGCTACTGCCCACCTCTCGTCGCAGTATGTGAACTTCATGTCCAGGCTGTGGCGACTGAGAAAGGCCCCTCGGCCCAGTGGGGGCTCCAGACTGGCTGGGTGGGGGATGGCTTCACAGATAAGCACCAGGCATTGCAGGGGAGGCTCGGAGCGAGGGCTCCCGGCGGGGGAAGTCTGTGCAGGGGGCTTGTAGGCCCTCATATGTCCTGAGCAGTGCAGCACCTTTGGGTGAAGTGGGGTGTTGTGAGCACTCATCCTAGCCCTAGGGCTGGAATGCCTGCTGTGTCTGGGTCCCACAAGGAAGAGGGGAGAAAAGACTCTCAATTATTCTTGAAAGTCATGAGGAGCTTTGGCATCTTCCTTCCCACCCTTGGGAAACTTGCATGATTTAATACGGAAGGCTGAGGACCTTTGCATCCTCAACATCTAGCCCCGGGATACTGAATTTCATAGGTGCTCTGATGCCCTACTGGACTCAGTCGGAGGCGTTCCACCAAATCTCTGAGCCTTGGGAAAGCCCAGATCCAGTAGGAAATGAGACTTTCAGGGGCCACACCCACCGTACTGAGACCAAGCCCAGCCTACCTTCCAGGTGGCCGCTTTGAGGTTCAGCGTGCGCCCCCTGCTGGTGAGTGTGCTCTTCATTCGCAGGGAAAAGTGGCGTCCTGTTGCTGCTTCCGACTTCTTCTTTGACAGGCCTAGGAAGCATGGAGAGGGGGGCAAGTCATTGAGTAAATGTTAGTCTCCCAGCCTCAGAGATGGCTTAACGGTTACAAGCGTTTATGGTTACCTCTCGCAGGGGACATGAGCTTGGCTCCCTGAATCTATGTCAGCCAGCTCATAACCAACCATCGGTAACTCCAAAACCCACTTCCTGCCTCTGAAATCACCTGTACTCACATGCACTCTCCGGCCCCTTTCTTCCCCCTTAAAATAAAATGAAAATAAAATCTTCTTCCTTCCTTCCTTCCTTCCTTCCTTCCTTCCTTCCTTCCTGAGACAGGTAGACCAGGCTGACCACGAACTTACAGAGATCTGTCTGTCTCTGTCTCATGTGCTGGGATTGAAGGTGTGTGACATGACACCTGGTAAAAATAAAATCTTAAAGTCTCCTCAGCCTCATCTCCAAAGTTGAGACCTGGAACCAGTGAAGGGACACCCCCTCCAAGGAAGGGACCCCCGCCCCAGGGGGCTAAGGGAGCCCCCAGGGAACGAATGCCAGGGTGTAACTAGCTCTGTCCACTTTTCTCTAGGTAAATGTTCCAGATCAGGGAGGGGAAGCCCAGGTCAATATCCTACCCTGAATGGTGGGCACTCACTTGGCCTGGGGGTCAGGGCATCCTGGAGTTCCTCTTGGTCGCAGGGATGGATAAAATCAAAGATACTGTGTCCAATGAGCTCCAGCTGTTGGTGGGGGGCGGGATAGAGTGTAATGGACAGAAGACACTTAACAGGACCCCTGAGCTCCTCCTTCTCTGCTGTCACTTCTGCCCCAAGACATGAGTCATCAGCCCATTCATTCATTCATTCATTCATTCATTTGTTCAGCACCTAATATCTACTAGGACCCTTTCTTTTTTCTTTTTTTCTTTTTTTTTTCCGGAGCTGAGGACCGAACCCAGGGCCTTGCACTTGCTAGGCAAGCGCTCTACCACTGAGGTAAGTCCCCAACCCGGACCCTTTCTAAATGACTGGCCAGATCACATGGATCTTGCTTTTTTCAGGGTGGTGTTTGTGCATGCATGTTCATGGGGAGGCATCTGGGGTACAGCCACATGATAATAAGACGCTAGTTTAATGACAGTGGTCTGAATAGTTCCTTGAGGAGGCAACATTTAAAAAATAAACATCCTGAGCTGGAGATATGGCTTGTGCAGACCAGGCCCTGGATTTGATACCAAACACCATGTCTGGGCATTTTGTGTCTAGCACCTATAGTTCTAGTATTGGGGACATGGAGGCAGGAGGATCAGAAGTTCAAGGTCGTCCTTTGCTATGTAGTGGGCTTGAGGCTAGCCTGGGGTGTATGAGACACTGTTTCAAGGGGAGATAAAAGCTCAACAATGTAACTAAAGTGAGTCTGTGGCTCTCTGGAGTAAGAGAGCGCTTTTAAAAATGGGAGTCATGAATGGTAGGGTGACCGTGCCTTTAATCTTAACATTCAGAAGGCAGAAACAGGTCCATCTCTGTGAGTTCCAGGCCAGCCTGGTTTACATATCAGGTTCTAGGCAAGCTATGGTTACATAGTAGGATCCTATCTCAAGAAAAAGAGGGGTAGGGAGTGGGGGATAGAGAGATGGAGACTTGTCACTCATTAGTTAAGAGCACTTGCTGCTCTTACAGAGGATCTAGGTTCACTTCCCAGGACCCATATCGGGTGACTGACAACTGCTTGTAATTCCAGTTCCAGGGCATCTAATGCCCCCTTCTTAACCTCTGAGGGCACCTGCAATACATGTGATGCACACTTGTATATTCAGGATTCACCTGCAATGCACATGATGCATGCACACACACACGTACACACTCAGGGCCCCCTATATACACATAAAATAGAAAAATATTTTACTAGTAATAAAGAAACAAAAATAAAAACAGGATTCACAAATGCAAAGGCCCTGGGGTGAGTCACACCTCCTGGGCAGGTCCAAGAATCTGCTCCTTGTTTCAGTTTAGCAAGTGAACCTGGTGGCAGTGAGGAGGGGACACACGAAAAGGCAGCCACAGTGGGACCCCACCCAATGGTGTCTAGAAGACACATTACTCTTCCAATAACACCTCTTGTAGCTAGGTTTGATGGTTGGCTCTACCACTTCCTAGTTTGGGACTTCGGGGCAGTCACTTGTCTGACTCTGAGAGCTCACCCTCACAGAGAAATTGGTACCAGGAGTGGGGTTATGTATCAGAGAGGAGGAACAGAGGTCCACTGCACAGCCATTTACATGAAAGACAAAAAAGAACACAAACTTTCTCATATAGGGCTTGCTTTAAGGATGAATTAAAAGTTAGTGTTAGTCCCCAGATGTCTTGCCCAGCTCTTTTTCTCTTGCCTGAGACTTTTGTCTACTCCCTGCTGATCCCTTAACCTCTAGCCTTTCTAAATCCATCCCCTTTCTAAACTCTAAATATGATTCTACTTCTTCAGCACAGCTTCCCTCTTGTTTTGTTTGACTCCTTCTATGGCGCCTCAGTGCCTGGGAGACAAACCTTCTCATTTGGACACATATTACCTGTTGATCTGTCTGACCTCCCCGCCTCCTCCCAGGCTGGGTCAGGTCTCAACTTCACATTTCCTACATCTAGCCTGTCCCAAGAGGCTTTGATCCTTCTGTCTGGTGCTATTCCTCTCTCCCCTCTTTCCTTAAAGGAAGAACTAAGGTTGTGTGGGGAAACCACAGTGCCCCCCCTCCCCCAAATCACCAGTGCGGGTGTGGCAGGCACAGAGCAGGCAGCTCACCTGACTGAGGCCCAGGTGCTTGCTGACATTTTCCGACAGGTAAGCCATGTCTCCCTCGGCGGTGAGCACCATGACGAAACCCTCCAGGGCCTTCAGGTAGCAGGCGTCCAGTGGTTCTCCCTCTTTTCCCACCTGGTTCCACTCCCCTGGTGCCCCAGCCGGTGGGGAGAGGGAGGATGGGGCAGCTGTGGTCAGTCATGGTTCTACCCTAGATAGCTTCCCTCCACCTTTCCTTACCCACATGAATGCATAGAAATGCCCAGGTGGGTGGGAGAAAATTCTAGGGTCTCGGAGTGGCAAGGAAGAGGGCAAGGCCACTGAGCTTTGGAAACAGGAGCATGAACTCCCAGAGGGGACATAACCCTCCAAGATTCTAAGACTGAACTCTGAGGGGTTGGAATTAGGCCACTTGGAGTTCCAGAGTTGTGGGTACGTTTTCTAGAATTCTTGAGGGAGGATATGGATGGACGGGACGATATGCAAGATGGGCAGAATACTAAAATGCTGGGGGCTTTCAGAAGACAGAGTTCCATTACATTTTGTTTGTTTGCTGTGGATGTAGACGTCAGAGGACAACTGGAAGAATTTTAAAGGAGCGAAGTCTCCCCCAGAATTCTATGGGGCAAGGGGAATTAACCGGCAGAGCCTCCCTAATAAAAGCTTTTCAATTTTCTAGATATCTAAGGGGTGTGTGTGTGTGTGTGTGTGTGTGTGTGTGTGTGTGTGTGTGGTGGGGGAGCATGCAAACACTTCCTTGGGTGGGTGTTGATAAAATAAAAAATAGAACCAGAGAGAGAATGAAGAGCGACTTTTAAGGATTAGCTAATCATGGTGGCTATGAGCTGAGGTAGAAGGTTAAAAAAAATGCAAGTCTTGCCTGCCTATCAAGGTAGTTCAAGGCCAGTTTGAACAACTTAGTAAGACAATATATGTCAAAATAAAACAGTTTTTAAAAAGGGCTAGGGGTGTGGCTCATTGGTAGAGCACCTACCTAGAGATGTTAAGTGAGGGGCTGTGGGATGTGGCTCTGTGGTACAGTGCTTGGGTACCACATCCCTTGGATTTGGGTACAATCTCCAGTACGGCAAGAAAGAAAAACAAACACATAAATTGCCGCTGCAGTGGCTCATTCCTTTTATCTCAGCACTCAAAGGCAGAGTGAGGGAGGCAGACAGATCTCTATGAGTTCAAGGTCTGCTTGGTTTACATAACAAGTTCCAGGCCAGTCAGAGCTACAGTGAGATCTTGCCTCAAAAACAAAACAAGATAAAACAACCAAAAAACTCAAGAAATAAGGGGGCAAAATACGAAGCCTAAAGCCTCAAGGGGCCGCTCTTAGATTCTAAGGGTGGGGCCTCCCGCAGGGTCTTCCTGAACCCAGGGCTCCGACTGGTCCAGCACTCGAAGGGGCGGAGTCTCGCCTAGAGAGCGGATCCCGCGGCCAGGGAGGCGGGGCAGGCTTCCTAGGGGCGGGGCCTCCGCGGCAGGCAGCGGCCGGGGACCGGGCGTTCCGGGCTCACCTGCAGCGCAGAGGCGGTGCATGCGCAAGTAGCTGATTGTGAGGCGCATGATGGAGGCCTTGTCCAGGTGCGCGCTGACGCCGCGCGCAAAGGGCAGGGTGTGCGCCAGTTGGTACAGCACCTCCGTCTCCTGGCTGCGCCTGCTGCGGGCCGCATCCCGCGACTTCTCCTTCCGCAGCTCGGTGCTCGACCTGTGGAAAGGAAATGGCACGCGGCAGGTCGCACGTGGGACACCTCCGCTTGGCGTTCCGGCGACATCTCTGGGCCTGGCAGTTTCTCCCCTTGGAGCCCCTTTGCTTGCCCCAAAGTTTACCTGTCTTGGTCCCAGTCCATGTGGCCCTCCCTGCGAGGCCTTGCTCCAGGCTTCTCCCCCAGGTTGTGTGCCTAAGGCCCTCTGTCTTCTCCCGGACTTAGCTGTAGCTCATTTCCCGAGCTAGAGACGCCGCCTGGGGGATAGGGAGGCCTCCGGGTGGGAGGGGGTGGTAGAGCTGGCTGGAGTCCAAGGGAGAGATGGAGCACGGAGAGCCCCAGCCTCCCTGGCCTTCCCACCCGGTTTCCCGTCCTTAGACAGGCTGATTCTCAAAGACAGAGATATCTCAAAGTCTAACGACACACCAAAGGGGCCTTAAGAGGGGCAGGGCCCCACTAAGGGTGACACAGCAAACCAACCCCTGTGTTCTGCCCAGCACCTCTACACCTTAATACATTTCAAGTGCCTGACTTTTTCGAGAGAGAGAGAGAGAGAGAGAGAGAGAGAGAGAGAGAGAGAGAGAGAGAGAATCAGTAATATTAATATCTATCAACTACCCATTATTATTAGGTTATTTTCTCCATCAAGTGGTAAACCTGTTTCAAATTCCGGATGGAGCAGCACATGCCTTTAATCCCAGCATTTAGGCAGATTTCTGAATTCTAGGTCAGCTAGTCTACATAAATCAGGTTCAGGCCAGTCAGAGCTTCTTGTGAGATTCTGTCTCAAAACAAACAAGCAACCAAGCAAAAAGAACCCAAACTTTGTTTATCTGATACCAAAGTCTATTTGTCAGGGTTTCCTTGTGTAGCTCAGGTTGGCCACAAACACCCACTAAGTGCTAGGATTCTAGGTATGTATGTATCACCTATAGACACTTGACTCATGGCTCTTTTCGACTGTTTATTTTTTAATGTATATTGTATCTAGTTTTATAGTCATCATTATTGATGCTTAAACAATATTTCTAACCCATAAGACAAGTTGATTAGCCTATGTATTTGGCATATGTAAGCATACATCTGACCCTCAGGGGAGCCCAAAGGGGATATTATTATTATTATTATTATTATTATTATTATTATTATTATTATTATTAATGTGTATGTATGTATGTATTTTTGAGACAGGGGTTTTCTGTTTAGTCCTGGCTGTCCTGGAACTTGCTCTGTAGACCAGGTTGGCCTCGAACTCAGATCTTCTGCTTCTGTCTCCTGGGAGTAAAGGTGTGTTCCACTACACCTGTTATTATTTGAGACAGGGACTCATGTAGCCCAAGCCAAGGATGACCCTAGGCTTCTAATCTTGAGTCCTGGGATTACAAATCTATAGGCATGTCACCATGCCTGGCCTCAATGGGGCACATTTTAACCCATTTTGCAAAGGGGGAACTGAGGCTCTGAAAGGTGAAGTCCTTTGTCCAAGAGATCACATAACCAGTACCTGGCTGAGCCCAGTCAGTGAGGTTCCTATTCTCAAGCTTTTCTCTAACCAGCTGCATGTGATGGCCACCCTCTACCCCGAGAAAGCCGGCTCTGGGGTAGGAAGGAGGCTGCTCTTTCCTAAACGCCTTCAATTCGGGGCGCAGAGGCCACTTCTGGGGGTGGGAGGGCTACAAAACGTTTTAGTCTGGGTGCGGGGGGTGGGGTTGGGGAGCCATTAGTGCAAGGCGGTGAGAGGCCCGGAAGGGGGCAGGCTGGCTTAGTTAGTATTGGAGAAGCCAAGGGGGCGCCCCTATGAACTCCCTCCTGGCTGGTGGGGGCAGGGGCCTCAGTCCTGCCTGCCCAGAGGACATTCCGTCCTGTACTGTACTGTTCCAGCCCTGTTTGTCTTCCTGCCCAGAGGGTGGGGGTGGGCGGGCCTCACAGAGCTGGGGGCCCTGGGACAGAGGGAACTAACTGGGAGAGAGAAGGGGAAAGGGGTGGGGGTGGGGCCGGTGCCCCACCTCCCAAGCAGCTGAGCTCTGTAATCCTACTCTCCACGGCTAGGGTGGCAGGGTTTCTTCCTCCATAGAAGGAGCCAGCTGGTGGCTGCAGAGGGACCCTCCTTCCCCTCTCAGCCTGTTCTCCGGATGTTCTGACGGGAAGTGTGGGCCTCTCACTGGCTTTCTGGCCTTGCTGTGAAACAGAGTGGGGGCTGCCTGTTCTGGGTCAGGGTTCCAGTGCTGACACCATTACTGCCGTTGCTCATTAGCTGAGTGACTTTGGGCAGGTTGTTTAACGTCCCTGGGCACGGTAATATCCTCCACCTCCTCAAAGGGTATTTTTTGTTTGTTTAGGTTTAATGGTATGTGAGACGAGGCCGGGAGACAAAGTCTCACTGAATAGCTCAGATACGCCTCAAACTCATGCCTCAGCCCCTTCCTCGAGTGCCAGGCTCACAGGACTGCATCACCTTGATGGATTCCTACAGTGGATTGAAGATTAAATGAGTTAATATATGTCAGAGCTCAGGAATTGAGGCTTGGCAACTGGCTAGTGTCAGTAACAAAAGGCTCTAGTGTGAGTCTCTTGTACCCTGGAGTAACCTGTGGGCCTCTGAATGTACAATTACCTGTATGCAGTTAGTCAGGCATGCAGGTATGTGTGTTGAGTGTGTAATCACAAGCCCAGCTTTCACACAAATATCTCGAAGGAAAGAAATAACCGTTGCACACTCAAAAATGAGAGAGCCCCCATTCCTGCCTTATAGCAACCACATGGACCAGAAATGATTACCTCCCTTTTGAGAAGGTAGGAACAGGGTCAAGCTTGACCACTTGAGTTCGATTCCCGGAACCAGCACTGTGGAGGAAAGAACTGACTCCTGACCTTCACACACTCTCAAAGGCAAACATGTGCACCCCTCCCCTAGACACACAGGTACAGAAATAAGTAAATAAAGTCATTTTTTTTTAAAAGATAGAAACAGGGCCTGGGATGTTTGTAGTTCAGTTGGAGGAGCATTTGCCCAGCAGAGCTACATGCCCAGGATGTGGTTCCTGCCTGCGAGTCTATCACTAAGGGGAGCAGAAGGAGCAGGAGTTCATGGTCATCCTCGAATGTAACGAGTTCGAGGTTAGCCTGTCTCAGACAGAGGCTGAGGTCCAGAGCAATGTCAGGGCTGGCCTGGGTGGCTCAGGTGGTAATCGCATCCCCATTCCAGTCTGCCTCACTCAGTTACCTCTCAGACAAACTTCATACCCACGGTGCACCCCCATGCATTACCTTCCTGCTTAGAAAGCTACCACAGATGGGTGACAGAAATTGCCAGAGGTCACACAGTGATCTCTAGGAGAGCCAGGTCTGTTGATTTCAGGCACCTCAGTGTGTGTGTGTGTGTGTGTGTGTGTGTGTGTGTGTGTGTGTGTGTGTGCTGGGAGAGAGATCTGTTTCCTCACTAGGAGAATTCCGACTCCCATTATCCAAGACTTGAAGCTGGCGCTCTGGGAGGGAAATCCCTGGGCCAAGATCATACAGCCAGGAAGTGGGAGTTTGGGGATTTGAACCCTGACTTTAGGGCCTGTGTTCTAAAATGCTATTCTTCAAGAGGGTGTGCCCATTACCCAAGGGACACTTATCTGTTCCTTTCTGCTTGGTGGCCTAAGTCCTTTCCTCCTGTCCCAGCACCGCCGCGGATCTCCCTAGCTGGCCCAACTCTGGTCCAACCCCTTGGCAGTGTGCCCAGCTTGGGACGTGCGCCTGGAACGTTGCCACCTTCACTCCGTGTTCTAGCTGAGAACAGAGGGTGGGGCCTGGGGGCCCAGGGTGAGGCCTGGGAAGGGAGACTTGGAGCTCAATGGTATCTTAGCTAAGACAGAAAAGACTCCATCTCTTCCTCACCCGGAACAGCTTAGGGAATTAAGACAGCCCCTTTCTCACATTCTGAGCTTTTGAGTCTTAGCTGGGAACTGGGGGGCTTGCAAAAAACCGTAAAGGATTTGAGGTGTGGTGGAAGCTTAGCTTTACATCTGAGCAGAGACCCCTTTGAGTTTGCTTGGAGGTGACCTGAGAGGCCAGGGACAAGGTTTAGGTTGGAGAAAGGGATTGGGGTAGGGGGTTAATGGGGAGTCTCTCTGACCTTGATCCAACTTGTTCTCATAGGGTCATTCGGTGGGGTGCCTAGCCATCAGTCCTGTTTTTCCAGGAAACCCTGCTTTCAGGGCAGTGTGCTCGTTCTTGATCTCCTATGATTACTCCCCACAACGAGTAAGATAGCTTGGAGGCAGAAGTTAGAAGAAAGAAGGGGGCCCACGGCGCCGGAGGTAACCACTCACCCTCACCCAAGACCCCTCTGATGCCAAGTGCCATCCTGGGGGTGTGGGAAGGGCCCGGAGCTCAGCCGTGAGGCGGGTGCGAGTTATGAATGGGTGTGAGGCGGCGTGGGATGACACTACAGGAAAGGGCTGGCCTAGGATGGTGATAGGGGGAGCACTCTAGTTCAGCTAGGAGAGGCCCCTCACACAACCATAAGGGGGCGCTGTCACGGGCGGCACCAGAGATGGCCTAGAAGGGGTGGGGATTGAGTTCCCTGGTGGGCTCAGGGCCAGAAGTTGAAATAGATGGGCCGGACCGAGCCAGCAAAGGGGGATCCTGGGTGGGTTGAGGCAGGGGTCAAAACTGGGCGTAGAGAAAAACCAATCAGACCTAGAAAACCAGAGAGGAGGGACAGGGGTGAGGCTTGAGGGATGCCCCAGTTTAGACAGAGAATGCCGAAGGTCTAGGCAATTTTTCTGAGGTCTCTTGTGGCAACTTGGCCGAATGGGCTCCACTGGCTATGGTCTCACCCGCAGCCTCTGCACCTGTTGCAAGGTGAACACAGAACACTTCTACCTAGGGCGCCCCCAGCTGTGTCCAGCCACAGGAGGGCGCTGCCTCCCTCCCTCGATCAGCCAGGGCATCTTTCCGAAGGATGTCCCTCAAATAGGGTTAGGGTGGGGCCCTCCTCCCTCAGTTACAGACTGTCGAGGCAGATGAAAGAGACACAGAACCAGGCTGTGGGAAGTGGCTCAGGTTTGTCCCGTTGGTACTGGAAAGGGGTGACCCTGCTTATTTAATGCTGTTTTTTGAGACAAGCTCTCTATGTAGACTAAAGCTGGTCTGGAACTTGCCGTGTAGGTTAGGCTGACTTTGAAAGCATCATTGTCCTGTAGCTTTCTAAGTGCTGGGTTTACAGGCGTGAATCTCCTTCCCTAGCTATCATTCCACTTTTTGAAAGGAAAAAAGTCCCTGGTTGGGTCCCACACAGCTTCTAATGAGACACCCCTCCCCTTACCCCCAAACACACACATTTCCAGGGCGACTCGAAGCTTGGGAGACTGTTAGAAAGGGCATGGCAAAAGCAACCTCTCTTCTGGAATTCAGAAGTAGAGTCTTTCAGGGACTCCCTAGAAACCTCAGTTTAGGGATCCCTTTTGAATATCACAAGAGTTAGACTGTCAAGAAAGACTCTTTTCAGGGACTTGGAGGAAAAGCCTCTTTTGGAAGAGAGGCCACTGCTCAAACGCGACCACCTCCAACTTGGAGTTTCACTCCCAGCCAGATGGAGGATTGAACCCGATGTATCAGAAATCGCAGCTCATAACTCCAAAGCTGGAGCTCTGGGGGTATATCCCAGATACCGGCAACCCTCTAGGGTGGAGGGTGCATAGGGGATGTGCCCCCCAATCGCGCGCCTCAGGGTGTCCACAACTTGAGCCACACCCCAGAGATGAGGGGTCCCCCTAAACCACCGTCAAGGAGAGCCCCCAGTCCCCATCATTCTATCCCCGAAGCCCTGTACCTCACGCGCTGCAGCCCCAACGCCATGGCTCGCCCTTCGCGGTTCCAGAGCCCTCGATGCCCAGCTACCCCCTCCCCTGTCCGTGTGAGCCCCCTCCCCAGCTCCACCTCTGCCACTCCATTGGCTGGTCTTTGCCCAGCCCGCGGCTCTGATTGGAAGGTGGGCTTGTTACTCCCGAGGTGGAGGAGGGACTAGAAAGAGAAGACTTGGAACTTCAAGGGGTGGGGGAATCTAATGTAATGCACACCCCCAGCCACGCCCCTGCCCCAGACTTCCTTGGCAGTCCGGAGCCCGCCGGGCGTGATTTCCCTCCAGTCTCTGTACACTCCTGAACCTTCTGATTCACTGTTTTCTGCGTCCCAGCTTCTGTCCTACTTCCACTCCCACCCTTCCCAACCCTCCCTCTTCTTTTTCCTCTGTCCTTTTTTGACGTACTAAGTCCCCACTTTTCTCCACCCCGAACTGTCTACTTCACCTGTATTCCACAACCCCTTACTTTGCCATATCCCATGTCCCTCCATTGTGTGGCCCCACTGTAGACCCCGCCTCCACGAACCTTCCTTGTCCACCGGTCTCCACTCCACCCTGACCCCGTGGCCTCTCTTAACTCCCTGTGCAGGTTCCTGCGGATGAATAATTAAGCTTCTGTCAAGTAAATATGCTTTAGCTCCATCACACCCACTTGTAAAGGGAACAGAGAAACGATGAGAGATACGTGCGCAGTGACCACGGACAGGTGGAAGACGGTACAGCTGGGTAAGGAAGAGGAAGGAAGTTCCTGCGTAGGCTAGAGAGGGCGTGGGACACTACAGGACACGACAGGGGTAAAGGACCCGTGTTACTTCCGCATGCAGGTTTGGGTGTACTACACTGCGGCAGAAACGGATTTACTGTTTTTGAGTTATTGGGCAAACTCCATCTTAGGGCTTTCATACATAGTGGGTGCTCTCTTTAGAGTGGTCTTCTTCTAGCCTAGAGGGTTGGCTCCGGGGTTAAAGGCCCTTCCTGCCAGGCCTGAAGACCAGCGTTCAATTCCCCAGGATCCACATCGTGGAAGGAGAGAACCAACTCCAGAAAGTTGTTCTTTGACCTACCTGTGTACCCGTGCACACACGTAAAATGTAATTAAAAAAAAAACTAAACAAAAAAAATTTGTAGGGCTGGAGAGATGGCTCAGTGGTTAAGAGCACTGACTGCTCTTCCAGAGGTCCTGAGTTCAAATCCCAGCAACCACATGGAGGCTCACAACCATCTGTAATGAGAGATCTGATGCCCTCTTCAGGTGTGTCTGAAGACACCTACAGTGTGCTTACATACATAAAATAAATCTTTTAAAAAAATTGTCTTTTAAAAATCCACATGGCTCCCCACCTCAACTCAGAAAAATATTAAGCTGTCTTCTCTTCTCCATCTTCCTTCTCCTCTTCTCCTTCCTCCTCCTCCTTTTTCCTTCCTCCTTTTCTCCAGTTTTTGAGATGGAGTCTCATGTAACCCGCTCAAGGCTGGCCTTGAACTCACTATGTAGCAAGAGCCGACCTTGAACCTCTATCCTCCTGCCTTCACCTTTTGAGTGGATTACAGCTGTGCACCACCATGCCCAGCTCCCATGCAGTTTAGTTTCAGTTGATTTTATTTGAATAAAGCTGACTGTATCAATGCTATCAGCAACTCCAGGGAAGAAGGCGAAATCCAGACAGAGTCAATCATTGTAAGATTTCCTTGGCCACAGTGACTACTTGTTTGGGGAAGACATATGAACCAACCTAGTACAGTGAGGACTAACTCTGAGGACTTTGCTATAACTGTCAGGAGAGGGGGTTTATTTATTTATTTTTATTGTTTTATTGTGTTTATAGCTTAGAGGATTGAATTTAGGGCTCAACTCGATGAGAGCCACACCCCCAGCTCCTCACTGGGGGATTCTAGGCAGAGGTTCTACCACTGAGCCACCCCCAGCTCCTCACTGGGGGGATTCTGGGCAGAGGCTCTACTACTGAGCCACCCCCAGCTCCTCATTGGGGATTCTAGGCAGGGGCTCTACCACTGAGCCCATGCCCCCAGCTCCTGGGGGGATTCTGAGGCAGGGGCTCTACCACTGAGCCACGCCCCAGCCCCTCACTGGGGAATTCTGGCAGAGGCTCTACCACTGAGCCACGCCCCCAGCCCCTCACTGGGGATTCTAGGCAGAGGCTCTACCACTCAGCCATGGCCCCAGCCCCTCACTGGGGGATTCTAGGCAGGGGCTCCACCACCAAGTCTGGGCTCCATTGTTCCTTTTAGCAATGTGACACACAGAGCAGCTACCTTATATGTGTATTGTATTTCACAATAATAAAAATAATTAGACAATAATTGTCATTGAGGAGCGCTGAGTTACCTGGAGGTCAGAACTGAAAGCAGAGAGCTGGGATCCTCAAAATAGAATTTGCAAGTATGTGAGAGGGCACTCTGAGGTGTTTTCAGCGATGTCCTCCTCACTTCCCCACCCCCGCATTGATCTCCAAGCGCAAAGCTGTTTATTTTTTTTCCTATGAGACATTGAATTTATTGGTTTGGGGAAATGTGATACACTGTCACTGTATTACAACTGAATCATTAGTCATGTTGCTTCATCAACGTTAGCTGGTTCATTTTCATGGTGCTTCAGCTCTTTCTGCACAGGCAAAGCTGTTTTTATAACACTAGTAAGATGTTCTTGCCTCACTCTTCTTCCTGTGTACACAGGAAGAGAAGAGAAGTTTCTAGTGGTCATGGGGTATGTGATAGGAGACTCAGTCTGATGTTGAAGGATCTATTTTATTTTATTTTTTTTAAACATTTATTTATTATGTATACGTCATACAGCTTTCTGCCTGCATGTATGCCTGCAGGCCAGAAGAGGACACCAGACCTGATTACAGATGGTTGTGAGCCACCATATGGTTGCTGGGAATTGAACTCAGGACCTCTGGAAGAGCAGACAGTGCTCTTAACCTCTGAGCCATCTCTCCAGCCCAAGGATCTATTTTATTATCATAGTAATTTAATTTTTTTTTTCGGAGCTGGGGACCGAACCCAGGGCCTTGCGCTTGCTAGGCAAGCGCTCTACCACTGAGCTAAATCCCCAACCCCTTAGTAGTTTAATTTTAAAATAATCCTGTACATTGGATTGGTGTCAAATGCATTTCCTTTTAGCTTTTTTTTTGATTTCTCTCTCTCTCTCTCTCTTTTTTTCTCTTTTCGGAGCTGGGGACTGAACCCAGGGCCTTGCGCTTTCTAGGCAAGCGCTCTACCACTGAGCTAAATCCCCAACCCCTTCTTTCTTTCTTTCCTTTTTGATTTTTTGAGGCAGCATTTCTCTGGGTAGGGTAGCCCTGGCTGTCCTGGAACTCAGAGATCTGCCTGCCTCTGCCTCCCGAGTGCTGGGATTAAAGGCGTCACCAGCACCACTCAGCTCCCTTTAACCACTCTCATCTCTTCTTGCTCTTGCTGACTCCTGTCCACATTCCAACTTGTCCTCTTCCCGCTTTCATGTATTTTGGGGGTGTCTGGGGGCAGGTCGTGTGCGGGTAGCCACAGTTGCTGTGTCTATAATTGCAATGGCCGCGTCCTATCCAGAAAACAGCATTTTGGGGCTCTCCTTTCTGTCTTCTGGTTCTTACAGTCTTTTGTCATCCCCTTTCCTTTGGTGACAGAGATGTCTTGTTAACTCTCCCCTTATTCTCAGATATTTGGCCATTCATGAGTTTCTGCTTTAACCGTTGCCTGCTTCGAGAAGAGACGTATCCAGCCAAGGTGGAGAGCTGCATTAGTCTGTGGTATAAACAGAAACATTTAGAAGGCGGTTCCACTACATGTTTATCTGGGAGACCATCAGTAGTAGATTTGCCCATACGTTTCTGACTGGGATTATAGGACCAGGTATGAATCCCGTGGTGTGGATTGGGTCTCAGCTCCAAGGAGAAAGCCGTTGGTTACTCCTGGAACGTTCATGGCACTACCACAGGGCTGCACGTACTTTGCCTTGTGGGCCAGCATCACAGCAAGCAGGGCCCATAGCTGAGTGAGATCACTGATGACGTCCCCCTCAGCATCCTGCTCATCACCTGCCGGCACTGCTGTGAACTCTACCCAGCAGGAGGGAAGCGTCCAGATCACTTCCAGCTTGGCTTCCCTGTGTCTTCTGCAGCAGGATCTTACTGTCTAGTTTTCCTGGGTGGCTAATGGAAAGTCTCTATCACGTCTGGAGCTTTTAGGGGCCCCGCAGCTCCTAGGGAGGTATCCTGCACTTAGCATGGGAATTTCATTAAAAACCCCATGACTTTGGGGAGCAGCATGGTCTACCGTGCAGGACATCTGCATCTCTGTTTAAGCTCCTGTGTGTGTGTGTGTGTGTGTGTGTGTGTGTGTGTGTGTGTGTGTGTGTGTGTCACTTTGGCCCAGGCTGGCCTTGAACTCACTAAATCATAGGCCAGTGGCTCTCACCCCTCCTAATGCTGTGACCCTCTAATTCAGCTCCTCACTCGTGGTGATTCTCAATCTTAAAATTATTTTCGTTGCTACTTCATAACTGTAATTCTGCTACTGTTATGAATCATAATGTAAATATCTGATACACAGGATACCTTCTATGCCACCCTTGTCAAAGGGTCATTCAGTGTCCCCTCCCCACTGGACTCCGGATCCTCCTGCCTTTGACCCTTAAGTCAGGAAGTGGGTCACCATGGCCAACTTCTGCATCTTATATGGCCTATTTTAGGAGTGCTCCATATTTTGAAGGGATGTAAAGGAGTTTGGGGAAGTCAAACCCGCAGGTAATGGCGCTTTAACTAAGCCTGGTGTGCCCTCTTGTGGTCGGAGTTGGGATGGCTCTGCTGACGCCTGTGCCTGCCTAGTTGGTTGTGAGTGCGTGCAGGTGACTTCACATCACATTGATTTTATATTTTAAGATTTTTGTGGGGGTGCTCTGGAGAGATAGCGCAGATGGCAAAGCGCTTGACACAGCACTACAATTAAGGTTGAAAGAGAGAACAGACTCCTGCAATTTGTCTTCTGACTCTTACATATGATCTCTCTGTTGTTCATCTGTCTGTCTGTCTGCCTGCCTGTCTGTCTCATACACACATGCAAATAAATGTAATTTAAAAATTTTAGTTTGGGGCGGGAGAGATGGCTCAGTGGTTAAGGGCACTGACTGCTTTTCCAGAGGACCCAGGTTCAAATCCGTGCACTCACAGGGCTCACAACCGTCCATAACTCTGAGAGCTGACTCTCTCACATAGATGTACGTGCAGGCAAAGCACCAATGCATATAAAATAAAGGTAGATGGATTTAAAATTTCTCCAATTTTCCTTTGAAATGAATATTTTTATTCTGTGTCTATGGGTGTTTGGCCTGCATGGACGTTTTTGTAGAATGTTCATCGGTGCCTGTTGAAGTCAGGAGAGCATGACGGATCTCCTGCAGCTGTAGTTACAAAAGACTGTGAGTGCTGGGAACTGAACCTGGGTCCTCAGCAAGAGCAGCCAATGCTCCTAACCTCCAGCTTTTCCAGCCCCTGTGTGTGTGTGTGTGTGTGTGTGTGTGAGAGAGAGAGAGAGAGAGAGAGAGAGAGAGAGAGAGAGAGACAGACAGACAGACAGACAGACAGAGAGAGAGAGAGAGAATAAAGTCCAGTGTGGCCTGTAACTCTTGATCCCCCAATTCCTGCCTCCTGAGTGCTAGGATTATGGTCATGCACCTTCACACCTCGGTTCATTTTACATTTTAGTAAATTTGTTGTTATATGTTAAGAAGTCTTGGGCTGGAGAGATGGATGGCTCAGTGGTTAAGAGCACTGACTGCTCTCCCAGAGATTTTGAGTTCAATTCCCAGCAACCAGATGGTGGCTTACAACCATTTGTAGTGAGATCTGATGCCCTTGTCTGGTGTATCTGAAGACAGCGACAGTGTACTTGCATATATTAAAAAAAAAACAACCTAGGGGTTGGGGATTTAGCTCAAAAGGAAGTCTTTTCAGTCTTTCAGCCTTTCCTGTCATTGTAATTAGCTTCACAGTTCTCTCTGAGGGAGTTGTCCTTGTCATCCTCTGTCTGAACCCTTTGAGAAGAGCTGGTGAACACCATCTTGATTCTGTTTTTTTTTTTTTAATTTTTGAGACAGTGTCACTGTGTAGTCCTGGCTGTCCTGGAACTTGTTCTGTAAACCAGGCTGGCCTGGGATTAAAGGTACACACTATCATGCCTTGCTGAAAAAAATATATTTTATGCATTTATTCATATCCCTTTACACACATGCATGCACTCTCAAACATATACAGGCATACACGAAAGCATGCATGCTTGCATATCCCAACACATGGATAGAGGTCAGAGAACAACTTTCAGAAGTTGGTTCTTTCCTTCCACTGGGTGGGGCCCAGGGATCCAACTCACCCCTTCAGACTTCGTGTCAGGCCACTCACCAGCTGACCTGGTTCACCAACTTCTGAATGCTTTCACGTGCAACTCTCAGGAAGGACACTTTCCTAAGGTAACCAGAAGCCAGCAAACCCACGTCGCTGTCATCCAGTTGCTGGGCGCCCTTAAATTGGGTTCGTTGGCCTCTGTTTCCAGTGAACGTTCGTTGGAGTTAAGGTTACTATTGCTGTGATGAGACATCATGACCATAGCAAGTTGGGGAGGAAAGTTCTTGCTTTTAGGTAAGCAATCACTGAGGGGAGTCAGGGCAGGAACTCAAAACGGCAGGAACTCAAAACGGCAGGAACCTGGAGGCAGAGGAGCTGATGCAGAAGCCATGGAGGGGCGCTGCTTACGGTCATGTGCCCCATGGCATGCTCAGCCGGTTTACAGAACCCTGAATTACCTACCCAGGGACGTCACCACCCACAATGACCCCTCCCCCACCAGTCACTAATTAAGAAAATGCCCTACGGCCTGATCTTATGGAGGCCTTTTCTCAACCGAGCTTTCCTTTTTTCAGATACCGCTAGTTTTGTGACGTAAAACTAGCCAGCACGGCGATGAAGAGACTCGTTGGTGCACAGACTGCTGAGAATAAGGGATGTTGGAGTGTTCCGCCTTAGACGAGGTATTAGTACTCCACCACAAGACCCTGGAAACCCTGCAGCATTGGAAAGAACTTAAGAACGGAAGAAGGACTGTGAAATGTGAAATGCCATCTACTGGTCATGTCGTGTCATTGCAATCATGGACCCCTGCAGACTCCAGAGGATGATTTCCACCCAATGGTCATACCGACCGCCTTGGTTAAATAGAACGAGTCACAGAACAAAACCTAAGGTCCTAAATCAGAGGAAGTGTCAGGGGTTTGGGAGGGATGGGAAGGAGATAAGGGGTGAGGGAGAGGATAACCAGAATACATCGTACATATGCACGAAAGTGTCAAAGGGGTAACCACTAAAGCGTATTACACAAACGGTTTGCTCCACTGTCCCGCTGCCATTCATTCTAACAGAACGGCGGACGATGTTTGCTTGTTTAAATACGGTTTGGCTTTCACGGTCTCCTGCTTTGATCATCAGCTTCTTATGTTCTAGAAATCCCTTCTGTTTTGTTTTCTCACCCATTGGCATCGAAAAGCTTATTTCAGTTTGTGGTTGTTTTTTTTTTTTTTTAATTGCTTAAGCTGTTGCCTGTCTGTGGGATATGTTCTAACCGGCTTGTCTGGCCTTAGTGGGAGAGGAGAGCCCTGCAGGGACTTGATGTGCCAGGGTGGAGGAGATGGGGGGCTCCAACCTCTCAGAGGAGAAGTGGAGGGAACATGGGAGAGGGACAGTGTAAGGGAGGATGGGGGCATCGATTGGAATGTAAAGTGAATTAAAAAATACTAAAAAAAAATGGAGAAAATGAAAAAAGAGGTTCATTTTAGAGCACTGCAGCCAGGGTGGTCCCACCTGGGCACAGACTTCACAGATGAGCTCTGTAGATCTGTTTCTCACAGGAGGTCGTGCAATCGTTTCTTAGAAACTGCAGGGAACTGACTTCAGCCATCCTTGGAGGCCCAAACCCACTGATGCCCAAGGATAGAAAGGTGTTACACAGTGTTTGTTGTCTAGCCCTCGGTCTTTTTTGTCAACTTACTATAGGCTAGGGTCATCTGGGAAGAAAGACTCCCCATTGAGACCATGTCCTCATCAGATGGCCTGTAGGCAAACACATTGCATGAAATTCTCAAATAATTAATAAAAGTTTAAACAATAAATTAAAAATTAAAGAAGAGTCTCATGTAGCCCAGGCTGGCTCCAGAGGTGCTGTGTAGCTGAGGATGGCTTTGAGTTCGTGATCCTCCTGCCTCTACCTCCCAAGTGGTGGGATTACAGGTGAATACAATCATGCCAAACTGAGAGTCAAACCCAGGGCTTTGTGCACTCTACGCAAGCATGCGATCAACTGAACTACATCCTTAGCTTCATTTATTTTATGAGTCTCAGGTAGTTCATGCGGGCCTTGAACTCCTGAAGCTCCTTTCTCATCTTCCGAATGCTAGGATTATAGTCGTAATTCATAACGAAGGGCATGATTTTGGACAAAAGCTTGGTTTTAAATTGTATGTGTATGAAGTGTGCACTTGTGCATACAGGAGTCTAGGAGAGGCCATTGAAGCCCTTGAGCTGGAGTTACAGACATAGTCATGAGTCACCTAATGTAGGTGCTGAGGACCGAACCCATGTCCTCTGGAAGAGCAGCCAGGGCTCTCAACCACTGAGCCATCTCTCCAGGCCTCATTCTTATTAAAAATTTAAAAGTTCTTTGAGAATTACACACACACACACACACACACACACACACACACCCACCCCTATATGGCCTGTGTTAGGGATTATTGCTGTGAAGAGACACCGTGACCACACGGCAACTCCTATAAAAGAAATCATTTAATTGGGGCTGGTGTACGGTTTCAGGCCCTTAGTCCACTGTCATCATGGCAGCGAACATGGCTGCACCCAGGCAAACATGGTGCAGGAGAAGGAGCTGAGAGTTCTGCATCTTTTTTTTTTTTTTTTTTTGGTTCTTTTTTTTGAGCTGGGGACAACCGAACCCAGGACCTTCGGCTTCTAGGAGCAACCACTGAGCTAATCCCCCCCCCGAGTTCTGCATCTTGGTCTGAAGGCAGCCAGGACAGACTCTCATTCCACAATGGGCAAGAGTCTGAGCGCTGGAGCCTCAAAGCCCACCCCACAGACACACTTCTCCAACAAGGACACATCTACTCCAATAAGGCCACACCTCTGTGACAGTGCCATTTCCCAGGAGCCAAACATTACACCACCACAAGCACGTGCAACACACACACACACACACACACACACACACACACACACTGGTTTTTTTGAGACAGGGTTTCCTCTGCGTAGCCTTGGCTGTCTGAAAACTCACTCTACAGACCAGGCTGGTCTTGAACCCAGAGACGCACCTTCCTCTGCCTCCCACATGCTGGGATTAAAGGTGTGTGCCACCACCACCCAGCTATCCAATGTATTTTGATGATATTCACTCCTACATTGTGGGTTCACGCTCTGTCCCACCATTAGGAAGGTGAAACCTGGGGAGTGCTTGACTGCCACCATTGGATGCTGGGCTTTAGGGAAGCACGAAGGGGTGTTCACTCCCACTCAAGGGGTGGGAAGACACAATCTAAGATGGGGGAAGCCAAAGGTGGGATTTCCTGACCCCAGGGTGTCCAGTCGCCACTGGAGTTCTGCACAGAGGAGTCAGGAATGAAGGATGGGGGTCCATGGGCATACAATGAAGAGACCAGGACTGTTGCGGGGCTGAGGGATGAGGACAAGGATGAACCCAGTGTTGGGGAAATGGGGAACTTCTGCTTAGCTCATTGGTGAAGGTAGGTCGTCTGGAAGCTTCTACAGGAGCCTTAGGCCGTGGCTCTGTAGGCGAAGGCCTTCTCCGTGCTCGTAGTCTGATGAGAGTGGTGAGAGACGCGTTAGTTTACAGGTATAACGAGAAGTCGTTAGGAGTGGGTGGAGCAGAAAGTACTGGTTTCTTTGGAAACGTCAAGTGATGTTTTGCTGGGGCACACAGGCGAAAGAACGTTTTGCTGAAGCAGACGTATGAAAGGACGTGAAAGGTTAGAAGGAATAGAAATCTGGCCCCACAGACACTGAGCCAGAGCATTGGATCACTTCCTGCTTCACCTTACACTGTGTTGCTGCGGTTCGATTGTGGTGACATCACCGAGAGAAACTTGCCAAAGAACTTGAAAGGTTCTTGCAGCTTCTTGCGGCTTTAGCAGTGGACTCAGGCTGGTCGTAGTCTCTTCTGGACTGAACTACCCTTGCCGATTCCTGCGTGCTGCCTGCTGAATGGACTGGAATGCTGCTGCTATTCGTATTGGAGTTTCGCTAGAGGACTGAACTGCTGATATTCTGACAATGGAGGTTAGACTCGCCCCAGAGGACTATTTCTTCTTTTTTCTTTTTCTTTTTTTTTTCTTTTTTTCGGAGCTGGGGACCGAACCCAGGGCCTTGCGCTTGCTAGGCAAGCGCTCTACCACTGAGCTAAATCCCCAGCCCCAAGAGGACTATTTCTATACAGGTCCACTTCCCCCGTGTCCTAATAATAACCTTTCTTTTCCACTACCTCTGGTAAGTGGTGGGCTAGAGGGGAGATTGAACACTTAATTAAAGCATATTGAGAAAAATTTATGCCTACATGTGGTTTTCTTTTTTTTTTCTTCTTCTTTTTTTTAATAGTCTTTTTAAAAAAAGATTTATTGGGCTGGAGAGATGGCTCAGTGGGTAAGAGCGCTGACTGCTCTTCCAGAGGTCCTGAGTTCAAATCCCAGCAACCACATGGTGGCTCACAACCATCTGTAATGGGATCTGATGCCCTCTTCTGGTGTGTCTGAAGACAGCTACAGTGTACTCATATAAATAAAATAAATCTTAAAAAAGTATTTATTTATTTATTTTATATATATGAACACACTATCGCTGACACACCAGAAGAGGGCATCTGATCTCATTACAGATGGTTGTGAGCCACCATGTGGTTGCTGGGATTTGAACTCAGGACCTCTGGAAGAGCAGTCAGTGCTCTTAACCTCTGAGCCATCTCTCCAGCCCCTCTTCTTCTTTTTTTAAATCCTTTAGCAAAATAGAAGTAGTACATTTTTTCCCTATGGCCCATGACTGTCTAACAATAGGTTCATAGCCCTAATGATGGTGCTTGGCATGGGTTCTGTCTTGTGGAGTGGGCCTTAAATCCAATCAGAGAATGGCTGGCTACTCTTATGACGTTCTTGCCACAATGGTACTGGTTGGCATACCTTGCCTGACTGCTTATCACTGTAGCTGGTAGAACTCACAACTGAGTAAAAGTGATGCTCACTCTTCTCCCGTGGTAGCCCACACAACACCTTCCTTCCAGCACTATAAAAGCCAGTCAGTAGTGACGAAGCTTCCAGGTGACGACTGGTTTGATTTCTCCATGTCCCTGACTCCTTATATGGTGTCTTCAGCAAAAGGGTTTTCCTATCAATTTCTGGAGAGTAAAGCAAGAGCAAGAGCAACAACCTGTATTGTTTGGGGGTCATGGGGCCGTACTGATCAACAACAGCAAAAGAGGCATCCCGTGGTGTTCTTAATTATTACTTAAATTTATTTATTAATTTACATCCCAAATGCTGCCGCCCCCCCTTCCCGGTCCTCTCTCACAGAGTCCCTCTCCCTTCCCCCTCTCCTCTGAGAGGGTTGGGTTCCTCCTGGGTATTCCCCTGTTGGCCTTTGTACTGGAGGCTTTCCACGGAGATCTCTGGCCCCGCCAGGTGCGAGGGTTCAGGCGAAGGGGAGAGAACTCAAGCAGGAAGGGGGAATCGCCTCCGTAGCCTCCGCAGCCTCCGCTGCCTCCGCAGCCTCCGCAGCCTCCGCAGCCTCCGCAGCCTCCGCAGCCTCCGCTGCCTCCGCTGCCTCCGCTGCCTCCGCTGCCCCACCTCGGTCTCTGCTGCTAGTTCGTGCACACCTTTAATCCTTCTGGATAGGATTCTTATATACAGTTTTGGGGTGGGTCGGGGGTCTGACAGCAGGTACTTCCTATTGGCTCAGCCTCAGAGCTTGGGAATACCTCATCTCCATGAGGGAGGGGTTAGTCAGGGACTGACAGCAGGTACTTCCTATTGGCTTGGTCTGAGAGCTTGGGGATACCTTATCTACATGTGGGAGGGCTTAGGGTGCTGCTTCTATGTGACTGATGGTCACAAGCCTCTCTATAGGGGACTGTGCGGAGGCTGTAGCTACACGACAGGAGCCTGGCCTCCTGGGAGTTTAGGGAAACATCTACTGTCCCTTTCAGGGTCACCAGGGTTTCAACCTTATCTCGACTGGGAACCAGGATACCTTTCACAGCCCGGTGCCCCACATTCCCCCAGGCTGGTGCATCAAGTCTCTGTTAGATTAGGCACATCTTCTGCCCCTGAGGTCAGACAAGGCAGCCCCGTTGGGGAACAAATACCACAGTCAGGCTACAGCTTTAGGGAGAGCCTCCACTCCAGTTGTGGGGGACCCACATGAAGATTGAGCTGCACGTCTGCTACATATGGAGGCATTCCATTCTCGGCAGCCAACTTCTTATTCAGCAGCCTATGACATCTGGAAGGGTCATAGGCTAACTGTTAAACCCTATAACCCTGTTTTAAACTATTACATATATGTGCATGTGTATTTTTTGGAGCTCCTGTAATAAGCATGGCATCTTTAAAGGACTTCAGTCATCTCTGCCCATATTTTGTCCTTTGCCGCGTCCTCCCACTTGGCCCACTTAGTCCTCTTGGCTCCATTATCCCCCATTTCTTCTTTTTTCTTTTTCCAGTGCAATTAGCTCATGGCACATGAAGGTTTACAGAGCTCTATATGCAGCTTTTATTCTATAGGGGGCTTGAGATAACATATCAATTTAGGAGGTCTATAAAATCATTATCAGGAATTATGAAATCATCAATTCATCTAAACAGTATTACTTGAACATGCAACTTCATAATAATTTTGCAGGAAATCTGCCCAACAGAGTAGGTAAATACTCAGGAAATCGTTAAGCTATGTAATAGGGGCAGAAAAGGCATATCAGCAGTGAGAAGCAACCCTAGGATGAAGTCTCTGGGGTCCCTTGCCTCTTAGAGAACACCCCTGGCAGACATGCAAAATGGCCATCTCCAGAAAACTCACTTGCTTGCCGTAGACTTTCCAATATGCCTTTTGTCTCCCCTAGGATGGTGGGAATTGAACCCTTGTCCTCTGAAAGAGAAGCCTGTGATCTTAATCACTAGGCCAACTCTCCAGCTCTTAGCCTCACTTTCAAGTTGTTGGTGCCCTCCCCGCACTGCTCAGCTCATGATTGATGCACAGTGCAGATGGAGGGGGAAATGTTTATTTGTTCTTTTTTTTTTTTCTTTTTCTTTTTTTTGGAGCTGGGAACTGAACCCAGGGCCTTGCGCATACTAGGCAAGCGCTCTACCACTGAGCTAAATCCCCAACCCCTGTTTATTTGTTCTTAATCTTCCAGGCAATGCTCGAGACACTTTTTTCCTCCATCTTTATTAACTTGAGTATTTCTTATTTACAGTTCATTTGTTATACCCTTTCCTGGTTTCCGGGCCAACATCCCCCTAACCCCTTTACCTCCCCTTCTATGGGTGTTCCCCTCATCCCCATCCTCCCCCCATTACCGCCCTCCTCCCAACAATCACGTTCACTGGGGGTTCAGTCTTAGCAGGACCAAGGGCTTCCCCTTCCACTGGTGCTCTTACTAGGATATTCATTGCTACCTATGAGTTCAGAGTCCAGGGTCAGTCCATGTATAGTGTTTGGGTAGTGGCTTAGTCCCTGGAAGCTCTGGTTGGTTGTCATTGTTGTTCATATGGGGTCTCAAGCCCTTCAAGATCTTTCAGTCTTTTCTCTGATTCCTTCAACGGGGGTCCCGTTCTCAGTTCAGTGGTTTGCTGCTGGCATTCGCCTATGTATTTGCCGTATTCTGGCTGTGTCTCTCAGGAGAGATCTACATCCGGTTCCTGTCGGCCTGCACTTCTTTGCTTCATCCATCTTGTCTAATTGGGTGGCTGTATATGTATGGGCCAGATGTGGGGCAGGCTCTGAATGGGTGTTCCTTCTGCTTCTGTTCTAAACTTTGCCTCCTTATTCCCTGCCAAGGGTATTCTTGTTCCCCTTTTAAAGAAGGAGTGAAGCATTCACATTTTGATCATCCATCTTGAGTTTCATGTGTTCTGTGCATCTAAGGTAATTCGAGCATTTGGGCCAATATCCACTTATCAATGAGTGCATACCATGTGTGTTTTTCTGTGATTGGGTTACCTCACTCAGGATGATATTTTCCAGTTCCATCCATTTGCCTATGAATTTCATAAAGGCATTGTTTTTGATAGCGGAGTAGTATTCCATTGTGTAGATGTATCACATTTTCTGTATCCATTCCTCTGTTGAAGGGCATCTGGGTTCTTTCCAGCTTCTGGCTATTATAAATAAGGCTGCTATGAACATAGTGGAATTGCTCGAGACTTTTACTGACACAAAGGGGTAACTGTGCTTGGCAGCCATGAACTTGTGCAGTTTGTAATAGCCACCCATCAGAGCCTGCTGGGCGCTGCACGCAGTGTCAGAGACACAATGTATGCCAAGGGATCGCTGTTGTTTTAGAACATCACTCAGATGGACAGAGCCTATTTTGACCCTTCACTTCTCAAATGCTGAAGTTTGAACCTGAACAAACACATAAGCGTCAGTACATAGACAGTCTGTGCTTCTGTTTGACATCTGGGGGTGACATGGGGCTGTTTCTATGTTGCACACACAGGTATGGGTTGTTCTTGCTTCCTGTCAGTATTTTATGCCCATTTGAGGTTTGAGCATTTAGTGCAGGACATTACCAGGGTAGACAAGCTGCAGTCTCAGAATCTTTATCTGAATTCACCTTGCTGATAGGGGCGTGTTTGGTGGACCAACTCATCCCAAGGGTCAGAATAAGCTTAGGATATGTGGCTCTCACCATAACTGTATAGTCTGAAAGAGAGTCTTTGGACCCAGGCATGGTCTGGCTGAGGGAATTATGGATCCTTATTAGAGTGGAGACCACCAGGGAGGTCCTTGATCCAGATCATTGTCCTAGACTCCTGACTCCGGGTAACCTGGGGAAGTGTGCTTGGGGTTGAAATCTGACCTGTCAAAGCTAACGGAGAAGAATGATTTATTAGCTGTGTGAGTCTCCTGGCTCATGGAACTAGCAGTGTAATGTCATGAGAGAGCCGCAGTTAGGCTAGGTCACCCGGGCATTTCCTTCTGAGTCTCAGCACGGAAAGCACAGCTGCACAGGTGCCCAAGCCACTGCACACTGTTCTGATGGATTTCTGGGACTTCACATTAATGTCAGTGTCCCCAAGAGAGGGACATAGGACCTAGGTCCTCCTGATGACTCAATGTCCTCAGGGGGTAAATCTAGCAAATTTTCTCCTGCAGGCAAAGAGGAACAGACAGTGCTGATCTGGACGGCCGTCCTGTCTCAGTGTCAGGGCCTTGCTCATATTTAAGAATAAATACATTTCAGTATTTATTCACCATGTGTGATATCAGGAAAATGAGACACAGGGAACACAGTGACCACATGAGCCTCACACAGGCCATGGATGTGAAGCACAAGCAATCTGTCTCCAGCCATATATCCAGTGTCTCCACCCTGGAGGCCTTCTCAGGTGTCTGCAGAGCAGGGAGGATCTGGTGTTGATCTTGGTCATTAACAGTTGAGAGGACATGCTGTCCAGGAAGTAAAAACAAATGGACCCTTAGATTTGACTCATGGACTCAGTCACCTGACTCTGGAGAATTTCTGAGGAATTCTAGGTCTGCCAGCCCACATACTAGACAGGACATCATGTGTACTCTGGTATACAGCAGTCACTCCTCCTGGAACACAATGGACAGGATTTTGCTTCACCCTCCCATTAGATCTTGCAGCTACCACAGGGCTCTCTCTGCTCAGGAGTCACTGATTTCCAACAACTTTACTCTCTGTCTCTCATCTCACCTCCCTGTGCTCTTTAGAGAAATCTTTGCAGGGATTCACTTTAGACCCTGGATATTAGTAATGCCAGTCTCCTATGGAGAATGTTAGCATCCCAATTCCCTAACCCAGGTCTGCCAAACACACCTGTTCTTCTAGCCTGAGTTCTAGCAAGTTCTTCCCCTCTACCTTCTTCCAGACTGATTGCTGAAAATATCTACATGGGAGGACTAGGGAGATGGGTTAAGAGCACTGGGTGCTCTTGAAGACCTGAGGTCATCCCCAGCACACTCAGTGCAGCTCACAATCATCTGTAACTTCAGTTCCAGGGAATCCAATGCCCTCTATGGTTTCTGTGGACACCAGACATTCTTGTGGTGCACAGATAAGTTTGCAGCCAAGATAACCAAACACATACAAAAATTAAAAGGAAGAAAACAGCTATCTGCTTTTCAGGAAATATCCCTGCATGTTCCTCACCTGTGGGAGACAGGGCATTACAGGCTGGGGGGAAAATAATGGTTTTATTTCATTCGCATCAGAATTCCATTCTCTTCTTTCTCCTAGATCATTCTGAGGCTCATCCTTTGCCTTCTGGGGTCCTGTGCCTCATGCCAGTCACCATGGAACCCCTGGGAAGGTTGGCCCATGTGATGATGGTCTAGTCTGGGTAGTGAGCTGAATGCCAGGCTTGCTCATTGCCTCACATGAGCTTTCTGAACACACATCAGGCCCTGAGGACAGGCTGTGGATGTTCCTAAGGGAAGCTCAGTGTGCAGTCTTCTTACATCTGACTGGAGGACATCTTTAGGCAGCAAAGCCATGAAGGTCACTGGTCCAGGCTCAGAGGAGGTCAATGTAGCTGGAGGGACCCAGCTCCATGGAGCAAGGCAGGCAATGGGTCAGTGAGGACCAGGAGAGACCTGGGCTGTGACTCCAGGTCCTAGGTCTGTACCATCAAGCTCTGCAGCTCAGCTCCCATGTGACAAAGACTGTTTCTCCCACACAGCACAGAAGACCCAGCACATCTGAGCACTCAGATCCTTTTGCCTGGTTCTCTAAGGACATTTATTGGGGTTGGAAGATACAGACACCAACACTGGATGAAAGAGGCCTTTGCAAGGATTATACTTCCCACAGGGAGCCGTGTTCTCTCTGTTGTCTGCACAACACTGCCACCCAAAGCCACCATGATATGTGACAGCTCTGACCCAATGGAAGTGAGAATGGTAGACTTAAAGGATGAACATGAGACTCAGAATAAACCTACCTGTGGAGGATAAATGGTCCAAACTTCTTAGCAGGTGACAGGATGAGGCTGTCCGAGGGCAACAAAACTCTCATGGCTCAGTGTCCCAACTGACACAGGATCCTAGGAGTGTGAAACCTGGAACCCAGTGAGTGCCAACCCAAGTGACCCAATTAACCTGGATATTACCTGTGACTAACTTCTGTCCCATCCTCGCTACAACTGCCTAAAAGTAGAGGGCTGGAGCTAGGACACATGATCATTCCTGGGTTCCTGACAGACCCACCACACAGATATCTAAGAAGACCAGGGAATCCTGGCCTAGCCCAAGCACATGCAGCCGGACCCAACATTGATCTAGAATGGACTGAAGGGACTTCTGCTCAGAGAGGCTCAGGGGACATCTGAAACTCAGGCTCAGTGAACACATGAATGTCCAGTGGGGTGGTTCTGTGTATTGTGGTGCTGATAGATAAGGACTCATGCATGCTACATGAGTACCTCTCTTCTAACCTGCACCCCTGCTCTGGCTGGGATCTGATGAACTGAGGTTACAGCACAGATACTGTATGTAGCCTTCTATAGGTCAGGATTTCCCCTTCCCTCTACTGACATCACATGAGGCTTTATTCTGTTCACTCCAATGACTCAGATGTCCGGCTGATGCCCTCTTCAGATCCTCATTTCCACCCGGGGTTAAACCTCAACCTCTCCTGCCATGCAGCCTCTCATCCAACTTCACAGTAGCCTTGGATTATCAATGGGAAGCCCCAGTCACGCTCCCAAGATCTGTTAATCCCTTCCCTCGCTACTAATAATAGCAGATCCTATACCTTCTTGTCTGGAATTCTGCCATTGTCATCGGTAGGACAACAGTGAAGAAATGTACAGGTCTTGGTAAGTGGATCCCTGAAATGTCAGCACTGAACTTTGTTGGGAAGCCTTGGTTTTATGAATAGATGCAGAAGTTAATTCCCTGCCTGTGCCCATGGGAACAAGCGACTCCCAATCCTCTCATGAGGTTCCGGTTTGGTCTCTTACTCATGTCCTTCCATCTCTCATCTTCTGGGTGACCCTGGATTGGTCCTGGAATGTGGTTGGGGATATTTTTCCATGTAGCAGGACCTTCCTACAGGGAAGGATGTACTTAAGGTCAAGTAGGTTTTTCTTTCTTTCACTAATTCATGCCATCCTGTCCCGGCCATTTTGCTTTCATGGTCTCCATTCTTGATGGCCCAGAAGGATCATCTAGAGCTTTGAACCATGCTGATGTTCCTTTCCAGAAATGCTCCCAGCTCCTGGCTTGTCTTAACTGGTGATTGACTTCTCTGATTCCAATGGAGCCAGAAGAAGCAGGTAATGAATGTGTCTGGGAGGCCTGTGCCGAGTCAGGGTGGTGTTGATGCTTTGAAGACGCTTGTTTTACTTATTGTTAAGGATGTCAGTGGCGTTCACCAGAGTGTCCTTGAGCTCAGGACATGGGGAATTTGGAAAAGTGAAACTCAAGGTAGATACCTGTGAGTTATGTTCTGCCTCTGATGGTCCAGCTGTGAGGGGCTGTGGACTCCAGCCCACGTGATGACTGGAGAGGGACACTCACTTGGAGAATAGGGTACATATATTAGTCTCTGTGGAAGAGAGAGGCTTAACAGTTTGATACAGTGTCCTAGTTAGCATTTACTGTCAAACTGACACAGCCCAGAGTCTTGGCAGTGGGGAGAAGAGTCTAACTGAATAGCCAGCTTTATCGAGTCTGGCTATGGGTGTGTCTGTGAGGGAGTCTTAATTGATGAATGATGGCAAGGCCACTGTGGGCAGCACCATCCCTAGGCAGATAGTCTTGGTTGTATAAGAAAACTAGCTAAGCATGAGCCATCGAGCTGGCCACTGGATGAGCAAGCCACAATCTTGTTTTGTGCCTTGATGTCCTTCTATGGAACAAAATGACCCAGACTCAGAAGGGAAATGGACCTTTTACTCTCTTTCTTTATCACACCAAGAAAGAGAGACCTAGAACAGTGTATGGGGAAGAGCAGATGGCACATCCATTTCAATCAGTGTTCTATGTACTCAAGAGCTGATGCCCTCAGCACCCTGTAGGCAAAGAGAAGGAAGGATTGAGACCCCAGAGATAGGCCAGCTGGTAGAGGTGCGGTCCTTTCATTACTGTCCTCTCCTTTGAGTCTGAAAAGAAATGTACCACGACTTTCCACTGACATTTTGTGAGAACAAGCTCCTCTCGAGGCTACCCATCCTCTAGATGTACTCTTCCTCCAACTTTGGTCCAGGACTTCCTAGGGAAGATCTGGAACCTTGCTGTACTGGCTGGTTTTGTGTGTCAATTTGACACAAGCTGGAGTTGTCACAGAAAAAGAAGCCTCAGTTGTGGAAATGCCTTCATGAGATCCAGCTGTAAGGCAGTTTCTCAATTAGTGATCAAGTGGGGAGGACCCAACCCATTGTGGGTGGTGCCATCCCTGGGCTGGTGGTCTTGGGTTCTGTAAGAGAGCAAGCTGAGCAAGCCAGGGGAAGCAAGCCAGTAAATAACATCCTTCCATGGCCTCTGCATCAGCTCCTGCTTCCTGCCTTGCTTGAGTTCCAGTCCTGATTTCCTTTGGTGATGAACAGCAATGTGGAAGTGTAAGCTGAATAAACCCTTTCCTCCCCAACTTGCTTCTTGGTCATGATGTTTTATACAGGAATAGAAACCCTGACTAAGACACCTGCTTAGACACACCCTACACTAGATGGAAACATGAGTTCTGTAGAGCACAGTGGACAGGGTGACAGGCCCTGCTTCCACCTGTGCTGAAGGGATCAGGGCAGATCACAGTTGACTTGTTGATCACCCCTATTGTAGCCCTAGACATGAGATTGCAGTTCTCCCAGAGAACTCCAGGGGGAGATACCAGGATGCACATTCAACACTTAGAAAATTGTTTGCCTAAGCCATGCTTGATCTTGGTTTGTAGAGCTGTTTGCATTTCTGTCTGTGTGGACCTGGAGCTCACTGTCACTACCCTGTTGTTACTTGTGTCTGAGAATACCTCTCTGACTGAGGAACCTGAAAGTCTGCTCACTTCTGGCATCTCCCATAAGGGAAGGCAGGATTTCTGATGGGGAATCACCCAGACAAAGGGCATAGGTGACCAGAGAGAACCTAGGCTCACCCAACACACAGTTCAGTCAACCCATGTTGCTGGAATGTTGCTTTGAAACTCCCAGTAGGAAGAGGCACCCACAGTCCTTTCCAGGACACACATGTCACCTCTTCCCAACATCCAGGATGTTGAAACTGGTCACACAACTTCTTCTGGGTCTCTCTCCTGGATCAGGAACTTGGTGACTGTAGTGATAAAGGGTTATTCATCACTCAGTTGGTCCCTTTCCAGCCCTCATAGGCATCTCTGTCACTTCCTGCTGGGAAATCTCACCTTCCATGAGCACTGAGGACACAGGGCAGACTGGGTGCTCAGCTGAGTCTCTGTGTCACAGGGACACATAGACAGGATGGAGGCTCCCTCTTTGACACAGACAGACTCAAGACCAGGACTCAGCAGATGTCAGCCCTGGGATGAGCCACTGTTCTCTGAGGGCATGGGGATGTTTATCAGCCCTGTTGCTCAATGAGAGTCTTGGAGGAGAAGCATAAAGAGAGAAAAGTTGGAGGGATGCAGGGCAGCACTGAAGGTAGAAGGGACTGAGCAGTGCCTTGGACCCGACCCCACTACCCACAGCCCATTGGATTCTGGGAAGTGCTCCTGCCTGAGAGGAAACTCAGTTCAGAAGGAGGAAGGACAGCAGAGGCCAGGTGCCTTGTTGGAGTTGAAGGTCTTCTCCTCAGAGCAAGAACATGACAATGAGAAGACAGATGGAGGCATCCTCTGTGTTTCCCTTCAAGGGGTGTACCCCCTGCCGAGGGTTCCTGCTCACAGGTAAGAATGCCTACTCCATGATTGTGTGTGGGGAGGAGACCTCAGAGAAAGGCTGAAGTTTCCTGAGAAGACAGGAGCCCTAGAGGAGACTTGGGTTTTTGTTCACAGTCATAGGGCAGAAGGTGCAGCGAGGGCTTAGGTTTAGCAGGCTGAAGCCCTCAATGGACAGGAGCTGATGAGGATGGAGAAAACCCCTAGTGTTCCCTACTGAAAGTCAGTCACACTGTCTGCTCTGTTGTGAGTCCCGATGTGTCCAACCATCACACGGTGACTCTCCAAATGGAAGTCAAACAGATAATAAGAGGGCTCAGTGTGCAGAGACATGACAATCTCCATTCAGTCCTCAGCTCCAGCATGGTAGACAGGGAGACGGGACTCCTGCAGGGTCTTCTCTGCCCTCCACACCCATGTGGTAGCTTTAACAGTACTTGAAAACACCAAGATACTTGCCTTCAGACATGTGCTGTGGCACATACCCAAACCAGCTCACGCTGAGACATGTGCCTTCATGAACCCATACAATACAGAAGTAAATGTAAAAATATTACATCACTCTTGAGTATAGTTATTGTTGCTAGCTACAGACATAGGAAAGATGTAGATTAATCTATGGACACACCGATCCATCTATCCACCCACCCACCCACCTCTCCTTCCTTCCTTCTTTCTTTTCTCCCTTTCTTCCTTCCCTCCTTCCTCCCTTCCTTCCTCTATTGATGTCTAAGACTTTTCCAGGAACCGAGTCTTCCTAATGTCAGATTACTCTCTGTTCTCCCAAAGCCCTGATTCTAGTGGGTCAGAAGTCAGTGTATCTGGAAGATGATATCATGGGTTGACTGGTACAGCAAAGGGGACAGAGAGCAAACATTCGGAAAGTGAGGTTTCTCCAGAGGAGGAGGTCAGTCAGGCATCCTCACACTAAATATGGGAGTGCTGAGGTGTGAGCTAGGCAGACAACTGAGCAGAGAATTGCGGAGTTGATGACACACTGAGAGCCTGTGTGGGACTGGAGGTCATGTTGCTCACCTCCATCAAGGAGGGTAGACACGCCCCTACCCACACCCCTAAGGTGAGTGCTGATCTCTGTAGAGGGACATGTTGATTTCTTAATTATGTCAATAAAGAAGGTGGAAGCTAATTTCTAAAATCAGTTAGCTGATAAGAACCCAACAATTGTGCTATTTGGCTAGTTTTAAAATATTAAAACTGTCTAGCATTTTCCATCTGTGCAGTAAAGGTGGGCAGAAGAGAGTAGCTGGGGTGGATGTTGGCGGCTTGGGGAAGCTAGATGAGAGGGTCTGGGTCAGGGAACCAGCTGGTTGTGGGCAGATCGGTTGAGAGTGAGACCAGTGACAGCTGATCTTGGGCCTTAGCCAGGAGTGTGGGCAGAGCTCCCGGGAAAGGCAGAAGTGTGATTTTAAAAAAAATCACATGCAACAGATTTCACCTGCTCAATATCGATGGTTGCTCTTTCTTCCCTTTTAGCCTCCCTTGTAACCTGCTGGCTCCTGACTACTGCCCAGGTCAACATTGAATCGGTGCCATTCAATGTGGTTGAAGGGGAAAACGTCCTTCTTCTTGTCCACAATCTGCCAGAGAATCTCACAGCCTTTGCCTGGTATAGAGGGCTGAGGAAAATTGGAGTATACATACTGAACACTGAAGTAAGTGTGACGGGGCCAATGTACAGCGGTAGAGAGACAGTGTACAGCAATGGTTCCCTGTGGATCCGCAATGTTACCCAGAAGGACACAGGATTCTACACTCTACGAACAGTCAATACACGTGGAGAAACTGTATCAACAACATCCTTGTACCTCTACGTGTACAGTAAGTGATACTTTGTGAACTCTGGGTGTTGTGTGGGGTTCATTCCAGTAGACACACACAGAAGGGGCAGGCCTACCTACCCTTTGCATTGTGTCTCCTTATTGAGGTGTGAACATTTAACTCAGGAAACACAAGGACAGTAATGCCAATTGAACAGAATCCTTCTTTTGACTTTACCTTGCAGTCAGCTGGATGTGTGGTTAAGACAGTGAAGGACAAAAGCCCTTGTCTAGACTTCTGGGGGTCTTAGCAGTAATGTGTCCTTGGGAAAGACCTCGAGGGAAGGAGATTGGGTTTGAATGAGGTAGCCATAGGATCCTTATGGAAGTGAGAACCAGAAAGCCCTGGCTCCAGACCTCTGTCCTGACTTATCTCCTGATGGCCCCGAGAAGCATTTTACAAAGACTGGATTCTGACATCTGTTGGCAGGGAACAGTGCTTTTGAGGAGCAAATCCTTGTGCCACATATAATCAGCTGGTGCACTGCCATGAGAGCCACAGTTAGGCGAGGTCTCCTGGATCTCTCCAGTGACTCATCAGGGAGAGAATAGAAAGACAGATGTCCCGGCCACTAAGTAACTGTTATGATGGCCTTATGAGACTTCCAGGAAGGTCATGGTTGCCAGGAAGAGGGACAAAGGACACAGATCCTCCTGACAATTGCTTGTCCTTTGGGGTCCAGCTCATAGAAGTCTCTCCTGCAGGCAAATGACACCAGGCTCTGCTGATGTGGATAGCTCCCCAGATGTGAGCTGCAGTTCTCCCAGTCATCAGCAGGGGCAGCCTCAGGGAAACACAATTAACACCCAGAAGAGTATTTGTCTAAACCAGGAACTTACCTCCTCCTCTGGCTAACTGCCCTGTTCCTACAGACATGGGGGGGTCACACAGCCTTCTCAGACCTACCAGCTGCTTCCTGTATCTGCTGCCTTGCTAGGGAATTATGTGTAGTGGCTGCTTTGTGTATTTTCTCTGGAAAAGATAGAGTATCCTAAGGGAACCACCTAGACAGAGGCCCAAGGCATCTCGGAAAGGCCAGGGAGCATACGGGAAGACACAGTTCAGCAAACAGAGGAAGTGTGCCCACCATCTTGAAACCCTGCATGGGATGATGGAGCCCAGAGCAGTCCTTCTAGGACTCAGGTCAACTCCTCCCACACTCAGGAAGTGAGGCTCCTGACACATTTGCTCCTGGGCTCTTTTTCTCCCTGAGAATCCTGACTGGTGACTGCAGTGAGAACGCATCTGTCCCCTTCCCCACTCATCACACAGTTGGTCCCTTGGGATCCTCACACACATCTCTGTTTCCTTCCTTCTGAGAGCAAACTCCATCTTTGCAGGGCACTGAGAACACAGGGCAGACTGGGTGCCCAGCTGGTTCCTGGGTCACACAGGGAGTGCAGAGGGTCACTCACTGGTGCTGACTGAGCCAGGATGTGGCCAGAACAGAGGGCTGCCCCTGGGTGAGCTGCTGTCTTCTTAGGGCACAGAGATGCTCAGAGGTTTGTTTGTCACTGTGTGCTCTGGAGAGCTGAGAGAGGTTAGGTAGGTAGGACTGAGTGTGCACAGGGCAGAGAACACAGAGTTACCCACAGCCCTTGGGACTCTGGGAGATGATCCTGTCTGGAGGAGGCTGAGCTCAGAGGATCAGAGAACTTGGGAGCTGTATTGGAGCAGATGTGCTACAGACTGAGGACAGATCTGGCCACAGAGACCAGGGCGGTGCCCTCTGTACCATCTGCAAACAATGCCCCACCTGTTGGTGCTCCTGCTCACAGATGAGGAGGCCACATTTTACAGTGTGTGAGAGGAGAGGACTCACCTACTGTCTAAAGTCTCCTCAAGGGGACAGGGACTGGAGAAGAGTTTCAGGTTTGTGGGCTGAAAACACTGAAGTATAGAGGCTCATCATCATCATCATCACCACCACCACCACCACCACCACCACCACCACCACCACCACCACCACCACCACCACCACCACCACCATCATCATCATGAGGCTCTTGGTAAATAAGAAGAAGCAGCGGGGAGGAGGAGATTATTGTCACCCACAGTTCACCATCACAGAGCCCAGTGTTCTGAAGACTGAGGTTCTCTGCTGTGATGCCCCAAATAAGAAACCAAGCTGGTGTTGATCTGGCTCAGTGGATCTGGGTGTTTGCTTCATGTCTGACAACCTGAGAACCAGTGAACACAAGTTGTCCCCTGACCTCCACCTAGGGACGGCGTTTTGCACCCAACACAGACACACTGAGGCATGCCCTTGCACATGAACTCATACACCAATATAATAAGCAAATGCATAAAAATTATAGCAAATGGAAGAAGTCAACACTGTATTCCCAAACATGCTAATTTGTTAAATAAATCCATGGCCATGTATTAATTCATTCACTCACTCATTCATTCACTCTCCAAGATATTTGAGTTTTCTTTTGCAGTCTTTTTTTTTTTTTTAAAGATAATATAAGACAAATCTCAGTTCTCATTATTCCCTAGCCCTAGACTGGCAGACAGATCAATGAAGAAAGCTAGAAGGTGAATCAGTCACTAAAGGACAAGAAACAAAAGAGTCAGAGTGTGACGGTCGGGAGGCTTCACCCCAACACCCATCGACACTGACACTGAGGGTGAGCGGGGATCTGAGGACGGTGAGGCAGGGCCATGTTGACACCTGAGGGGGGAGCAGCATAGAGAGGAAATGACAAGTGAGGGGCACGGAGTGCATGGAGGTAAAGCACTGACTCCACTAGGTAGGGCAGGGAAACTCCCACACCTCAGCTGAGCCCTGGACACGGCTGCTCAGGACGCAGGGCACCGTCTTAGCCAAATACTAAAGTCCTGATGTTGACGGATCTCTCTTCCCTTCTAGCCTCTCTTTTCGTCTGTGGGCGTCCTTTTAACCCTGCCAAGCTCACTATTGAATCAGTGCCGCCCAGTGTTGCTGAAGGGGGGAGCGTTCTTCTCCTCGTTCACAATCTCCGGGACAAGCTTCGAGGGTTTTTCTGGTACAAAGGGGCGTCTATGTCTAGCAACCATGAGATAGCCCGATACAGAACAGCCAAGAATTCAAGTGTGCCAGGCCCTGCCCACAGCGGTAGAGAGACGGTGTACAGCAATGGATCCCTCCTGCTCCAGAATGTCACCCGGAATGACACTGGGTTCTACACCCTACGAACTCTGAAAAGACATCGGAAAATGGAATTGGCACACGTGCAACTTCAGGTGGACAGTAAGTGATTTTCCGTGATCGTTCAGTGCTGGGTGGGGCTTTGTCACACAGGACTGTCACCCCTGGCATGTGACTACCTCCTCTCTGCCTTTTTATCCCCATGTTGTGGTTAACCACTATGTGCAGGACACATGTGATGGAGAGAAATGCCCATGAGTCACTCTATGATCTGACTCTCCCCTGTATCAAGGACAATAACTCAACCCTAGGTGCTAGACTCGGCCCAGTCTTCTGGGGACTCTTGCCATGCACGTGAGGAAACCATGGCATCCTCACAGAGTGGTGAGCACCAGGAAGCTCTGATCTCAGTCGTTTGTCCCAGACTTGACTGCAAATGTCTCTAGGAGCATTTTGTCAGGAGTGCTGCTTACTGCCTCTCTCCTCACAGCCTGCCCATCCTGATCTTATAGCACCTAGGACACTGAGCCGAGGGGTGAAAATGCTCTCAGTGGCCTGGCTCTCCCACATCAATCACCAATTAAAAATGTACTACAGGTTAGCCCACAGGTTATTTTGGTGGTGGCATTTTAAATTGAGGCCCCTTGTTTCAAAAATTCTAGCTTGTGTTAAGTTGACATAAAGCCAGCCAGCAGGATTCCTGAGCCCTTCCCAATACCTGTATCTGCCAAGAAGACCGCATTCTTCCCACCCATCATCCAGCCTTAGTCCTGGGTGCTATAGGCTGAGCAGTGAGAACATGTGGGATGTGAGATCTGAGGCTGACTGCAGGTACAAAGGAGATGAGAACGTCAGAGCGTGAATATCCAGGGTGTGTAGAGACCGAGGTCACGGGAGGCATCATCCCAAAGCACAGTGTGCATGAGTGCGTGCAGTGTCTGAATGAGGGCAGTGAGGGACAGCCACGGAGACACTGAGGAGAGAGCTCCATGCAGAGGAAATGACAGGATTCTGGGCACTGAGGGAATGGAGGCCATGTTCCCGACGTCCGTCAGGTGGGAGAGACACACCCACACCTGCATCTCTGGGTTGAGGGAAGAATCCATCTCCTCAGGTTGGAGGTCGCCATCTTTCCACTAAGCACAGTGATCCCATGTGATGACTTTTTCCTTTCCCTTCCAGCCTCCCTTTCCTCGTGCTGTGACCCTCTCACCTCTGCCCCACTCATGATAGATCCAGTGCCACGGCATGCGGCTGAAGGGGAAAGCGTCCTTCTCCGTGTTCTTAATCTGCCAGAAGACTTTCAAGTGTTTTACTGGTACAGAGGGGTGTCTACCTTCCAGGTCTTTAAAATTGCAGAATATAGCAGAGCCAGGAATTCCATCACCAAGGGGCCTGCAGAAAGCAGAACAGAGAGAGTGTACACCAACGGATCCCTGCTGCTCCAGGACGTCACCGAGAAAGACACGGGCTTGTACACTCTACAAATGATAGACAGTAGTTTCAACATTGAAACAGCACCTGTCCAAGTCACTGTGCACAGTAAGTGACTCTCAATGGCTTCCAGATGCTGGGTGTGGTTTATCCTACTTCATAGCTGACTGTGAGGACTGGGCTGTGTCCGCTCTCCCCCACTGCATTGTGTCCTCTCATGGGTGTTTGGGCACTTACTGCAGGGCACACATGGGCTAGACCAACAGCATTAGAGCAGAACCCCTCACTTGTCTTTACCTGCAAGAGGAAGGCCTGTGCTGGGTAAATTCAGGCCAGGATGTCACACTCAGCCCTGACCCTTGGGTCTCTCATCATGCACATGGCCTCGAGGAAGACTCTGTAGGGGTCAGTTAGGCCCTGCCTGAAGAAGTAACTCCAGGTCCTCACAGAGAGCACCAGGAAGCCCTGGCTGTTAATCTCCACCCCTGTTTAGACTCCAGGGAACATGGGGAATTGTTTTTGTCACTGCATGTTTTTGGAATCCTGTTGGAGCTGACATGAGACAAAGCTCTCTTGGCATGTGGAACCAGCCAGTGAACTGCCATGAGTGTCAGGGTTAAGCTAGTTCCCCTGGACACCTACCTCAGAGACTCAGCAGGGAGAGCATAGCTGGACAGGTGTCCAGGCCCTTAATTACTGTCCTGATGGGCTTATGAGACCTCAGCGGAAGGGTAGGGTCCACAAGGCACAGGTCCTCCTCTGCAATTGGTTGCCCTCTGAGGTCCAGCTCCTGGAATTGTCTCCTGCAGGGAAACAATTGCACAATAGCTCAATTGGGCAGATCCAGGCATGAGGCGTAATTCACTTCGTGGTCACTAGGTGACCCGAGATAATATCGAAAATAACTCAGCCTAAGACTTCACACTCTGCTCAGTCAACCGAGGCTCTTGCTATGCTCAGAATGGCTGAAAACTCAGAAAAGTAATTCCAGGAGCCATAAGCTTAACTTGTAACTTGGCTCCATCCCGGTCCCTACAGACCTGGAGTTCTCTTGGGCAGTCTTTCAGACCTACTAAGCACATCACTCTGTCAGAGGATCCTGTGTTACCAGGTTCCTGGCTCTCCCTGGCATATTCCATGGGGAATCACCTAGACAGAGGACAGCTGCCTCTCAGGAAGGACATGGGCAGACCATAGCTGAGGCTCAGCCAGCACAGGATGTTGAGAGTCCCTCTGGAGCTCTCCTAGGGATACAAAGCCACTGCCCTCTCTCTAAGACTCAGGTGACCTCCTGTGTCACAGCCACATGAAACTCTACACATGACTGCTCCTGGGTCTCATGACGACGCACTCTGACTGGTGACTCCAGTGAGCATAGGTCTGTCCCTTTCCTAGCATCGGCCATCAGGTCCCTGCCCAGCCCTCACAGGGATCTCTGGCACCTTCCTGCAGAGTTGATTCCACCTCGCCAGAGTATTAAGAACACAGGACAGCCTAGTGCTCAGGTGGGATTCTGTGTCATGAAGGACAATTCGGGAGAACACAGCAGAGGGCAGGTCTGCAGTGAGCTGTTGCTGCCTCGGGGTACAGAGATGATTATGAGCCTTGTCGCTCACTGTGTGGTCTCGAGGACTATATCTATATGAACAATACAGACAGTGAAGCCACTTGGGGCACCATGCAGGACTCAGGGTGGAAGGGACAGACCAGGACCCTGGACACCATCCCTGACAGCAGTTAGCGTTACCCTGGGAAAGGCTCCTGCCTACTAAAAGTCTGTGCTCAGAGGAAGGAAGACAGCAGAGTTTGGGGAGCAGTGTTGTAGCAAATTGTTTCCTCAGAAGGAGGGCAGAACAGGCAGCAGCGGCCACGGTGCCCACTATGTACTTGGCCTGTATTGGGTGCAGCTCCTGGTAGTGTTTCCTGTCACAGGTGAGGAGAACAGTGCCTGACTGTGGGAGCAGGGGAGCTACCGTGGAAGGAGAGGAAAGGCTCCCTCAAGTTAACCTCTGACCTCCATCTGGGTGCTATGTCCTGCACTCACCCACATACACAGGATGGTGTACACCTATACCAGCACTGACACACACACTCACACTCACACACACATACTCATATCCCCCGTCACACACATGCACACACACACACTCACATATACACACACTCACACACACACACACACACATACACACACATACACACACACACTCACACTCACACACACACTCACACTCACTCACACACATACACTCACACACACACTCACACATACACACACACAAACTCACACTCACTCACACACACACTCACATACACTCATACACACACATATACTCACACAGACGCACACACTCACATACACAAATACACACTCACACACACACACACACATTCACACACACATACTCATATCCCCCGTCACACACACACACACACACATACACACACACACTCACACACTCACACACGTGCCCAGGTTAATGTGAGCTGGAGGTTTAACCGCTGTCTGTAGCTTTAAATACGAGAATTTCATTAACAGCCGGCCTTGCAAGGCCCTGAGTCGTTCTTTCATCCACCCACATGCTGAGCCTGACCACTTACTGGAATTTCCAGAAAGATTAAACTACTTTATAAACACAAGGTCCTAGCTTTAGTGGACAGGAAGTCAGACCAGGTAGTCCATCTCGAAGCGAAGTCAGCATTGAGTGATCCGGAGAGGGGAGAGATTGGAGAGGTCAAAAGGTGGACACTGGGGTTTGTAGAGGAAGAAGTGAGGGAAGGCACGCGACTTCCACATCTTCTGAGTGTAAGCAGGCACGTGAGGACAGTGAGGTTGGCTCACATCAGGACAGAGTTCCACACAGAGGAAGTGACACACAGTCAGGTGCACCGAGGGCCTGGAGGTTGTTTGCTCACTCTTGCCTGGAGGTGCAGACACTACCTCCCACCTCTCCTGAGTGATGGATCTAAGCTTCTGTGGTCACAGGACCCCATCTTTTCACCAAAGACAAAGATGTCATTATTGATGAATTTGTCTTTTTCCCTTTTATCTTCCCTTTTAGCCTGTGTTCACCCTCCCCCCATGGTCTAGCTCACTTTTGAATCAGTAAAAGGAGCACCAGGAAGCCAAGGATCCAGACTCAACTGTAGTTGCTCCCAGACAGCTTCTCCTCAGGGCTAGCATTGAATTTCCTGTTAGAGCTGACAGGGAACAAGGCTCTGCTGACTGACCAAGCCACATAGGGCATGGGATCAGCTGTGCACCACCATGATAGCTGCAGTCATGTAGGTCACATGTGTGCCTTCTTCTCCTGAACCTCAATGGACAGGTGCCAGGACAGAAGCCAACTTTCTTATGGGCTTAGGAGGCTCACAGGAAAGCCAGGTCCCCAAGAGGAGGGACAGAGGTGACAGTTCTCTAGAAACCTACTTATCCTCAGGAGTCCAGCCTTGGGTAAGTGGAACAGGTGCTGCTGATGTGAGCAGCTCCCCCATCCACTGGTCAGAACATTGCTCATACCTGATCTTAACTATAAGCACTGCAACCATTGTGCACAGTGTGTCCTAGTAGAGGGAACCTGAGGGACATCAAACTCAGTGGCTGAATCAGGGTCACACAGCCCTTGGGTCACAGATGTAAAGCACAAGGTATGACTGTAGTCACAGCTCCAATTTCTCCTCCCTGGAAGCTTTATTAGGTGTGAGCTATAGAGGGACTGGTTGAGGTGTCTGAAGGACAACTGTCATTTGGTCCCCTCCTCTGTTTCTTTGCAGAGCCTGTGACGCAGCCTTTCCTGAGAGTCACGGAGAGCACCATTACAGTACAGAGCTCAGTGGTCTTCACTTGCTTCTCAGACAACACTGAGATCTCCATCCGTTGGCTCTTCAAGAATCATTATCTGCAGCCCACAGAGAGGATCACACTGTCCCCATCTAAGTGCCAACTCGGCATAAATCCTGTCAGGAAGGAGGATGCTGGAGAGTATCGATGTGAGGTCTTCAACCCAGTCAGCTCAAAGACCAGTCTCCCAGTCAGTCTGGTTGTGAGGAATGAGTGACCCCTCCTCTCATGCTACAGCAGAGGGGTAGCATTCCTTTGTCAATGAGGTACAAAATGGATGCAATTTCCATAGTAAAAATTGTCAGTAACTGGTCATGTACCTCCAGCATGGTGGCTCCTGCCTGTAGTTCTGACACAACAAGGTACAGAAGAACAGGCCAAAAGGAACAGGTGCCCAAAGGAAAATAGAGACATCGATACAGTAAACAGTATTGCAACTGTGTTAAGACATTAGGTTGTGGATTGAATGTATCACCAACCCCGAGAATCTATGGCAACTAGTATCAGGAGTCTCCAAACTTTGGATGTTCCATGTGCCCTGTTAACATGGTCCAGTGTTTGCACAGCGACAAATATGCACTCATATGCTCCAATAGTTTCACCTAACCCCAAGGCTGGACCCCAGTCACCCATGGGAAGTGCAGAAGATGGCAGAAAGGACTGACCATTTTTCTCAGTGCACATAACTGGCTACTAGATAGTTTTGATCTACAGTTTCTTTGATGCACAGAATTGAAATCCTTTGTGTAAAAGCCAACTGGAATGTTTGTATCCTAAGGGTGGCAGGCACAACGTGACCTTGCACACAATTCTTTTCTGTAAGCATAAATAAATAAATATAATATAGATGATATATAAAAATATAAAAATATAGTATATCCAAGTATATATATTATATGTATATGAGATTTATCCCTTTAGCTGTTATGAAGCACACAGCTGTGTGAAGCTCATTTATATTGTCATGTGACCATCACCACTGCCCATTTCCAAATCATTTTTTCCTTTATTTTTAACTTTGGAATTATATTTATGAATAGAAAACGTATTGTACATTTAACCCAATTTAGTGGTGAGTTCTTTAGCCTTTGCCTTTTCCAGCTTGAAAACGAGAGCTACAGACTTAGGACCCAGAACGTTGGCTCCCCAGTGGTGGCAGGTCTCATCATATCTGTCATTATAAATGTCCTAATAGCTTCCACCAGCTTAGCTAGAGCACTCTTGTCTTCTGAGTTAACCTGTGTGAAGGTAACAGTGATGCATGTCTTCTGTGGACCAGGAGCCCCAGCCTGAACTTTCCCTTGATGATGCAGTAGGGTACCCCATCTTTCAACACAGGGCAGCAGGAAAACCACTATCTCAATGGGGTCTACATCATGGGCAATCACCACCAGCTGAGCCTTCTTGTTCTCCACGAAGGTGGTGACTGTATTGTCCCCTGCTCAGAGGAGAGGCAGTCTCTTAGTTGGGACGTCCCCTTTGCCAGCAGCTTTCTTCTCAGCGCGGGCCAGCAGTCTCTGCTTTTTCTCCTGCTTTGTCTCTGGCCTGTACTTGTGGGCAAACTTAAGCAGCTGAGTCACTGTTTGCCTGTCCAGGGCCTGGGGGAACTGGTTAATGGCAGGAGGTACTGTGAGCTGCTTATAGAGGATGGCTCTTTGCCGCTGTAGAATGACATAGCGGGGACCAGTTGACAAAGTGTGTGAGATCTCTTTTGGGCTGGATGTCCTGCCTAATCCCGAAGTTCTTGGTCCTTTTCTCAAACAAAGAATTGACCATGTTTTTGGTCTCCTGTTTCTTGACAAACAGGGGGGTGAGGAGAGGTGGAAGATTGGGGGTGGGCTCCAGGGCCACCTTCTTCCCTTTGGCCTTCTTTCCTTTGGGCATCTTGCTCGGCTCGGGGAGGTCCAAAGCACTTCTTTTTTTTTTTTTAATTTTTTTTTATTATTAACTTGAGTATTTCTTATATACATTTCAGTGTTATTCCTTTCGGTTTCCGGGCAAACATCCCTCCCCCCTCCCTTCCTTATGGGTGTTCCCCTCCCAACCTTCCCCATTGCTCCCTCTCCCCAACAGTCTAGTTCACTGGGGTTCAGTCTTAGAGGACCCAGGGCTTTTTCCACTGGTGCTCTTACTAGGATATTCATTGACCTATGAGGTCAGAGTCCAGGGTCAGTCCATGTATAGTCTTTGGTAGTGGCTTAGTCCTGGAAGCTCTGGTTGGGCTGGCATTGCTGTACATATATGGGGTCTCGAGCCCTTCTTCTTCCAGTTTTTCTCTGATTCCTTCAACGGGGTCCTTTCTCTTCAGTGGTTTCCTGCTTTTTGCATACGCCTCTGTATTTGCTGTATTCTGGCTGTGTCTCCTCAGAGGCATTCACATTTTGATCATCCGTCTTGAGTTTCATTTGTTCTAGGCATCTAGGGTAATTCAAGCATTTGGGCTAATAGCCCTTATCAATGAGTACATACCATTCTTTCTGTGATTGGGTTAGCTCCTCTCAGGATGATATTTTCCAGTTCAACCATTTGCCTACAAATTTAAATTAAAGTCATTGTTTATGATAGCTGAGTAATATTCCATTGTGTAGATGTACCACATTTCTGTATCCATTCCTCTGTTGAAGGGCATCTGGGTTCTTTCCAGCTTCTGGCTATTATAAATAAGGCTGCGATGAACATAGTGAGCACGGTCTTTTTTTATATGTTGGGGCATCTTTTGGGTATATGCCCAGGAGAGGTATAGCTGGATCCTCAGGCAGTTCAATGTCCAATTTTCTGAGGAACCTCCAGACTGATTTCCAGAATGGTTGTACCAGTCTGCAACCCCACCAACAATGGAGGAGTGTTCCTCTTTCTCCACATCCTCGCCAGCATTTGCTGTCACCTGAGTTTTGATCTTTTCTCACTGGTGTGAGGTGAAATCTCAGGGTTGTTTTGATTTGCATTTCCCTGATGACTATCTATTAACATTTCTTTAGGTGTTTCTCAGCCATTCGGCATTCCTCAGCTGTGAATTCTTTGTTTAGCTCTGAACCCCATTTTTTAAAAGGGTTATTTGTCTCCCTGCGGTCTAACTTTTTGAGTTCTTTGTATATTTTGGATATAAGGCCTCTATCTGTTGTAGGATTGGTAAAGATCTTTTCCCAATCTGTTGGTTGCCGTTTGTCCTAACCACAGTGTCCTTTGCCTTTACAGAAGCCAAAGCACTTCTAAAGTCATCCTGCTCCTTCCAGCCGTGTGCAATCACATCTACACTAGTCTATGCATTTGACCAAACATGTCATCCGGTTATTTGAGGTCAATATTAATTTCCAGAAGTGCAGCTCAGGTGGGCGTTTATGTTCCTAATTTCCAGAACCTTCTATAGATTCTTTAGGATTTTCTCCAAACATCAGCAGATACACTCTACAACTGATTGGTTGGCTACCATCCATTTCTTTTTGTTGCTGAATTGTGTCCAGGACTCCTAAGGGAATACTGAGCAGACACCACTGAGTGACACCAAGATATCACAGCAGCATCCTTTCATGGATCCTGCTCTTAGAGGGAAAGCTGTCAGTGTCGTCCCCACTGAGTCCTGAGTTGACTCTGTGTTTTTTTCCTTTAAACTTATTTATTTCCTTTTCATCCCAATATCAGCCCCACTCCTCTCAGACTCCCCCACCCCTGCAGCTCATTTCTTCATCCCCTGCTTTTTCTCCCTGGGTATCTCCCCCTCAATCCCCTCACTCACCCAGGACCTCAGTCACTGCAGGCCTTGGTGCATCCTCTCTCATGGAGGCCAGATAAATCAGCTCAGTTCAGTGAATGGGATCCTCAGGCAGGCAACAAATTCAAGGATAGCCCCTGCTGCAGTGGCTGGGGTCCCACATGAAGACCAAGCTGTGCTCATGCTACATATGATTGGCTGTGGGTCTCTGCATCTCTCTCCACTGGCTGCTGGGTGGAGCCTCTCAGATGACAGTTATGCTAGGCTCTTATCTGCAAGTGTAACAGAGTACCAATAGTGTCAGAGATGGGTGGGTCTCAGTTTGGTTCAGTCATTGGCTGGCCATTTCCCCCAGCTCTGCTCTATCTTTGTCCCTGAACTTCTTGTAGGCGGACACATTTTAGGTCAAAGCTTTTGTGGGTGTGTTGGTGTCCTCATCCCTATGATGGGAGTTCTGCCTGGCTACAGAATGTGGAAAATTCAGGATCTATATCCTCTACAGCTAGGAGTTTCAGCTACAGTCACCCAAATAGCCACCCTGGGGTCTACCACGTAATAGAGATGTCCTGTGTGTAGTGTTCCCTTTCACTGATTTCTGTTCTCTCTCCTGGGTTCTCCCTACAACTGATTCTCTCTGCCCTGCTCCCCTCCCCACCCCAACTCCCACCCAATTCTCTCCATCCCAATCAAAGTGTGCTGGGATCTGCACAAATGCTGAGGTTGGACCTAGACAAACGCACCAACTGTCACCATGTAAATATTCAATGGTTTCGTGTGACCTCTGCCTGAGGTTTTATGACCTCTGGGTGCAAGGTGGGATGTTTTCACTTTGCTCACACTGGTATAGACTATTCCTGCTTCCTATCAGTATGTTGTGCCCACACTGGGGTTTTAGAATTTAGTGCAGGAACCACCCAGAGTAGACAGACTGAAATACCTGAATGTTTTATATGAATTCGCACTGTTAAGAACAGGGTGTATTTTTGGGGGGCAGTAACTCAGCCAAAGAATCAGGAGAAGCCTTGATAGTGTCGGTCTCACCGTAAATGTGGCCCAAGAGAGATTCTTGATACTAAGAATCTGGCTGAGGGAACTGTGCACTCTTAATAGAAGAGACTGCTAGGAATTCCTGGCTCCAGAGAATTGTCCTACCTTGGGGGAGTGTTGGAATCTGATCCATTAGAGCTAAGAGAATGATTTATTAGCTGTCTGAATCTCCCAGTTTATGGAACTGTCCAGTGCACTGCCACAAGAGCCACAGGTAGGCTAGGTCACAGGGCATCTCCTGAGACGCACGGAGAGCACAGCTGACATATGCTTAGACCACCAGTCAGCTGTTGTGATGAACTGGTGAGACTTCACAGGAATGTCAGTGTCCCCAAGGGAGGGACAGAGGACGTAGGTTCTACTGATGACTCCATATCTTCAGGGAGTAAGTCTAATGAATCCTCTCCTGCAGGCAAAGAGGAACAGACACTGCTGATCTGGACAGGTGTCCTGCCCCAGTGTCAGGGCCTTGTTCATACTTAAGGCTACCTTGTTGACACTGCAACACTTGTTCCCCTAGGTGTGCTGTCACTGGGACTCAGACACAGGGAACACAGTGGCCACACGAGCCTCACACAGGCCACATGTGACAGAAGTGTAGCCCAAGCTATCTGTCTCCAGCCACGTATCCAGTGTCTCCACCCTGGAGGCCTTCTGAGGTATCTGTAGAGCAGGGAGGATCTGGTGTTGATCTTGGTCATCAACAGTTGAGGGGACATGTTGTCCAGGAAGTGAAATCAAATGGACCCTTAGATTTGACTCATGGGCTAAGCCACATGTCTCTGGAGAATTTCTGAGAATTCCAAGACTCCTTATCCCACGTGCTAGACAGAACATCATGCATTTCTGGTGTGCTGCTGTCACTCCTACTGGAAGGTGAAGGACAGGTCTTTGCTGTGTCACCCTTGTTTCAGTAAATCCTTCTAGGTTTTATCTGCTCAGGGAGTCACTGATTTCAAATGACTTTAGCATCCATCTTTCATCTTACCCTATTTTGCTCTTTAGAAAAATAATTTTTGCAGGAATCAGCCTTAGATTCTATAGGTTGGTAACAATGGTCACATATGTCAAAAGTTAGCATTCCAAATCCCTATCCTGGATCTGCCAAACACACTTGTCCCTTAGAGCACAGTTCCAGCACATTCTGGCTTTCTGCCTCCCTCTAGTTAGAAATGACTCTGAAAACACCCAGTGGGAGGGCTGGAGAGATGGCTCAGTGGTTTTGAATACTGGAATCTCTTGTAGAGGAGTCCATTACAGTTCCTAGCGGCTCATAGTCACCTGTAACTTCCTATTCAGAAGATCCGATGCCCCCTTCTGACCTGTGTGAGCATCAGGCATTCTGTGGTGCACAGATATGCATGAAGCCAAAATTATCTTGCACATAAAATATTGAAATCAAGCAGCCAGCTGTGAATTAGGAAATACTCCTGCTTGGTCCTTACCTGTGTGAGACTGGGCATTACAGACCAAGGGGAAATAGGATTCTGTTTCAAACCTGTTTGCTTTTCCCTCGTATTTTTCTTCTTCTGAGGGTCAATCTTTGTTTCTTGGGGTCCTGTGCCTCATGCAAGTCACCATGGAACCCCTGGGAAGCCTACCCTATGGTGCAGCCTGAATAGTGTGCTAAATACTAAACCTGCTCATTGTCTCACATGAGATTTCTGAATGCACATCAAGTCTTGCAGACAGGCTGTGGATGTCCCTAAAGGATGCTCAATGTATCAAGTACCAGCCTTGGGTTGGAGAGGGGTTCTGAGGAAGGGGTGTCTGGGAGCAGTGAATAAACAACTGGAAGTAAAATTGTGGGTTACAAGCTAACAGTATATGTTTGTCTTGAGACAGTTTTCCATATGGTTCTCTGGTCTTGACAGTTTTCTTTTGCAATTCTAAAAATTCTCAGATTTCCAGAGTTGTACCAGCTTGCAATTTCACCAACAATGTCAGTCTGGAGGGTCCTTAGAAAATTGGACATAGTACTACCTGAGGACCCAGCTATATCACTCCTGGGCATATACCCAAATGATGCTCCAACATATAACAAGGACACCTGCTAACTATGTTCATAGCAGCCTTATTTATAATAGCCTGAAGCTGGAAAGAATCCAGATATCCCTCAACAGAGGAATGGATACAGAAAATGTGGTACATCTACACAATAGAGTACTACTCTGGTACAAAAAAAAGACCTCATGAAATTCATAGGCAAATGGATGGAACTAGAAAATATCATTTTTTTTGAGCTGAGGACTGAACCTGGGGCCTTGTGCTTGCTAGGCAAGCCCTCTACCATTGAACTAAATCCCCACCCGAAAATATCATTTTTTTTTTGTTCTTTTTTTCGGAGCTGGGGACCGAACCCAGGGCCTTGCGCTTCCTAGGCAAGTGCTCTACCACTGAGCTAAATCCCCAACCCCCGAAAATATCATTCTTAATGAGGTAATGCACTCACTGATGAGTGGATATTAGCCCAAAAGCTTGGATTATCCAATATACAATCCACAGACCCCATGAAGCTCACCAAGAAGGACAACCAAAGGGCGGATGCTTCAGTCTTTCTTAGAAAGGGGAACAAAAATATTCACAGGAGTAAATTCAGAGACAAAGTTTGGAACAGAGACTGAAAAACAGGCTATCCAGAGGCTGCACCAGCTGGGGATCCAGCCCATATACCATCACCAAACCTGGATGATATTGCTGATATCAAGAAGTACATGCTGACAAGAGCCTGATATAGCTGTCTCCTGAGAGGCTTTGCAAGAGCATGACAAATACAGAGGCAGATGCTCATAGTCAACCATTGAACTGAGAATGGGGACCCCAGTGGAGCAGTTTGAGAAAGGATTGAAGGAGCTGAAGGGCTTTTGCAACCCCATAAGAACAACAGTACAAACCAACCAGAGCTCCCAGGGACTAAACCTCCATCCAAAGAATACACACGGACAGACCCATGGTTCCAGCTATATGTAGCAGAGGATGGCCTTGTTGGGTATCAATGGGAGGAGAAGCCCTTGATTCTGCCAAGGTTGGAACCCCAGTGTTGGGGAATGTCAGGTCTAGCAGGGGAGAAGGAGTGGGTGTGTGGATGGGGGAACATCCTCATAGAAAGAAGGGGAGGAGGGATGAGATAGGGGGTTTATGGATGGGGAAACTGGGAAGGGGATAACATTTGAAATGTAAATTAAAAAATATACAGTAAAAAAATCCCTGGAGAGCTCATCTATTACTGACCAAAAGTTCAGCCTTTAATTTACTTATCAATTCAATCATCCACTCCGCATTCCATTTTGATTATCTCAAGAATCAGCATCCCATGACCCCAGCCCACTGATTCTTAGAAAGAGATAGCAAACACATTTTTTCATCATTGCAAATGATTTCAGAGATCTGTCTGCCTTTGTGAGCACAGACAATAAACTTAGCTGGGTGGGATTCCACCCTGTAATCGCCATTTCTACCACGCTTGGATCTTGACCTAAACTCCTTTTTCTCCTAGGCTGACCTTGAACTCAGGAATCTGACCGCCTTTGTATTTTTCTGCCAAAGTGGCTCACAGTGCAGTTGCCACTGTTTTTCTAGGTGAGTGAAATTTCTCATATAATTCATATCGCATCCTTATATTTTACATAGTTGAAAAATTATATAATTTTGTACTCATGTTTTCAGAATTTTTTCCCACAGCCTGAAGGGCTGTCCTGAAGATTTTAGTTTTTACCATACTGCTGAGATATAAACATGCCCTTGTTCTAAACTCATGCTACTTTTTTTTTCTTGGATATCTTATGTATTTACATTTTTTGACTTATTTGACTTTTTTTTTTTAAACTAATCCACTATTGGTTTCTTTGACCTTAATTCCCCCAGCCCTCTGACAGTTTTACCTCTCTAATCCCTCTTTTAAATCCCTTCCTGATTAAACCGATACACAGAACACAGCCCAACCTTTAGGAAGTCAAACTATACACCTTTTATCACATCAAAACAAAACCAATTTCCCACCAACTTCCTTCAACTTCGATTTATTTCTCTCCTTCAAAAATGACAGTAGTCATATATAACATGTATTGAAAACATGCCATTAGGAGAAAGATTTATTAATTGTAAGTCTTTGACTATGTGTTGGATCCACCCCACCCCAAACACTTCTGCCTTCCTCAATTGTCTAATCACCGAAATTCGTTCCCAAAATGGTGAGGAAATACAAATGTTGTATACAAAGGTGGACGTGTAAAGAATGCACCAGGAAGTATAATGTATTTAGTACTGTGTGAGTATACAGGAAGCTAAGATAAGGACTGTGAGAATAATGAGCAGAATTTAGGAATGAGTCAAAATCTAGAATCAGATGGGAAGGGGGCACATTAATTAGTCCTAAGGTCTTGCTGTACAAGGTAGGGAGCTATTCCTGTAGCACCTATGTGAAAATGGTAAATGTGGAGGGGCCTGTGAACGGCTAAGAAAGGACGTATTTACATTTCAGATGTTTGCCCCTTTACCCCCTCTCCCATAACCCCTGCCCTCCCCCTTCTATCAGCTTCTATGAGGATGCTCCCACTCCCACCCATCCCACCCACACACTCCAACCTCAAAGACCTGACATTATCCTATACTGGGGAAACGGACCTTCACGGGACCCAGGGCTTTTCCTCCTATTTTTATTTTATTTTATTTTTTATTGGATATTTTTCAAATTTACATTTCAAATGTTATTCCCTTTCCTGGTTTCCTGCACATTAGCCCCCTATCCCATCCCCCTCCCCTTCTTCTATAAGGGTGTTCCTCTCCCCATCCAATCCCCTTGCCACCCCCCAACACTCCCCTACACTGGGGGCCCAACTTTGGCAGGATCAAGGGCTTCTCCCTCCATTGGTGCCCAACAAGGCCATCCTCTGCTACCTATGAGGTTGGAGCCCAGGGTCAGTCCATGTATAGTCTTTGGGTAGTGGTTTAGTCCCTGGAAGCTCTGGTTGGTTGGCGTTGTTGTTCTTATGGGGTTGAGAGATCCTTCAACTCTTTCAATCCTTTCTCTAATTCCTCCAATGAGGGTCCCGTTCTCAGTTCAGTGATTTGCTGCTAGCATTCGCCTCTGTATTTGAAATGCTCTGGCTGTATCTCTCAGGAGACATCTATATCAGGTTCCTGTCAGCATGCACTTCTTAACTTCATCAATTTTATCTAGTTCTGTTGGCTGTATATATGTGGGCCACATGTGGGGCAGGTTTTGAATGGCCGTTCCTTCAGTCTCTTCTCCAAATTTTTACCTCCACATAATATTAATATTTTTGTTCCCCCTTTTAAGAAGGAGTGAAGCATCTGCATTTTGGCCATCTTTCTTTTTGAGGCTCATGTGCTCTGTGGATTGTATCTTGAGATTTTTGGGTTAATACCCACTTATCAGTGAGTGCATATCATGTGTGTTTATCTGTGATTGGGTTACCTCACTCAGGATGATATTTTCTAGTTCGATCCATTTGCCTATGAATTTCATGAAGTCATTGTTGTGATAGCTGAGTAAGTACTCCATTGTGTAGACATACCACATTTTCTGTATCCATTCCTCTGTTGAAGGGCATCTGGGTTCTTTCCAGCTTCTGGCTATTATGAATAGGGCTGCTATGAATATAGTGGAGAATGTGTCTTTTTGTTTTATGTTGGAGCATCATTTGAGTATATGCCCAAGGAGAGGTATAGCTGGGTCCTTAGGCAGTGCGATGTCCAATTTTCTGAGGAACCTCCAGACTGATTTCCAGAGTGGTTGTACCAGTTTGCAATCCCACCAACAATGGAGGAGTGTTCCTCTTTCTCCACATCCTTATCAGCATCTGTTGTCACCTGAGTTTTTTATCTTAGCCATTCTGAGTGGTGCGAGTTGGAATCTCAGGGTTGTTTTGATTTGATTTTCCCTGATGACTAAGGATGTTGAACATTTCTTTAGGTACTTCTCAGTCATTTTCTTGAGATGTGAATTCTTCGTTTAGCTCTGTACCCCATTTTTAATAGGGTTATTTGGCTCTCAAGAATCTAACTTCTTGAGTTCTTTGTATATTTTGGATATTAGCCCTCTATCAGATGTAGGATTGGTAAAGATCTTTTCCCAGTCTGTTGGTTGCTGTTTTGTCCTAATGACAGTGTCCTTTGCCTTACAGAAGCTCTGCAGTGTTACGAGATCCCATTTCTCGATTCTTGATCTTAAAGCATAAGCCATTGGTGTTTTGTTCAGGAAATTTTTCCCAGTGCCCATTTGATTGAGACTCTTCCCCACTTTTTCTTCTATTACTTTGAGTGTATCTGGTTTGATGTGAAGGTCCTTGATTCACTTGGACTTATGCTTTGTACAGGGTCATAAAAATGGATTGATTTGCATTCTTCTACATGCTGACCTCCAGTTGAACCAGCACCATTTGCTTAAAATGCTATCTTTTATCCACTGGATGGTTTTAGCTAGTTGGTCAAAAATCAAGTGACCATAACAGTGTATCCACTCGATGGTTTTGGCTCCTTTGTCAAAGATCAAGTGACCATAGGTGTGTGGTTTCATTTCTGGGTCTTCAGTTCTATTCCATTGATCTACCTGCCTGTCTTTGTACCAATACCATACAATTTTTATCACTATTGCTCTGTAATACAGCTTGAGGTCAGGGATAGTGATTCCCCCAGAAGTTCTTTTATTGTTGAGTACAGTCTTTGCTATCCTGGGCTTTGTGTTATTCCAAATGAATTTGCAAATCGTTCTTTCTAACTCTATGAAGAATTGAGTTGGAACTTTGATGGGGATTGACTTGAATCTGTAAATTGCTTTTGGCAACATGGCCATTTTTACAATATTAATCCTGCCAATCCAGGAGCATGGGAGATCGTTCCACCTTCTGAGATCTTCTTCAATTTCTTTCTTCAGAGACTTGGAAGTTCTCTCATACAGATCTTTTCACTTGCTTGGTCACACCGAGGTATTTTATATTATTTGGGACTATTGTAAAGGGTGTCATTTCCCTAATTTCTTTCTCAGTCTGTTTGTCCTTTGAGTAGAGGAAGGCTACTGATTTATTTGAGTTAATTTTATATGCAGCAAATTTGCTGAAGTTGTTTATTAGGCTTAGTAGTTCTCTGGTGGAACTTTTGAGGTCACTTAAGTATACTATCATGTCATCTGCAAATAGTGATATTTTGACTTCTTCCTTTCCAATTTGTATCCCTTTGACCTCCTTTCATTGTCTGATTGCCCTGGCTAGGACTTTGAGTACTATATTGAATAAGTAGGGAGAGAGTGGGCAGCCTTGTTAAGTCCCTTATTTTAGTGGGATTGCTTCTAGTTTCTCTCCATTTAGTTTAATGTTAGCTACTGGTTTGCTGTATATTACTTTTACTATGTTTGGGTATGGACCTTGAATTCCTGTTCTTTCCAGGACTTTTTATTATGAAGGGTTGTTTAATTTGTCAAATGCTTTCCAGCATCTAATGAAATGATCATGTGCTTTTTCCTTTGAGTACGTTTATATAGTGGATTATGTTGATGGATTTTCTTTTTTTTTTTTTTTTTTTTTCTGAAAGAAAATTTTTATTTATTTATTTATTTATTTTTTTTTTATTATTAACTTGAGTATTTCTTATATACATTTCGAATGTTATTCCCTTTTCCGGTTTCCGGGCAAACATCCCCCCCTCCCCTTCCTTATGGGTGTTCCTCCCAACCCTCCCCCATTGCTGCCCTCTCCCCAACAGTCTAGTTCACTAGGGGTTCAGTCTTAGCAGGACCCAGGGCTTCCCCTTCCACTGGTGCTCTTACTAGGATATTCATTGCAACCTCGAGGTCAGAGTCCAGGGTCAGTCCATGTATAGTCTTTGGGTAGTGGCTTAGTCCCTGGAAGCTCTGGTTGGTTGGCATTGCTGTACATATGGGGTCTCGAGCTCCTTCAAGCTCTTCCAGTTCTTTCTCTGATTCCTTCAACAGGGTCCCGTTCTCAGTTCAGTGGTTTCCTGCTGGCATACGCCTCTGTATTTGCTGTATTCTGGCTGTGTCTCTCATGAGCGATCTGCACTCACATTTTGATCATCCGTCTTGAGTTTCGTTGATGGATTTTCATATCGTGAATCATCCCTGCATCCGTGGGATGAAGCCTACTTGATCATGATGGATAATCATTTTGATGTGTTCTTAGATTTGGTTAGCGAGAATTTTATTGAGTATTTTTGCATCAATATTCCTAAGGAAAATTGGTCTTAAGTTCTCTTTCTTTGTTGGGTCTTTGTGTGGTTTAATTGTAAGAGTAATTGTGGCTTCATAGAGAGAATTTGGTAGTGCTCCATCTGTTTCTTTTTTGTGGAATAGTTGGATAGTATTGGTATGAGGTCTTCTATGAAGGTTTGGTAGAATTCTTCACTAAACCCATTTGTTCCTGGTCTCTTTTTAGTTGAGAAACTTTTAATAAGTGCTTCTATTTCTTTAGCAGTTATGGGGTTGTTTAGATGATTTATCTGTTCCGAATTTAACTTTGGTACCTGGTATTTATCTAGAAAATTGTCCATTTCCTCTAGTTTTTCCAGTTTTGTTGAATATAGGCTTTTGTAGTAAGATCTAATGACTTTTTAATTTCCTCAGATTCTGTTGTTATGTCTCCCTTTTCATTTCTGGTTTTGTTAATTTGGATATATCTCTGTGCCCTCTGGGTAGTCTGACTAAGGGTTTATCTATCTTGTTGATTTTCTCTAAGAACCAATTCCTGGTTCTGTTGATTCTTTTTATAGTCCTTTCTGTTTGTACTTGGTTGATTTCAGTCCTGAGTTTGATTATTTCCTGCTTTCTACTCCTCTTGGGTGTATTTGCTTCTTTCTGTTTTAGAGCTTTTAGGTGTGCTGTCATACTGCTGATGTATGCTCACTTCTGTTTCTTTTGCAGACACTCAGAACTATGAGTTTTCCGCCTCGTACTGCTTTCATTGTGCCCCATAAGTTTGGGCATGTTGTGCCTTCATTTTCATTAAATTTTAAGAAGTCTTTAATTTCTTCCTTTATTTCATCCTTGACCAAATTGTCATTGAGTAGAGCATTGTTCAACTTCCACGTATATGTGGGCGTTCTTCCCTTATTGTTATTGAAGACCAGCTTTAGGCCGTGGTGGTCTGATAGCACGCATGGGATTATTTCTATCTTCCTGTATCTGTTAAGGCCCGATTTGTGACTGATTATATGGTCAATTTTGGAGAAGGTACCACGAGGTGCTGACAAGAAGGTATATCCTTTTATTTTAGGATGAAATGTTCTATAAATATTTGTTAAGTCCATTTGGTTTATAACTTCTGTTAGGTTCTCTATGTCTCTGTTTAATTTCTGTTTCCATGATCTGTCCATTGATGAGAGTGGGGTGTTCAAATCTACTATTTTTTTTTTCCGGAGCTGGGGACCGAACCCAGGGCCTTGCACTTCCTAGGCAAGCGCTCTACCACTGAGCTAAATCCCCAACCCCCAAATCTACTATTATAGTGTGAGGTACAATGTGTGATTAGAGGTTTAGTAAGGTTTATCTTATGAATGCACATATCCTTGCATTTGGAGCATAGAGATTTAGGATTGAGATTTCTCTTGGTGGATTTTTCCTTTGATGAATATGAAGTGTCCTTCCTTACCTTTTTTAATGACTTTTGGTTGAAAGTTGATTTTATTCGATATTAGAATGGCTATTCCAGCTTGTTTCTTCAGACCATTTGCTTGGAAAATTGTTTTCTAGCCTTTTACTTTGAGGTGGTTTTCTGTCTTTGCCTCTGAGGTGTGTTTCCTGTATGCAGCAAAATACTGGGTCCTCTTTATGTATCTAGTCTATTAGTCTATGTCTTTTTATTGGGGAATTGAGTCCATTGATGTTTAGAGATATCAAGGGATAGTAATTGTTGCTTCCTGTTATTTTCATTGTTAGAGGTGGAATTATGTTAGTGTGTGTCTCTTCTTTTATATTTGTTGCAAGAAGATTACTTTTTTGCTTTTTCTAGGGTGTAGTCTCCTTCCTTGTTTTGGAGTTTTCCATTTATTATCCTTTGTAGGGCTGGATTTGTAGAAAGATAATGTTTAAATTTGGTTTTGTCATGGAATATCTTGGTTTCTCCGTCTATGTTGAGAGTTTTGCTGGATACAGTAGCCTGGGCTGGCATTTGTGTTCTCTTAGGGTCTGTGTGACATTTGCCCAGGATTTTCTGGCTTTCATAGTCTCTGGTGAGGAGTCTGGTGTAATTCTGATAGGTCTTTATATGTTACTGACCTTTTCCCTTACTGCTTTTAACATTCTTTCTTTTTTTGTTTTGCATGCATTTGGTGTTTTGACTATTATGTGATGGAAGGAATTTCTCTTCTGATCCAATCTATTTGGAGTTCTGTATGTTTTGTGTATGTTTATGGGCATCTCTTTCTTTAGGTTAGGGAAGTTTTCTTCTATAACTTTGTTGAAGATATTTACTGGCCCTTTAAGTTGGGAGTCTTCACTCTCTTCTATACATATTTTCCTTAGGTTTAATCTTTTCATTGTGTCCTGAATTTCCTGGATGTTTTGGGCTAGGAGCCTTTTGCATTTTACATTATCTTTGATGGTTGTGTCAATGTTTTTTTTTTTTTTTTTTTTTCGAGCTGGGGACCAACCCAGGGCCTTGCACTTTCTAGGCAAGCGCTCTACCACTGAGCTAAATCCCCAACCCCTGTGTGTCAATGTTTTTTATGGTATCTTCTATCTCGTGTATTCTGTTGGTGATGCTTGCATTTATGACTCCTGATCTCTTCCATAGGTTTTCCATCTCCAGGGTTGTCTCCTTTTGTGCTTTCCTTTTTGTTTCTATTTCCATTTTTAAGTCCTGGATGGTTTTGTTCAAGCCCTTCATCTGTTTGCTTGTGTTTTCCTGTAATTTTTTAAAGGGATTTTTTTTTTGTGTTTCCTCTTTAAGGGCTTCTACTTGTTTACTTATGTTGTCCTCTATGTCTTTAAGGGAGTTATTTATGCCCTCCTTAAAGTCCTCCATCATCATTATAAAATGTGATTTTATATCTAAATCTTGTTTTTTCAGTGTGTTTGGATATCAAGTATTTGGTTTGGTGGGAGAGCTGAGGTCTGATGATGCCAAGTAGTCTTGATTTCTGTTGCTTAGTTTCCTGTGCTTTCCTCTCACCATCTCACCTGTCTCTGGTGTTAGCTTGTGTTGCTGTTCTGACTGTGGCTTGACCCTCCTGCAGGCCTGTGTGTCAGCATTCCAGTAGACCTGTTTTCTTTCAGTTGTATCTGGGAACAAAAAGCCCTGCTCTCAGGTGTGTAGGCACTCCTGGTGACTAGTTTTCACCTCTGGGTTCTGGTAGAAACCCACAGGTCCTGCCCCTTACTGCTTCTAATCCTCTGTGCCCAGGGGGCACAGATGGCAGTAGGCGATTTCCTTGTGGGTTGGGAATATGGGCAGAGAGTATTCTCCTTTGAGTTCTCAGGAGTACCTGCACTTCTGAGGGTCCATCTCTCTAGATTTGGGTGCAGGGAGCTATGTGACCAGTTCAGTCCAGTTCCAGGAGCAGGTCGGACCAGCAGCTTCCTACTGTTGACTGCTCCTATATTCCTGTATCCAGAGGCACTATGCAGTTTCCTCTTTGACCAGGGAGATATGGGAGCTATGGGAGAGGTGGGCAGAAGTGGCAGACAGTCCTGAAGTCTCAGGATTGCCGGAGCTTCTGAGTGTTCAGCTCTCTCACCCATGGGATTTGGGTTCAGGGAGCTGTTGGATCAGTTCAGTTTAGTTCTGGGCACAGCCAGAAACCAGAAGTGTCCTATCTCTGAGGATTTCTGCCTTTGTGTGTCCTGAGTCCACTAGGCAGGTCACTTGGAGCAGAAAAGTTGGTCTTACCTCTGCTATCAAGTGTGTAGGCACTCCTGGCGACCGACTTTCAACTCTTGGTGCAGGCAGAAACACGAAGTTACCTGACCCTAACTGCTCCTAGATCCCTGTGCCCAGGGGACACAGATGGCACTAGGCAATTTTCTCTTGGGCCAGTAATGTGGGCAGAGAGTAGTCTCCTCTGAGTTCTCAGGAATGTCAGCACTTCTGAGGGTCCAGCTCTCTCCCACACGGGATTTGGCCATGCTAGTTTTACTTGTCATGGAATCATTAACTTTGCCAGAGAGAATATTTCCCAAAGGAATTACATGAAGAAAAAAAATTTGTACAAACAAGCCTCACACTCAACAACTGTCAAAACTCCTGGAGGCCCATGTCCTGCTGCCTCTGTTCCATGGGCCGTAACCATGTCATTCAGTCCCTTGCATAGCAATTCCAGATATGGCATTAATGGAAAGTCTTCTTATTTAAGACAGCCTTGAACAGCAAAGCCATGGAGGTCGCTTGGCCCCTCTCAGTAGTTGGGTTCAGTGTAGCTGGAGGGACACAGCTCCATGGAGCAAGGCAGGCAGTGGGTCATGAGGACCAGGAGAGACACTGGGGCTGTGACTCCAGGTCCTAGGTCTGTACCATCAATATCTGCAGCTCAGCTTCCATGTGACAAAGACTGTTTCTCTCACACACCACACTTGACCCACCACATCTGAGCACACAGCTCCTCCTGCATCTGCCTGAATCACCTTCTGCCTGGTTCTCCAAGGACATGGATTGGGGGACTAGGTTACAGAGACCATCACTGGCTGAAAGAAACCTTTGCAAGGATCAGAGGTCCCACAGGGAGCCATATACTCTCTCTCCTGTCTACACAGCACTGTTACTCAAGGCCACCATCACAAGGGATAGTTCTAACCCCATAGAGCATGACAATGGTAGCCTGAAAGCATGAATTTGAGACTTAGAATAAAACTACCTGTGGAGGATAAATGGTCACTGCCTTTGAGCAGGTAACAGGCTGAAGTTGTTCAAAGACAACTGGACTGTCATTTACTCATGTCACAAGTGACACAGGAACCGAGGAATGTAAAATGTGGAACACAGTGAATAGGTTGGAGGGCCTTCTGTCTTGAGAGGTTTAAGATGATGGAGAAGGAGGGAACATCTAAGACTCAGGCTTAGTGAACAAATGAATGTCTAGTGGGGTTATTTTGTGTGTGTTCACAGGTGATGGATCAGGGCTTATGCATGCTACTCGATTACTCTTCTACTAACTTGCAAGTCAACTCTCTCTGGGCCCTGCATAAATGAAGTTATAGCACAGATCTATAGCCTTCTATATACCATGATTTCCCTTTCCTTCTGCTCACATCACATGTGGCTTTATTCTGTTTGTTCCAGATGGTTTGGATATCTTGCTGATAACCCCTTCATATATTCACTTGCATCCAACGTCAAACCTCAACTTCTCCTGTCATACAGCCTCTTACCCTACTGCACAGCTGCGGACTCCAGCCCATGTGATGACTGCCGGGAAATGAGAGTCCACTCAGTTGGAGAATGAGGAACTTCCTCTGGATTTTTTTCTGTGGAGGAGAAAATTTTAACTGTTTAAAATAGTGTCCTAGTTAGCCTTCACTGGCACCTTGACACAGCCTAGATTCACCTGTGGAGAAGCGTCTCAACTGAATAACCATCCTTATCCAGTCTGGCTATGGATGTGTCTGTGAGGGATTGTCTTAACTGATGCAGGAGGGCCAGGCCACGGTGGGTAGCAAAATTCCTAGGCAGATGGTCCTTAATCTTATAAGAAAGCTATTTAACCATGTGCCAGAAAGCCAGCCAGTGCCTGAGCCAGCCAGTGAATGAGCCAGCCAGAATCATGGTTTTGCCTTCATATCCTTCCCTGCTATTAAATGACCCAGACTCAAAAGGAAAATAAACCTTTTACTCTCTTTTAAGGTGATGCTGCTCAGAGCATTTTTATCACACCAAGAAAAAGATACTTAGAACAGTGTATGGGGAAGAGTAGATGGCACATCCATTTGAGTCAATGTTCTACGTACTCAAGAGCTGATGCCCTCAGCACCCTGTGGGCAAAGAGAAGGAAGGATTGAGACCCCAGAGATGGGCCAGCTGGTAGAGGTGCAGTCCTTTCATTATTGTCCTCTCCTTTGACTCTGAAGAGAAATGTCCCAGGAATTTCCTCTGAAATTTTTTGAGAGCAAGGCTCCTCCTGAGGGTGCCCATCCACTGGATGCACACTTCTTCCAACTTTAGTTTAATTCTTCCAAGAGCTCCCAGGAAGAATCTGGAACCCTGCCTAGACCCACCCTACACTAGATGGAAACAGGAGTTCTGCAGAGCACAGTGGGCAGGATGACAGGCACTGCATCCACCTGTGCTGAAGGGATCAGGGCAGGTCACAGTTGACTTTTTGACTACCTCTGCTGTAGCTGTAAACATGAGATTGCAGTTCTCTGAGAGAACTCCAGGGGACAATATAAGGACATTCATCCATGTGTGTCTGGGCATTCACACACACATGCATTCACACACACACACACACACACACACACACACACACACACACACACACACACACACACAGAATCAGTCAGAAAATTGTTTTCCTGAGCCATGACCTTGCCTTACACACAGGTTTTCATTCCTGTCCCTACTAACCTGGGGCACCCTCCCAAGATTCTTTGTCTGAGAACAGCCCTCTGTCTAGAGAACCTGAAAGTTTCCTCTCTTCTGTCATCTTTGACAAGGGAAGACAGAATTTCTCCAGGGGAATTAACCAGGGGAAGGGCCAAGGTTAATTAAGAAGACTAGAGAGAGCTCAGCTAATTCATAATGCTAGAATGTTGCCTTGAAACCCTCCATACAAAGAGGAACCCATAGTCCCTTCCAGGTCACACAGGTCACCTCTTCACAGCACTCAGGACATGAAACTTGTCACACAACTGCTTCCGTGCCTATGACTTGGGTCAGGAACTTGATTGGTTATTATAATTTTATTGGTTATTATTGATATTAGTGATAAAGGATTAATCTTTTTCTCTATTCATCACTCAGTTGGTCCCTTTCCAGCCCTCATAGGCATCTCTGTCACTTCCTGCTGGGAAATCTCACCTTCCATGAGCACTGAGGACACAGGGCAGACTGGGTGCTCAGCTGAGTCTCTGTGTCACAGGGACACATAGACAGGATGGAGGCTCCCTCTTTGACACAGACAGACTCAAGACCAGGACTCAGCAGATGTCAGCCCTGGGATGAACCATTGTTCTCTGAGGGCATGGGGATGTTTATCAGCCTTGTTTCTCAATGAGTGTCTTGGAGGAGAAACATAAAAAGAGAAAAGTTGAGAGAGACGCAGGCAGGAGCGAGGGTGGAAGGGACTGAGCAGTGCCTTAGACATAAACCCCATGCCCACAGCCCATTGGATTCTGGGAAGTGCTCCTGCCTGAGAGGAAACTCAGTTCAGAAGGAGGAAGGACAGCAGAGGCCAGGTGCCTTGTTGGAGTTGAAGGTCTCCTCAGAGCAAGAACATGACAGTGAGAAGACAGATGGAGGCATCCTCTGTGTGTCCCTTCAAGGGGTGTACCCCCTGCCAAGGGTTCCTCCTCACAGGTAAGAATGCCTACTCCATGGTTGTGTGTGGGGAGGAGACCTCAGAGAAAGGCTGAAGTTTCCTGAGAAGACAGGAGCCCTAGAGGAGACTCGGAATTTAGTTTAAAGTCATAGGGCAGAAGGTGCAGTGAGGGCTTAGGTTTAGCAGGCTGAAGCCCTCAATGGACAGGAGCTAGCAGAGGATGGAGAAAACCCCCAATGTTCTCTACTGAAAGTCAGTCACACTGTCTGCTCTGTTGTGAGTCCTGATGTGTCCAACCATCACATGGTGACTCTCCAAATGGAGGTCAAACAGATAATAAGAGGGCTCAGTGTGCAGACATGACAATCTCCATTCAGCCCTCAACTCCAGCATGGTGGTCAGGGAGACGGGACTCCTGCAGGGTCTTCTCTGCCAACCACACCCATGCGGTAGCTTTAACAGTACATGAAAACACTGAGACATTTGCCTTCAGACATGTGCTGTGGCACATACCCAAACCAGCTCACGCTGAGACATGTGCCTTCGTGAACCCACACATACAAAACAGAAGTGTAAAGAAAATTACAATACCCTTGATTATAATTATTGTTGTTAGTTACAAACCTAAGAACTATGTAATCCATGGACACATCCATCCATCCATCCATCCATCCATCCATCCATCCATCCATTCTTTCCTTTTTAATTCTTCCTTCCTTTCCTCCTTCCTTGTCCCTCCCTCTCTCCCTCCCTCCCTCCCTCTTTCCCTCTCTCCCTCTCTCCCTCCCTTCCTTCCTTCATCCCTTCCTTCCTCTATTGATGTCTGGAAATTTCTCAGGAACGGAGTCTTCCTAATGTCAGATTACTCCCTGTCCTCCCAAAGCCCTGATTCTAGTGGGTCAGAAATCAGTGTACCCAGAGAGCTGATGACCCAGTGAGAGTCTTTGAGGGAATGGAGGGTCATGATGCTCACCTCCATCAAGAAGAGTGGGAATACCCTACCCATACCCTTAAGGTGAATGTTAATCTCACTTGCTCAATATCAATGGTTGCTCTGTCTTCCCTTTTAGCCTCCCTTTTAACCTGCTTGCTCCTGACCACTGCCCAAGTCACCATTGAATCAGTGCCATCCCAAGTAGTTGAAGGAGACAACATCCTTCTTCTTGTCCACAATCTGCCAGAGAATATTATAGTCTTAGCCTGGTTCAGAAGGCTAACGAATATGAACCGTGCAATTGGCCTATATGCACTGAACATTAAAGTAAGCATGATGGGGCCAGTGCACAGTGGTAGAGAGACAGTATACAGCAATGGTTCCCTGTGGATCTGCAATGTCACCCAGAAGGACACAGGATTCTACATCCTACAAACCTTAAATAGACATGGAGAAATGGTATCAAGAACATCCATATATCTCTACGTGTACAGTAAGTGATACTTTGTGAACTCTGGGTGCTGTGTGGGGTTCATTCCAGTAGACACACATAGAAGAGGCAGGCTTCCTACCCCTTGCAATGTGTCCTCCCATTGGGATGTAAAGATGTAGTGGAGGACACACTAGGAGAATAGTGACCGTTGAACAGAATCCTTCATTTGACCTCACCTCGCAATCAGCTGGATGTGTAGTTAAGTCAGTGAAGGACATCAGTCCCTGTCTAGACTTCCGGGGTTCTTAGCAGTAATATGTTCTTGCGAGGGAGGGGAATTGGGTTTGAATGTGGTACACAGGATCCTCATGGAAGTGAGAACCAGAAAGCCTTGTCTCCAGACCTCTGTCCTGACTCATTTCCTGATGGCCCCGAGAAGCATTTTACAAAGGCTGGATTCTGCTCTGTTGGCAGGGAACAGTGCTTTTGAGGAGCAAATCCTTGTGCCACATATAATCAGCTGGTGCACTGCCATGAGAGCCACAGTTAGGCGAGGTCTCCTGGATCTCTCCAGTGACTCATCAGGGAGAGAATAGAAAGACAGATGTCCCAGCCACTAAGTAACTGTTATGATGGCCTTACGAGACTTCCAGGAAGGTCATGGTTGCCAGGAAGAGGGACAAAGGACACAGATCCTCCTGACAATTGCTTGTCCTTTGGGGTCCAGCTCATAGAAGTCTCTCCTGCAGGCAAATGACACCAGGCTCTGCTGATGTAGATAGCTCCCCAGATGTGAGCTGCAGTTCTCCCAGTGATCAGCAGGGGCAGCCTCAGGGAAACACAATTAACACCCAGAAGAGTATTTGTCTAAACCAGGAACTTACCTCCTCCTCTGGCTAACTGCCCTGTTCCTACAGACATGGGGGTCACACAGCCTTCTCAGACCTACCAGCTGCTTCCTGTATCTGCTGCCCTGCTAGGGAATTATGTGTAGTGGCTGCTTTGTGTATTTTCTCTAGAAAAGATAGAGTATCCTAAGGGAATCACCTAGACAGAGGCCCAAGGCATCTCAGAAAGGCCAGGCAGCACATGGGCAGAGCCACCACACAGCTCAGAACCCAGAGGAAGTGTGCCCACCATCTTGAAACCCTGCACAGGACGATGGAGCCCAGAGCAGTCCTTCCAGGACTCAGGTCACCTCCTCCCACACACTCAGGAAGTGAGGCTCCTGACACATCTGCTCCTGGGCCTTTTTTCTCCCTGAGAATCCTGACTGGTGACTGCAGTGAGAATGCATCTGTCCCCTTCCCCACTCATCACACAGCTGGCCCCTTTGGATCCTCACACACATCTCTGTCTCCTTCCTCCTGAGAGCAAACTCCATCTTTGCAGGGCACTGAGAACACAGGGCAGACTGGGTGCCCAGCTGGGTTCCTGGGTCACACAGGGAGTGCAGAGGCTCTGCCTTTGGTGCTGACTGAGCCAGAGTCAGGACGCAGCAGGTGGCAGCCCCTGGATAAGCAGCTGTTCTTGTAGAGCACATAGGTACTCATAAGCCTTTTCCTTCACAGCCTGTTCTGGAGGACTGAAACATTAAGAGAAAAGAGGAGAGGGGCATGGGACAGCTGTGAGAATAGAGAAGGGAGTGTTTTCAATAGAGACCCCCCCCATAGCCTGTGGAACTCTGGGAGATGCTCTTGCCTGGGAGGAGGCTCAGTTCAGAGAGCCAGGAAGAGAGAACTGGGAGCCATACTGGAGCGATGTGCCACAGAGGGAGGACAGATCTGGCCACAGAGACCAAGGAGGTGCACTCCTTAGCATCTGCAAAGGGTGCAACACCTATGTGGGCTACTGGGAGGAGACCACACAGTAGAGTGTAAGAAGACAGGGCTCACCCACTGTCTGAAGTCTCTTAAGAGGCACAAGGACCTGAGAGTTGTCTCAGTGTTTGGGGAGGAAAGATGATAGGAGCTCAGCAGCAGAAGGATGCTCTTGGTGAAGAGATGAAATGAGGGGAGAGAAGATTGTTGTTACCCAAAGTAAGTAATCATGAGCACAGAATTCTGAAGACTGCTCTTCTCAGCTATGATGTCCCAAATAAGAAACCAATCTTATCAGTGACATGGCTCAGCGATGTAGGTATTCACTTTATTGTCTGACAACCTGAGAACTAATGATTACAATTTGTCCCCTGACCTCCACCTAGGGACTGTGTCCTACACCTACTCCCACACATTGAGACATGCCCTTGATAGAAACACACATACAGACACACAGACACACAGACATACAGACACACAGACACACAGACACACAGACAACCTGAGAACTAATGATCACAAATTGTCCCTGACCTCCACCTAGGGACTGTGTCACACCTACTTCCACACATTGAGACATGCCCTTGATAGAAACACACATACAGGCACACAGACACACAGACACACAGACACACAGACACACAGACACACACAGACACACAAACACAGATACACAGACACAGACACACAGACACAGACACACACAGACACACAACATAACACACAACACATACACACACACACACACACACACAACACACACACACACACATACATACACAAACACAAACATACACACAGACACACACACACATACACAGACACAGACACACATACACACAGACACACAGACATACAGACACACACACACACACACAGACACACATACACACACAGACACACAGACATACAGACACACAGACACACAGACACACACAGACATACAGACACACAGACACACACACACACACACAGACACACACACACAGACACACACACACACACACACATACCCACACACACACACACACTGAGACACACCCTTGCACACAAATTCATACACAGATATAATAAGTAAAAGTGAAAAAAATCATAGCCAATTGAAACTGTCAACACTATATTACCCTAACATATGAATTTATTTTTTTTAGAACACAAATATATTTATTAATGCATATATGTTCTTACATCTATAAATATATAAAGTATCATTTTATGTCAAAGTAATTTTTCCTGACAGTTCTAGTAGACAAGGAAATACTAAAATATTGTTTTTTTTGCTGCGGTGTGGCACCATGGAACCGCAATGAATCTGCCTGTTTTTGTCCTTTTTATTAAATTTATTTATTCAATTACAGCCTCATATCAGCTCTTTCTCTCCTCCAAGTACCCTTTCTTGTTAGTCCTTCCCCCATTCCGCCTTCCTGTTCCTGAGAAGGGGAAGCCCCCCTCTCAGTGTTGACCCCTTACCTATACCCCTCTCCCGGCACATCAAGTTGCTGTGGGACTTGGCACATCCTCTTCCACTGAGGCCAGACTAGGTGGTCCATTTAGAGGTTGGCGATTCACAGGCATCCAGGCAACAGGCTCCGGGACAGCCCCTGCTCCAGTTGTTGGGGAATACCCATAAAGACCAAGCTGCTCATCTGCTACATATGTGGATGAGCCTAGGTCCAGCCTGTGCTCACTCTTTGGTTGGTGATTCAGTCTCTGGGAGGCCCCAAGTGTTCATGTTAGGTGACTCTGTTGGGGTTCCTGTCCTCTTCAGTCCCTCCAATCCTCCTCTCTGTGAGTCTCTCTGAGCTCTAGCTAATGTTGGGGTTTGAGACTCTGCATCTCTCTCCATCAGCTGCTGGATGGAGCCTCTCAGAGGACAGGTATTCTGGGTTCCCGTCTGCCGACATAACCTAGTATCATTAATAGCCTAAGGGATTGATTCTTTCCTATAGGATGGGTCTCAGTTTGGGGCAGTGATTGGTTGGTCATTCCCTCAGCCTCTGCTCGATCTTTGTCTGGGCCCATCTTGTAGGTAGGACACTCTTTGGGTCAAAGGTTTTGTGGATGGGTGGCTGCCCTTATCCTTTTACTTGGTGTCCTGCTTGGCTACAGAAGATGGCCACTTCAGGCTCTACATGCCCTGCTGCTAGGAGTCTCAGGTAGAGCCAACCCATTGACACTCTGCTGCCTCTCCCAACCCAGCACTCTGGCATGTTCTAGAGATTGTCCCCTCCCCAATTTTCCTTTTCTCTCCCCTGCTTTCCTACATTTGATTTCCCCCTCCCTCTCCACTTCCATCCCCATCCCCTCTGCCAACCAGTTCCCTCCCTCCATCGAACTTTGATATTTATTTTGTTTCCCTTTCTGAAAAAGATTCAATCATCCTCCCTTGGGCCCTTTTTGTTATTTGACTTCTTTGTGTCTGTTGATTATAGCTGGATGTCCTGAACTTCATGACTAATATCCACTTATAAGTGAGTCCATAGCATGCACGTCCTTTTGGGATTGGTTACTTCACTCAGGATGATATTATCAAGTTCCACTCATTCCCCTCCAAAATTGATGACATCTTTGTTTTTAACAGCTGAATAGTATTCCCTTGTATTCATATACCACATTTTCTGCATACATTTTTTTATGTTGATAGACATCTAGGTTGTTTCCAGTTTCTGGCTTTTATGAATAAAGCTGCTATAAACATAGTTGGGCAAATGTCCTTGTGGATGGTGGAGCATCTTTTGGGTTTATGCCCAGGAGCAGTATAACTGGGTGTTGAGGTAAAAGTTGTCCCAATCTTCTGAGAAAATTCCAAATTGATTTCCAGAGTGGTTGTACAAATTTGTACTCCCACCAGCAATGAAGGAATGGTCCCATGCTCCACATCCTCCACAGGATGTGCTGCTCTTTAAGGTGTTGATCTTCATCATTCTGATGGGTATAAGACGGTATCTCAGAGCCAATTTGAAATGCATTTCCCTGATGACTAAGGAACCGGTGTCTAACTTTTTGAGTTCTTTTTTTTTCATCTTTATTAACTTGGGTATTTCTTATTTACATTTTGATTGTTATTCCCAGTTTCCCAGCCAACATCCCCCTAGCCTCCCCTCCCCTCTATGGGCTTCCCTCCCCATCCTCCCCATTACCACCCTCTCCCAAATAATCTCGTCCAATTAGGGTTCAGTCTTTGGCAGGACCAAGGGCTTCCCCTTCCACTGGTGCTTTACTAGGCTATTCATTGCTACCTATGAGGTTAGAGTCCAGGGTCAGTCCATGTTGAGTTTTTGCAGTGACTTAGTCCCTGGAAGCTCTGGTTGCTTGGCATTCATATGGGGGTCTCAAGCCCTTCAAGCTCTTCCAGTCCTTTCTGATTCCTTCAATGGGGTCCCATTCTCAGTTCAGTGGTTTAATGATGGCATTCACCTATGTATTTGCTGTATTCTGGCTGTGTCTCTCAGGAGAGATCTATATCCGGTCCCTGTTTGGCCTGCACTTCTTTGCTTCATCCATCTTGTCTAATTGGGTGGCTGTATATGTATGGGCCACATATGGGGCAGGCTCTGAATGGGTGTTCCTTCTGCCTCTGTTTTAAACTTTGCATCCCTATTCCCTGCAAAGGGTATTCTTGTTCCCCTTTTAAAGAAGGAGTGAAGCATTCACATTTTGGTCATCCTTCTTGAGTTTCATGCGTTCTGTGCATCTAGGGTAATTCAAGCATTTGGGCTAATAGCCACTTATCAATGAGTGCATACCATGTGTGTTTTTCTGTGATTGGGTTACCTCACTCAGGATGATATTTTCCAGTTCCATCCATTTGCCTATGAATTTCATAAAGTCATTGTTTTTGATAGCGGAGTATTATGCCATTGTGTAGATGTACCACATTTTCTGTATCCATTCCTCTGTTGAAGGGCATCTGGGTTCTTTCCAGCTTCTGGCTATTATAAATAAGGCTGCTGTGAACATAGTGGAGCATGTGTCTTTCTTATATGTTTGCATCATTTGGGGTATATGCCCAAGAGAGGTATAGCTGGGTCCTCAGGTGTTCAATGTTCAATTTTTATGTAGGAACCTCCAGATTGATTTCAGAATTGTACCAGTCTGCAATGGGATTATTTCTATCTTTATCTATTGAGGCCTCTTTTATGACCAATTATATGGTCCAATTTTTGGAGAAAGTACCATGAGTTGGTGAGAAGAATGTATATCCTTTTGTTTTGGATGAATTTCTATAAATATCTGTTAAGTCCATTTGGTTTTCTTAGTCTGTCTATGTCTCTGTTTAATTTCTGTTTCCAAATCTGTCAATTGATGAGAATGGGATGTTGAAATCTCCTACTATTATTGTGTGAGGTGCAATGTGTGCTTTGAGCTTTAGGAAGTTTTCTTTTATGTATGTAGGTGCCCTTGTATTTGGAGCATATATATTTATGATTGAGAGTTCATCTTGGTGGATTTTTCCTTTGATGAATATGAAGTGTCCTTCCTTATCTTTTTTGAGGACTTTTAGTTGAAAATTGATTTTATTAGATTTTTTTTTTTTGGAGCTGGGGACCGAACCCAGGGCCTTGCGCTTCCTAGGCAAGCGCTCTACCACTGAGCTAAATTCCCAACCCCGATTTTATTCGATATTAGAATGGCTACTCCAGCTTGCTTCTTCAGACCATTTGCTTGGAAAGATGTTTTCCAGCCTTTCACTGTGAGGTAGTGTCTGTCTTTGTCTCTGAGGTATGTTTCCTGTAGGCAGCAGAAATCAGGGTCCTCATTGCGTATCCAGTTTGTTAATCTATGTCTTTTTATTGGGGAGTTGAGACTATTGATGTTGAGAGATATTAAGGAATAGTGATTATTACTTCATTTAATATTCAGATTTGTATGTATTATGTTTGTGTGCTTTTCTTCTCTTTATTTTGTTGCTAAGATGATTAGTTTCCTGCTTTTCTAGGGTGTAGCTTGCCTCTTTATGTTGGGCTTTACCATTCATTATCCTTTGTAGTGCTGGATTTGTAGAAAGATATTGTGTAAATTTGGTTTTGTCATGGAATATCTTGGTTTCTCCATCTATGTTAATTGAGAGTTTTGTTGGATACAGTAACCTGGACTGGCATTTGTGTTCTCTTAGGGTCTGTATGATATCTGTCCAGGACCTTCTGGCTTTCATAGTCTCTGGTGAGAAGTCTGGTGTGATTCTGATAGGTCTGCCTTTATATGTGACTTGACCTTTCCCCCTTACTGCTTTTAATATTCTTTCTTTGTTTTGTGCATTTGGTGTTTTGACTATTATGTGATGGGAGGAGTTTCTTTTCTGGTTCAATCTATTTGGAGTTCTGTAGGCTTCTTGTATGTTTATGGACATCTCTTTCTTTAGGTTAGGGAAGTTTTCTTCTATGATTTTGTTGAAGATATTTACTGGTCCTTTGAGCTGGGAGTCTTCCCTCTCTTCTATACCTATTATCCTTAGGTTTGATCTTCTCATTGAGTCCTGGATTTCCTGTATGTTTTGGACTGGTAGCTTTTCCATTTTCCATTTTCTTTGACTGTTGTGTCGATGATTTCCATGGGATCTTCTGCTCCTGAGATTCTCTCTTCTATCTCTTGTATTCTGTTGTTGATGCTTGTATCTATGGCTCCTTGTCTCTTCCTTTGGTTTTCTATATCCAGGATTGTTGCCCTGTGTTGTTTCTTTATTGCTTCTATTTCCATTTTTAAGTCCTTCACCTGTTTGATTGTGTTTTCCTGGAATTCTTTCAGGGATTTTGTGATTCCTCTCTATAGGCTTCTACTTGTTTATTTATGTTTTCCTCTGTTTCTCTAAGGGAGTTCGTTATGTCTTTCTTGAAGTCCTCCATCATCATGATCAAATGTGATGTTAAATCTAGAACTTGCTTTTCTGGTGTGTTTGGATATTCAGTGTTTGCTTTGGTGGGAAAATTGGGCTCCGATGATGCCATGTCGTCTTGGTTTCTGTTGCTTGGGTTCCTGCGCTTGCCTCTCACCATCATCTTGTCTCTGGTGTTACCTTTTCTGTTATTTCTGACAGTTGTTAGACTATCCTATAGGCCTGTGTGTCAGGAATGCTGTAGACCTTTTTTCCTGTTTTCTTTCAGCCAGTTATGGGAACAGAGTGTTCTGCTTTCGGGTGTAGTCTTTCCTGTCTACTGGTCTTCAGCTGTTCCTCTTGGCCTGTGTCCTGAGTCCACCAGGCAGGTCACTTGGAGCAGAAAAGTTTGTCTTAACTGTGGTCCTGAGGCTGAAGTTGCTCGTGAGGGGCTGCTTTTGAGGTCTCAGTGAGGGCGGCAACCAGGAGGGCCTGCACCACCTTTTCCCGGGGCCCCCGTGCACTGGGGTCCCAGATGGTGTTAGGTGTTTTCCTCTGGAGTAAAAAATGTGGGCAGAGTGTAGTCTCTTCTGGCTTCCCAGGTGTGTCTGTCCCTCTGAAGGGTTTAGCTGTCTCTCCCACGGGATTTGGGTGCAGGGAGCTTTTGACCCGGTCCCTTCAGATCCGGGCGGTGTCTGGACCGCCGGGGACCTGCCGCTTGAATTCCTTGAGTTGTTTATATAGTTTGGTTATCAGTCCTCTGTCAAATGTATGTTGTCTGAATATCTTTTCACATTCTGTAGGCTGCCTTTTTGTACTAATGATGTTATCCTTTGATTTGCAGTAGCTTTCAGTTTCATGAGGTTACATTCGTTTATTCTTGACCTCAGAAAGTTGTCTCCTGCATCAGTGAGTTCCAGGCTATTTCACACTTTCCATTAGATTTAGTGTATCTGGTTTTATTTTGAGGTCTTTGATACATTTGAACTTGAGTTTTGTGCAGGGTGATAAATACAGATCTATTTGCATTCTTCTTCATGAAGACAGCCAGTTAGACTAGCACCATTTGTTGAAGATGCTTTTCCTTTTCCTCTGCGTGGTTTTGGCTTCTTTGTCAAAAATCAAGTGTATGAAGGTTTGTGGGATTATTTCTAGGTATTTGATTCGATTCCATTGATCCACCTGTCTGTTTCTATACCAATAGCATACAGTTCTTATCACTATTGCTCTGTAGTACAGCCTGAGGTAGGATATGATGATACTTCTAGATATTCTTTTATTGTTCTGGATCATTTCAGCTATCCTGCTTTTTTCCAAATGAATTTGAGAATTGTTCTTTCAAGATCTGTAAATATTTATGTTCAAATTTTGATGGGAATTGCACTGTATCTGTAGATTGCTGTTGATTAGATGGTCATTTTCACTATGTTAATCCTACAGATTCATGAACATGGGAGATCTTTCCATCTTCTGATATCATCCTGAACTGCCTTCTTCAGAGACTTGAAGTTATTGTCATACAGGTCTTTCACTTGCTTGGTTAGAGTTGCAGAAAGGTATTTTATGTTATTTTTGGCTATTGTGAAGAATACTGTTTTCCTAACTTCTTTCCCAGCCTGTTTATTAGTTGTGTAGAGGAGGGCTACTGAGGGCCACATTGCCAAAGCTGTCTAACAGCTGAAGGCATTCTCTGGTAGAATTTTTGGTGTTGCTTATGTATACTATCATATCATCCACAAGTAGGGATACTTTGATTTCTTCCCTTCCAACTTGTATCTCCTTAATCTCCTCTGGTTGTCTTACTGCTGTGGCTAATACTTCAAGTACTATATTGATTATGTAGGGAGAGGGTCACAGACTTGTCTTGTCACTGATATTAGTAAAATCGCTTTAAGTTTCTCTCCATTTAGTTTGGTGTTGGCTACTGGCTTGCTATTACTTTTTTTTTAAAGATTTATTTATTTATTATATATAAGTACACTGTAGCTGTCTTCAGATACACCAGAAGAAGGCATCGGATCTTCTGGGTTGGTTGCTGGGAATTGAACTCATGACCTCTGGAAGAGCAGTCGGGTGCTCTTAACCGCTGAGCCATCTCTCCAGCCCTTGCTATTACTTTTATTATGTTTAGGTATGTGCCTTGTATCCCTGATTTACCCAGATTTTAAACATGTACTGGTGTTGGATTTTGCACAGGCTTTTTCAGCATCTAATGATATGATGTAATTTTTTCTTTCAGTTTGTCTGTATGGTAGATTATGTTGATAGATTTTCATATATTGAATCATTCCTGCATCCCTGGGATTAAGTCTACTTGATCACGGGCATGCGTGATACTGAGACATCATTCATTCCTTCATTTATTCATTCACTCTCCACAGGTATTTGAGTTTTTTTAATAAAGTCTTTCTTTTTTGTTTTTCTTATTTATTTTTATTAATTGTTGTATTTATTTATATTTTAAATGTTTTTCCCCTTCCAGTCGTCCCTCCTAGAGTTCCAACCCCTCACCCTCCCATTTGACTCTAAGAGGGTGCTCCCCGACCCAGTCAACCACTCCCACCTCAGTCTTCTAGAATTGCCCTTCTCTGGGGCATCAAGCCACCAGAGGATCGAGAGAATTCCCTCCCCCTGAGACTAGACAATGCAGCACTCTGCTACATATTTAGCAGGAGCCACAGATTGGCCCGTGTATGCTCTTTGGTTGGTGGCTTAGTCCCTGAGAGTTCTGAGGGGTCCAGTTAGTTGATACTGTTATTCTACTTATGGGGTTTCAATCCCTTTCACCTCCTTCAGTTCTTTCCCTAACTCTTCTACTGGGGTCTCTGGGCTCAGTCTGATGGTTGTCTGTAAGTATCTGCATAATGTAAAGCTATTCAAGAATCTCAGAAATCTATGACCAAACCACAAGACTAAGTCCTTTTTTTCCTTTTTCTAAACAACTAACATTGAACAGAGATAATCATTTCATTAAGTGAATGCTTAAAAGAATTATTTGAACAATGTTAAGATGTAAATGATTTAATAGAAAAAATCTCTGGACTACAGATAAAAAATAATCAACTCTGTTTTCTAGTTCTTCAATTAATGTTAAGCAACAAGAGGTTAAGGGGGTGTATCTTTTTTATTGGATTTTTTAAATTTACATTTCAAATGTTATTTGCTTTCCCAGTTTCCCAGACATAAGCACCCTATCCTCTTCCCTCCCCTTCTTCTATAAGGTTGTTCCCCTCCCCATCTGTCCCCTTTCCATCCCACAACATTCCCCAACACTGGGGGTCCATCCTTGGTAGGACCAAGGGCTTCTTCTTCCGTTGGTGCCCAACAAGGCCATCCTCTGCTACCTTTGCAGTTGGAGCCATGGGGTCATTCCATGTATAGTCTTTGGGTAGTGGTTTAGTCCTTGGGAGCTCTGGTTGGTTGGCATTGTTGTTCTTATGGGGTTGCAGGCCCCTTCAGCTCTTTTAATCCTTTCTCTGATTCCTCCAACAGGGGTCCTGTTCTCAGTTCAGTGGTTTGCTGCTAGCATTAGCCTCTGTATTTGACATACTCTGGCTGTGTCTCTCAGGAGACATCTATATCCAGTTTCTGTCAGCCTTCATTTCCTAGCTTCATCAATCTTACCATATATATATATGGTACATGTGGGGCAGGCTCTGAATGGCCATTTCTTCAGTCTCTGTTTCAAACTTTGCCTCTATATCCTCTCCTCTGAATATTTTTGTTTCCCCTTTTAAGAAGGACTGAAGTACCCAAATTTGGATCATCCTTCTTCTTGAGCTTCTTGTGGTCTGTGGATTGTATCTTGGGTAATTTGAACTTTTGGGCTAATAGCCACTTATCTGAGTGTATACCATGTGTATTTATCTGTGATTGGTTTACTTCACTCAGGATTTGTGTGGCATTTGTGTTCTCTTAGGGTCTGTATGACATCTGCCCAGGATCATATGGCTTTCATTGTCTCTGTTGAGAAGTCTGGTATAATTCTGATAGATCTGCCTTTATATGTTACTTGACCTTTTTCCCTTACTCCCTTTAATATTCTTTCTTCGTTTTGTGCCTTTGGTGTTTTGAGTATTATGTGATGGGAGGAATTTCTTTTCTGGTTCAATCTATTTGGAGTTCTGTAGGCTTCTTGTATGTTTATGGGCATCTCTTTCTTTAGGTTAGGGAAGTTTTCTTCTATGATTTTGTTAAAGATATTTACTGGCCCTTTAGGTTGGGAGTCTTCACTCTCCTCTATACCTATTATCCTTAGGTTTGATCTTCTCATTGTGTCCTGGATTTCCTGGATGTTTTGGGCTAGGAGCTTTTTGCATTTTATATTTTCATTGACTGTTGTGCAATGTTTTCTATGGTATCTTCTGCCCCTGAGATTCTCTCTTCTATCTCTTGTGTTCTCTTGGTGATGCTTGCATCTATGACTCCTGGTCTCTTCCCTAGGTTTTCTGTCTCCAGGGCTCTCTCCTTTTGTGCCTTTTTATTGTTTCTATTTCCATTTTAAATCCTGGATGGTTTTGTTTAATTCCTTCACTTGTTTGGTTGTGTTTTCCTATAATTCTTTAAGGGATTTTTGTGTTTCATCTTTAAGGACTTCTACTTGTTTACTTGTGTTGTCCTGTATTTCTTTAAGGGAGTCATTTATGTCATTCTTAAATTCCTCCTCCTCCTCCTCTTCCTCCTTCTCCACCATCACCACCACCATCACCACCACCACCACCACCACCACCATCAAATGTGATTTTATATCTAAATCTTGCTTTTCTGGTGTGTTTGGATATCCAGTACTTGCTTTGGTAGAAGAACTGGGCTCTGATGATGCCAAGTAGTCTTGATTTCTGTTGCTCAGGTTTCTGTGCTTGTCTCTTGCTATCAGGTTGTCTCTAATATTAGCTTCTCTTGCTGTCTCTGACAGTGGCTTCACCCTTCTGTAGGCCTATGTGTCAGCATTCCTATAAATCTGTTTTCTTTCAGTTGGATCTGGGAACAGAGAGCTCTGCTCTCAGGTGTGCTCCTGGCGACTGGCTTTCAAGCTCTTGGTGCAGTCAGAAACCTGAAGGATCCTGCTCCTGACTGCTCCTAGGTCCCTGTGCCCAGGGGTCTCATATGGCACTAGGTGATTTCCTCTTGGGTTGGGAATGTGGGCAGAGAGTAGTCTCCTCTGAGTTCTCAGGAGTGTTTGCATTTCTGAGGGTCCAGCTCTCTTACCTACGGGATTTGGGTGCAGGGAACTTTGTGACTGGTTCAGTTTAGTTCCGGGCACAGGCTGGACCCAGCAGGTTCCTTCTGCTGGCACACGCCTATATTCCTGTATCCAGAGGCACTATGCCATTTCCTTTTGGGCCAGGGATTTGGGCAGAGGTAAGCAGAAGTGGCTGTCTGTCCTGTGGTCTAAGGATTATCTACACTTCTGCGTGTTCCGTTCTCTCCCCCACGGGATTTGGGTACAGGGAGCTGTTGGATAAGTTCAGTTCAGTTCTGGACATGCCAGAAACCAGAAATGCCCTGTCCCAGAGGACTTCTGCCTTTGAGTCTACCAGGCAGGTCGATTGGAGCAGAAAAGTTGGTCTTACCTCTGCTCTCAGATGTGTAGGCGCTCCTGGCAACTGGCTTTCAGCTTTCGACTCAGGCAGAAATCCGAAGGTTCCTGTCCCTGACTTGCTCAGCAGGCACAGATGGGACTAGGCAATTTCCTCTTGGGTCAGGACCAGGGGCAGAGAGTAGTCTCCTCTGAGTTCTCGGGAGTGTCTGCACTTCTGAGGGTCCAGCCCTCTCCCCCTTGGGTGCAGGGAGCTGGGTGTGAAGCTTTTCTTTCAAAAGTATGAGACAAATTCCAGTTCTCACAGTTCCCTATTCCTAGTGGACTGGAAGCTCGACCAGCAAAGAAATCTAGAAGGTGAAATCAGGTATAGGGTGTTATCACTAAAGGACAAGAAACAAAGAGAGTATGAAGATTGGGAGGCTTCACCCCAACACCAATCTACACTGAGTGTGGGCAGGGACCTGAGGACATTGAGGTGGGGCCATGTTGACACCTGAGGAGAGAGAGCATCAAAGAGAGGGAGGTAATGTCCTGACCTCCACCAAGTAGGGCAGAGAGACCCTCACCCACACTCCTCAACTGAGCAACACATACACCTGCTGAAGACACAGGACACCATCCTCTCCAAATACAAAAGCCATAATATTGATGGATTTTTTTTCCCCAGGCTCACTTTTGACTGGCAGACACACTCCTACCTTTTCCCAGCTTAGTATTGAATCAGTGCCACCGAATGTTGCTGAAGGGGCAAGCGTTCTTCTACAGGTTCACAACCTCCCAGAGAATCTTCGAGTGCTTTTCTGGTACAAAGGGGTGGTTGTGTCCAACAATCTTGAGATAGCCCAACACATAAAAGCCAAGAATTCAAGTGTGCCAGGCCCTGCTCACAGTGGTAGAGAGACTGTGTACAGCAATGGATCCCTCCTGCTTCAGAATGTTACCCGGAATGACACTGGATTCTACACCCTACGAACTCTGAGTAGATACCGGAAAATAGAATTGGCACACGTGCAACTTCAGGTGGACAGTAAGTGATTTTCTATGATTGTTCAGTGCTGGGTGGAGCTTTGACACACAGGACTGTCACCCCTGACATGTGGGTAACTCCTCTTTGCCTTTTTAATCACCCTGTTGGAGTTGACCACTATGTGCAGGACACATGTGATAGAGAGAAATGCCCATGGATCAGAATCCATTGTCTGACTCTCCCCTGTGTCAAGGAGGACCTTGACAGAAAATAACTCAACACTAGATGCCAGACTCTGCCCAGTCCTCTGGGGATTCTTGCCATGCATGTGAGGAAACAATGGCATCCTCACAGAGTGGTGAGCACTAGGAAGCTCTGGTCTCAGTCGCCTGTCCCAGGCTTGACTGCAAATGTCTCTGGGAGCATTTTGTCAGGAGTGCTGCTTGCTGCCTACATCCTCACAGCCTGCCCATCCTGATCTTATAGCACCTAAGACACTGAGCCCAGGGGTGGAAATGCTTGCAGTGGCCTAGACTCTCCCACATCAATCACCAATTAAAAATGTACTATAGGTTGGCCCACAGGGTATTTTGGTGGTGGCATTTTAAATCAGGTCCCTTGTTGCAAAAGGCTGTAGCTTGTGTTAATTTGATGTAAAGCCAGCCAGCATGATTCCTGAGCCCTTCCCAATACCTAGGTTTGCCAAGAAGACCACATTCTTCCCACCCGTCACCCAGCCTTAGTCCTGGGAACTGCAGGTTGAACAGTGAGAACATGTAAAATGTGAGACCAGAGGCTGACTGCAGGTACAAAGGAGATGAGAAAGTCAGAGTGTGTAGAGACCAAGGTCAGAGGAGGCATCATCTCAAAGCACTATGTGCATGAATGTGTGCAATGTCTGAACGAGGGTAGTGAGGGGACAGTCATGGGACACTGAGGATGGAGTTCCATGCATAGGAAATTAGAGATTCTAGGGCACTGAGGGAGTGGAGGCCATGTTGCTGACTTCCATCAGGTGGGAGAGACACACCCACACCTGCATCTCTAGGCTGAGTGAAGAATCCATCTGCTCAGTATGGAGGTCACCATCTTTCCATCAAGCACAATCATCCCATGTGATGACTTTTCTCCTTTCACTTCCAGCCTCCCTTTCCTCGTGCTGTGACCTTGTCACCTCTGCCCAACTCACGATAGATCCATTGCCACGGCATGCTGCTGAAGGGGAAAGTGTTCTTCTCCAAGTTCACAATTTGCCAGAAGATCTACAGTTTTTTTCCTGGTACAAAAGAGTGTCTAGCATCCAGGTCTTAAAAATTGCAGACTACATCAGAGCCACAAATTCCATCATCAAGGGCCCTGCACAAAGCAGAAGAGAGACAGTGTACACCAATGGATCCCTGCTGCTCCAGCATCTCACTGAGAAAGACACAGGCTTGTACACATTACAAACGATAGACAGAAATTTCAACATTGAAACAGCACCTGTGCAAGTCACTGTGCACAGTAAGTGACTCTCAATGACTTCCAGCTGCTGGGTGTGGTTTATCCTATTTCATAACTGGACTGTGAGGAGTGGGCTGTGCCTGCTCCCCCCAGCATTATTTCCTCTCATTGGTGTTTGGGCACTTAGTTCAGGGCCCACATGGGGTAGACCAAAAGCATTAGAGCAGAACCCCTCTCCTGTCTTTATCTGTAGAGAGGAAGGCCTGTGTTTGTAAAACTCAGGCCAAGAATGTCACACTCAGCCTTGATCCTTGGGTCTCTCCGCATGCACATGCCTTTTAGGAGGACTCTGTGGGGGAAGAGATCAAAGAGTCAGAAAGTGAGCATTGGGGATTGTAGAGGAAGAAGTGAGGGAAGGCATACCATCTCCACATCTTCTGAGTATTAGCAGGCATGTGAGGACAGTGAGGTTGGGGCACATGAGGACAGAGTTCCACACAGAGGAAGTGACAAATAGTCAGGTGCACCGAGGTCATGGAGATTGTTTGCTCATTCCTGTCTGTATGTGCAGACACTGCCTCCCACCTCTCCTGAGTGATGGGTCTAAGCTTCTGTGGTCACAGGACCCCATCTTTTTACCAAAGACAAAGATGTTATTATTGGTGAATTTGTCCTTTTCTATTCTATCTTCCCTTTTAACCCTCCCTCCATGGTCTAGCTTACTTTTGAATCAGTAAAAGAAGCTCCAGGAAGGCAAGGATCCAGACTCAACTGTAGTTGGTCCCAGAGAGCTTCTCAGGGCTAGCATTAAATTTTCTGTTAGAGCTGACAGGGAACAAGACTTTGCTGACTGCCCAAGTCACACAGGGTGTGGGATTAGCTGTGCACCACCATGACAGCTGTAGTCATGTAGGTCACCTATGTACCTCCTTTACTTGAGCCTCAGTGGACAGGTGTCAGGACAGAAGCCAATTGTTCTGATGGACTTAGGAGACTCAGATGAAAATATTTTCCCCCAGGGAAGGGACAGAGGTGACAGTTCTCCAGGCAGCTTCTTATTCTCAGTAGTCTAGCCTATGGTAACTGGTATAGATGCTGCTGATGTGAGCATCTTCCCCACCCTGAGTTCAGAACATTGACCATACCTAATCTTAACTATAGGCACTGCAATGATCATGCACAGTGTGTCCTAGTAGAGGGAATCTGAGGCACATCAAACTCAGTGGTTAATCAGGGTCACACAGCCCATGGGTCACAGATGCAAAGCACAAGATATGACTGTAGTCACAGCTCCAATTTCTCCTCCCTCGAAGCTTTATTAGGTGTGAGCTATAGAAGGGCTGGTTGAGGTGTCTGGAGGACAACTGTCATTTGGTCCCCTCCTCTGTTTCTTTGCAGAGCCTGTGACACAGCCCTTCATGAGAGTCACCAACAGAACTGTCAGAGTACAGAGCTCAGTGGTCTTCACTTGCTTCTCAGACAACACTGGGATCTGCATGCATTGGTTCTTCAATAATAAGAGTGTCCAGCTCACACAGAGGATCACACTGTCCCCATCAAAATGCCATCTCAGCATAGATTCTGTCAGTTGGGAGGATGCTGGACAGTATCAATGTGAGGTCTCCAATCCAGTCAGCTCGAAGACCAGTCTCCCAGTCAGCCTGGCAGTGATGAATGAGTGACCCCTCCTCTCATGCTACAGCAGAGCAGTGGCATTCTTTTGTCAAATGGAGAAAAGTTACATGGTAAAAATTGTCAGTAAGCACTCACGTACTGCCATCATGGTGGATTTTGTCTAAAGTCCTGTCAGAACCGTGTGTAGAAGAATAGGCCAGCATTTAAAGTGAGACTAGTTGTCAAAAGGAAAATAAATACATTGATACTGTAATGATACTGTTTATTTGTAAACAGTATTACAAATGTGTTAAGAGTTTAGATTGTGGGGGTTGGGGATTTAGCTCAGCGGTAGAGCGCTTGCCTAGCGAGTGCAAGGCCCTGGGTTCGGTCCCCAGCTCCGAAAAAAAAAACAAAAACAAACAAACAAACAAAAAAGAGTTTAGATTGTGGATCGAATGTACCACGGACCCTGAGAATCTATGGCAACTAGTATCACAAGTCTCTAAATTTCCGATGCTCCACGTGTTCTGTTAACATGGCCCGGTTTGCACAGAGACAAAATGCACTCATATGCTCCAATAGCATCACCTAACTGCAAGGCTACCTGGACACCAGTCACCAATGGGAAGTGAGGAAGATGACAGTAGAGACTGCCCACATTTCTCAGTGCACATAACTGGCTACTAAATAGTTTTGATTCAGTTTCTTTGATGCACAGAATTGAAATCCTTTGTGTAAACACTAGCTGGAATATTTCTATCCAAAGAGTTGTGGTCACAGTGTGAACTTGCACACAATTCTTTGATATACATACATACATACATACATACATACATACATACATATAGTATATAATACAAAAATGTAAATATATATGTGGTTTCCTTCTGGTACCCGGAGTTTGTTGGCAGTGATGCCCTTAGTACCCTCCATTATTGATGTTAATATTATAGTTAGAGTTAAGTATGACTGGGTTCATGGAAAATCCCCAGCCAGCTGCAGAAGATCAATACAAATCTGGTGGTCAGAATGCCTAATGATATGACAAACTTGTGACCTTTCTGAGGAACCAACATCCTGTTGACTAATGATATGACAAACTTGTGACCTTTCTGAGAAATACAAATCTGGTGGTCAGAATGCATAATGATATCACAAACTTGTGGTGGTCAGGATGCCTAATGATATCACAAACTTGTGGTGGTCAGGATGCCTAATGATATCACAAACTTGTGACCTCTCCAACATCCTGTTGATGTCAGGTGATTGCCTGACCACAAGAGCCAGTGTCCTTGGCTTGCATAGATGTTTCCCACTTCCCTCCTCCCTCTGTTATCTCTGCTATGGTATAAATTCAGCCTTGGGAAAAAGTAAAATTTATCTCCTTGATCAGACTTTTATCTTGGTGTCCTTCTTCGAGTCTCTTGTCCCCCATTCTCTCCTAGTTGGTCCCCAACCTCCGCTAACTGCCCTGTGGGCCGAGGAAAACTGGAGCCCAGACATGAGGCTTTTGGGGGTCACAGAGAAGAGAATACCACTCATCAGTGAAGGATAGGCATATCCGTTTATCACAGTAGCACCAGAGAGTGACTTTGGCACAATATGATGCCACAGGACCTGCTGTAAGACTGGGAGATTATAGAGCAGGTGCAGATCTTAAGGTAAGTTTAAGTGATGGAACAAGCATTCTACAGTCACCTTTTGTGACAGGACTCAAGGAGTCATTCAAGATATGAGGAATAGGGTTAAGAAAAAAGATTTAAAGAAATTCTTAGACTTTGTGGGAAATATTTGTCCATGATTCCTCCAGGAAGGAACAATTGATGCAAAAAGATAGCAGAGAGTTAGTGATTTTTTTAAGACTATTATGAGACTTCTGGCCCTGGAAAAATTCCAGTCACTGCCTTCAGTTACTGGTTTCTTATTAATGATATCCTTAGGACTATCCCTGAAGTAGCCAGTTCCTGCTCCTGTGGTCAGAATACCCCAAGTTAGAGGGCAGGGGAGCCCGTAAAGTAGTTCCAGAAAGAGTCTGCAGCAGACTGAGAGGAACTTTGTTTTGCCAGACAGAATTCAGAACAGGCTTTGGTTGGGTTTACCCTGGGATATCAGGAGGAAGCCTTGGGACTGGCTCTTCAGCCTACTCCAACTGGAGGCTGTGGCCAAGGTCAGGATCAATGTTTTCTTTTCCATGGGCCTCTAACCCAGTGAGACAGCTTGGTGAGGGGCTGGGAACTGCTACTGGAGTCCTGAATTCAGAGGTATGGGTAGGGCTGTAGTTCTATTAAAGGCCAGTACTCCAGTGTTAGCAATCTCTTTATTGGATGTAAGAGGCAGGAAGCCCAGCTCAACTGTGACTCCTGCCTCAGGAATGGCAGTGGAAAGAGTCCCTATAGCCCCAGGTGAGCCAGTTATCTCTGACTATAGCTTACTCTCTGATATTTGAGGGTTCAATCAGATCACACCTCATCCTGTGCAAGCCTCCCTTCAACACTCTAGAGGCTCAAATGCTTTTCTCCCCTGGACTCTTGGCAGAGACAGCTGATTTGGTGTTCAAGAGCCTGAAAAACCCCTTTTTAAACAGCTAATTTTTGAAAATGCCAACCCCTCTAGGGGTTCTTCCTTCTGGACACTGGACTCCCTAGACTCTGGGCATGCCAAGTGCTCTCCCCGCCAGTCCGACTAGAGCTGCCCTGGAGCTGGAGCTCCAGGTTTGCACACGATCCTAGGTGGGGTCAGGACAGTGTAGTCCTAGGACTCCCAGGTCTGTTGAAACCCGGATATGACTTCATCTACAGCCTGCACTCCACCTAGAGGAGCTGCTTGCTCAAAGAGCTGCACTGCTTCGAGTCCATTGCCATCGCACAAGAAAAATGGGAAGTTCTGCCACCCACTCCAGGACAGCTGAGACATGTATTTTTTCATAATGTGATACCTTTCATAGGGTTTGGCTTTTTGGATAACACAATTATGATTGTTGCAGGAACCCAAATTGAATTGTCTATTGGAATTATTCTGAGAATTCCAACAATGGCAGTCAACATGCTATCTTTTCCTTCTACATATCAACATATTATTTAACTTTCTGTCATTGATACTGTACTGTACTGACTTGGGGTTTGCTTATTTCTTACATAACATGCACTGGATACCCATTTATGTCTTTATTTTTTTTCCTGATGGTTATAGTTCAATGCTGAGGTTTCTCCAAATTATTTAAGATATTTAATATGAGTTAAAATTGTAATTCCCTGCCTGGTGGCATCCCTTCTGTGATATTTCACAGTAAATATTTACAATCATATAAATTCATTCAATTTTTAAACCTCCACATCTATCCAAAATGGAGCAGTGTTTTAAGTATATCTGACTTTTATTTTTGGCCCACACTGTCTTTAAGAGTCAGAGGTTAATCAGAAAGAACAGTTGTCTGGCCCTCTTTTACATAAACCATACATGCTAACAAGTGTACTTATTTCTGATTGGCTTTTTACCTTTAATTTCTCAACTTTGAGCAATCACAGTGAATTCTGGTTTGTGAGAGAAAGGCAGTACTTGGATACTTCCTGTGTCTTAGAATAGGGTTAGAGAACATGAAAAAGGTCAGAGAGGCTTAGAAAAGAGAAAATGAGAAAGAGAAAAAGCTGAGAGCTGGTATCAAAATTGGTTCTCCACCTCCCCTTGGTTGTCCACCCTGCTTCCCTCCCTGTTGGGTCCCCTAGTAGGCCTTCTTTTGCTTATATCTCTTGACCCATGGGCATTTAATCATTTAACCAGCTTTATTAAACAACAGGTAGATACTATGTTAGCGAATCTATTCAGGTATATTATCATAGGCTAGCTATGGAGGATCCTTTTGATGAGGGCCGAGCTCACCTACACATCTCCTCCCAGACCAGGCAAGGACCTTTTTGTCCTTGGGCCAAATGAGGCCAATATTCTTTTTCTTGCCTGTTGTCCTGATGCCTTTGCTGAAACATCAATGAATCGTCACCCCTGTGTGCTGACCTGGACAGTCAAGGACGGGTAAGAGAGTGATATACTCACGAATAAAGGGCCTAAGACATGAGGGCCGCCATTAGCTGCTGCCTTATCTCATGACAGACTCTGGGCATGACATTCTCTTGGCCATGTGACAAATATCGCTCCAACCTAAGACAGACACAGTTCCCAAGGGGCTCATTCCAGGCTATTGGTGACCTTTTCATTTGATTATAAGGAAGGGGGAGATGTTGGGAGCGATGACCTTAAAACCCTCCATTATTGATGTTAATATTATAGTTAGAGTTAAGTATGAATGGGTTCATGGAAAATCCCTAGCCAGCTGCAGAAGACTAATACAAATCTGGTAGTCAGGATGCCTAATGATATGACAAACTTGTGACCTTTCTGAGAAATACATCTGACAACCGGATGTCTATGATATGATACTCACTATGACAAATTTGTGACCTTTCTGAGAAATACACCTGGTGGTCAGGATGCCTAATGATATGACAAACTTGTGACCTTTCTGAGAAATACATCTGACAACCGGATGTCTATGATATGATACTCACTATGACAAATTTGTGACCTTTCTGAGAAATACACCTGGTGGTCAGGATGCCTAATGATATGACAAACTTGTGATATGACAAACTTGTGACCTTTCTGAGAAACCAACATCCTGTTGACTAATGATATGACAAACTTGTGACCTTTCTGAGAAATACAAATCTGGTGGTCAGAATGCCTAATGATATCACAAACTTGTGGTGGTCAGGATGCCTAATGATATCACAAACTCGTGGTGGTCAGGATGCTTAATGATATGACAAACTTGTGACCTTTCTGACATCCTGTTGATGTCAAGCAATTGCCTGACCACAAGAGCCAGTGTCCTTGGTTTGCATAGATGTTTCCCACTTCCCCTCTCCCTCTGTTACCCTTGCTATATTATAAATTCAGCCTTGGGAAAAAATAAAATTTGTTGCCTTGATCAGACTCTTGTCTTTGTGTCCTTCTTCAAGTCTCTTTTCCTCCATTTTCTCCTAGGTGGTCCCCAACCTCCGCTGACTGCCCTGTGGGTGGGGGCAGGGGCTGACCCTGTGCAGTCACTCTCAGCACCTTTCCCTGAGATAGTCTGTCTCCCAGGAGTGCTGACACACTTAAGCTCACGGGTTTGACTACCACTACTGCCCTAATACTTGGCCCAACTGGGACCTTCCAAGAGCCCACAGGAGCCAGGAACCACTGAGCAGCTGGGGACATGATCCTTCTAGTTTAATTTGCCCCCTGGAGCTGACCCTATGCCATAGCTCTTCACACCCCTATCTTGCTTGGAGACAGCTTGTCTTCCAGGTATGCTGAAACACCCAGGCTCACAAGCTCACAGGGGGGGGGGACAAGCTCCTCTCAGAGACAGCAAGACCAGCTAGCTTCAGAGATAAGCAGAAGGCAAGAGGCAAAGGCAAGAACCTAAGCAACACAAACCAAAGCCACTTGACATCATCAGAACTCAGTTCTCCTACCACAGCATGCCCTGGATGTCCCAATACACCTGAAAAGCAAGATTCTGATTTAAAATTACATCTCATCATGATGATGGAGGGCTTTAAGAAGGATATAAATAACTTCCTTAAAGAAATACAGGAGAACATAAGTAAAGAGGTAGAAGTCCTTAAAGAGGAAACACAAAAATCCCTTAAAGAATTACAGGAAAACACAACCAAATATTTGAAGGAATTGAACAAAACCATTCAGGATCTAAAAATAGAAATAGAAACAATAAAGAAATCACAAAAGGAGACAATCTTGGAGATAGAAAACCTAGGAAAGAGATCAGGAGTCATAGATGCTGCTGGGTCCAGTCCCTGTGAGGCTCTTCTTTCTTGTTTGTTTTTGGGGCAGTGGAGTGGGAAGAACATTGGAGGGAGGTAAGATGTTGTCTTAGGAGATATTTAGGGTTCCTGTATAATAATAAAAGTTTTACTTACTATGCTACTATAACTGACCTGCCTTGTGTGTTCCTCTGAGACCAGAAACTGCAGTCTCTGGCACTTAGCACCTCATCCTAAAACAGCAGGAGATTAAGTAAAGGATTTATTGTTAGAGCCTTTCCCCTTCTGTCCAGATGACTGTTTGTTGGGCTAGGGGGGAAGTTTGGAGCAATAAACTTCTGTTGAACCAGGAGAAGAAAACAACACTTGAAGAAGGAAAAAGTTTTACATAAGCAAATATGGATAAACTCACATAATATATATATCAATGCATGCATATTTATAGATTTCCACTCAAGGCAGTTAGGCTCAGTTTGCATGCACTCTCACAATTACATACTCATACACACACATCCATACTTACATATACATATGGAGCAAAGGATCAAGCAATGGTACAGAAAGAACTCAATCATTCGGGATGAAAAATGAGCTCCAATTTTTATTTATTCATTTATTTTTTTATTGGATATTTTTATTTACATTTCAAATGTCATCCCCTTTCCTGCTTTCTCATCCATAGGCTGCCTATCCCCTCCATCTCTCCCTGCTTCTATGAGGGTATTCCCCCATCCACCTACCCACCTCTTCCTGGCTCCCTGCCCTGACATTCCCCTACACTTGTGGGTTGAGCCTTGGAAGGACCAAGGGCTTCTCCTCCCGTTGGTGTCCAACAAGGCCATCCTCTGCTACATAGGCAGATGGAGCCATGGGTTTGTCCATGTGTACTGTATGGATGGTAGTTTAGTCCCTGGGAGCTCTGGTTGGTTGGTATTGTTTTTCATATGGGGTTGCAAACTCCTTCAGCTCCTTCGATCCGTTCTCTAACTTCTCCATTGGGTTGTTTTTAATGCACTGGTTGGCTTCGAGTATCCACCTCTGTATTTGTCAAAACATGTATATTTAAATGAGGCTTACTACTCAGAGTAACAATACTCCCCCTGAGTGCCATAGATTAATAAAAATACAGTGCCAGGCATGAGAAACCACCCTTCAAATTTTGTTCAGTTTAGTTGAAGACTTCCAAACAATATACACTATTTATGTTAGCTTTGGTTTTCTCCTAGAGGTGTAGATAGATTCTTCTTGTTGAAATACACTATGTACTTTTGGGGCACAAGGTTGAATGTATCTAGCTGAATCTGACCCAGAAACCTCCTCATTGAGGTTTCGATCTTATAGTACTTGAAATTTCTAGGTAAGCTGACAACAGACAACAGGGGAAAACAATCCATAGTCCTACCCAGTTATGATCCTATACAACCATAGCACTGACCACCATGGCAAGATCCCTAAAGGTACAACAGTGGTATATCCATCTTGGAGAAAATCAACAACTTTCTAATTGGACTTAAGTTCTGCTCAATAGGGTAAATCATGCCTGGTTCTAGAATCTAAGTCAAACACTCATGGTTAGTGTGGTCATGGAACCTAGAAGAGAACCTTCTATGGCTAATTTCCTATGCAGTATAATTTCTAGATTTACTTTAAATACACATCATTATACCTACAGATAAACATTGCTCTCACCATCATCAAAGAAGCTTTTCTTTTTGCATAGCTGGGGACCACCAAAGAAATCCAAAACTGATTAGAATGCAGGGAATAACACCATGGGTGTACACATACCAACTGATATGTATACTTACCATAGCATTCTTGTTTGAGGGTCTGGGCACATTTTAGAAGGGGAGGCGAAAAGAGTGTAATACCAAGAGAACCAGGCTGTCTGTAGTGAGATTATGTCTTCAATATATGACAGGAAAGCAGCATTCAAGTTATTTCGTTCACACGGCCACCTTCACAGTCATGTCAACACCAATTGATATGCTAGCATGGATGGAGAATTCTCACCAGGATCCACTCCTAAATAAAGAGCCACAGTGATGAGTTCTGAGAGAGGGAGAGTCAGTATTCTCCAGGGATTGTCCTCAATAGGTCATCCAATCCCAAGTAGTCAGATGTAAACACATATATACATGAGAAGCACTAAATAGGCACAACAGATAGTATTTATATATTTATATAAAAATATAATAATGTAGTTGAAGAAGAAATCATGAAGTTGAGAAGGAGGAGAAGGCATGGGAGGAGGTAGCATAGGAAAAGGAGGACAGAAAGTGATGGAATACAATAACCATGTAGAAAATTATAAAAATGCACTTTTAAAGAAATTACTTAAAAAAAGAGAGAGAGAATGAAAATCAGAGAGAGTCACAGAGAGTGAGAGAAGGAGAAATAGCTGTGATCATGGAGTGATCATGGAGGGGAATGAGGACCCTTTTCTGAATGCACTCTTCATTTCTGGACCACACCTTTGAGTAGTGGTCTCCCAATACCAGAACAAAGGAAAGGGCTGACCTTTTGTAACCTTAAAGGGGCAGCAGGAGGTTTCAGACCATGTTCAGCATAGTGGAAGTGACAAGGAACATGGAGGAGTGTGGTATTGTAAACAGTGCAGTTGGGTCACAGCACAGAAAGCTCCTCCACTCTGTCCTATAGTAAGCTGCAGGAGGTGGGGCCTGATTAAGGCTATGGGAATGTAGCCTAAAGCTGCAGCCCTGTGTCTTAATACACAGGTGAGGAGGCAGTGTCTTGACAGTGGATGGGAGGAAAGGGATTGAAAGAATGGCTCCTAAGACTAGAACTTGAGAGGGAACTCAGGGTTTGTTCAGGTGTGTGGGGGTGTGTGGGGCAGATGGGACAGTGGCTAATCTACAGGAAGTTCTCAGTGAAGAGCACATGGTAAAGGGTGTGGAGAATCCAGATTGTTCTCTGTTTAAAGTTAATCACCATTGGCCATTACACACTGAAGACCAAAGACCCAGGTTCTCAGGCTATGGGAAAGCGAGTCTCCAAATGAATATCAAACCAAGCTGGGTCACTGAGATGGTTCTGTGGATAAAGGCACTTGCTGACAAGGCTGACATGCTGAGTTCAACATCCAGATCATATAGGACCCACTCCCTTATGTCCTTTAACCTTCTTATGTGAACAGAAGCATTTTTCCATTCACGGAAACACATTCATTTCCTGTCTTCCTTCCTTCCTTCCTTCCTTCCTTCCTTCCTTCCTTCCTTCCTTCCTTCCTTCCTTCCTTCCTTCCTTCTTTCCTTCCTTCCTTCCTTCCTTCCTTCCTGTCTTTCTCTCTCTCTCTTCTCTCTCTGTCTCTGTCTCTCCTTCACGCACATAAAATTCATAAATAATGTAAACTTAAAAAATAAAACTGAGGGTTGGGGATTTAGCTCAGTGGTAGAGCACTTGCCTAGCAAGCACAAGGCCCTGGGTTCGGTCCCCAGCTCTGAAAAAAAGAAAAAAAACTGGATATTATCTTATTTTTGTTATTTACCAACACAAGACTCCCTCAAAAGTCAGTGCACTGGTATAATCATCCATCCACCCATCCACCCATCCATCCATTCAGTCATCTTCTACAGGAGTCTGAGACTTTTCTTTCTTCTTCTTTTTTTTTTGGTTCTTTTTTTCGGAGCTGGGGATCGAACCCAGGGCCTTGCGCTTCCTAGGCAAGCGCTCTACCACTGAGCTAAATCCCCAACCCCATATCTGAGACTTTTCTAAGCCCTGCACCTTCCCACAAACACAGGCAGAATTCTTTCTTTCTGAAGCTCTAGTTGCCATGGACTGGAAGGCAGACTGGCATCTTGAAGGTAAAATCAGGGGTTGACTGCAACCACAGAGGGAATAAAACCATAGAATGGTTAGAGCAGAGCTTCTGCAAGCATGCTTTAAGCATTTTACACATACACATACATACATATAAACACAATTGGTGGATGGAGCAAGCTCCAACACATACCTGAACAAGCTTTACATAATACATACATACAATTCGTTGATGGACAGAAGGAACAGTGTTCTAGTTCCCACACTCACACAGACTTTACATGTATGCACACTCTACACATCCACACATAATTTACACAAATACACATAGACTTTACACATATATACAAGGCTTTACACATATGCACACACAGACGTTACATATACACACATACTTTATACATAAACACACAGACTTTATACATACACACACAGACTTTACACATAGTCACACACACACTTTGCACATATGCACACACACTTTACACATATGCACACACAGAATTTACATATATATATATGCACACACTTTACACATACACACACACTTTACACATACACACACACTTCACACATATACACACACTTAACACATATACACACAGAGATTTTACACATATATACATAGTTTGTGGATGGAAGGAACAGTTTTATAGCTCCCATATATTTTTCCCATAGCTTACAGATCCTGGTAAACTCTTTCAAGTAGTATAAAATCACAGTGTGATTACATTTTAGTTTTTTTCTAGTAAACAATTATGAAAAAGCAATATGTCCTCCAATACCTTTATAAGAAATAACATTACATAGTATAGGTAAATACAGCACATTATTTCCAAAAACCCATGTACATTTGTAACTAAGCAACTTGTTATAGGTTAACAAAGTGTATGTAAGTAAGGTAGTTTTCTCTACCAGTTTCTCTTATTGACAGGCAGAAATTTGCAATTGCAAAGAAAGGAGTAATTATTTTATTATTACTATTATTATTATCTTTAAAAGTAATCTGGTAAAAAACTTAAAAGAAACACGAATCCAAACTTTTACATAAAAGTCAGTCATTTTAACCAAGCAAGTAAAGATTTGTACAACAAGAACTTCAAGACTTTGAAGAAAGAAATTGAAGAAGACCTCAGAAGATGGAAAGATCTCCCATGCTAATGGATAGGCAGGATTAATATAGTAAAAATGGCCATTTTACCAAAATATCTACAGATTCAATGCAATCCCCATCAAAAATACTAATCCAATTCTTCGAAGAGTT